>NC_142104.1:37825799-38425799 GCF_056152115.1 Neolamprologus brichardi | reverse complement strand
GGAGCAGTGACATGTAAAGACGCGTGGCTGAGTTGCTCTGCGGGGATACGCTATTTTTTTTTTTCCATACAAATTCTGTGACATTCGGCACTAACATGTTATCTGTCGTCAGCTGAGAACTTTGCAACAATGTCAGGGTCTAAAAATACCAGAAAGACTGATGGGGCCAAGGCCACTGATAGCAATCCTACGTCCCGCGCTAATGGCTGCCATAGCTAGCTCGGAGAAAAAGGTAGTTGCCAAAATTTCTATGCTGGAAGCAAAAGTTTAGACCAAGTGCCGAGCTCTCAATGACCTGATTGATTCGCTTTGCAGCAATGTTTCTGACCAAATAGATGAAGTGCAAACTGAGTGTAGACTTGGAGAAGCAAGTTAACGATCTGAAAGAAATTGTTTCAGCTCTTTTGAACAAGACCAAAGACCTTGAGGGGAGACAGCGCAGATGCAACATTCGAATACTTGGCGTGAGGGAGCACTTTGAGACTGGGACGTGCCCTGTCAACTCTGTGGCCCAGCTACTAAAGGAGGTTTTGGGCCTGGATACCGCTCCGACACTGGATTGGGCATATTGCAGCCTACAGCCCGTCCCTGCGAGAGACCCATGCCACTTATTGTCAAATTTCACTACTTTCAAAAAAAGGAGGTGCTGCTTCGCAGGGCCGCGCTAAACAGTCCCCTGACCCATAATAAAGACAAAATCTTAATTATCCCGAACCTGCCATCTGCAGTCGCGAAGAGACGGGGGCCTTTAAAGAAGCTAAAGATCTACTGTGCTGATGTCGGGGTGTGAGATTCAGGATGCTGTACCCAGCGAAGTTAAGGATTTCTTCTCCTCTTGGAGAGGAAATATTCACCAATCTAGCTGCAGTTAAAGACTACGTCAAGAATCACATCTTGGCTGTGTGTGGGAGTCAAGATACGGGTTGAGTAGACTGTGCTACCTCAATTGCTCTTTGACTCTGACTGCACTTTAGGTAGAGGTTTGTACTTTTGCTGCTTTTATAATTTAATAGGTCTGTTACGCAGTGAGGGGCGGTGAAGGAAACATCAGACTTCACTCTATCATAATTAAAGTAATTGTTTTATTGTCTCTTGCCAACATCATGCACATGCAGACAACAACTTCTCAAAATGGCTCCCAATCCATTTCCTGCTCCCTTTAAATACTCTAAAGACACGCCTTCTTAATACAGACTGGCCTATAAAAGAGCTGCAATTGAGGCAGGCTTCCTCTTTACTGGGAAAACAAGATGGCCACCACAGAGGTAACCTGCAAAACACTTTGTTACATGAATGCTTCCCAACAAGGTCTTCATATAATTGTTTATCATTGAGCAAAGTTAACGACCAAGAAAGTCACGTGTGCCTTTCCAATCTGCCAGATATCTAAACATTATGTTATAGCTGGCGTTCCCTGTTAGGGGCAACTTCTGTTTTAAAGAGTGAAGAATCACACTCTTTAAAACAGAAGATATAAGGATATAAGCTCTTTTGGGGGGGAGGGTGTAGCTTGCTCCCGGTTTGTGGAAGTTACGTTTGTAGTTACTCTGGGTTTTTACTTTTACTTTTTTTTTTCCTCTTGTTGGCTGCAGTTTTGTGTGTATACTTATCCCAAATTATTGTGCGGCTTGCTTGTCATGATTGTTTTGCAAGTGTGAATATGGCTAAGTATGCAACCAAAAATGCTGCAACTACACCTCATTCTACTAAATTTATTACACGGAATGTGAACGGTCTAAATAATTTTTAAAAAACGTAAAAGGATATTCACTCATCTGTCGACTTTCAAACCCTATATTGTCTTTCTATGGGAGACACATCTGCACTCCTTGACACAAAGTTAGCTCTAATTTGCGGGGGGTTGCCATTCTCGTTAGAAAACTATTTCCTTTCATCACTTCAAATGTAAAATGCGATGTCACTTTCTGATAGTTACTGGCAAGCTCCATAACACTCAGATCCACTGCATATCACTGAGCCCAAAATACTATTCCTTAAAAAGCGCTTGCAGGAACAAAAACATAATATTCCAGAAACGAGTTTTGCTGTTCGGAACACTTCCTACATTGAAATAGATGTCAGTGCGAACTATTGCATGTCCGCCATTACCTCCCCAAAACCGGAAGTGACGTCATTTTCGCGTAAAATGTAGTTTTTTTTATTTGTAGGCCTTATAAGCCTTCCCATATGGAAAAGATAGATATAAATCTTATAAAGTTCGTATCTGTCTTGTATGAAACTTGTATGAAAAGCATACAAGAGTGAAAACACATATAAGATCCCTTGAAAAATTATATAATGAAACTTGTATGTTTTGGATACTTACTAAAACAATATATGAAAGTAATGAGAAAGTGGCCACTTTCATGAGTAAATCATGTAAGCCTTATATGATTTATATATGATTTACTCATGAAAGTGGCCACTTTCATGAGTAAATCATATATGTTTTTACTATTTCTTTTCCATATGGGTTTACTGGTGTTTTTAAAAGTCATGTTTGACTTTATGCTTTTCTGAATAGTTTCTAGGATGCTTAGAACTCAAATTGCACTGCTTTAAATAGTTTATTTTTATGCACATGCTGTTTTCTCTGCAAATTTGCATCACAGGATTGTTTTTCGTTTTTTCTACAGTATATAAAAATTGGTGTATCTCAAAAATAAAACTATGAAGACACTCAAAATAAATTTCCTGTTGTTTTAAACTATCTTTTGCAACTTTTTTGTATTTAAAGTTTTGAGGGATAAACCTCTTAAATTTCTCTAAGTAGAAATATATGTAAAAAACAAAAACAATTTTCAAATTTTTTGTAGTTTATTGCACTTTTTTGCACTTTATGTAGTTACTATGGACTTAATGCATACATATTATTAAAACTTGGGCTATAATGGTTGTATTGATGTATAGCAACTTGAAATGCTCCCAAAAATGGCTCCACAGCATGTAAAAATATAAAGTAAGCTCTGGCGGACTTGGTTCTATGGTAGGTCTTAAAGGGTTAATGTCAGATGAGGAGTTTTGCAAGTTTATTGAATACTACGTCAAGCTTTTTCTAGAAAGGAATAACACTCCAGATGTTTCAAAATCTATAATTTGGGAGTCGCTAAAGGCATATTTGCGGGGGCAATTAATTATCTCTTTTTCGTCTTATAAGAATAAAAAAACGAAATGAACGGCTTTGACAACTGACAGAGCTTATAGCAAACATTGACACACAATATGCCATCTGTCCAACTGCTGATTTATATAAGCAGAAGGTACTGCTGCAGTCTGAATTTGACACACTCTCAATGAAAGAAACTGAGAAGCTTTTACTTAGATCAAGACATCATATATACGAGCATGGTGAAAAAACAGGTAGATGTCTTTCACATCAGCCTCGTCAGTCCGCTACAGCCCAATCTATACCCGACATAAAGTTAGACTCCGGTCGGATGGTAACACACCCTGGCGGAATTAATGCTGCTTTCAAGCTATTTTATCAGGATCTCTATACTTGCCGCACTGATTATTCAGAGGCTGACTTGGACTCCTTCTTGGGGAACATAGATACTCCCACTATTAACCCAGAACAGGGGTCGGCAACCTGCGGCTCTTTTGTCCTTATACTGCGGCTCCGGGTAGTTTGGGAAAATAAATTAGAAATATTTAGCTGAAGTGTATTTTATTTGTGTTTAGTTCTTTTTTTTTTTTTTAACTTGTAGTTCTAAATTGGAAGATTATTGTGATATTGAAATATAAAAATAAAATTATATTTTATTATTTTTCATAATAAGCGTCACACTCACGGAAGCTGGTGTACCCACCGAAACGCCGTGCATTTATCGAGACTTTCAACCCAAGGTAGGCCAATTATGGATCTTTGGGTCCACATTATGTCAGCAGCTATTCTCCACCGTGAACTATGTTAAAATCAAACACCGCTTACGCCTCACAGATGACAGCTTACAGTCCTGCGTAAAGATAAAAGGGACTTCGTACAGCCCCGATTTGCAGACGCTGTGCGCAGAGGTTCAGGAGCAGAAGTTCCATTGTAAACATACCACGGCAGACCCGCTGCTTTTCAGCATCTCTTTATTGACCACTTTTCACACAGGGTTGCTGTACGCATACAGCCAGCTGTAGCTTTTCAGCTCACAGCCCGACTACACAACAGCAGAGAGAGCACAGACTTTAAGGCGGCGAGGCGTGGTCTGCAGTGCCGCTCAGGTGCGTCCGCCTCTCCTGCAGCGGCACTGCAGACCACGCCCCGCCACACACATTAACCAGGTAAAATACATATTTAGGCAGAATTTTGCAAATATCAATTTTTTTATAGCAGCATAGTGCTTTTTTTCCAATTATTTTTTTAAAAGTCAGATCAAGGCTCCAAAAGCCCAAAGGCGATATGAGTGTGGCGGCTCACAACAGTTTTTGTTTGCTACATGGATCATTTTAGTTCAGTTGGGTGTCTTTCCTTTTGTTATATTTCTTTAAGAGTTCAAAATGTGTTAATTACATAAATAAAATGTAATTTTCTCTGTAGCACTTCATGGATTTCATTAGCAACACACCTTAGTTGCTCTGTGGATTCTTTTAAAAAGCAGTTAAAAACTTTACTGTTCAAACAAGCCTTTTGTTGATATACGTATTTTATATTCTTTACATTATTTACATTTGATCTTTTACATTGTGTATAATGTCTAGTGATTGTATTGTTTATTTTAATATTTGTTTACAGCGCTTTGTGACTCCCTGTCTGTGAAAAGCGCTTAATAAATAAACTTTACTTACTTACTTTAGTTGTTCACACAAAGCATAAAGGTAAAAAAACAATATATACAGTGTTATCTTCATTTTAGATGTCAAAAAGTATTTGCGGCTCCCAGTGTTTTCTTTTGCGTGGAAACCGGGTCCAAGTGGCTCTTTGGGTGTCAAAGGTTGCTGACCCCTGACCCAGACCAACGTGAGCTACTGGAAATCTACCTATTACCACTGCGGAAATATTGCAGGCAGTTAATTCTTTGCAAAATAGCAAGGCACCTGGCCCAGATGGCTTCTCATGGGATTTCTATAAACACTTCGCCAGCAAGTTAGTCTCTTTACTTTCTGAGTTTTTTTCAGAAATTCAGGCAACAAGCAAGTTGCCACAAACTCTGTCCCAAGCCACAATCTCTGTAATACTGAAAAAAGACAAGGATCCTCAAAAATGTGGATCCTATCGCCCCATTAGTCTACTGAGTGTGGATTATAAGATCCTCACAAATGCTCTTGTACTTTGTATTGAGAAGGTAGCACCTTCTATTATACACGAGGACAAGACAGTTTATAGTGAACCGTCGGTCATATTTCAATATCAAACTGCTGACAAATATCCAATTCCTGACCATTCAGTTGATCACCCTGGGATAATAGTTTCACTAGATGCCGAGAAGGCTTTTGACTGTGTGGATTGGCAATATCTGTTCTCTGTTTTGAAAAAATTTGGCTTTGGTTCTAATTTTATGTCATGGATCACTACTTTGTACTTAGCGCCCCTGTCTTCAGTCCACACCAATAATCGGAATACTGTTACCTACATAGAGGCACCCGCCTGTTTCCAAACCAACTTCCTTCCAAGCCAAAGACTAGAAAATATGGTGAAGCATATCTTCCCTTTGGCTTCACCTGCACAAGTGCTGAGGTAGGTCTCCCCTGCAGAATTGGCTTTCACAGCGTCGGGAGCATGCACTGGGCTCTCCAGATCCCGGACAAACAGTATCCCACATTCTTGATTTTTAGTTCACAAACACTTCTTTAATGACTAACTACTCCTGACATTTTGTAGATGTTAGCTCTTTATACAGTAAAGTTACAGTGGAATACAAATAATATCAGGCTGATCCTGCCACGATTTGTTCCCCTGGTTCAAATCAAGGACAAACAGTATCCCACAGCTGTTTATGTTTTTGAACCCATTTTGCACAGAGAGGCATTTTTTGAAAAATGTATTGATAGCAATGATGAATATTATTACACAGGAAAAAATCAACTACATGTAAAATAATCACACCGTGACACCTCTGCATTTCTAAATGGAAGGACAGTAACTGTTTTTCAGACCTGAGCAATGCATGCAACTCACTTTTTTCTACTCAGGAGGCATTTTGAAGCTGTCATCGCTAACAAAGGCTTTATATGAAGTATTAAATACTAAAGTAAAAGTAAGTAAGTAAAATTTTATTTGTATAGCACCTTTCACATGGAAAAACAATGCCTCTGCTGAAAGCACAGATCTCACAGGTATTAAAAACTGCTAGTTTCATCACGCTCCAACTAAAACTGCTGAACCAACAGCAAAAGAAGACCTAAATTATGCTTCACTTTTGAA
The DNA here is from genome assembly GCF_056152115.1 of Neolamprologus brichardi. Classification (NCBI taxonomy): domain Eukaryota; kingdom Metazoa; phylum Chordata; class Actinopteri; order Cichliformes; family Cichlidae; genus Neolamprologus; species Neolamprologus brichardi. The sequence continues at coordinate 38,419,447 of NC_142104.1, read as the reverse complement.
AGACATTATCATGAATTCTGTCTTACCTTTGCTGTTTTGCTTCAAAAAAAAAATTGCGATAAAACTGCATTTCCAAGTCTGTTTCAAGAGTAGCTTTCCATCATAAATCACTAGTTTCTGCCTTATTATCTTGTTTTTCTCACAGAGGCATTATGCGTCAATCTCCTGTTGTGGACGGTGCAGCCGTCCGCTTTTTAAAAAATCTTTTTTGTTTTGGAAAAATTACCTTTGACAAGAAAGCCTAATTTGCTCTTTTTTGTTTGTTTTCTCTTCTGGTTTTTTTTCTTCCCCGCTTTCTCACCATCTCTTCTCCCCTGTATTTTTCTTTCTCTCCCTCTCTTTCTTTCATTCTTTCTCCCTGTCCTATCCCCTAGTCATGTCTGTCCCGTCTGTAACAACTGAAAATCAAATCAAATAAATACATAATTATAATAAAGGTCAATCAAATGGACCAATATGACAAGGCCACGATGATCCACTTGGTAAAGTAAATCCGCTTGGCATCTTTCTTGGCCAACAACAATTCTAATGGCTAAAGATCCAAACGGGAAAGGCAAAAAAACAAAAACAAAAAACAAACAAAAAAAACCCCACAGCGAACATGGAAACAAAACTTTCAAAATAAAACAAGAAACATGGAGAGACTTGAATTGGGAGACGCAAGCTTGACACAAGAGATAGAGAGAGGGAGTGAGAGAGGGCGAGGGACACAGATGAGAAAGACACAAGGGGACTCTACATAGATGAGGAGATGACACATGACAAACAGGAAAAAACTCATAAACATGGAGACATAGGTGAAATATAAACTAGACTAAAACTCAGCTAAATCCTAACTAATAATGACAACACAAGAACTTAACATATTTCCAATATAACATAAGCAGGGCTCTAGACTAACTTTTTGCACTGGTGCGCCTAACTTTTTTTTCTTAGGTGCACCAGCACAAAAGTTAGGTGCACCCAAATCTTTCAACCGCATCACTTAACATCACAGTTTTACATGTGCACTTTTTTGAGGGGAAAGTTGCTGTCCATACAGACAACATTAATTTGCAAATGATTACTAACAATCTTGTCAACACAAAGTTCTTTATTTGGAGCACCTTTCTACAAGAAAGATAAGTTACTGAAAAAAGTGCTTGTGCTTAAAGTGCACTTTTTGGCAATATTGTAGGGAATAATAAACTTAATCATCATCTCGGCCTCCTCTGATGACCTGTTTACTGCTGCCTGCCGCTTAAAGGAAGTGGGGAGAGGGGACACTTGGACAGTGCATTTATCGCAGCATATAATGCAGGGGTGGGCAATTAATTTTTACAAGGGGCCACATGAGAAACCTGAGTTGTGTCAGAGGGCCACGTCAACGACAACTTGAACCCAAGTCTGCTTAACTTTCTTAAATTGTAAAATTCACTAAATTATATATTACGAATAGCTGGTACTGGTAATCAGAAGAATAAAACCAATATAAAATAATGTAAGTATTTATATTGGGCTATGCTATGTGAAATTGTGGTGCATAAGCCAAATAAAACAAAAACAACCACTGAATCAGTGTTATTTTATTTTAACATGTTTAACTCAACAAACAAGAAGTTTATAGAAATGCAACAATACAATGACTTGTGTCATGTTTTCCTCCTTTTCAGTGAGAACAATCCAGCCTGTTCTGGGTTTAAACAAGGGCATTGAAATCTGGCTGAATGTCTGAGGTGGCTATGCGAAGAACAGCTGAGAGGTGGTCATCAGTGACAGAGGACCTGTGTTTGGATTTGTTGAACTTCATCACCGAGAATGTCTGTTCACATACATAGGTAGATCCAAAGAGGACTAGAATCCTCTGAGCATGATTCCTCAGGTGTGGAATGTTCTCTTCTTTGAGGGAGGAATAAAAGTCCAGCAGTGAGACTGACCTGAAGTGCTCTGCCAGAAGTGTGTCAGACTGCAGGTCGATGAGTTCCATCTGAACATCACTTGAAGCATTATCCACACTGCAGGTGAAGGGAGAAGAAGCCATGTCCATTTCATTTTCAAGAGCTTTGAAATCTTGAAATTGCCTTGAAAACTCTGCATGCAGTACTTCTAACATGGCTGAGTACTTGTGGAGGTGATTGGCATTTGGAAGAGCCTCCTTTAGTGTTGGCAAGTGGGTCAGAAGGTTGTCCTTCACTTGGCTTGAGATAAGCTGCAACTTCCTCGTGAAAGCCTTTACTGCACTGTACATCTCATGCACAAAAAGTCCCCTGCACTGCAGTTTGACATTTAGTTGGTTCATTAGTGCAGTCACATCCGCAGCAAATCTGAGTTCTGCCACCCAATCTTCATCTGAAAGCTCTGGGACGTCATGTCCTTTCTTCACACAGAAATCCTGAATCTATTCTCTCAGATCCCAGACACTTTTCAGTACATTGCTTAGGCTGAGCCACCTGACAGAGCAGTGGTAGCTGATGTCACCATGTGCCATCTCATTTTCCTCCAAAAGAGCAATAAATTGTCTGTGACTTAATGCTCTTGCTCTGATGAAGTTAACTTTTTTAGCTACAACATCAACAATAGGGATGGGTATTGATAAGATTTTCACGATTCCGATTCCATTTTCGATTCTGTTTAACGATTCGATTCTTTATCGATTCTCTTATCGATTCTTTTTAAAAAAGGAGAACACTAAGGTCAAATAGCTTAGATCTTTGTTTTATATCTTCTCTTTGAACGAGATAGAAATTTAGGAGTAACATGGCCTTACAAACCCAACAGTGACATCTTAAGAGATCCACAGCCTACGGCTTTTCAATGGGGTGTCACAGGGTCCCCAGGAAAAAAATTGTAAATGTAAAATAATAAAATAAATATTCTTCTGTAGCAATAAAACAAGAATATCCAGTAATGTCCCTGCCTACAATTAAACACATTCACTTACCTAAAATCGGGGCATCTGCTGTGGCAAATGGGTTCAAGCCTTTGACCACAAACTTAGTCACTGCTCGGGAACATTCGTCTATCCTGGCGATGTCCTCAACCCGCCTTGTCACAGTACGTCGGGAGAGTGAAAAGTTCTCAAACGCGTCCTTTTATTTACATTTAACATTTACATTACATTTACATAATCTATCTAGTGGTAATTTATTATTGACCTCACGTGGGCCTGAAAAGGATACACAAAGGGCCGGATGTGGCCCGCGGGCCGTAATATGCCCAGGTCTGATATACACTGTGCTTTTTCAGCGTTTCAATTCAAAACGCATTAGCACCAGTCACAAATGCAGTATTGCTGGCCATGGTCTTTCCACACTCACAACAGTAATTGCAGTGCATCTTGTTGTCAGCTTTACTGTATCTTAGCCAGGGAAACTGGTCAAGCCACTCTCTTCCAAATGTTTACTCCTTCCCCCCTTTTACTTTAGGTGGGCTCTGGCTCAGAGTGGATCATATGTGGCTCATTATGTGATGCCATCTCCAAACCAGTGTTAGACATACCCTGAAAGGTCAATGTCTTCGTGTCAGAGCACTGGCTTTGAATTTCAGACGGATCAGGCCTTAACTTGACGAAAATGTTCAAACATTCTTTTCATCTTTTCTCACTACCCACAGCTACATCCACCTCTGTCAGGCCTAGGCTACTCACTAGGGCTGGGTATCGTCACTGATTCCTTCAATCGATTCGATTCAATTCAATTTTGACTCAGACAGTCAGAAATATTAAAATTCTGGTAATTTATCAGTACTGACACTTGTGAGACTTCATCAGAGGTGTAAGCATCACAGCAGATGCCTTTGTGTCAAAGTAACTGGGGATAAAACACAAAAACATGATGGAGATTTTCCTGGCCACGCTTTTTATAGCAGATAACTGCCTTAAAAATATTCTGCAGTAGAACAAAAACGTAACAAAACCATGAATCAACATAAGAAAATTACCCGATGCTGCTGAAGTGAAGCAGAGTAATGTTACAGAGACTTTATTAGAGACATGGCTAAGCGTTTTGTAATTTGGCATCATTGTAAAACGTTTATATTTCTTCAGTATTGAACAGCAGAAATGAGGCTTTCTTGACAGAGGTTATTTTTGGGGGAAAAAAAAAAAACAGCGACCGACAGCGCTGTACACAATGGTAGACTGGTGTGTAATAAGCAAATGAATAATGCAGAAAACAGAGATTTAAGATGGGGAAACTGTTCTTGAAGTACATTTTGGTCGGAGAGGGACAAAACCTGTAGCTCAAAATCTGTGTGCTGTCGATTCACTGATGCGTCAGGTCCACACTTTGTGTTTACATTTATCTGGAATCTGTTTACTTGCTCTCATTTACTGTTTTCGCTGTTTGGTGGTTGTTGAAATAGGTTGGTGACCTCCTGGCATTACTGGCAAAATGCATTTATATTTAACAATTGATTCAGGATTTAATGAATCAATATTGCGTTATTCAAGCTAAAATCAGCTTTAACCCTCTCAAGGCAGGCGTTGCCAATTTGCAACAGTTAAAAACTAACAACCTGATTACCCCACATACATATTTTATGAGTTTTTTTTTTACTCAGTAGTACCACTGCAGGACATGGTTGTGCATTAGCAACAAAAAGTTTTTGTCGATTATTGAAACCCTCCCTACTACTCACCCCTATCTATCCGCCTGGACTATCAAACGTACATACATGTAGGCCAACGGGAATATCTGGACCACAGCCAATTAAAGAGGTCCCACCCCTGACTATCTCTGATTGGTTTAGACCACGATTGTTTGTGTTTGTGTGTTTGTTTGTTGTTGAGCACACAGACTTTCAGAGTTGCGGGCACGTTTTTTGTTTTTTTGTTTTTTACTCAAACGGCTGGTCGCACTGGTGCAACCTGGGATTTTTTTTTAGTCGCACCATTGAGAAATTAGGTCACATTTGCAACTCAATTGGTCACACTGTAGATCCCTGATAAGAAATCAAAAGTACAAAATAAACTCAAAATGCTGGGTCACAAACCCAGCCCCCTGAAATGTTATCCGCTTAAGCCTAATCTAAAAAGTGGAGACGATGTCTGTCTTTCAAATTCAAACTGGGAACTGGTTCTACTGAAGAGGGCCTTGAAAGCTGAAGGCTATGCCACACATTCAAACTGCTACAGCACAGTTCTTTTAATTTCAGTGGTAGCAAAATATTCTGAACTGCTCTTTGAGCAGTTTTGGAGGAGTAGGATTTAGGAATAAATTGAAAGAAATTGCTTAAGTTGTTGAATGTAGAAAGGTCGATATAAGAGAAAACCTTAAGTAAATTTCAGCAGTTACGAAATTTGCGCCACTTTATGACACGTGTGCGATGGATTTGAATATTCATCAAGTCATTACTAGGTAAAGCTTAAAGGACTGCTTGGCTTAATGGGGCTCTAACTCTTTGTCAGGCTGGCTAAAGTGCTGTTACTGTAATTCAAAAAATTAAACATTATCTAAATATGATCACTCAAAAATAGTGTTTTTAGGAAGTACTGTTAAATGTCCATTTCCTAAGACATATATCAGGACAGTTCCAGAGTTTGTTAAAATAGAATGCGATCATTTACGATCCGGGACTAATATTACTGACTTACCCAACTTGACACTGGAGACGCTTGGATAAGTGCAAATTCTATTTTATTCACACACTTTGGCTGAAAATAACACAGCTTAAAACTCACTGCTCCTCTGCTCTGTTTTCATACATCCAGCTCAGTACTCTCCTTCTCCCAACATGCTACTGTTTTTAGAGACAGGAGAGCCATGATTAAATATCTGCCCACAGCTGCGTCAAGCAGCCTCCCCTACCAGTGCCTCTGAACCCACTGCACCACCCCTCCACTTACGGTTGAGCCGTAAACCAAACCCCTTCGCCAAAACCGCATCTATATTGATGTTAAAATAACCCACTATATATAACTTTTTTTCTGAACTAAGGACTAGATCAGATAAAAAGTCAGGGGAGAAGTAAAACTGAACACGCTGACATCACACATGGACATGAACCTTCAAAGTAAAACAGGAAATAACAACACAAAGACGCAGACAAGACTCTGAACTACACCTGCAGGAAAAACGAGGACACCAAAACAAAACCTAAGAACTAAACCCTTAACTAAACTGAAACATAGAATTCTAATAATAGTCAAGGAAGAACAAGAATCAGAATATAATACAAAATACAAAATCAAACCAAAACATGACAACTCAAAATACTGGGTCAAACTGACCCAGAACCGTGACACATCAAGCATTTCGATATGTACAGCTCTGCAACACATACAAGTGAAGAGAAGACCATACTTCTTCAGTTCCTTTCGTGCATCCTTCACATAGAACAGTCCAAAGCAATCCATGCCACAATATGTGAATGGAGGGGTAATTTCCATTCTGTCCTCTGGCAAATCTGCCATTTTTGGGTCTTGTGTGTGCCTTCTATACTTCCTGCATGTGACACACTTAAAGATATGTGAGGCAACTGCACTGCTGCATCCAATGACCCATATCCCATTAGATCGCAATTCATTTACAGTCATACCTCTTCCTTGATGCTGTACTTTCTCATGATAATGCTTGATCAATAAAGAAGACACGTGACTTGTTTTTGGCAGAATGGCAGGATGTTTAACACGTGGATGAAGATCAGTTTTTGTTAAGCGGCCCCCTATTCTCAGCGCACCCTGCTCATCCAAAAATTGACTTAATTTGCATAGCTAGTTTGCTTTGTCTTTGGATTTTACGTCCTTGCATTGCTGTAAATTCTTGATTTCACTGCTGAATGCTTCTCTTTGGACCAATCTGATTATGAAAAGTTCAGCTTGTTGTCTTTCCTCAACACTTGTACTTCCATTGAGTTTGGGACCAAGACCCTTGACTTGCTTAGCATGACGTTTAAGATAAGCAATAGCCTTAACAGCTCTTTTCGAGTCAGAAAACTTAGTCAGGCGGTCCAACAATGATTTACCCTTGCACTCGTGTTGAACACCTGAGCCCTTCGAAGTTCTGGATCATTGTCACTAACCTCTCCCACCTCAGCATCTCTTGTGGGTAGCTCTTTTTCCCACAGAAAGTCTGGGCCAGTGAACCAATTTGAAGCAACGAGCTGATCTGCCGATAACCCTCTCGAAGCATGGTCCGCCGAATTGTCTTCGGATTGCACATGATACCATTGGTTGGCATCTATGGTGGCTTTAATTCTCTGGATCCTATTTGCCACGAAAACATGAAAGCATCTGGCATCATTATTAATGTACCTGAGAACAATCTTCGAATCAGTCCAATAATATTCTTTAAGGTTGTCTATTTCGAGCTCATGTTTTAATACAGCACCCATCTTCGCAGCAATCACTGCTGCAGACAGCTCAAGCCTTGGAACTGTTGTGACCTTAGTGGGGGCAACACGCGCTTTCCCCATGACAAGTGAGCAGTGTACGCTGCCATTAGAGTTGACTGCTCTTAGATAAGTGCACTCCCCATAACCTGTGAAGCTAGCATCTGTAATATGTAATTCATACTGCTTGACATCTACAAAGTTTGCTGGTATGTAGCACCTCTTAATCTTTACCTGACACAAGTTATGGAGATGTTGTAGCCATGATTGCCACTGTGATCTGCACTCCTCTGAAAGTGGTTCATCAACTAGCTTTCTCTTGACTCACCTGTTGCAAGATCAACTAACCACGTAAAACAAATGGTGCTACGAAACCCAAAGGATCGTAGATGGAAGCTACTGTGGATAGCACTCCTCTTCTCGTCATTGAGTGTTTCTTGACAGTTACTCTGAACTGAAAGTCATCAGAGGATGCGCACCATTGCACACCCAGTGCTCTTTCTAGGAGTGGCTCCCCTAAATCTAAGGCAGAGGCATTTCCGTCTTCTTTGTGCTTTATTTCTTCATGCATTTTAGTCAAAAACCGGAGATCTTCTTGCGAGAGATTTGCCTCTTCTCCAAGCCTTTCACTGAAGTCAGATTTCAGCACCTTAAGTACATCTTCTGGAGCAGTCATCTCCATAATTCTTGTCTTGCAAACATAATGAACTTCGCTCTTCAACTTACTTGTTACTTTGGGATCAGGGGTCACTTGCTTTACAATGATGTGGTGACTTACTCCAATTGCATCACTGTAGTGTTCGCCTGGATCACCATAGCTCACTATGCGCCAGCCTACATCAGTTTTCTGTACGAAGGGCTGGTTGTTCTCATCACATACAACTTCTCTAGGCATTAGTGCTTGTGAACATTTATACCCGATAAGAAGACCGATTTCACATTTCTTCGGCGGGGCAATGTGTTCCGCAAGATGCTCTAAATGAGGCCATGTCCTTGCAGTCTCTGGCGTTGGAATGTGTGTACGATTGGCAGGTATGAATTCACAAGTGTAGACCGTTGGCACTGTGATCTTCTTAGAAGATAACCCTCTTATTTGTAGACCTTTGAGTCTTTTTCATGGTACAATTGTCTCCTTAGACAACACTGTGGTCAGCTTCAACTTTACTGGCTCTGCATTAACAACAAGCGCATCCGCTACTACTTCTTCAAGAATGAACAAAGAGTCACTTTGTGAATCTAACAGAGCATAGACGAGGACTTCTTTATTTGAATTACTTGGCATTGATGCATAAACAGGAACTATTGCTGAAGTCTGAGCACTATTACCATCATGCACAACTCTATTGGATGTGGTTTCTTGAGTGGTTTCTTGCGGCGATTGTGGCTTTCTTTCGTTACTGCACCTTGTCTCGTCATTGTCTTGTTGTTTTAAACGGTCCTCATGTAGGCATGTGGGGTGGCGTTTTGAGCAGGTGTTGCAGACCATTCGGTTGCTGCAGTTCTTGGATTGATGGCCAGGACTCAAACAGCCGAAGCACAGTTTCTCACCTTGAATGAACTTCACTCGGTCAGCAACTGGCCTTGCAGTTAGTCTACGACACTTGTGCAAGACATGTCCTGTTTTCTTACAAAACATACATGTGCTTATGTTCTTCTCAGTGGTGTTAGTTGTAAAAATCCTTGCACTTGCTGCTTGGTTCTTAGAGGTCACTACATTCTGAGGTTTAGATCTTGTCTTTTCCAAATCCCCTTGCCGCAATGTCAGGAAAGTTACAAAAATACTTAAAATCTGGGAACCTTCCATGCTCTAGCTCAGGGGTGGGCAATTCCAGGCCCCAAGGGCCGGTGTCCTGCAGGTTTTAGATCTCACCTTGGGTCAACACACCTGAACCACATGATTAGTTCGTTACCAGTCCTCTGGAGAACTGCAGGAGCTAATTTAACCAAAACAGCTGTGTTGGTTGAAGGACACATCTAAAACCTGCAGGGACACCGGCCCTCGAGGCCTGGAGTTGCCCACCCCTGCTCTAGCTGATACTGCATGGCTTTTTGGTTCCATCTGTTGCTTAACCAGTCAGGCAACTTGGCTGTCAGTTTTTGATTTTCAATGCCATCATCAAGAATACGCAGACTCTCATTGTGAGCCATGGCACATTCACAACTGCGTAAAAAGTCCACAAATTTCCTTACGTCAGCGCTCTCTCTTGACGCTGTTTTTGGCCAGGCATGTAATTTGTCTCGGCAGGCTTTTGGCAATCATAAAAGGCTGGCCGTATTGCTCATTGAGCAGTTCCCATGCAGCAACATATGCAGTATCTGAACCAATTCAGAAAATAACCGTCTAATGCCTCTCTAGACACTCCTCCAACATATTTCTGAAGGAAGAATATTTTCTCTGAGCTTGGAATGTTTTTCTTTTCAATTAGAGCTTGGAAGGATGACTTCCAATGATTAAACTTGAGGGGATCACCACTAAAAACTGTGGGCTCTGGAATAGGTAGCCTATTTGCTGATATAGCCTCAGCTAAGACCTTCACAAGCTCTCCTGTGCCATCTTGAAGCATATGTGTTGGCACTGCATCCTTTGGTGGTTGCGAGTCAGTCAGGCTATACAGACATATAGGATAAATACTGTTTATAAATTCATTCATATTATGATCATTCTCACTGTACTTTATGTATATATTAAAAGGAAAATCTTTGTGTATTTTAATGTATATAGTAACCCATGTGTCCATAGTATAGTATTTTCCATTTTTTTAATTTCCAGGCTATTTTTCTTATTTATTTTTTATTGTTTTCTAATGCATCTCTAATTCACCTTTTCTTCCTGTCCCTTGCGCTGCTGTAACAAGTGAATTTCCCCAGTGTGGGATTAAATAAAGTCTATGTCTAACATAAATACAGAGACATGGAAACATGGATTTTATTACTCTGATGGATGTATCAGAGCAACTTGGGGTTGTCCTCTTGACCAAGGATTTTTGGCATGCAGACTGGGGCTACTATTGAACCACCAATCTTCGGATTATTAAATGACCTTCTCTACCTGCTGAGCTACAAAATGGAAATGATTCACTGAAATTTCTATTCTTGTTTAAAATAGAACTAGCCAGTTGTACAGCTACAGTGTAAAACAGCTTTGGCATTACTTGAATAGGTGGCATTTCTTTTTTTGATACTTTTGTAGTAAGCTCTTGCTCTTGTTCTTTTTTGTCTTTTCCCCTATTAGGCGTGATCTACACCACTGATATGTTGGACCGAGAGAGCAAGGACTCCTATTGGCTAACAGTTTATGCCACCGACCACGGTGTGGTTCCTCAGTTCACCAGTATTGACGTATTTATCCAGGTGGAGGATGTTAATGACAACGCCCCGTTGACTTCTGAACCTCTGTACCGAACCTCAGTGCCTGAGAATTCTCCACGTGATGTTTCTGTAATCCAGATCGAGGCTCAAGATCCTGATGCCACACTCTCCACTACTGCTGAGAGGCTCAACTACCGCATTATTAGTGGAAACCCACAGAATTTCTTCACCGTCAATACCCGCACTGGTGAGAAAGCATGTGTGCATCTTTCATCAAAAAGGTAGTGCTATATGTTAACATAAGCAAATTTAATTAGAAACCAGGAGTTGTAATTATAAGTTTAGGTTATAGGTTATAGGTTATTTTTTTCAGTAATAAATTATCTTTCTTTTGTCTGCTGTGCATAACAAGTAGCAGTAACACTTACAGCTTGGTAATAAAGTGATAATAGCAGGGTAACAAGGCAGAAACAAGAACCTAATAACATGGTAATTTCATGGTAAGTTATTACCACTAATTTACAAAGCAGTAACCAATTACTGCGACAAAATGTTTCTCCCACTCAAAACGCTATGTCCAGATGAACAGAATCAACCTTTAGGGATTTACTTAGCTGGATAATTGAGCATGCATCAAGACATCCAAGTAATTTAATCCTAACAACAACTGTTACAATTGAGTAGAAGTATACTGAAATTCATGTAATTGGATAATAGACCCCCAAAACTGGGGGTAATAATGTGGAAATAAAAACATCCCCATGAGGCAAAACCAATTAGTAGTAGGTCTCTCAAAGTCCACCATCATCTCCACTGTCTTGAGCAGGGTGAGCTCCAGGTATGACATGTTCAGTTTTTTCTTAAGGAAGTACAGGAGAATGTCTATGGTTTAAAATGTGTAATTGGCTTCAACAATTGAAATTACAAGTTTACAGCGCTGGACCTCGGTGTGAAATCAGCCACCTGCCTCACATGAAGGATGACCTTCAGATTGGGCTATACAGTTTTATACCACCACAATAATAAGTATTATTATGACTACTTCCGGAAGCGGCATGGCAGTCCCTCTGTCTCCCTGTGAATCTTCTCCTCTCTCCGTTCACATCTGACCTCGCCCATATCTGCTCCTTTCCTAGAATAAAACAGAGAAGACGCCTCCCTGCCTCTACTTGATTATTAATATTATCCTACTGATTCTATTTATCTATTTTATTTATTCTATTCTGTCTAAGTTTGGGACATTCTGTTCAGACTCCCTTGGCTCAGAAAATATCATCCTGACTGTTAACCAGTTATGATGTGTAAGCATGTTCTGGACCAGACAGTGGATTCATGGATGTACCTGTCATCCATGAACTTAAAGAGTTTCACAGATTATTCTCCTGAGGTGCATCCATTAGTGTAGAGGGAGAAGAGCAGTGAGGAAAAAACATACCCCTGGGGGAGGCCGGTGCTGATGGTCTTAGTGGGATGTGATGCTTTTTCAGTGCTCATCTGCTGCCTGCTTGTAGTCATTTAATCCTTTGATGGTGGACTTCTTTGAGATCAAGTTGACAGTGGAGCGTTTGAAGCAGGAGGGGACTTCACACAGCTCCAGAGATCTGTTAAAGATGGGGGCCAGTTGGTTGGCACAGACTTTCAGATAGGAGGGATGTAGCTTTTCTAGTCTTCTGTCTCTGGAAGAGCAGACACACATCGTCCTCAAGGATCTTTAATGCAGGTCGGGGGTCAGAGGGGAGGGGGATGAGGGCTGCAAGTAGTTTTTTTGTGTAGGCATTAGGTGAGGGTGAGCCGGTGGGAGGTATGAATGATTGTCTTTCAAATCTGCAGTAGAAGGTGTTAAGGTTGTTAGCCATTCGGCTTCTCTTCAGGGTGCTGGGATGGACTCCTGTAGCTGGTGATGTGCTGCAGGCCTCTGCAAACTGGTGTAGGGTTGCTGGCTAAGAAGCTGTTTTTAAGCTTCTCCCTTCAGTTCCTTTTACCCTGATCTTCTTGCTCAGCTCATTTCTGCCCTGCTTGTACAGGGCCCAGCCCCTGCTGCTGTAGGTCTCCTCCTTGGTCCTTCTTGGCGCAGCTTCTTCAGAATTGGAGTGAACCATGGTTTGTTATTATTGCATTTGCAAAAGGTCTTAGTCTGCCCACACAAGTCTGCACAAAAACTTATGTATGATGTCAGTATGTTCATTCAAATCGGAAGTTGCAGCTTCAAAAACACTCCAGTCTGTGCAGTCAAGGCAGGATTGTAATTTGTCCCAAGTGCTTGGTCCACTTCTTCATAGTTTTAAGTTAAGTTCTTCATAGTTTTTAAAATAAGTAAAATTAAGTAAGTAAAATTTATTTATATAGCGCTTTTCACAGATAAAAATCACAAAGTGCTTTACAACACAGGAAATGGGAATATAAAAACAATATAACAGTAAATAAAACAATGTAAAACAATAAAACTATAAAAACAGCATAAGAAGAAATTAATCAAATGCTTTTCTAAATAAAAATGTCTTCCATTGTTTCTTAAAAGAATCAATGGAGTCCGTGCAGCGGAGAGACAGTGGAAGAGAATTCCACAACCATGGTGCCACAGTCTGAAAGGCCCGATCACCACGAGTTTTAAAACATGTGCGCAGTACCACCAGCAGTCCCTGATCTAATGACCTTAAAGCCCGAGAAGATGAATTTGGTTTCAGCAGGTCAGATAAATATTGAGGAGCTTGACCATGTAGGGCCCTAAAGGTTAGAACTAAAATTTTAAAATGAAACCTAAAATTTACAGGCAACCAGTGAAGGGAGGCCAAGACTGGAGTGATATGCGATCTTCTCTTGGTGCCTGTTAAGAGACGTGCTGCAGCATTCTGTACAGTCTGAAGACAATTTAAGGCTGATTTGTTAAAACAAGTAAAAAGGCCATTACAGTAGTCTAAACGAGAAGAAATAAAAGCATGAATAATCATCTCAAGTTCAAGCTTTGATACCATTAGTCTGAGTTTAGAGATATTCCGTAAATGATAAAAACAGTTTCGGACCAGCTGCTTAGAGTGCTGCTCGAGCAACATCAAGCTGACAAATATGACACCGAAGTTTCTAAGGCTTGATTTTACATAAGGGTCTAAGAAGCTGATATGCTGCCTGAGTTCTTGGACCATGTGGTCTGGAGCAAGAATTAGAGTTTCTGTTTTATCAGAGTTTAGTTGGAGAAAATTGTCATATAACCATTTGTTGATTTCTGTCAGGCAATTACTTAAATTAGACAATTTATAAAACTCATACATTTTGAAGGAACAGTATAGTTGGATGTCGTCAGCATAGAGATGATAGGAGATATATTTATAGCGCTTAATAATTTGGCCTAGAGGGAATACATAAAGTAGAAAGAGAATTGGACCCAGGACAGATCCCTGAGGTACCCCACACGGCAAAACTGTTGATTCTGATGTGACATGATTCATGCAAACAGTAAAAGATCTCTCAGACAGATATGATATAAACCATTTTAAAACATCACCAGTAATCCCAAACAAGTTCTCGAGTCTGTTTATCATGATACTGTGATCTACAGTGTCAAAAGCAGAGCTGAGATCCAACAGGACCAGCACTGTGTATTCTCCAGAGTCTGCTGCCATCAAGATATCCCTAGATACTCTAAGTAAGGCCGTTTCAGTGGAATGCAATTTACGAAAACCAGACTGGAAAGTGTCCATAACAGCATTTTTATCCAGGAAATAGTTAAGTTGTTCTAGTACTACTTTTTCTAAAATTTTCGATATAAAAGGCAATTTGGATATTGGCCTATAACTGTTAGGAAGAGATGGATCCAGCTGGGGTTTCTTTAATATTGGCTCAACAATACCTTGTTTAAAGAAGCTGGGGACTGAGCCAGTATGAAGAGAAGTATTTATCATTTCCACAATACAGGGGCCAATTGAATCAAACACACTATTGAAAAATGAAGATGGAAGGACATCAAGGGGGCTTGAAGTCTGTTTTATATGACAAAGCAGGCCTCTGATGTCTTGTAATGTAACAGGAGTAAAAGAGGACCAAGTATCAGAGGAGAGCAAGTTGAAAGTTTGATATTGAGAAGATGATGGAGAGATATTAGACCTGATGGCAATGACCTTATTTCTGAAATAGTTCAAAAACTCATTGCATTCGGACGTTGAGTGAAATGGTGCACAAGGAGCATCAGGAGAAACAATACTCTTAATTGTTTTAAACAAGAATTTAGGATCTTTCTTTTTTGAAGCTATGAGGTGTGAAAAATACTCTGTTCTGGCATTTTTGTTGTCATTTAGCAAGAGGATAGATTCTTTAAGGTGTAACTTATAAACCTCAAGCTTGGAAGCCTTCCACAAACGTTCTAGCTTGCGACAGTATCTCCTGAAATTACAAATGTTTTCATTTAACCAAGGATGAGATTTCAAACATAGGACAGTACTTTTTTTCAGAGGTGCAACTATGTCTAAAATAGAATTACACTGGTTATTAAAGGATGAGACAAGAGAGTCCAAATCATTGTAAGTCATTTCAGCGTCGAACATGGCAGAGAACCTTTTGCCGGCGTTCTGGTTTATGATTCGCCTTTCAATTGTTATTTTGGGAGCCGGGGGATCCAAATAAAACGACAAGTTAAAATATATGCAGCTATGGTCACTCACATGGACATTTTCCACACGAATATCATTTATATTTAAACCCAAGGAGAAAACAAGGTCCAATGTGTGACCCTTTACATGTGTAGGGCCAGAAACATGCTGCATAAAATTAAAAGACTCTGTGATAGTCATGAAGTCAGCAGCCATATTACAGGATGCATCATCAATATGAAGGTTAAAATCTCCCAACATTACCACCTTCTCTAATTTAATAATGGATGATAGGAGGTCGTTAAATTCAGTTAAAAAGACTCCGGCAGGGCCAGGAGGTCGGTAGATTAAAATACAATAAAAGGTGTGCAAAGAGCCGACCTTGGTCATCTGAAGTTCAAATGAGGTAAAAGAATCCGAGTTCATCAGTCTGCATGTGAATCTGTCCCGGTGCACAACAGCGAGACCTCCGCCACGTCCCGAAAGACGTGGAGTTCCGATGACGGAGCAGCCAGTCGAACAAATTTCCTTCAGATGTATATAATCCATGTTTTGTTGCCACGTCTCAGTTAAACACATAAAGTTGAGAGATTCCTTTATAAAAAGATCGTGTAAAATAAACGATTTGTTTGTGATTGAGCGAGTGTTGAACAGGGCAAACCTGATTGAAGACGTTTGGTTGGTGCAGTCAACAGCTGACTGCAGTGGCACTCGAATTAAACACCTGTGCGCACCTCTACACCTGTTACGCCAGGCGGGGACTTCAGGGCTAGCAGAAGCTAATATCCATAGTGGTACATCACCTCTGCCATCAAAACGGCGGTCGAAGGAGGGACACCAAGTGAACATGGGGCCATCAGACCATAGATTCCGAGCTGGGAACTGAAGTGTAGTGTCAGCACCAGGTGACAGTAGATGAATTGGTCGTAGGCACCGGGATTCTTCCCACATCCAAGAAGCTAATCTTCGGTACCTTCTCAGTCGCACCTGGACACCGGCCCTGGTTCCCCTACTTCTTCTTTTCTTCGTGTTAAATCCCACCGATATGTTCGGAAACATGCACTCGGGTGAGGAGCACATAAAGGGTGGAGGGAAAAATTTCCTGTAACTGTCCCAGCTGTCAAAGTGGCTCTCCATTGAATCTTTGATATACAACATCATGCCCCGATCATAAGTATTGGTGGCAGAGACAAAATCAAAACACAGGACGGTAAAAATAATATTGCAAGTGACAATAGCGGTCAGTATAAAACTATACCAGCGAGCTGTACTAGCGGCACAAGCGGCAAAGCCAAAAACAGACGCCATCTTTGTCCCTCTCAAATGGTAAATGGCCTGTATTTGTATAGCGCTTTACTAGTCCCTATGGACCCCAAAGCGCTTTACATATCCAGTCATCCACCCATTCACACACACACACACACACACATTCACACACTGGTGATGGCAAGCTACATTGTAGCCACAGCCACCCTGGGGCACACTGACAGAGGCGAGGCTGCCGGACACTGGTGCCACCGGGCCCTCTGACCACCACCAGTAGGCAACGGGTGAAGTTTCTTGCCCAAGGACACAACGACCGAGACTGTCCAAGCTGGGGCTCAAACCAGCAACCTTCCGATTACAAGGCGAACTCCCAACTCTTGAGCCACGATCGCTCAAAGTATTAGTCATTCTATTGCCATGTAGATATATCATAGACAGATCACTGAAAAAAATAGCTGTTACAGACGTAGTAATGCTAATGAGAGGAAAGACCAAAGCATAAGCCAAAACAAGTCAAAGCTGGCCGACAGTTTGAACTGACTGAACTAGCCTTAGTTCAAGTCTGCCCTTACTTCCATGTTTTTCCGGTCGCCAGCACCACGGTGTGAAAACTTTAAAATGGACCCAGAAATGTCGCTCCATTTTTTGTACATTTTTAATTCTCTTGGAGCTAGAAAAACGTTGTCGTCCCCTGCATGTTTTGTACCTTAAGCTCATCAGAGACAATCATATGCAGGTAAAATAATTTCCTTTAATCTACACGCATTTAGGAATTACTAGTTTCATGGATAATTTCAGTGGCTGAATGATTGTGCACATTTACTGTTTCATATAAAATGTGTAAATTAAATCTCTTTGAAACTTATAGAAGAACATTTTCTATTTCTATTTATTTTCTATTATTCATTTGATCCTGTAACTTATTTGTGTGCATAGATAGGCTGTAAAAATGTCACAAAGCTGAAAACATTGTTATTTTTGTGTTCACAAAAAAGCTTAGTTACACAGATAAAGTGTATAAAATTTAAGTCTTTTCACAGCTTATTTGTATATTTTACTTAAGCTTAATAATCAGAATAATGCTTTGATCTCTTCAAATGAATGAAATCATACCTTTCTACAAAAACTGTTTATGTTGTTCTCCACCTTTTCCTTAACCAGACCAGACCCTTGTACTGTAGGATTAACCTGAGTGTCCCAGTCCTGGACCGTTTTTTTTTTTAACCAGGAGGATCCCAGTCCTGATTTTTGTTGATGTATTATAAATATTCTTGTTTTATTGTTTTTGTTATTTACTTCATTCTCATTAAATAAATCTCCATTTAAAATTGTTCAACGTTAGCGTTATGTTCATACATGTTAAAAAATACCTGTAAATAAAATGAGTTCAGTGATAATTTATTCATGACATAAAACTTTAGTTTAATGCAACACATATAACAACGTAGCAAATATATCCAAATAAATAAATGTCCTAATGCATAACTCATTTTGGAACTAATCTTTCAAGTATTGAAAACAGTCTGTCCATCCTTTCCCTGTTCTCTTGCGCTCTCCTGTCCTCAGCCTCTGTCTGGGTGGCTGTCCCCCCTCCTCATCACTTTCGTTTTGGTCACCCGCTGCTACGATTGGCCCTGGAGTGTCCTCAGGGAGAGAGGAAATTAGGACAGGAGGCAAATAAATACAACACAACAACTCTTAGTAGTTGTACATTTATTAACACGTGTTCTTAAGAATTTTCTTCTTGATAACACACATACATACTTTGTATTTCTTTTTAAATTATCACATTTCTTTCTGGCCTCCAAGGAGGTGACTTTCTCCTGAAGGCCCATCTTCTCCAGAATTGTCCTGATCACACACAAACAATAAGAGAAGAGAGAAAACTATGGCAACTATGTTAATCCCTAAATCCAAAAGTTTTCGCAGTAGAACACAAGAGAAATATCGTCTGGACATCACAGGTTCTGTACAGCATGAGGGTTAATAAAACCGTAATCTTATGAATATGATATGTAAATTGATTTATTCTTGTACCTCCATGCCACAGTGGCCGAATTCTTCACCCCAATGCAGAGGTGATCATTTTCTCATCTCATTTTAATAAATTGAGCTGTTTGCTTTTTGTTCCCTAAAACATATCACCAAAAGGTTAATTCGGAAAAATCTAAATTGACTCTAAAAGTGTATTCCTCTCCCGCATTACCTCCCTCTTCGTCCGCGATTGTTATAAGAAAAATTCTCCTGTGTGACCCGCAATGAATCATGGGATATGGTAGGCCACCAAGGATACACCCGAACCCATCCTTCAAATCTGGGGAAAAGTAGGACGTATTTGTCGCCACATTTGGAGGACTCTTCAAATTTGGAAAGCTTTTGTCGGGTCGTAATTGCCCAAAATTGCGGCCCACAAATGCTACCCCTGAATTTGGACACAGCATATGACTATATTAGAGAGTTGTTTTGATACAGAAGGAATCAGGGCTAAAAGATAACCCAGGTATCATAATGTAGGCATGAAGGAGACCTGTCTTCTGCTATAATTTGTTTTGATGATCCACATAAGCCTGGAATACCACCAGGCATACCACCCTTTAGAGTTGACCCAAAACGTATAAAGTGATGTTAACGGCATAACTGCATTAACGTGGCAAATCTCAGCACTAATTTTTAAGTTATCTCCAGTGAATTATCAGCAAACAGATTGCACATTTCCTAAATTCTTGTTTGATAGTTTAATTGTTGTCTACTGTTTATTTCTCAGGTCTGATCACCACAACCTCCAGGAAACTGGACCGTGAACAACAAACAGAGCATATTTTAGAGGTAAGGAAAGATTTGTAGCTTTAGAGATTTAGAGATGAATGAAAAATGTTCAGCACCTGCAAGGTGCAAGGCTCCAAGGTGGTTGGTGCCAGTTAGGGTGGTAACCCCCAAAGCAGATGGTGGACAGGGAGCCATCAGGCTGAAAAAAAGAGTCCGTCGGACTTGATTAGCCTGCAGGACTTCAAAATCAGCCAATGGGTACCAGCAGGCCAAGTGGAACACAGCTTGAGCAGTGGCTGAAGCAAAAATTTGGTTTTTGGGAAGAGTTTAGTGAGGCCATGGAACAAGACTGTCAGACTGCCTAGAGGTTAGTGCCAATTTCAACTGAGGTGATGAAAGGCTCTAAGTGTTGTAGAGTTTTCTTAATTGACATGTGTCTACAATGTCACATGAAAATCTCTGTTGGTACACTCAGGGTACGTACGGGTGCTTGAAATCCTTGAAAATGCTTGAATTTTAATGTTGTCTTTTCAAGGTTTGAAAAGTGCTTGAATTTCAGATGTGGTGCTTAAAAGTGCTTGAAAGTGTAACTGTATTTCATTCACAATAAATAGCTATCTGATTGAATAGTTTTCTTATCAGGTAGAGAAATAAAATCAGTCGCAAAATGTAGAGGAAAAATTTCCCCGCCTGGGCTGCCTTGCGCCTCTGTCTGTTTCAATATGTGACCCCGCCCCTCCCTCGGACAGTCGGGGATGAGTGCGCTAACATACCTGTAGGTTGCTGTTTTAATGAGTGTTTGATGGAAAACAACAATGGCGGAGTTTGCGCTCTCCAGTCGCATGATAGGTGAGTGCTAGTAAATAAATTTTCAGTACGTGTACGTTACACATGCTATTGAAAAAAAAAAAAAAAAAGATTATTATTTTGCTAACTATCAAACTCTCTGGAGAAATGATTGAAATGCACTGAGTGTGATGCAGTATGGCAGCGCTATCCAACTTAGGCTTTCTGGTTAACCCTCTGGGGTTGACGGACCTAGAGTCTCCATTTCAACTTGGGTCGAACGTGCGGACTTCAAACTATATACCAGTGTTTAAATTGTGTTGATTGGCCACGTAAAGCCAATGTTTTTTGTTTTTAATAAAACGGTGGCGTTTACTCCAGGAAGAAACGGTAAAAACGGCGTTTTCTAAAGAGAGCGCTAGCAAACACGCTTTGCTTGTGAGTGTGTCAGTTCTACTAGTGAATGTGACAGATGCTGCAAAAAAGCCACCAAAGGCAGATTGCAATGTAAACCCTGAGTGACACAGCTGCTGTCAGAATCTGCAGGTTTATCCCTGTGCTGTTCTCATCTGTGTTATAGTGGACGCAAACTATTTTTTGGAGTTGCATAAATAATTTTTGTGCCTTCTTATTTGACGCAGAACGCCTGATTGTTCTGTAAATATTTTGAAATGGTTATATAAAAAACGTCTGAGCCTTGGCTGCATTTTTAGGTAAATAGTACCATATAACTTGTATGTTATTTATGTTTGCAAAACTTGTGCATATTTTTAAAAATGTACAATTTCTATTTGTATTTCAAGTTATGAAAATGATTCGTTAAACATGCTTGTGGTTTTTACAGTCAAAAATATCACTTTCTACTCGTATTTTAAATTTTGTCTCAATTTAGATAAAATGTGCTGATACAGTATGTCAAAATGAGAAAATAACAGATTGGCAAGATAAAAGTTTTTAAAGGTGAAATATAGAGGCCAAATCAAAAGTAGTCAAAAACGGCCAATTATATCCTGGACCCCAGCTTTTTTGAGTATTTGAAATAATGGTAATATGAGGGATCCATATGGTCACAAAGAATAGCCTCTTGTTTCTGTGCTACCAAAGTTCCCCGGCTTTCATTCAAAATGTGTTTATCGTCAGCACCGACAGATTAAACTACTTAAACATTATGAATGTCTTCAAGCTCACACCCAGGCCTGTGGGACACTATCAGCCACTGAGACAGTACACACATTTATATGTGCATTTGTATATGAATATTTCATACTATAAGGCTGCCTTTTTATTTAAGGGAGATGAACAAAATACATTGGAATTGTACATAATAATATCACAGACGATAAATTCAATAGATTTTAAGTAGATACTTGTGCATTCTTAAAGTCTTATATGTTGAATTGAACTATGTGATCTGTTCAAAGCCTCCCAGTCAGTGCTGTTCTCCATGCCTGTCTGACTGTACATGATGTTATTAGCACAAACACTTTAAAGTTGACGTTTAGGACTTCAACAATAATACAGACAGCAATAGAACAGTTTTATTGGGAACTAACTTAAAAAACAAACAAACATCTGTCTCCTATTTTTTGTCACACAGGTCTTCTCATCAATTTCTGATGAGAAGAATTATTTATTTCTTGTTTTTTTTTGGGGGGGGGGGTTAAACAGGAGAAGAATATCTCTAACAAGTTGATTTGTTCACATTGTCACATCTTAATTTTTAAGTGAAATGTGCATTTTGAGTTTATACACTATGTATATAAGTCGACCGTTTCCTTTTGCAGTATTTTTCTATTCCTTAACAAAAGGTGAACAAAGGTGTTTAAGAGTTCACCTAGGATGATTTGTCTTAATTTTCACATGGTCTTACTGAGGGGATGCGAATTGAAACATGCATTCTTTTTTTTGGGGGGGGGGGGGCATGTGCTGGAAAAGCTTGAAAAGGGACCTTGAAAGTGCTTAAAAAGTGCTTGAATTTGACCCTAAAAAAGGCGTATGAACCCTGTACACTATATTGGCAGACCGGTTTGGTGGTTCCCATCTTTAAGGAAGAGGACCGGCGAGTGTGCTCCAACTATGGCGAGGTCACACTCCTTAGTCTTCCCAGGAAAGCCTTACCAGGGGGCTGGAAACGAGAGTCCGTCTGTTAGTTGAACCTTGGATACAGGAGGAAAAATGTGTTTATTGTCCTGGTTACAGAACACTGGACCAGCTTTTTACCAGCTTGAGGATATCTGAGGGTGTGTGGGAGCTTGCCCAACCAGTCTACCTGTGTTTTGTGGACTTGGAGAAGGCTTTCTACCGCAGAATATTATTTGGGAGGTGCCTGTGGAGTATGGGGTGTCTGGCCTGTTGCTGTGGGGCATTCGGATCTTATTTAACCAAGAGCTAGATTTGCATTGATGGCAATAAGTCAGACTTGTTTCCAGTGGGTGTTGGACTCCAGCTTGCACTGAAGTGGTTCATAGCTGAGTGTGACGTGGTGGGAATGAGAATAAGCAGTCTGAGGCCATGGTCTTGAGCTGGAAAAGGGTAGAGTGCCCACTCCAGGTAAGGGATGAGTTGCTGCCCCAAGTGGAGGAATTTAAGTATCTCGGGGTCTTGTTTACAAGTGAGGGGAGCAGGAAATCAACAGACTGATTGAGGCTGTGGCTGGAGTGGTGCAGATGCTTTACTGGTCTGTAGTGGTAAAGAGAGAGCTGAAAGTACGAGTCCAATCCCAAAAGTAAGAGCCCCAATTTTTTTAGAAATACAAAAAACTGTTTATTTCCCATAATATTTACATAATTTTAAAGCTAAAGACTTATCTATTTGTCTACATAATCGCCATTTCGGTTGATGAATTTTTGTAGAAGCTGTGGCAGTTTTACAATGCCCATGTCATGCCTGTTCACTGCTGCAGAATCGCCTTCTGAACAAATGTTCTTTCAACTTTGGGAACAGGTGGTAGTCACTGGGTGCGAAGTCCGAACTGTAGGGTGGGTGGGTGATGAAGTTTTGCAGGAGAGCGACAGTTTGACGGGCGACCTGTGGACACACGGTGTCGTGGAGAATGCTTGGACTGTAGGAGGAAGCCAGAGTACCTGGAGAGAACTCACGCAAACGCAGAGAGAACATCCAAACTCCACACTGAATGACACCGGGCTTATGGTGGAATTGACACCAAAGGGAGGACTTTCTTGTTGTGAGGCAACAGTGCTAATCTCTGTGCGACCGTGCTGCCACAAATTGCATTATCGTTAAATGAAAAAATTAATAACTTTAAAACCTGTAATTTAAAAGCTTGATTGATGTTGGAACAAATGAATTCTTAAGACAATTCAGCCTGTATTTTGGGACTATCCTCTGCTGGAAGGCAAGAGCTCATATGAAGAACATGTAATGCGTCTGACAGAACCCGCTGGCCCTGTCTGATTACCAACTGGTCATAAATGCAGGGGTGGGAAAGATCTTCAGCCCTCCCAGTCACCTTCATGGCAGACCACAGAGCAATTGCCATACCGTGGTGCGACTAAAAAAATATTTGGTCGCACCTGTGCGACTAACTTTTCGGGTAACAAAAAAAAAAAAAAAAAAAAACTCTAACTCTCCGTGTGGTCAACAACAGACACATATTATGCCACTGTCGTGGACTAAACCAATCAGAGATAGTCAGGGGTGGCACCTCTCTGACTGGCCGTGGTCCAGTTGAAAGTGCAGGTGGAAGAGGGAGGTGAGTAGCTTGAATAAAGCGATATTGATTCATTAAATCCTGAATTGACTTTTAAGTATAACTGTGTTTTGTCAGAAATGCCAGATTCTCAGATTAAAGCTCACAAAACTATTTCAACAACCACCAAACGGCAAATGAGAGCAGGTACACGGATTCCACACAAAGACGTAAACACAGAGCGGACCCGACGCATCAGAATCAGCTTTCTCTTTCTCGGCTTTCTCACCCGACAGCACGTAGACGGACACACCGTCAGGGCTCACCGATTCTGATGCGTCGGGTCCGCGCAGTGTTTATGTCTTTTTGCGTTGATTCTGAGCTGCAGGTTTTGTCTCTCTCCAGCAGCAAAAGAAGCAGCAAACTACACTTCATATTTGATAAATGTCGTCATGGAATCACTGCTGTTTTGCTTCCACCACAAAATCACACTTCATGCACAGCTCTCTCGCTCTGTACTTCAAGAACAGTTTCCCGTCTCAAATCTCTGTTTTCTGCATTATCCATTCGCTTATTACCCACCAGTCTACCGTTGTTTACAGCGCTATCGGCCGCTGTCTTTTTCTTTTTTCTTTTTACTTTTTACTTAAATGACCTCGGACAAGAAAGCCTAATTTCCGCTGTTCAATACTGAAGAAATTTCAACTTTTTAAAATTATGCGAAATTGCAGAATATTGCAGAATATTTTTAAGGCTATCTGCTATAAAAAGCCAGGCCAGAAAAATCTCCTTCATGTTTTTCTGTGTTTTATTCTCAGTTACTTTGACACAAAGGCGTCAGCTGTGATGTTCACAATTCTGATGAAGTCTCACATGTATCAGTACTGATAAATGATCAGAATTATAATATTTACAGAAGTGGATGTAGCTGTGGGTAATAAGAAAAGAACTATTGATAACTTTTTTGTTAAGTTAAGGCCTGATCCGTCTGAAATTCATAGCCAGTACTCTGACACGGTGCCATCAATCTTTGAATGCTGAAAAAGCACAGTGTATCCAGAAAACACATTATATGCTGCAATAAATGTACTGCCCAAGTGTCCCCTCTCCCCACTGCCTTTCAGCAGCATGCAAGTAATGCGGTTGAAAAATTTGAGTGCGCCTAACTTTTGTGCCGGTGCGCCCAGGGCAAAAAGTTAGTCTAGAGCCCTGCATGTTGATATGCCACACCCTATGATGCTTTCCAGTACAGCCTGATAGAATTGAAACATTATTTTCTGATTATGTCAAGTGAAGTCAATTTTTTTTCTCTTTTTCAAACACCTTTAGTCTGTGTTAAAAACAAACAAACTAACAAACAAACAAAAAACAAAACGAGAACACATCGTGGTAATTGCAACTGAAGAGATAATCAAGTTGAATCCCAAGATAAATTTAGGATTTAATATGATTGATTTCTTCATTATGGATAAACAGTGGGTTGTGGTCTCCTACTGCTTGGGGGTCCAGCACCATCTCCTTAATAGACTCGATGGTTATCTTCACTTTGTGATGTTACGTCCAGTAAGGGTATCAGAATTAGACTATTGAATTGTATGTGCTTTCTTTCACTGACATCCAGTTGTTGACTATTAGCCTATTTCAAAATGTATTGCAATGAGTTAAAATACAAATACAAATACCTTTGTTTGAGGACAATTTTCCCTAACTGGAGCTCCTTAAATTTTAATTGAAATGCTACCCATAATAATGAGTGTGCCTTGGTTTGAGTAATGCTTTGTCCTGTAGTCCATATCAGCTCTTTGGTCTGCAATACCAGATTATTCACTGAGCACTATCCTGATAGCTACTGTGTCTCATCTATGAATGCTGACTGATATTCTTCTGAGATAAGCCCAAGAACAGTTGTGTCATCAGCAAATTTAATAATGCTAGATGTGAAGGTGTACAGTGTATAAAGGAGAGCACAACCTCTAAGAACTCCAGTCTTCAATGTAATAGAAGGAAGGAAGTGTGGGGGGCAGATGAGGAAGGTGGAGGAAATTTGACATATTGAGTCAAAAAGTCCTTGATGCAGGTGTGGATGGTTGGGACAAAGCCAGTGTGTTTTCTGAACAAAATATTTGAGATGATGGTAATAAAGACAGTTCTAAAGTCAACAAAGAGCATCCTCTAGTTCTGTCAGTGGTCCAGATGGCTGAAAATGGAGTTGCTATGGCGATAACATCTTCAGTAGACTGTTTAGCGCTATTTCTGTTCTGCTAGATCACACCTGCTCTACGTACTCACTTGCACAAAGTGCAGTATAGTGAGTCAGGATGTTTGATTAGAAGCCAAGAACAAAATATTTGGGTTGTTCTTTGTAAATATTTCAAACTATGTAATAATGACTGCATATCAGATATTTTGTCCCAACAATGCTTTATCTATCCAACCTCTTCTAAATTTCACTCTGGCAGTCACTTAATTTTAAAACTAACTATTGGTCTCAATAAGCTGCACTTTCTAATTGTGAGGGACCAAGCAGCCAAGGCATAGAGGACACAGGCAAAAAAATGTCTTCAAAAAGGGTTTTCTTTATTTTAACCCTCAAAAAGTTCAAAAATGACAAAATTCAAAAACATAATTAGCAGGCCCATAAAAGAGGTCAACCGAATATAACTCTACAAAAAGTAATTTCCAGAAGCTTAAACAAAGTGGACACAACTTAACTCACAAACTGACCTAATTACAAAGACACATGAAGGTAGCTTTTATAGTGGTTTGACCAAACCATTTTCACACAACAGGGGGGAAAACAAAAACACATTAATATTAACTAAGCACAGAATAACCTAACTAAACCTAAAATAACCCTGTTCCTGATAAGCACATGGTCTGTCCTGCTGAGCAGGCATTTTGTTCTCAGAGTCCTCAGCCACGCCTTTTGCCCAGACCAGGAAACAGCCACCACCCAAAACCAGGTAACTCAAAGAAAGAGAAACATAATTAATATAACAAAACATTTTTAGGAAAACCACACAATGCTACTATGTGCGCGCCTGATAATATCAGTTAGGTTTAACCAAATGATTAATGAATTATATTAATGAAGAAAACTGCAAAACAAACTAATAAAGTGAACAAATGGAGTAATTTACCGATGTGTGGCTGATGCCATCACACTAATAAATGTTTGGGGGACAATCTCTACTAGAACAGCATGGTTGCTTATGCGTCATGAAAGCTCAAGAACACTGTATATATTTTTGAACAAGCCTTTCTGCCCATACAGGTGTTGGTGTCAGATGGTGGCCCTAATCCCAAGCAAAGTACTGTTTGGGTGATAGTTCAAGTCCTGGATGAAAACGACAACAAGCCTATATTTCCTGAGAAGGTGTATCAAGTCAAACTTCCAGAGAGGGAGCGTAGAAAGAAGGGAGAACCAATCTATCGGGTGTTTGCCTATGACCGTGATGATGGGCCAAACTGTGACCTCTCCTACAGCATTGTGGATGGCAATGAGGATGGGAAGTTCTTCATCGACCCCAAGACAGCAGTGGTATCTTCACGCAAGGCCTTCAGTGCAGGGAGCTATGACATCCTGACTGTATGGATTTTTTTTTTAAATTTGTTAAACATGTCTGCTCTGTGAGTTAAAGAACATTTAAGTCCAAATCATAAATTAATCGCTTAATCTTTGGTGTGAAGGACTTGTTTGAGGCAGGTCTGTCCATTTCTACAATCTGGAGAACATATTCTCTGAATCTAGGGAATGTGTGTAAAAGATTCATTGTGTGTTTACTTTTGTTTTTCTTGATGATCTTGATTTTAGGAAATGCTCTTTAAAAATATTTCTTCATCATTAAGGTTGCCTGAACAGCACTCAAAATAACAGAGTTTGGTGCTTATTTAATTGATGCACACTGATTTTAGTTGACAAAAGAATAGCATTCTTCAAAAATGCTGATTGAAGAATGGGATGCCATCTCACAGCAGTGTGTGACCAAGCTGGTGACCAGCATGAGAATAAGGTGCCAGGCTCTTGTGGCTGTGTGTGTTTTTTCCACATGCTCCTGAGTCCCCATTTAATCTAATAAAGAATGCCAAACAAGAGTCAATAACAGAATAAGCTGTTTGGAAGTTTTTCAAGGGCACAACCCATATACTCAACTCTGCTCCTAAACCCACAAATGCATTTTCCTTACAAATGTGGCAAGGGGAAATAAATATGCTTTCCGATGCCTGTTTATTGTGACCATGGCAAAAAGTGTTGTTACAACAAAGAAATAATCAACCAGCATACCAAAACAAATAAGGAAATCTAAGTTTTCAACTTGTGGAAGGTCTGTATTTGATGCCAGCTAAAAACCAAAAACACAGCTAACACGTTAACGTTTAAAGCGATGAATACTGTGGACTTCAAGAATGGCGTGATATAGTTGTGGGGTATATTGTATCATAGCATATGGAAATATTTTAGTCTGCAAAAGACCCTTTGCCTTTCTTTTCCTCTATGTTCAGATCAAAGCAACAGACAATGGACGTCCTCAGAAATCCTCCACAGCGCGACTGCACATTGAGTGGATCCGCCGACCACCAGCTCTCACTCTACCGCTGATTTTTGATGAACCATTCTACAATTTCACTGTGATGGAGAATGACAGGGTGGCTGAGATTGTGGGTGTGGTATCTGTGCAGCAGAGCTCCACCCCTTTGTGGTTTGACATCACAGGTAAAATGTCCCTGTAATGGAGTATGCTTCGTAAACCACTTGAGGGTTTTGTTGTGTAAGGAAGGGTGTGCTCAGGTTTGATGCATGTTGTGTTGGTATAAATGAGGTACAGCTCAGACACAGTGGCCTGCATGGTATGTTCTCCCCATCCCAGTTACCATAGTGACAGCTTCTCAGATCCCAGTTCAAGTAATCTGTTGGTAGTCTAATATGAATTAAAATCAGGATGAAACTTAAATTAGGTATTTGTTTGTTTATTTTTCTCTCTTTGTTTTAAAAAAAGGATTGTTTCATTAAAGTATTCACAGCTATATTTACTAAGCAGGGCAATTTAATATTATGCTGCTATCACAAAACAAATGTCAACTGGAGGGGAGTGATCAACTAAAACTGTGTTAATTAATAAACATAGTTTAGCCAAGTTCATTGCAGTAACAACCCGCATTGTATCAGAAGCAGCACAAATTACCAGATCAAAAACAATTAGACTTTAGAGAGTGAGTAATGTATTTAAAACAAACAAACAAAAAAAGACCGTATTTGTACTCTGACAGGTCTCTAGCTGTGATGTATTGTTGGCTCCAATCAGCCCAAAATATATAGATAAATGCAACAGGGCATCCTGTCCTACTCTGTCCTACGACAGACATTCCCACAATACACTTTTTGTCTTTCTAGTCAGTGTACATTAACCTGGAGATACCTTCTGACTTGTGCTTCTGGCTCTCCTTAGCTCTTCCTCTCTTTGTATTTTTTCTCTGTTTTCTGTCCATGTCACTCTCACTTCAAACACATTTTTCTCACTTCATTTGTGTGTAATGATGGTTTCTCATAATCTGGAACTTAAAAAAATGTGTTTTAGTTATTTAGGAAACAATATGAAAAAGGTAAACTTTTTTTTTTTTTTTAAAAAGGATAAAACATAGAATATTTAGCATTACAGCAGCACAGGTAAGTCAACTGAAAGACCATGTAGTGTGTGTGAGTGTCATGGGTATATGTGATCATCACTTGTAAATTTGGCAAAAGACACAGACCAGGAATCCCAGCTGATGATGCAATAAAAAAAAACCCCTGCATTTTCATGTTATTTCCAATGTACAGGGTGGGCCATTTATATGGATACACTGTAATAAAATGGGAATGGTTGGTGATATTAAAGTCCTGTTTGTGGCACATTAGTATATGTAAGGGGGCAAACTCCTCAAGATGGGTGGTGACCATGGTGGCCATTTAGAAGTCGGCCATCTTGGATACAACTTTTGTTTTTTCAATAGGAAAAGCGCCATGTGACACATCAAACTTATGTTTGATGTGTCACATTACCAATAATGGTAATGTCACAAGCAAAACAATGGTGTGCTTGGTTTCAACGTAACTTTATTCTTTCATGATTTATTTACAAGTTTCTCTTTGTTCACAGCCATTGACATGTTGAAGAGGTTAACACGTGAGGAGCGGATCGAAATTGTGTTGATATCTGGTGAACGCAGTAACCGGGTCATTGCAGCAAATTTCAATGCAAGAGACCCTACGAGACCACCCATCTCCCATGCTACAGTTAGCAAACTGCTTGCTAAGTTTCGTGAAACTGGTTCATTGTTGGATTTGCCAAAATGTGGACGCAAGAAAACTGTCACTAATGAAGAAACATCAGTGGCTGTCCTAGCTTCATTCAGCAAGAGCCCACAGCGTAGCACTCGCCGCATGTCACTGGAGAGTGTCATTAGTCGAACATCCCTTCGGCAGATATTAGCTACTCACAAATGGCACCCTTACAAACTCCAGCTACAGCAGCATCTCAACTAGGATGACCCAGATCGGCGCACAGAATTTGCAGAATGGGTAAAACAAAAATTGGAACAGGACCCTCAGTTTACGCAGAAGATTTTGTTCAGTGATGAGGCAAACTTTTATGTGACTGGTGAAGTTAACAAACAAAACCACCGCTATTGGTCTGACACTAACCCACACTGGATGGATCCCTCCAAGACTGTTGGAACAGCAAAAGTGATGGTTTGGTGTGGTATATGGGGCACAACGATAGTGGGTCCATTCTTCATCAATGAACCCAATGGGTTTTTCCAGCAAGATGGTGCACCACCACATTATGGATTGGATTGGTCGTCATGGGCCAGTTGAATGGCCCCCAGGGTCTCCCGATCTGACCCCCTTAGACTTTTATCTTTGGGGTCATCTGAAGGCAATTGTCTATGGTGTGAAGATACGAGATGTGCAGCACCTGAAACTACGGATACTGGATGCCTGTGCTGGCATTTCTCCTGTGGCGTTGCTATCAGCGTGTGAAGAGTAGGAGAAGAGGGTTGCATTGACAATCCAACACAATGGGCAGTACATTGAACGCATTTTACAAGTGGTCAGAAACTTGTAAATAACTCATGAAAGAATAAAGTTACGTTGAAACCAAGCACAGCATTGTTTTTCTTGTGACATTACCAATAAGTTTGATGTGTCACATGGCCCTCTTCCTATTGAAAAAACAAAAGTTGTATCCAAGATGGCCAACTTCTAAATGGCCACCATGGTCACCACCCATCTTGAGGAGTTTGCCCCCTCACATATACTAATGTGCCACAAACAGGACTTTAATATCACCAACCATTCCCATTTTATTACGGTGTATCCATATAAATGGCCCACCCTGTACATTATTTTAACTTCATTAACTTCAAGCAAAAAAGCATTTTCTGATGGATAAACTACACGCATAAAATATACAATTTTGCCCCAAGTGATCATCCAGTAAACCTTTCAGCCTTTCTAAATACATGTTAATATCAGACTGGGTTAAAAGCCTTACAATTTGCTTTGTAACCTTTTTCAGACTGATAGATGTCAATAGCTTTGTTTCTCAACTGTTTCTTCAGATAGTGGTATGATGTGTTGCTACTTGAGACCTTAACGTACATCACTTTGTTGGACAGGTTCTGTTTAATTTCTGTGCTTGATTCATCAGTAATCAGACCTGAGTGTGTCTAATGAAACTGAACTCGGTGTGGCACAGGAATGACGGACCTGACCACATAGTTTGCTCTTTTTAGCACTTTTTATTCAGTTGCTGTTCTCACAACACTCTGTTGCAGCTTTTCGGCTACACCCACACAACAACCACAACCTCAGGTCCCAGCAAGTCTTTTGCAGGGGAGGCATGATGAACCGATGGAGCTCCGGTGTGTCAGCCTCCCCTGCAGCCATACCATAACACCATGCCCTGCCACACTGTGGTTAATGATAGTTAATTCATGATTTAACAAGGGAGGCAATTACTTTTGCACACAGAGCCAGGTAGGTTTGGGTGCCATATAATGTCATCATGGATTAATAAAGTATTCTAATTCTGATGGCCTGTAATAAATGCAATCATCATTTAGTGACAAATATGCAAAAGAATAAGGGATCAGGATAAAGGCAAATACTTTTGCACAGCACTGTATAAACTTAGTTCTTCTCCTTTCTTTTGTCCTCCCCCTGGAGGCTCTCTGACCTTTCTGTCTCACCTCATCTTTCCTGTCTCTTCTCAATGCTTCATGCTCATAAGGTCCCAGGTCTTTCCGTGAGATGTTCTATATTCTGCAGAGCACTTGTGGCAGGAACTGTTCCTCAGAAGGTATCTCCCTTCCACTACTGCTATTTTCTGCCTTCTCAGCACCCTATTTTCATTATTTTTCTGTCATTCTTCTTTATTTTACTGTTTTTGCACCAATGATGCACCCCTCTGCCTGTCATCTGTGCTTGTGGTGCATGTGCTATAACTGATTAGTTGGATGTGGCTGGTTTTTCGAATGTGCGCATGTGTGTATGTGTCTCTATCTGTGTATGTGTGAGGCAGAGAGAGAGAGAGATGGATGGACTGTTGTAGCCAAGATTAGTTGAAGGGATGCAGGTTTAGTAAAACAATACAAAAAGGGGAAAAAAAAAAAAAGGTTTCTCCAACCTTATAAACAGTACATTTGCATAATGACTGAAACTAGCCCACTGAAGGAACAATGGACTGAAATCGAAGTTCCTTGATCTTTAATATGCAAATTCTCATGACCGTTGATGAACAACTACTGACCAAAGCCCATTGATCAAAGACCACTGATCAATGGCCATGAGTACCATTCACAGAAAGTTGGGGAAATGGCTGCAATTACAGCATTGTAAAAATGGTGAAAAATCTACCCTCAGGCCCCCTCCACATTTCAGAGATAGTCTTTCCCATTTCACGTAAATGCCCCCCTTGACTCCAAACGCTCAAACCAGCGTTCCTCCCTGTCCAGGATGTGTACATCCTCATCATTGAAAGAGTGTCCACTGGCCTGTAGGTGCAAATGGTGTGCGGAGTCCTGGCCTGACGAGGAAGCTCTTCTGTGTTGTGCCATCTGCTTCACTAGAGGTTTTTTGGTTTCGCCGATGTATAAATCATAGCAATCCTCCTGGCACTTAACAACGTACACTATATTACTCTGTTTGTGTCAGGGGACCCAATCCTTAGGGTAGACCAATTTTTGGCGCAGTGTGTTTTGGGGTTTAAAAATCACAGAGGTGCTGTGTTTAGAAAAAATGCGTTTCAGCTGTTCTGATACTCGTGACAGCAGTTGTCCTTCTCTCTTGGATTGGCTGGAGCTTTCTTTAGGTGACTTCCTAGCTTTGACAAATGTCCAGCTGTCCAGTATTTGTTGATCAGTGGTCATGAGAATTTGCATATTAATGATCAAGGAACTGACCTCCCAGCCCATTGTTGCGTGGGCTAGTTTCAGTCATTATGCAATGTACTGTTTATAAGGTTGGGGAAACCAGCAGTCAGTTGAGACTGAAGAAGTCACTTGGATGAGTGACGAAATATTTTTCCCACTGAAAATGCTACGTCCAGATAAACAGAATCAGCCTTTTGGGGTTTACTTACCTGGATGATTGAGAGAGCATCAAGACATCTTCAATGCACCACAATGGTAGCCTGATATCAGACAGAATTGTCACATAATATTAAACAGAGGCTGTCAACTCAGCTGTATAGAGTGGGGAATCATAATGAAGCAGTTCGTTTTAAATTGTAGATTTAAGCTGTTCTTCATATTTTGGGCCACCAGATGCCACAAAAGAGGACTGTGGTGAAAGGCTTTGAGTAATGATCGCTTTTTTCAATATAGGCTTCAATGCTCCAGAAAGCTTCATTGGGCCATTAATACTAACTTGGGTGAACTAAAGGTGAGCCATTTATAATGGCCGATGGCAAAGTACACATAGGTGAAGCATAAAGTTCCAAATAAAACAAAAAGCAGCAGATGGCTGCCCCTCCCTGAGGCTGGCTCTGCTGGGGGTTTCTTCCTGTTAAAAGGGAGTCTTTCCTTCCCACTCTCACCAAAGTGCTTGTCCATAGGGGTATTCTGATTGTATTATATAACTGTATTAATGTAAGATCATTTTCCTTGCCATATAAAGCACCTTGAGGTGTCTGTTGTTGTGATTTGGCATTCTATAAATTGAATTAATTCGATAAATAAACAATAACAACAGAAAACTAGAATTATACTCCTCCCTCCCCCCCCCAACACAGATTCAGCTACTCTGTCCCATTTGTTTCTTTGTTATACCTGCATCTCTCCATTCCTTTTTTCCCCCCACTGGTCTTTTGCTTAGCCTCTTGATACCTACATTCACCCATTCACCACCGGCTTGCTATTGTTCTTACTTTACTTTTTTTTACTCTATTTTTCATTGTCATTTAACCCCTTCCTGGGGTAAAAGAGACAATATACAACAAGCAAACAAAGCTGAGGGTTATTCAATACACATCATAATTATTAAAAATAAGAATTAAATAAATACATCTGTCAACAAATTATGAGCATTTAATATAATACTAATTAATACTGTTCACCTTTCTCTACATGTTCACTGTCAGTCCATCCCCTTAATCTTTTTCTCTCTTTTGATTGCACTTTGATTGTTATTTGTGTCATTTCTTATATTTTAATCTGGCTGTTTGCAGAATGGAGGGATGGCCTGAGGGCTAGCAAACCCTCCTTAGAATCCAGCCACTCTGCAAGTCTTTTTGCCACTGAGGCAAGAAAATGTGACAGCAGTGCCACTGCCATCTCCCTCACTCTCCCCAGACTGAGTGAGATCTTCCTTTTGATGTAACATCAATAATTTTGATTACGCTATTTATCTCTTTGTGGTAAAATAGTTAAATAGTTTAAAGGAGACTAGATAACTCTTCCTCTAACACTTTATTCTTGATGAAAGGTGGAGCAGGATGGTGACAAAATAGGATTAACCAGAGAGAGAACAGGAGTGAGGGTGTCTTTAATCACTCCACCACTGTCAACAACTTGATACAATTTGTGCTGTCCAGCAACATCGCCACTGCATTAGTCATTTGGGAGATTGATTCCATACCTCCATACCCAACCAACTCACCCACAGCCGCGTTATAATCCCCCACTGAGCAGCTGACAGCTAGAACCATCTTCATGGCATGATTGCTAGTCAGCTGCCCCCATTTCCCAACACCCTAGTCCACCAACTTCACAAAGCAAACAAAAACTAGGAAAAATAGCCAAAAACAAAAATAGATGAGAAATTTTTTGCAATAACACACTCAAACTGCAGCACACTCTAAGCAAAAGGGAGGGGTACTACCAGCATGGAAAGTGTTTTTGCTTGTTGCTTTAGTGTGTTACTGTGATTTTTGCTTCACATTGGCATTTTATAGCATATGCTGTATATTATATATTATTATATGTAATCTGTGGTGTATAGGAGTTTGTGATGTGTGTTTGTGTGTGATGGAAGAGCTTAAACCTGTCAGAAGCCATCCTTTCCTCCTCTGCACTATCACAAACTCTTAGGCAATGGTCTCTAGTCATGTTCTCTTGCCTTATCCCAACACTGCACTGGTTAATTTACTGATTAAGATTGTACAAAAAAACCCAAAAAACAATTCATGCATTTCAGGAATCAGTAACGCATGTTTTGCATGACTGGAACCCACTGATCCACAAAATAAAATTGTGTGGTTTTTGTGTTTATTCACAAATTCATCATAACTCGTGTGCATTCAAAGTAGGTATGATCTGCATTTTTTGGCCATCCTTTCTTGCTTGACATTTGTGCTGTGGTGCAGGTGGGAACAGTGACAGTGTGTTTGATGTAGCGAAGACTGTGGGCACCATCATCATTGCCAAACCTCTTGATGCTGAACAGTGCTCCTTCTACAACATGACAGTGCAGGCTACAGATGGCACCAACACTGCATATACCCAGGTACCACTTCTCCTTTATTTCAGCATTGCCTACAGTTTGGTACATTTCAACTGATTTTGTAGCACAGTCTTGTATCAAAACGTGGAAAAAATTTCAAAATGTGGACTTTATTGCCTTTTAAAATTTGAAAATATTCACCAGATAGGAATTGGTACATATGACCAGATAGATAAAAATCATGTTTAGGGACATGAAAATATTTCAGCTAAATTATTTACATGTAAATTCATGGAACAGAAAGATTGTGTGATACATTGGGGTGGCTGCAGCTCAGGAGGTAGAGCAAATGTGTATGAATGTTAGATAGAAAAAACAAACAAAAAAAGTTAGATAGCATTTAGGTATAAAAAGCAGAGAAAAAAGTGCTTGTATTAATGGGTATGAATGGGTGAAAGAAACATGTTTTATAAAGTGCTTGGAATGCTCCAGTAGAGTAGAAAAATGCTATATAAGAACCAACCCATTTACCAGAAATGTCCAGTAATGCAAACCAGTAAGTTAGAGGTTGTGATTATGTCACCAGTTTCCACTCCCATCATGTTTGTAATGACAAGTGTAAGTTGTAAGAACTTTATTTTACCATTCCACTGGGTTTGCAGAGGATAGGAATGAAAAGAACAATTAGTGTTTCTATCCAGACTATTCAGACTGGTCCCCTTATTTAGAAATACCTTCCATAATAATTCTGACATTTGGATTACAATAGATTCCTTAGGCAGGGTGGTAGACAAACGTGGAGTCCTGGGCCTGTGTATCCTCAGTAATACATTCGTTTTTGGGGATGTGGAACATCACCTCACTGGTGGGGAAGGAATCTGAGCAAGTGCAGGACATGGAGTGCTACCGAATAAATATACCTCAGTGTATAGCAAGGGTTCTGGAACCATACTCCTGGAGAATGGCTGGACTGTAATCATTTTCTGGAGTGGCCTGTGGTGAGAGTAGCTGGGTGGGTGTGAGGACACTCACAAGTCCCTGGCTAAAGACCACCACCACATTACCTCTGTGCATGCCCAGAACAATAGTTCAGAATTCCCAGCCTTCTTTGAGTCTTTAGTTAGTCTGTCTGGGGAATTCATAGTTCTCCCAAGAGATTTCTTCACTCATGTGTGCAAATATGGAGCTGGAAAGGTGTGCTTGGGAGGAATAGCCTGATAAACCAGTGTAGTGTTTTTTTTTTTTTATTGGACTTCCGTCATAGGTATGGGTTGGCCATAAAAAACACCATGTTTGAATCTAAAGTGGTGTACTTGGTATCATAGCACCTTATGCCAAATTTCAGTGATCTGTTTTTTTAAAATGTATATTATCTGATCTGAGGTCATTTGTTTTGGACATTTGGATAAGGAGAAAGAGCTATCAACTCATGACTATCTAGTGATGAGTTGGGTCAGTAGGCTAGGAAGAATGCCAGAAAACAGGTATATCTAGGGCTGTGGCTTGCCTCAGACAAATTGCCTATGTCTGAGGCAAGCCACAGCCCTAGCCCACCCAAACTATCTTAACTGCTCCCTCTTCTGAGTTCGCACTTGTGGGAGGAAGCCGGAGTACCCACGCAAACATGGGGAGAACATGCAAACTCCACACTAACACACATGCAAACTCATGAGTAAAGAAGGAAAAAAAATACTAATGAACCAGTGACAAACTGAACATCATCAAAAACACAAAGAATCAGTGTAGCCACCATGCTGCCCAGGCTGAATTATCAATTGGGTGTTTTTAAGGAAAAGTAATACACCATCAGGCTACATTTTGGGAGTTTGCTGCTGCTGATGGTTCAATGAAAATGACAAAAAGTCAGGGGAAAAGTGGGCAGCCTTGTCTGGTGCCCTTCTTTGGATTGAAGCTTTGGGATGTTACATAATTTGTCCTAACAGATGCATCCGGAGAGCTGTAGAGTATTTTGACTCAATTTATGAAGAATGAACCAAATCCAAATTTGCTTAAAACTGCTAAAAAAAATTCCAATTTACCCGGTCAAATTCTCTGCGTCTAAAGAGACAACTTTCGAATTTGTAGCTGGAGCGATAATCTATTACATTACATCTATTACATTAATTAGTCTGCTTTTAGTGACCTCCAATTGACGTAACCGGGTGTCATTACTGCCTACTTGAATTATAATTTTACTGAATTTATGTTTACCCTTAGCCAGCAGATTTAAATTTCCCTCAGTGTCGCCTGCTCCGGCACCTGGAAGACAATTAACTATGGTTGGTTGTGTCTCTAGCTTCACATGTCTAAGAACAGACAAGAGTGTTGCCAAGTGGGGAAAAGCAGTTAAACACATGAACAGGTCGGTGGTGTACCATGGGCTTCTGTTTAGGACTGCGCTTCCTCCTCACCGTCACCCAGCCATCCTGTTTTCCCAGCTACTGGGGACAATCTGCTGGGAGACAGCTGGCAGAAGCCACGCTACCTTCGGCTGCACTGGCTACAGGGGCCTGGCTAAGCTACAGGTTTTTCAAGGGTGCGAATTTGAGTCTTCAATTTTTTGATCCTGACCTCCAGAGCTGCAAATAGGCTACATTTATTACAAGTATCATTAGTGCTAAAGGAGGCCGAGATGTGACTCCCCTCCCTACTGCTCCCTGCAGGCCATTGCTGCCTCCCCCTGGAAGTGGGTACTTGGTGATTCTTGGGGCTGCTCACGGTGGCTTGGGACATGGCCTGCTGGGGCCCCTGTTCTTAGTTTTTGCCAGGATTGGCCAGCTTCTGACATGGTCAGCTGCCAAGAGGCCGTTTATGTGAAAAGAGAAAGACCATCTCTAAATCAAGGAGGGGGCCTAAGTGTACCTCTTTCACTATCATACAATGCTGTGAGCTATTCCCCAACTTTTTGTAAATAGTACTCATGGTCATTGATCAATGGTCATGACAATTTGCATATTAACAATCATGAAACTGACCTCATGACCCATTGTTAATCAGTGGTGCTAGGTTTGGTTATTATGTGAATGTACTGTTTATAAGGCTGAGGAAACCTGCAGTCAGCTGAGATTGAAAAAATCAATTAAAAGAGTGATGAAACATTTCTCCTACTTAAAACACTATGTCCAGGTGAACAGAGTCAGCTTTCTGTGATTTCCTTACCTGGGTGATTGAGCATGCATCAAGACATTTTTTGATGTTTTTCAGGAAATAAGACCAGTTTAAATTGTTCATCTCCTCAAGTTTTTACTAACAATTACTTTGGTTGATTACTGCTGATTGCTGCTCATTTGAGCAAAGCAAATATGCCAACAATTACCAACATGCACGCGCACATGATGCCATTATATTTGGAGATAATTTAAGGGAAAAATTGTGTGCTTAAGATTCAACTCAAAAACCACTAATATGCAGCTTTCAAAAATTCTGTTGTGGGAATAAGAGGGTGGTGTGTTTCAAAAAACAATTTTGAACTGACAAGCTTTAGTTTAGTTGCAAAATCTTTAATTCTGAGTTATATAACTCTGAAGATGTCATTAAGATGAACAGTTTATATCTATAATTTTAAAGTGTGTTCTTTCTTTCCTTTTTCTCTTGTTAATGTCCCTCATGTTCCAGATTCACATTACTGTTATGGACAGCAATGACAATGCTCCCATCTTCTTCCAACCAACTTATGATGTCGTTGTTTCTGAAGATACACCACCTGACACTGAAGTGGTCCAGGTTCAGGCATCTGACCGTGATAAGCATCACCAGTTGACCTACTCTCTGCAGAGTTCCATAGACCCAAACACCATGGGTCTGTTCCGCATTCATCCCACCCAGGGCACTATCTACACTACTCAAAGGCTTGACCATGAGGCCTGTGCACGACACATTCTCACTGTGACTGTAAGATATACTTTAATCCATGAGTTATTTTTGGTCTAAAAGTCTGTATCATAGAATTGTATTCATCATACAGATAGTTTTCCTGTTTTAATTATGCAAGCACACAGTAATCCTCTGTTTGGGCTGGACTACCTTTTGGTGACATCAGCAGACTAATTACATGGTTTACAAATTACACCATTCAGTAAACCAGTATCCACATCTCACTGCATCATTAGAAGTTACATATCTAATTTTTAAACTACTACATAACACGGGAGAAATATGTGTGGTTAAGGAAAGTGAGGGAGTAACAGTTCTAGTCTAATGACTTGTTTTTGTAGAGATTATTTTGACCTTATCATATGTCTTCACCCTATATATATCATTAAAGAAAATATTTAGGTTTGTTTAATCATTTTCTCCACAGGTAAAGGATCAAGAATTCCCATACAGAAAAGATTTGGTCCGTGTACTAATAGAAGTGGAAGATGTAAATGACCACGTACCCATTTTTACCAGTGCTCTGTATGAAGGCTCAGTATATGAGTCAGCAGCAGTGGGATCAGCTGTAGTCCAGGTGACTGCCCTAGACAAAGATAAAGGCGAGAATGCAGAGCTACACTACTCTATTGAAGCAGGTAAGCTATGGCAACTGAGTACTTGCTCCTACATATGTACACGGTTGGAACGTTAATTTGATATTTTGTCTATTATTGTTTTTTTTGTTTTTTTTTTCTCTTCAACAGGCAACAGTGGAAATACATTCCAAGTTGAGCCAGTTTTGGGTGTCATCACTGTTGCGCATGAGCTGGACCTATCCAGCATAGGCCATTATATTCTCACTGTCAGAGTAATTGACAGTGGCTCCCCCCCACTTTCCACTACCACAATAGTGCGGATTGCTGTCACTCTATCTGATAATGCTGGTCCAAAGTTCCCTCAACCTGAGTACCAGACTGAAATCATGGAGAATGCATTGGTTGGGACCTCTGTCAGTACAGTCAGTGCTGTCAGCCAGTCCACCCTCAATTATGACATCAAGCAGGGCAATACCAATCATGTTTTTCAGATAAATCAGTATAGTGGAGTGATTACTACTCAAAAATCGCTTGACTATGAGACTACAACTTCTTACACACTGATAGTCCAGGCTATTAACATGGCTGGCATGGCCTCCAATGCTACTCTGTTAATCCAGGTAGTGGATGATAATGACAACCCACCAGTGTTCCAGGAGCTTCACTACCATGGGAGTATTAGTGAGGCAGCACCAATTAACAGTGTAGTCTTAAACTTAGATGGTTCACCTCTAGTAATAAAAGCCACTGATGCTGACCGTAACCAAAATGCACTGCTGGTATACCAGATTATTGAAGACACAGCAAAAATGTTCTTCACCGTGGACTCAGGAACTGGCTCCATCAGAACCATTGCTAATTTAGATTATGAAACCTTTACTATCTTTCATTTCCACGTACATGTGAGAGACAACGGAACGCCACAGTTGACAGCAGAAAGTCCAACTGAGGTCACAATACAAGTGATTGACACAAATGATTCCCCACCTCGCTTCACCCAGAGTTCTTATGAAACAGTCCTGTTACTCCCCACTTATGTTGGAGTTGAAGCACTTCAGGTTTCAGCGACAGACCCTGACAAAGACATCACTACAGAGCTTGTATACTCTCTGACTGATGGAGAACTGCAGCACTTTGCCATCAAACCTTCAAGTGGAATTATTGTAGTCAAAAACAACAACTTTTCCAAAGAGCGTTTCCGCTTCAGTGTCAGAGTTTCAGATGGTAAATTCTCTAGCATGGCTTTGGTGACTATACTTGTCAGAGAAGCTCTAGACTCTGGTCTCAGCTTCACCCACAGTATTTACTCTTCATCTATTAAAGAGAATATATTGAATATCACCAAGGTAGCTGTGGTCAATGCTATTGGAAACCGTCTGAATGAACCACTAAAGTACAACTTGTTGAATGCTGGTACACATTTCAAAATTCGCCCAACATCTGGAGTCATTGAGACCACAGGTATAGCATTTGACCGTGAAGAGCAAGAGTTCTATGAACTGGTGGTTGAGGCAAGAAAGGAGCATGACCCTCTCCATGTGGCTAGAGTCGTAGTTAGAGTCCAAGTTGAAGACATAAATGATAATGCCCCTGTGTTTGTTGGACTTCCTTATTATGCAGCTGTTCAAGTAGAAGCTGAACCAGGATCACCCATTTTCAGGGTCATGGCAGTAGATGGTGACAAAGGAATTAATGGGCAAGTATCTTACTATCTCAAAGATGACCATGGTCATTTTGAAATCAACAGGCAGACAGGTAGTCTCAGCCTCAAGAGGTCTTTTGAGTCTGATTTGTCCAATGTGGAATACCGAATGGTGATATATGCCAGAGACAGTGGTTATCCACCCCTTTCATCTACAATAGAGTTTCCCATCACTGTAGTCAACAAAGCCATGCCTGTTTTTGCCAAATCATTTTATACTGTTGCTGTGAATGAGGATGTAGCTGTGCACACACCTATCCTTGGCATCAATGCCTCAAGCCCTGAAGGACAAAGCATCATCTACACAATTGTTGATGGAGATCCATCCCTACAGTTTGACATTGGTTTTGATACCGGAGTCATAAGTGTCATCCATGCTTTGGATTTTGAGGCAACATCATCTTACCACCTGACTGTTAGAGCCACGGACTATCTTACTGGTGCCCATGCTGAGGTTGATGTAGATGTGTTTGTCCAGGATGTCAACGATAATCCACCTATCTTCCAGAAAATGACCTACAGGGTAGTTTTATCTGAAACAGCCATGATTGGAACGCCAGCACTCCAAGTAGTTGCCACAGACAAAGATTCAGAGAAAAACAATGTTGTCCGCTACCAGATCTTCTCGAATTCACGTAATAATACAGAGTACTTTCATATTGACAGTAGCAGTGGATTAATCCTGACAGCTCGTATGCTAGACCATGAACTACTCCAAAAATATGACTTTATTGTCAGGGCAACTGATAATGGTTTTCCACCACTGAGTAGCGAAGTGTCTGTGACAGTCATGTTTATTGACATAAATGACAATCCTCCAGTTTTCAACCAGCTGCTCTATGAGGCATATGTGAATGAGTTGGCAACAAGGGGTCACTTTATAACCTGTGTCCAGGCATCTGATGCAGACAGCTCAGATTTTGACAAGTTGGAGTACAGTATTTTATCAGGAAATGAAAAAAGGAATTTTGCAATAGAAAAAAAGACGGGGATAATCACACTGTCCAGCCACCGTAAACAAAGAATGGAGCCTGCCTATAGTCTCAATGTTTCAGTATCTGATGGGGTGTTCACCAGCACTGCACAG
Organism: Neolamprologus brichardi; assembly: GCF_056152115.1. Classification (NCBI taxonomy): domain Eukaryota; kingdom Metazoa; phylum Chordata; class Actinopteri; order Cichliformes; family Cichlidae; genus Neolamprologus; species Neolamprologus brichardi. The sequence continues at coordinate 38,376,620 of NC_142104.1, read as the reverse complement.
GTTCATGTAAAAGTGTGGAGGGCCAATCTGCATAGTCCAGTGTTTGGACAGAATATGTATGAGGCGGAGCTAAGAGAGAATGCTGCTGTGGGAACCAAAGTTATACAGGTAGGTGCAGTAAGGATTCATTAAATTATACATTAAAAAGAAATAACATTAAGTATATTAAGTAGCTATAAAGTATTTTTCTGAATTGACAAGGGTGATCAAAATTTTCATTTCAGGTCAAGGCAACAGATGCAGACCCAGGAGAGTTTGGGCTCATAACTTATTCCTTTGTGAATGATGTTGGAAAGGACAAGTTTAGCATCGATGCAAATGGTCAGATCTACACCACAGAAAAACTTGATCGTGAGGATCCAGCTAACAAAGACATTGTTCTCACAGTGGCGGCCCAAGATTTAGGTGGACAAGTCTCTTACTGTACAGTACAAGTTACTCTATTGGACGATAATGATAATGCACCTTGTTTCCGTGCCACAGAGTATCGAGCTTCAGTGAAATCTGATGTGGCTCAAGGTTTTTTGGTGACACAGATTCAGGCCCAAGATCCTGATCATGGCATTAATGCTAAAGTGACATATTCACTTTACAGTGAGGCAAATGTACCAGTGGTAGACATTTTGGAGATAGACCCGGACAATGGATGGATGGTGACTAAAGGCAGTTTCAGCCATTTCAGAAACTCTGTATTATCTTTCTTTGTGAAGGCTGTTGATGGAGGAAATCCAGTCAGACACTCTCTAGTATCTGTCTATATCCATGTTCTTTCTCCAGAGACTTTTATTCCATCCTTTAGCCAATATCATTATTTATTTAATACACCAGAGAACACTCCTATTGGTTCAGTCATAGGAACAGTTCACCTCAACACTCCTCTTGAATTTACATCACTCTCTACTACTTTTGCCCTGGTTAATGGAGAGGCTGGTGAAAACAACCAAGATGGTGTGTTTGTGGTGGAAAAGCATACTGGAGTGATCAAACTTGATAAGCCTTTGGACTACGAGGTGATCAAAGGATACTACTTCAAAGTCACTGCCACGGCACAACAGGCTAAGCTTGATTCGGTGAGTTGTGTTGAAGTTGAAGTCAAGGTATTGGATTTGAATGACAACAAACCAGCTTTTGAGGCCAACTCATATGATACCACCATTATGGAAGGAATGCCAGTTGGAACCAGAATCATTCAAGTTCAAGCAAGAGACCCAGATTCTGGAGCAAATGGCCAGGTAACATATAAACTTGGTTCATTAATCCAGTTAAAAGAGGATTCAGACACACTGGTCAGCACTTTTAGCATTGACAGCAATACTGGTTGGATCACTACACGCAAAGACCTGGATCATGAAACTAGCCCCTCGTACACTTTTACAGTAGTGGCCTCAGACCTTGGGGAGACCCTGACTCTTTCCAGTACAACCACTGTCACAGTTTCATTGTCAGACATCAATGACAACCCTCCCAGGTTCATGGAGAACCACATCTTTGGTTCTGTTCAGGAGAGTGACCGCCCAGGAGAGGTTGTGGCTGTGCTGATAACTAGAGATGATGATAGCTCTGCCTTCAACCGTCAAGTCAGCTATCACATCACTGGTAAGTCCCAAGGCAAATATTTTTTACTGCATTGTTAAGGAATAACAGATAGAAAACAGAAAAAAACTTAAATACATCTATTAATTAAATCAACAATTGACATTAGGTAATTCAATTCAGAGCACTTTGTTTTTATAGCGCCAAATCACAACAGCAGTTGTCACTAAGTATTTTACACTATTTTACACTTACAATAACATACAGAGAAACCTGCAACAATCAAGCGATCTCTCCAACCCCTTTTTGAGCAAAAACTTAAGTAAAATGTATTTATATAGCACTTTTTACCGAAAAAAAATCAGTGTTTCACAGTAAAAAAACAATAATAATAAGAATGTAAAATAAACAAAATTTAAAACAAAATGCAAAACAACAACAATGAAGAGAAGCAAAAACTGGAGTGATATTGATTTTCTGTTGGTACCAGTTAAGTCTTGCTGCAGCATTCTGTACAGTCTGAAGGTGATCCGAAGCTGTTGTTGAAAAAAATGAAATGACTATTATAATAACCCAGTTGGGATAAGAACAAGGCATGAATAATCATCTCAAGTTCAGCGTTTTAAACCAGTAGTTTGATTTTAGAAACATTCCTTAGAAACATTCCTTAAAAACAGTTCTGAACCAGTTGTTTGGAATAAAATGGTAAATGGACTGGTTTTTATATAGTGCTTTGCTACTCTGAGCACTCAAAGCGCTTTACACAACTTGCCTCATTCACCATTTCCCACAAGCATTTTTTTCTATGGTCTTTCTATCCAACACTCACTCATGCTCCAATGGACGAATTAGAGACCAACTCAGGGTTAGTATCCTACCTAAGGATATTTGGCATGCACACTCGAGCAAACGGGGATCGACCCACCAACCTTCCAATAAGTAGGGGACTGGTTCTACCACCTGACCTACAGTCACCCCTATGATGATGCTGATGCGACATTGAACTGTCAAATATAACACAACCATTTGGTGGTAATGGGAGGAAGACAGGACAAAAAACACATTGTGGAAGAGAGTGAGAAGTTAATAATAGGTAATGAGTAAATACAGAGTGGTGTGTAAAGACAGTGACTCAAAAAGGTGAGTGAAGAAGAGACACCTGGTGCATCATGAGTTGCCTAGTGCAGTATAACTAAGAGAAGATTCAGGCTGAAGGTGAAGGCTCTGCCACTCATTTTACTTTTAAAATATCCTAGGAACCACAAGTCCACAGTGTGGCAGCAAAGTGCTCCATTGGGGTGATACAGAACAATGAGGTCTTAAGATAACCTTTAAGAAACCTTATATGTGGGAGGAAGGATTTTAAATTCAATTCTGGGTTAAATAGGGACTCAATGAAGAGAAGCCAGTATTGGGGAAATGTACTCTCTCTTTCTAGTCCCTGTCAGTACTCTTGCAGCACCATGTTGGATCAGCTGAAGGCTTTGTAGTGAGTTTTTCAGGCAAGCTGGTGAGGATGATGATGAATGTAGTTACCATTGACCAACATCATGTTTCTAATGTTTCTCTGGCTCTTCCTGTAAAGTGCAGTGGTGTTTTTAAGCTTGTCCAGTTTATTGTCAATTTGTACTCCAAGGTATTTATAGTGCTCTCCACAATGTCCACATCGACTTGAATGCACATGGATTGAAACAGGGGTCACTGTTTCCTGGTCTGCCTAAGGTCCACAATCAGTTCCTTGTCTCGTCTTTGTCATGGTGGCTGCTAGTATTTTTATAGAGCAACAAACCCTTATTTCAGGCTAAATGAGGATTTTCAAAATTGGTGAGATCCCGTTTTCTCTCCAGCTTATGGGTTATCTGCATCAAGCTGCACGTTTGAGAGTTATACCAGGGAGTCAAGTACTTCTGATTTGTGGCTTTTTAAGCCACAGTATCCAAAGTTGTAAACACTGACGATGTTTTCTCTTTTTTTTTTGGTCCTACATAAGGGTGAACCATGGAACCAGTTAGGTTTAGGATTATGTCACAATTTGCTGGGCAGGATCACATTGGGTGGCACATTATACTAGCAGCAATCATAGCAGTGCTAGTGCTATAATTACTTTGTGACTGTGACAGAATTTTAAAATTCAATTGGTATCAAAAGATAGTAGACTCTTACTGTGGGATTCAGGAAACAAATACCATCTTTCAATGTTTCTTGAAGTCAGCCTGGGATATTCTTTGTATGAATAAGGTCCAAATCTGCAGATCAAATCTAAAATATTCATAAATTATTATACAGTATGGATAATGATTGCTCTCCAAGTGCATGTCTGATTAAACAGAGTGATTTGGCTGATCAACGGGCAGTGAGCTACAGAAAAAAACAACATACTATAATTAGATACATTTAAAATTTATTAAATCTCCTTAACCATAAATCTTTATAGAATATGCAATTGAGTTATTATTACTTTCCGTAATTTTTGCCAATTTTGATAAATGAAATAGAATTTCCTTTATATAGCGCCAAATCACAACAACTGTTCCCTAAAATAATACTCTGAAAACCCCAACAACGACCCATAATACCGTAAGGCAGAGCCTTTGGCTTATGGGCCCTTCTTCTGTGTAAGACGCACCAGTTTTGATTCAGGAAATGGACACCTTGTCGACTTTAAAGACTAGGTTTAAAAATTGGTGTGATTGTAGCCCAGGAGGATAGAGCAAGTCATTTACTAATTGGAAGTTTGGTGGTTCGATTCCTGGTTGCTTCAGTGTGCATACCAAATATCCTTGAGCCAGATACTAACCCCTGTGATGCATGCACTGGAGTGTGAATGTGTGTAAATGTCAGAAAACACTTAAGCATAAGAGAAAAAAGTGCATGTATGAAGAGGAATAAATAAAGTATTTGTATAAAGCCTTTTTGAGTGCTCAGGTAGAGCAGAAAATCGTTATATAAAAACCAGTCCATTACCAAAACTTCCCTTTTGCTAAACAATGTAGTTTGAACTGGATCTGGTGACACTGAATCTTTCCTTTGTTACACTGCAATAGGCTTAGGCTTCCCATAAGTCACTATTTCATGATGCAGTATTTCTTCCTCAATCACCTTATTCACTCTGTGTGATTGTATGTAATTTCTGCATCATCATGTAATTTCAAATGCAACATTCAACTTCAAAACTTTAGAGTCAGCTCCTTCACTGCTTGTATCTGTTCATTGTCTAGTTCAGTCTGTTGTCGTTGTGGACTTGTACTCTTATGTACACCACACTGACATTCTGTCTCAGGATAGTCATGGACCATCTAGTTGCACTCTTTCGGAGGTTGGTCTTTCTCTGGTCTTATACCCATTCAAAAGCAGATGATATATCTCTGACCATTCCACAAACTCTTCTACTAATACTCTCCTCCTGCATATCACACATATTTTCACCCTACTGCATAATCATCTGAATATTTCTGTAGAGGGAGGTCCTGGAGGTGTACTGAAAGTCTGAAGTGTAATAAGTGAACAGGAATTGAAACAGTGCAGCCCTTTCTGGAGCTCCAGTACTATAAATCACAATGTCAGATAGAGCACTGCCAAATCTTACATACTTTATACTGGATGTGATTACTGACATTTCCTGTGTTTTCTCTCTGAGTGACACTGGTTAGATTGTGTTGAAAAGCTTTTGTAACCCACATCAACTACACTGTCACATCCACGCGTTTAGATGTAGATGATAAATGTGCTGTGTGAATGTAGGTGTGACTGGCTGAGTAAGGTCTGCAGTAGAAAATGGTTGAAATTTTCAACTGAATAGAATGGTGCTATAGAAGTATCAGGTTTTTTTTGTTTAACATAATCTGCCTTTGGATCCTCTTCCACACGCTCCATTCCTGACACAACTTTAAAAACAAGTGGCCTCTAACTTTACTTGATATTCTCTGCATCAAACTGTAAAAGTCAGCAATAAACCCACAAACAACAGCTGATAGCAGTGTCATTCTCTCTGTTGTCAGCCTTTAATACTAGTTCTTATAGTTGTTTGTTTCCCAGAAACTTTATATGCAAGTGTCTAATAATGATGCTTTAATTTTTTGGGGGGGTATTTAGCCTAACCCTCAGCCCCTGGCTGTATGTGATACACCAGCAGATTAAAAAAACAAAAAAAACAAACCAAAATGGATATGATTGAATTCTGACTGTTCCAGAGAAGTCTTGGGAAGCTGCTCAAGTCTTGAAGATCTGCACCTACGCAGTTTGAAATTACAGACCTAAGTAATTAACCTGTTTGGAAATCAGTCTATGGCTGTGGTTGGCTACTATTGGCCACTATCTGCTTCCCCTAACGCAGAGCCTTCTCCAATTTGACTTTTATCTGAACTGCATTTTAATGAAATAAATTATTTTAATTGGGACTGACCTTCTTCTTCGTCTGATGGCACACTGTTTTTCTTTAAATTTTAAACAAAATATTCAAAGCCGTATATGCCTTAATCCCAAATCACCAGATAAATCATCTCTTATTAACACTTTTTTTAACTAGTATGCCAAATAGGTTTGTGGGTGAGAAACGCTAAACTCTTACAGTCCAAGCCTGGTATCTTTACAAAAAGAAATTTAAAGTTTTTATTTATGACTTCAGTCAGATTTAACTGGGGTCGTATTACAATTCCAATTTAGCATGGAGATATTTCCATTGGCCATTCTCCTACATAAGAGGAACCAGACGTGGGCTACTGCGAGAAAGTCTGACTAATGACGATTGGCTATGTTTTCGTAAGTTTCGTAATTGGTTCAATGCCTCCATTAGGAAGGCAAATGCTCATACCATCAAGATGGTTTCTGAACAATCACAGCTAGCTTTTGATTGTATACAGTCACAGCTGTGTCAGCTCTGACTGGTTTTAAATACAAATAAAACCAAGGTCATGTTGTTCTGAAATAGAAAGTGCATGCCTGTAGTACTTCACTCTCTTGTACCCGGCATTTCTATTGAACCTGTGACCTCATACAAATACTTGGGTGTTTGTGATTGGTGATAATCTTTCCTGTAAGCTACATATTGCTCACCTGTTAAATAAACTTTTTTCTTTTTTCCAAAATCATTGCTAATTTGTGTTTCACTTTCACTGCAAGGAAAAGGCATCTTGCTACCACCTTTTCACCCCTCCTGACTGGCTCTGCTCATTTTCTCCATCTTTTGGACTCTATATGGTTGACTGCTCCTTATTGGCCTTGCTATTTGTGGTTTACTGCCCTCCTATTACATGTTACTTAAAGATTTTAGTCATAGTTTGTGGTCTCAAGACTTAATTACATTGAGTGTTGCATCAGTTTGTACAGAACTTGGAAAGAAGACATTCTTCTTTTCTGCCCCGTTTTCATGGATTACATTACAGAAGGACTTACAGCTCTCTCAGTAGATTTCACTTTTTAAAAGATGTACAAATGCCCTTGTGAAATCATAATTGTGAATTTGTTCCTGTTTTTCCAGTAACTGTTTAAACATGAGATCATTTTTATTTTTGTCATTTTATTCCTGTTTTATTGTTATTTTATTTTGTTTGTCTCTCTTGTAAATGAGACATTGAGTCTCAATGAAGGTTAAATAAATTAATGACCACCTCTGGTGGAGTTGGGCTCCCTCCTCCTGCTGGCATGGTATCGCTGAGATGTGTGGCCCCAAATCTTCCCTACCGTTGAGGGCTGCTGATGGCCCATCTCTGTCTGCCTCTTGCTCTGGTGGGGCATTTTTGCAGTTTCCCACCCTAATTTCTTTTTTTTTCTTTTTTTTTCGCCTGTCCCATTTGGTTCTTTAGCCGTTGAAATTGTTGTCTGAAGACCAACAAGGATATCCAATGGATTTACTTTGCCAAATGGATCATCACGGCCTTGCCGTATTGGTCCATTTGATTGACCTTTGTTGTTATTATTTATTTATTTTATTTTCAGTTGTTACAGACGGGACAGACATGACTGAGGGATAGGAAAGGGAGAAAGAAAAATGAAGGAAAAGAAAAACAGATAGGAAGAGGGACAGTGAGAAAGGGCACTTAAAAAGAGAAAGAAGAAAAAAAATCTCCTGGATCACCTGTTGAGAGAAAAAGAAGAGAAAACAAGCAAAAAAAATAGAGCAACATACTAAACACAACACCATCACGTTAATCTAGCTAAGTGTAAACAGCTGTAAATACTAAATATTGAATGTTGTTGTGTAGCAAGCAGGACCGACAGCGCACAATGTGCTTGGAAATAGCAGCCAATAGAGGTGTAGTTTATGTCTATGAACAGTGAACACCCGTGTGCACACCTGTGTGGATCAGCGCGCTTTTATTCAAGGTTTCCCCATGTAATGGTCTGCTAGAGGATGTAGAGAGCCATAGCCCTGTCCCCCAGGGCATGAAGCAGGCATGGAGGAGATCCAGGCCCCAGACATCCAGAGGCCCCAGAGTGCAAGAGCCCAAGGAGGACCACCGGAGGGGCATCCATGCCACCCTCCTGGGAAGAGCTGAGGAGAGCCCCAGATGAGGGGTCACCCAGTAGCCACAGAGCAGAAGCCAGAGGGGGCTGCAGTGGCATGCCCGCCGGCTCTGCCGGCAGCCAGCTGTGCCAGAGTGAACCGAGCCGGAGGCCCGAGGGCCCCCTTTGCCCCGGAAGAGGCCTGACCGAGCAACAGGCACCAGGCCCCGCCAATTAGTCACCGGGAGTGAGCTGGTACATACCTGAGCGCCCAGCCCTGGACACCAAGAACCACCAACGCACCGACCCCTGAGGGCATCAGTTACCGGCAGGGAGTGTGGTGAGGGGAGATAGGCCTTTGGAGGGCCTGGGAGTTCCCAGAGAGGTGGAGTGTAAGACCCGACCTGACATATAGACACAGACAAACAGGGACACACAAACACAAACATGTATTCCCACCCTCATGCACACATATACAAATACTCAGCACTCACCCAACGTAGGGATAGACATACGTGCACACAGTACACACAATCACACTCCCCAAACAAACCCTATACCCCGGGATCAGGTACCCTCGCCCCTGGAGGGGTAAACGGCACCTAGACCCAGGAGATGTTGCCCTTTCCCCCAAGGTGGAGGCAAGCAGACCGCCCCAGGCTCTGCAGCAGCAGGGAGGCCCCGCATCCCAGATCCCAATCGGACGGCCAACACCTCCTTCCAGCCCCCCCGCCCCGATGGCCAGCAGAGAACAGTGTGTGAAGACCCCAAACCTCCTTCCTCTCGCTCATGTGTAGTGTTGCTGCGTGTTGTTCTAAGGTGCATTTAAAACTCGGGTGAGCATGGTGCTGCTGCCAGAGAGCACCAGGTGTTAGCACGGCCCCTCCCGAGAACCCTCAATGTCTACATGGATTTAAAATTGAGAGGTGGGCACCGGCGCCAGAGGTGGGGTTGAATACACAGACCGTCCACTGGACGCCGTTAACGTGCCCACCCTCAAGGCCCTATATGTATGTCTTGTGCAGTCTGGGAGACTGCACAAGACAGTAGACACCCAGGTTAAGTTTATTCTCCACCTCTCCTATGACTCTCCCCCACCTGCAGAGTGGACTCCTGCAAGAACGGAACAAACTCCCTGTCAGTTGAAGAGCCCCCTAGTTAGGCCGATGTGCCTCTAAGAGCAACCAGAGCCACTAACCAAGTTATGACCACAACCCCTGGGTTAAGCCCTCCAGGGATAACGTCCCTAGGGATTCTCCAAACGCCCTAAGGCCGTCCCAACCTCCACATCAACCAATGGCGAAGGCGGGACCAAACCACGACCCCCCACCCCTGCTAGGTGATGGAGCCAATCAAAGGAGCCCAGAGGGATTGATCTAATGTGGTGGCAGAGGCTGTCTCGAGACTAATGTGATCTATTAGATGGTTTCTATATTGGCTAGAATTAAGATTATTTTTATTTTTCCAGTTCATGAGGACCGTTGGCAATGCATAGGGCAGTAAAAACCATGTGGACTGTATTAGTTTCTGTAGTGACATCATCCAATTTGCCCAACAAGCACACTAAAGGGGAGGGTCGAATTTTACATTTGAGACACTTTGATAAGTCTTCACATATCTCGTGCCAAAACTTCTGCACTGGTGGACAGAGCCAAAGAGCGTGGATGTAATTGTCTGGTGTATTGCCTTGACAGTGTGAGCAGTTGTTGGAAGATGTAAAGCCCATCTGGAACATCCGATGACCTGTATAGTGCACTGTTTGTAGTATTTTGTATTGTATTAATTGCAGACTGGGATTTCTAATCAATTTAAAGGTTTTTAAGCATATCTGAGACCAGACGTTTTGGTCTAAGCCGACTGACAAATCTGCTTCCCACTTTGCAATAGGAAGGGATATTGATTCATCTATTTTAGAAAGTGTTCTGTACATTTTAAACAATAATTTAGGGGATTTAAGAGTAAGAAAATGTACCGCGCTTGGTGGTGTTTGCAATTCAACTTGACTGAGGTTAAATTTCTTTTTTACTATGGATTTAATTTGTTGATCCCATATTGTATAACTAGTCTGTCAAATTGAATAAAGTCTGTTCCTTCTAATATATGTTCTAAGTATTTAATTCCTTTACAACTCCATTCTGGAAAATTAATCATATTATTGTTTTGTAATATGTCAGGGTTATTCCAGATAGGTGTATGTCTGCATGGGATTAATGAAGACTCCGTTATTTTTAGAAACTCCCACCATGCTGTCAGAGAAGAGCTGATGTTGATGCTTTTAAAGCATTCATGTCTTTTGATGTTTGAGCTGATAAATGGCAGGTCTGAAATCTCTAGATTATTGCATAGTGCCTGTTCAACATCTAGCCAGAGCTCATCTAAGAAGGTACGTTTTAACCATCCTGAGATGTACTGAAGCCTGTTGGCTAAGAAATATTGTTGAAAATTAGGCAGATCTAATCCTCCTTCATCCTTGGTTCTTTGAAGTGTTTTTAAGCTGATATGCGGGGGTTTATCTTTCCAAAGGAATTTAGAAATATACGAATCCAGAGATCTGAACCAATCTTGTGATAGATTGTTCGGGATCATTAAAAATAAGTAATTTATTTTTGGCAAGATTATCATTTTTATAGTGGCGACCCTTCCCATGAGTGATATGGGTAGAGATTTCCATCTAGTCAGATCGCCTTCTACTTTCTTTAGAAGTGGGATGTGGTTTAATTTAGTTAAGTCTGAAAGCTTAGGAGAGACATTAATACCTAAATATTTAATATTTCCAGATTGTAGTGGGGCAGAAGAAGAATTATGGAAGGAGCAGTTAATTGGAAGAACTGTAGATTTTGACCAGTTAATTGAATAATCTGAAACTCTTGAAAACCAGTTTATTAGAGTAATTACCTCAGAAAGGTTGGTTTGTGAGTTTTGGAGAAGAAGCAACAAATTATCCGCATAGAGACTGATTTTATGTTCTACGTTCTTACATTTTATGCCCTGAATTGTTGTAGCCTGTCTAAATGCCGCTGCTAGTGTTTCGATAAAAATTGCAAAAAGTGAGGGGGAGAGTGGGCATCCCTGTCTGGTGCCCCTCAGGAAACAGAAACTGGAGGATGTCTGGTCATTTCTTCTGACACAAGCTGTTGGTGAATTATATAATATTCTTAGCCAGTTTATGAAAGAGTTTCCAAAACCAAATTTGTGTAAAGTTGCAAATAAAAATTTCCAGTTAACTCTGTCAAACGCCTTTTCTGCATCTAGAGATAATATTGTGGTTTCAATGTTTTTACTGTATGAGTAGTCTATTAAATTAAGTAATCTACATGCGTTTGTTGATGAGTGCCTACCTTTTATGAAACCAGTTTGGTCAGTAAGAATTAAAAAGGGGGTTATCTTCTCTAATCTTTTTGAGAGGGCTTTGCAGATTATTTTGAGGTCTGCATTTATAAGGGATATTGGATGATAGCTTGAGGGAAATAAAGGGTCTTTGCCTGGTTTTAGCAGGAGACTAATGTTGGCAGATGTCATATTTGGTGGTAGTCTGCCATTTTCCTTGATTTCCTGCAACCTTCCGTGGAATACTGGTGCCAAAATTGTCCAGAATTCTTTGTAGAATTCTGCAGGGTAGCCGTCTGGACCTGGAGCCCTATTATTGGGCATACTTACCAGGGCTTCCTGGAGTTCACCTGGCGTCAGTGGCGAATCCAGTGCCATTGCTTGACTGTCTAGTAATTTTGGAAGAGTTACGTTGTCAAGAATCTGATCAATTTCAGTTTTAGACGGGTTTATTTGTGGTGAATATAGAGTTTCATAGAAATCCCTAAAAATGTTGTTTGTTCTTCCAGGGTCATATATTGTGTTTCCATATAAATCTTTAACAGCACATATAGTTGTTTTTTATTTATTTATTTTTAACTGGTTAGCTAGAAATCGACCTGATTTGTTACTGTGTGCAAAATTCTGCAAGCAAAGTTTTTGTACTAGGAATTGTGTTTTTTTTTATTAATAATTTCATTTAATTCTAGTTTTGTTTTGCATAATTTGTTCATTATTTCTTTATCATGGTTGCACGCAAAGGCTTGTTCTAAAGATTTGATGTTTTTTTTTCTAGTTCCTGAATATTTTTGTTTTCTTTTTTCTTTTTGTGTGATGAGAAATAAATTATTTTACCTCTCATCACAGCTTTTACCTGCTTCCCATAGAACAGAAGCTGATGTTCCGGGAGTGTCATTAAAGTCTAAATATGAAGTCCACTCTTTTTTAAAATATTTAATAAAGTCTTCATCTTTGAGCAGCGATGTATTGAATCTCCAGTTTTTACTTGGTGTAGCGTTCTTCTTATGTATTAGTGTTAAAGATACAGGATCATGATCGCTGACAGCTATAGGGTGAATCTCAGTGTCTGAAATATCACTCAGTAGTGAGCTGTTGACTAGGAAATAATCCAGACGAGAGTAGGAGTGATGGACATGTGAGAAGAAAGAATATTCCTTACTGTTGGAGTGAAGGGAGCGCCATGCATCGCAAAGGCCAAAGTCGCTGATATATTGTTCAATTATATTTGTGGACTGCCAATTGCGCTGAGTTCCTGTTGTGTTGAGCCTATCCATTTCTTCATTTAGTCCAAGGTTGAGGTCGCCTCCAAGAATAAGTGTGCAATCAAGGTGTTCAGAGAGTGCACTAAAAAACCTGTGGAAGAATGAGGATTCATCAACATTTGGACCATATATACTTACAATACATAGCTTTTTGTTAAATACTGATAATTTAATAATAAGGAATCAACCCTCTGGATCTATAACTGTATCGAGTACTATAAAATTAACATTTTTATGTATTAAATTTGCTACTCCCCTTTGTCTGCATAACAGGCTGCAAACACATTAGGAAACTAATGTTTTAAGTTCGTTTAAACCTGTGACAGGCCTGTCAGTCTCTTATAATAAAACAACATCTGCCTGTAGTTTTTTTTTAAGCTGGTTAAATATCTTTAACATTTTTTCTCTGGTGCCAGCTCCATTTCCATTCCATGTGACAAACCTTAGTGTGCCCATAATTGTGTGTGTATGTCTAGTGATGTACGCTGGGTGTTTAGTTTAGACGAAGAGAATGTAGAGACATCACTTGTTTGTAAATAGAAAGAGAAAACAAAATGTGTGGTGAGAGGCTCCATTAGTCTGACTATGTGTGTGTATATTCACTAATATGAACAAGCATGACTTGCGTGTGTGTCCTATAAGTCTGTGTGTGCTGTGAGACTGTTGTAAATGTGCTGCCGTTGAGCACATGTTTTTTGCGTGATCGTGGTGTGTGAATATGCAGAAATAGAGGGTGTTATTTGTAGGTGAGTGGGGAAGTAGGTGATCACAGCAGTGAAAGAAAAGAGAAAGAAAAACCACAAGAACAGTGAGCGACAACAACAAAAAAGAAAAGAAACAGAAACATTCCAATTAAAACAATGACGGAGGGTGACGGTGTTATATCGGCTATGACATCATACTGATATTACAAGGTTAAACCCATGTTAAAGGAGAGAGTGTGAATGAATAAGAAAAGAGTGTAGCGGGTTCTTATCTGGAGTGCAGTCAATATAACCACGGAGTGGTGCCGGGGTCGCGGTAGAGCTGTCCGTCCACGTAGAGCCGGTGTTCCAGATCTACTGGCGTTTAGATCAACTGGCGTTGGTCGAACAGATGTGTGGCAGTCTTGCGTTTCAGGAGCTGCTACCGACAAACCAGCAAAAAAACGCCGAATGTGTCATCTGTGACACTTGTGAGGTTATCTCAAACACACTCCATCAGTCTTGATGCTGTTGAACAACAAAATGTTTAAAAATGTGGCGAGTTTACCTGGTGATATCCTCATGCGCGACGCGATCCCGAAAACAGCAAACAATTAACACCACGCCAATGTTGTTCACAGGACAGCAGGAGTAAACGATCGGGAGACTCTTGTCGTCGTTATTGTCCCCCTCGCACGTTTTATTTCTCCGGTTTCACGGTGTTTGCTTCACAACTAAAGCGTGCAGTTTACTTTGTGTGCACTAACATGGACTTGAATCAACCAGTGCCACCTCTGGCCAAGTGCCACAGCCTACAGCCAGATCAACTTGTGACACACATCTGCAGTACGTTTGAATTTGTTTCATGCACAATGCATTTGTACCTTTCAATTGTGTCTGTTTGTGTGTCATGCAAATAAACCTTTGAAATGAATGAAATGACACTAATATTTCACTAGTGTTGTAACATCACATGTTGTTAGCGTAGTCTGCCTGTGTCTTTTCTCTGCAAACAAACATTTTAGAGTTGGTTGTTATATACAGTCTGTATAAGTATGGTTAATCTAATGAACATTTGTAAGGAGGTGGCAGTTACTGTGAATGTACAGCAGGTGATTAGTAATAAACAGTCAGACAATGACTCTGACAATCTCTTTCAATCTTGCAGATTGAATGCACCTTCTGCGGAAAGTGGTACCACACAGTGTGTGTGGACTTCCCCTGTGCAGAAGGCAACTACAAATGTTGTGGGTGCTAAATAAACAGAAAAAATTGATTCCTGTTGTCTTTGCTTACTGATTGTTTTTAGTGTTGACAATCCACATTGCTGCCATTGCATCTTTCAACATGTTTGTGGGTAGATTTGGATGTACCAGGGGTACCAGATGTTTCCCAAGTTAAACTAGTAGTAGGCTATGGTATTTGGCCACAGGGGGTGGCAGTGGACTGATCTCCATTGGAGACTGCTCCAGCTGCTATGTGATAGTGGATCTGCTACCAATTGAAGATCATATGCAAGTTTTGGAAATTAACCCTTGTATTATGTTGAAAAACAAAAAAATGACATTGATTTTGTTGCGGGTCATTTTGACATAAACGCCAGTAGATCTAAACGGCAGTAGATCTGGAACACCGGTCCACGGCGATGACGGCGCGGGAGCCTCTCTGGATGAAGCTACGTCGAACTGGGAACAGGACCTTGCGTCGTTCCAGGATCTCTTTGGGGAACTGGTAGTTCACGCTGAAGTCCATTCCTTTCAGCTCCCAGCCGCGACTCTTCACCTGTTCCTTCTGTTTGAATTGGCCGAATTTGGCCACAATTGGATGTGGTCTCCCAGTCGGCGACCTCACGGCCCCCAAGCGATGCACTCTTTCGAAGGCGATGTTTTTTACGGTGTCCTCCGGCAGCTTCAGGTGGGTTTTAATGAAGCTTTTCACCGTTGCTTCCGTGTCCTCTCCGGCAGATTCCGGAATACCAGAAAACACAAGGTTGTCTCGCATGCTACGGGCTTGTAGATCAATAGCGGATTCTTTAATTTTTTTATTTTCTATGTTTAACTGGATCACGTTATCGGTTAGAGATTTGACCGACTCCCGTAGCGTGGCAGTTTCAGCGGCAAGCGTTTCCACCTGCTGCTGGCTGAATTCCAGGGATTCTTTGAGAGATTTAAATTCCCAGTGTGAAATCTCCACCAGGGACAGCCTCGCATCGAAACTGGACACTCGCTTGTCGATTGACTCCAGGATGTCTGCAATGTCTTTGCCAAACCATCCTTCTTTGGCAAAACGTCCTACCATAAGTAGTTTATGCACATTTCTGCTGTCACAGAGTAATTCCAGCACCAATTTAAGTAGGTATGACGGTTTGCCACTTAACTTTGCCCATCAGAGTATGCTTGTAGCTCATATGCATACAGCCAGGATGGTTTGCCACTTCATTTTACCCGTTAAAGTATGCTTGTAGGTAACATTCACAAAGGTAGGTTGGTTTGGCAGTCAATTTTACCAGTCAGAGTATTTTTCTAGCTAATATTCACAAAGGTAGGACAATTTGCCACTGAATTTTGTGTTGTGCGCATGCGCAGAAACAACGGGTAGGATGGTTTGCCAGGTAGAATGGAATCCCAGAACACCGGCAGGCAATGTTGTGCCGGGGGAGTCTGCCGGGCGACATCTATTCGATGACGGTGTCTCAATTTTGGCTGGGGAAGATGCACTCTGAGTCTTCTTCATTACTAAAGCACCGGTCGATGTAATCTTGGAGAGCATCAAAACTCTCCCCGTTGTCCTCCAGGGTGTTAGACATGATAGGACAGATGTTGTTAGTTATATGACAATTGATTAGTTTATTTGGCAATACTGAAGCTTAAAGAAACTTTGTTAAATTCTATGCTACCATTCGCTTTTTTTCCGCTATATCTCCGGCGTCTGACGTCACCTACAACATGGGTCGCTTACCTTTTCCCGTCACTTCCCTCGCTAATTTCTAAGGACATTTAATGACAAAGACACACACACACTTAAACTTGACAATCTTGCTCTTTTTCTCTATCACATTCGCACACACATACACCAATATCAGAATAAGATTGTTGATTGCATTTTCGAATTCTTGTGTTCCAGGTGTCTGTTTCTCTTACAAGCTTCTGCCTGTCCTGAAAACCAAGATACACAACAGTGCAGTTCAGACCATAATTCTAATTTCCGAAGCAGCCAGGCAGGACAGCCAAAAAAAGTTAAATAAATTAAAAAACAAAGAAAAAAAACAAAACAGTTTTTTAAAAATCAGCAACAGTATGATGGCACATAGTCACACGATGCAAAGTCTGAAGTAATAGTAGTTCAAGCTACCAGACAGACAACTTGCGTATCTTACACTCAGAGATAAAGACTTTATATAAAGGACCCGATGATTCCACAGGTTTATTTGGCAAACTGATTTTTTTTTTTACTCTCACATATGTATATACTTCTGTGACTATACACTTTCCAGTGGGCTCCAGCCCACTGTTCTCCACTCCAAACCTTACATACCTCTTCTGGGCCTCAGCAGCTACTGAAATAGGGAAGGCATGATTAGCATGATGGATCTCAGTTGTGCCAGGCAGCCTTCCACATCACTGTCCCCTAAACCCACTGCTCCGCCCCTCCCCTGTAGCTGAGCCACAAAACACACCCTGCCACAGCAACATGCTCATTATTTTGCACAGAAATGACAAATTAATGTATGCATACCACTAATGACAATTTTTAAAAATTTATTTAATTGACTTTACTCTGTCAAAACATTTCAAATGAAATTAAGAATGGTGATGTTTATACCCATTTTGAACTTTAAATATAGTTTAAAATTTGAACTTGACTTAGAATGCACAGGTTTTGACTTTGAACTTTGCCTTCAGTCACAGTGAAAACTAAAAATGACCTTTCTGCACTTCAGATTTTACAAATGGATTCACAGCCATACTTAACTCATTTCTTGACTGATTCTGTATTTAATTGTGTGTGCCGCCCAGGTGGGAACTATCGTGGTGTATTTGCCCTGGGTCTGGTCCAGGGTGAGTGGAAGATGTATGTAAAGGGCCCACTCGACAGGGAAGAATGCAACCTATACAACATCAACGTCACAGCTAGTGATGGATTGTTTGTTTCCCAAGCAACAGTAGAAGTGACAGTGGTAGACACCAATGACAACAGCCCAATCTGTGACAAGGTGAGAAATAAAGTTGTGTATTGTTTTGTTTTGTTTTTCTACGTAACTGATTTGGCATAACTAGTTGTGTCCGTGTGTGTGTGTGTGTGACTGCAGGTTATGTATACTGCCTACATTCCAGAGGACCTCCCAGTCACTAGTGTTTTGTTGAGGGTTGGAGCTACAGATGCTGATATGGGTATCAGTGCTTGGATTCAGTACTCTCTACATGGTCCTGGATCCCAAGACTTCACTATTGACCCAGACAGTGGTATGGATGCAGACCAACTTTAAATACACACTTTTTCTCTGAATTAGCATGAATCGCAACTTAATCATACACAAGCCAAATGTCATCCCCCCGTTTGGCTCCATCACAATGTTTCATATCTTGTTTTAAACCTGTCCAGGTGAGATCAAGTCATCTGTGCCTCTGGACCGTGAGATGACACCTAGTTATCAACTGGTTGCCCAGGCTACTGACGGTGGTGGGCGGTGGTGCCGTGCTGTGGTGTATCTGACAGTAACTGATGTGAATGACAATCCACCTATTTTCACCCAGTCTCAGTACACCACCAGCGTCTATGAAGACACAGTCACCAAAGCTCTACTTACACGTATCCAGGCCATAGACCCCGATGAAGGTGATACACTAGGCAACTGTTTATATTATCACTACTACAGGTACTGCTTCTATTGCTAATCTGCATCACAAGAAACCAATTACTCAAGGTGCAACTAATGGAGCAACATCAAAAAAAATTAGCAGTATTTAATATAAATGAGATACACAACATACCTAATTGAAATTTGGCTCTTTCTGAAGTGCTCAAGCTTTCCAGCACTCCTTTTGGATCACTCCCCGGAATTCTCACAAAAACACAAAAAATGTGAAAAATGTCATTAAGCATGATACAGATCATGCTTGCGACCTGATGTGTCTTCTCTGGGTTTGAACCATGAGGAAGAGTTTGGTCATGCTGAAAATGAAAGTTGGATTAGATTGACACAGAGGTCCTTGCTTGTGGACTGTTGTGAACTTGCTTTCATCAAGCAGTGTGAAAATAGCAACCTTCATGCTGGAAGGCACAAATCATTTCACAAGGAGACAACCTTTAAGGAAAAACCATTTTGAAATATTTTTATCAGCAGGGCTGCACATAAGTGGTCCGCAGGTGCACATTCGCTGTCAAAATAAAAGACGCGCACCAGATAAGAAGTTGGAACGCGCGTTTGTGTACATAAGATGTTCTGGAGGAGGACAGACATTTGTTCAGAACTCTTAAAGCTGTCGAAGAAGCAAGCTCCACAAGCAATTACTTTGGTGTTCCTCCACCGCAAAAGAAGCGCGTATTCCCGGAAATTCCGAGAAATTCCGTAAGCAAAGTAATTGCTTACATCTTTAAAACATCGACATCTTTAAGAGCTCTGAACAAATGTCTATCCTCCTCCAGAACATCTTATTTACGCAAATCCGCGTTACAGCTTATCTGGCGTGCGTCTTTTATTTTGACAGCAAATGCGTACCTGCGGACCACTTATGTGCAGCCCTGTTTATCAGACATTTCCAGACACGTTAATTCAAAACCTGCATGAAGTGAAAGAAGCTAATGCAAAACCAAACAGTTCTTTTAGAGAAAAATAGTAACGGGGAAATGTTAATATAAAAGCTTACCTAATATACTGTAGTGCTAAAAAGAAGTTAAACTAATTGTATACAAATTTTGAAGTGCTTAAAATATTCAGTCTAATAGTTAATAGAGTTTTATAGAGGTTTTATGTCAGGCCACTATTAAATAAATTTTTTATAACTGGGTATAAATCTCATATCGTCTCCTACAAAAAATAACAACATTTGGTAAGAAGACAAATCCAAGCACTGGCAAACGTGTTGTTTTCAGTATACTGAGGCCCAACGCTTCACCCTTTTCTTTTGACATTGCTGTAGGTCCGGGGCGTATGGTGATCTATTCCCTGGCTGACTCTGCAGGAGGATTTTTCTCTATCGACAAATACTCAGGCATCGTGGTCCTGGAACGAGTTCTCGACCGTGAAATCCAGCCATTTTATCAGATAACAGTTTGTGCATCTGATCAAGGCTCACCACTCCCACTCTACTCACTGGTCAATGTCACAATTACTGTCCTGGACATCAATGACAATCCACCTGTGTTTGAGCGACGTGATCAGTTGGCATCTGTGCCAGAAGATGTGGGAGTAGGTACTGAAGTTCTGAGAGTTTACGCTGCCAGCAAGGACATCGGGACTAATGCTGAGATTACTTACAGTATCCGATCAGGGAATGAGCACGGAAAGTTCCACATTCATCCACTCACTGGTGAGTGAGGGACACCCTCTCACTTTGTGTAGATGTTACAGTATTAGTCTGTGCTTTTCATTGCTCTTACAGTTTCTAAGATGTTATATATCTGTATCTTTCTCTAACTTGATCTCTATCAGCTTTCACTATGCTATGTTGACTCACAACATTATCTGTTGTTCTTAGGGCCATTAAAAATCTGTCACAGATTTTCATCATAAGGTAGAATGTGCATGAGCATCAGTGAATATCAAGGCTTGGCTATACAAATTGCCCATCAATATTGTAATTATAACAATAATAATAATAATGATAGTTTATTTGTACTGCACTTTTAAAAACCAGGGTTACAAAGTGCTTTTCAGAAACAATGAAAAAAGAACAATCAAAGGATAAAAATAAGAAATCAATTAAACTATTTATGCAGCACTCAAGTCTAATCTTAAAATCAGAATAAGATACAATTGTAATTTAATGTGGTTCCAGTTTTAGTGAGTAAAAAAACAAAACATGTTATATATTTTAGGTTCTTCAAAATAGCCAGCCTTTGCTTTGATTACTGCTTTGCATACTCATGGCATTCTCTTGATAAGCTTCATGAGGTAGTTACCTGAAATGGTTTTCCAACAATCTTGAGGATTTTCCAGAGATGCTGACAACCATCTAGCAGAGCACTCCATCACTCTCCTTGGTTAAACAGCCCTTACACAACCTGGAGATGTGTTTGGGGTTTGTCCTGTTGAAAAATAAATAATGGTCCAACTAGAGTTGGATGTCTCGAGACCACTTTTACGTGGTCTTGGTCTCGACGGACTTTGGTCTTGGTCTTCTTTTGGTCTCGGATCCCTCGGTCTTGTCTTGGTCTCGTTGTCTCGGTCTTGCTTTCTCAGATCGACACAGTGCTCGGGAGATTTGGAGTCAACCATCGGCGGGGCGGGGGGTGGCTTACTGGGCTTAAGCCCGGGTCATTTTTTCAGAAGCCCGGGGTCTTTTGGAGTGTAATTTGTTTCATAGTTAGATGCCTGACTGACAACTGTGTAAAACAAAAACTACACACAATATTCCAAGCAAATAGCGCACAGTCATAAATTCCCCCTAATTCTCGTATGATCCGAGCTCAGGCACTAGGCGACTGAGCACAGCACTTATCCATGTGAGCGAGCGGGGAGAAGCTGCTGCCTGCGAGTTTGCTGTTGGAGAAGTGCAGACAGAGGAGAGCTTAAGTTTGACCAGGTACCAAAGCAAATCATTCTTACTGTACAAATAATGTAAATATGACGGTGTATCACAAAAGATTGATATCAAACTGATCACTTGAACCATATTACGTTACTTGCTCTTTGAGTGAATCAACAAATGGCGAAATGAAAAGCTGAACAACAATGCTGCTTTTTTAGAGAGTCTTCGCTTACATGTGTGTTTATTTCATATTTTCAGTTGTTAGCCTAAAAAAAGCACTCTAAATCGGTTTCAGTTATGTACTGATGAACATAACAATAGACATAAGGGGCTTCTTTCAAAGAAAAAACTCAGGTAGATGTTATTTTATATATTATGCTTTGTATGTTGTTCAGTATATTTCTATTTTTTTTACTGTTAAACATGAATTTAGAGTAAACTTGTTTTGTTTTAGATAAATAAATATTGAAATATATTTTGAATTAGTTAAATGACAGAATAAAGAGAGACAGAGAGATGTCTATTTTTTTTTTAACTTTCATCAAATTTAGGAGTACATATACACATACACTAAGTTTATTGTTAATTAATAAGAAAACTGCAGACGATTCCATTCTGAGCTTAAGAAGCTTCTGATAGGTTTGTAGAGTCCATGTGAGTAAATTGGTGGTACACCTGTGGTACACCTGTAGAGCCTTTTTCTTAGACATGGGAAAATCAAGAGATGTCAACCAAAACTCCAGGAAAAGAATTGTGGAGCTCCATAAGTGTGGCTAAATTTTGAATACAATTTGGGTGCCATTTGCAATTAAGAAATACAGAAAATTTCTCTCTTTACTCTTAAATTTAACAAATATGTTTTTTATATTTATCTAAAAAATAAACATTTAGTCTGATTTGATGTGTTGGGAAGCACTAATGTAACAAAGTGTTCCGCAGGTTTCCTCTGTGGTGGCCATCTTGTTTTCCCAGTAAAAAGGAGGCCTGCCTCAATTGCACCTCTTTTATAGGCCAGTCTGAATTGAGAAGGCGTGGTCTTTAGAGTATTTAAAGTGGGCAGGAAATGGATTGGGGACCATTTTTGAGAAGTTGCTGTCTGTATGTGCATGATATTGGCAAGAGGCAATAAAGGACATTGGAGAGTGGCAGCTGAAATGTGTGGCTTACACTGGCAACAACATGAGAAAACAGACCCTTGCTCCAGACAAACAAGAAAAAGATCCATTTGAGGTGGATCTGTCTCATGTGTATATAGCCTACACAGAGGAGAGTATGCAGCAGTCGCTGATGAAACTAGAGAGGCCCAGGACCTCTAAAAGTAGCAAGCCATCAGGCTCCGTACGCTCTGCAGGTTCACAGTTTGGGCAGCGGTTTGATCCCTCTGTCGTCTCTGCTGGAGTTTAACTGTGAACATCTTGGGTCCAATAATCTGGACTGTTCATATTACAGAAAACCAAGGGAAGAACCCATATCTCCTCTTCACTGTGTGTGAATGGGTGGATGACTGGATGTGTAAAGCGCTTTGGGGTCCTTGGGGCCCCTTAAAGCACTATATAAATACAGGCCATTTACCATTTACCATTTCACCTAAAGGCCCTTTTCCTAGAGTAACTACTCGGATCGACTCGGCACAGTTCACCACATTCTTCAGGGTTTTCCATTAGGTTACAGTACCTGGTTCTAAATCATCCTCATCAGCCATTGCTCCTTCAGGTGGTGGTCATTGTTTGCCTGCCTTCTCTTTCTTCCATGTCAGCAATGGGGCTTTTCCTTGTCCCACGGTTTCTTCCACGTCCTACACCTCTCATTTAGCATGTTTTCTCCTTCATTCACAGGCGTAACCAAATCCCACTCCTGACACCACTGTTACGCAGAGAGGTGTGGTGAGGGAAATATCAGACTTCACTCTATCTTAACTGAAGTAATTGCTTTATTGCCTCTTGTCAATATCATGCACATACAGACAGCAACTTCTCAAAAATGCCCCCCCCCGTGTGTGTGTGTGTGTATATATGTGTATATATATATATATATATATATATATATATATATATATATCCATCCATCCAGGCGCTGGAGCCTATCCCAGCTGTCATAGGGCGAGAGGCGGGGTACACCCTGGACAGGTCGCCAGTCTGTCGCAGGGCTAACACACAGGGACAGACAACCATTCGCACTCACATTCACTCGCACATTCATACCTAGTGGCAATTTAGATTTTATATATATATATATATATATATATATATATATATATATATATATATATATTTGAGACAGAGAGAGACAGATAAACTTCAACTTTATTTGTTTTTAAAAAGCTTTAGATAATTCACTTATGAGTTGAGGTTAGGCAGGCCATTCCCATTCCACAACTGAGGAGCTCTAATGGCAAATTGGTTTACGTGTTAGGTGGGAACAGTTAGCAGGTTTCTGCCTTCGGATCTAAGACTGTACACTGGTTGATACAGGAGTGGTTGGAGCTGCAGTCTCTCTATCAAAGTTTGATAGTTTATTGTATAAAATATTGCAATAGGTTAAGTAGTACAAAAATAGAGCATTCGTCTATATTAGTAGTTCATCTGTAAACCTCATAAGTACATTCTCAGTACTATGATAATGTCTAAAGCATGACTGAAATTCAGAATTTCAGAGATGTTGTTCTGACATAATACTTCAGGAAAATGAGGACAGAGCATCTTCTCCAAGAGTTTTGCTATAAGTAAGTGGTCTGTAATTAATTTAGTCAGAAGAAAGGCCATAATTTTGGACGAGTCCTGTTGCTTCCTATTTATTCCTATCTTTCTATTCCCTCCCGCTCTGTTGATCTGCTATACAGTACATCGTACAGGAGCAGTACTTCTAGTAAATGTTCTAGCTGAATATTTACTTAACTTTCTCTCTCCTCTAACCAATGCTCTTACAAAAATTCCACCATTTGGTTCGGGGAATATCACCACGACAAGCACCAACTACCTTGTGGCCGCAGCTCAGTGCAGCAGTTTCGGCAATGGAGGTGCTGAAACATGGTCTATTCGGACTCCATGTCCCCAGTCTCCCTCGGAATGCTGTTGAAGCTCTGCCAGAGGTGTGAGTTGAAGATCTTGCGGACCGGAGCCTCTGCTAGGCGTTCCCAGCACACCCTCACTGTACATTTAGGCGCACCAGGTCTGTCCTGTGCTGTGTCCTGATCCAACTCACCACCATGTGGTGATCAGTTGACAGCTCAGCCCCTCTCTTTACCCAATTGTCTAAAACATATGGCCTCAGGTCTGGTGATACGATTACAAAATTGATCATTGACCTGTGGCCTAGAGTGTCCTGGTGCCACATGCACTTATGGACACTCTTATGTTCGAACATGGTGTTCGTTATGGCCAAACTGTGGTTTGCACAGAAGTCCAATAACAAAACACTACTCTGGTTCAGATCCGGGAGGCCGTTCCTCCCAATCACACCCTTCCAGGTCTTGCTGTCATTGCCCACATGAGCATTGAAGTCTCCCAGTAGGACAACGGAGTCCCTATGAGGAGCACCCTCCAGTGCCCCACCCAGGGACTCCAAGAAGGCTGGGTACTCTGAACTGCCGCTCGGAGCATAAGCGCAGACGACGGTCAGGACCCATTCCCTGACCCGAAGGCGAAGGGAAGAAACCCTCTCATCCACTGGGAGAAACCCCAACATACCAGCAGCAAGCTGAGGGGATACCGAGATACCCACCCCGGCCCGCCGCCTCTCACCATGGGCAACTCCAGACTGAGACAGAGCCCAGCTTCTATCCAAGAGGCTGGTTCCAGAGCCCAGGCCATGCATTTAGGTGAGCCCGTATATATCTAGCCAGTACCTCTCAACCTCACGCACTAGCTCAGGCTCCTTCCCCATTCCATGTCCCAGTTGCCAGTCTTGGTAGCCAGGGTTCGGTCTGTCAGGACCTCCGCTCCTGGCTGCCGTCCGGCTCACATTGAACCCGATCTCTACCTGGCTCCAGGGCGAGGCCCCGGTAACCCTATCCCGGGCAGGGTGAACTGTTCCTATGATGGTCTTTTCATAGGGGTCTTCTGAATCGCTCTTTGAGTTGTCATAGTAGCAAATATACAACAAACAACAAGCACTCATATAAAATGAGTTATAATGGATAAAGACTAAGATAAATGGATTATTATGGAAATATTGAGATATAGGTATAACTATGAATATAAAAGGACAACTATTTGTGCAACTATGTAGTGGTATTAAAAAGTGACACGGTGCATTAAGGTTTGATTAATTCTGTTCCACATGTGTGGGTCTGACTCAAGTGGAAGAATTACAGAGTCTGATAGCAGCAGGAAGGAATGATCTCCTGTAACGTTCCATCGGACAGCAAGGTTGAAGGAACCTATTGCTGAAACTGCTCTTCAAGTCATCCAGTGTGTTATGGATAGGGTGGGTGTCATTGTCCATGATTGCCAGCAGTCTTGTCAGCCTTCTGTTGCTGATCACCTCCTTCAGGGTGGCGAGCTTTATGCCAACAACAGACTCGGCCTTCCTGATGAGTTTGTTCAGTCTGTTTGCATCCTTTGCTTTGATTCCTGCACCCCAGCATTTTTGAAATATCCTCATTAAAAAGAAAAGCAAAAGTAAAAGAAAGGTTGCATATTTCAAATATTTTTTAATCTTCTTTATCTTTATCTTCATCTTCTTTATCTTGTAAAATTTTCATTATCAATTCAATTATTTTTCCTTGCCCATTGCCCTTGGTCTGGATCTCCATTCAAGATCTTGGCTCATTGGGTGAGGATGATCATGAAAAACGTGGTTGATCTACCCAAAACTAAAGGAGGTGATTCGAGAATGACTTTATGTAAGCCACCGCTCCTCCATTTTGAAAGGAGCCAGTTGAGCTGGTTTGAGCATAAGGATGCCTCATTGACACCTGGTAGGTGGTGTGTTTCAGGCATGTCCTACTTAGGGTTACCCTAACCCAGGGCTTACTGGAGACAACAGATCTGTCAGCTGGCTTGGAAGTGACTTGATGTGGAAGTTGGAAGAGTTAGCCGGGGTAAGGGACTTCTATATTTAGACTGCTGCCCCCTGTGACCCAAACTTGGATACGTGGCAGAAATGGATGGATAGATGGATGAAAAATACTTAATTATGGTACACATGTCCTTCTAGAATTTACCAAATGTGTAAATGCCTTCTATTTAAGGGTTTTAAATAGAAGGCTGTATAAACTATATAATGATGGTAAGTATTTATAGCAACAATATGAGCTCAGAAAGTAGAGCAGGTGATCCAATCGCTATAAGGCATTTCCCAACCTCTCACAATCCGCACAAGACCTCCAACTGGTCAGTGCATTTGGCGGTGTGTAAGAGTGATTTGTTATCGATTGTAGGTATAGAATAAAATAAATGAAGTGTTGTGTGAAATGGCAAATTTCGCTTATTGCTTTAAGGAGTCAATATGATTAGTAAAGCAATTTATAATCTCCCAGTTTGTTAACATTTTGAAATTCCAACCCATTACAAATGTCTATAATTATCTTCTCTTCCCCTTTCCCTTTCTCTTATTCAGGTGCCATTTTAGTTGCCCAGCCTCTTGATTATGAGACCTGCAGAGATTACTTCCTGACAATAGAGGCTCGTGATGGTGGCACGCCCTCTTTGAGTGCCATTACTACTGTGAACATAGACCTAACAGATGTAAATGACAATCCACCCATGTTTAGCCACAGTGTCTACACTGCAGTGGTGTCAGAGGATGCCACTGTTGGCGAGCCTGTTGTTCAGGTATGTTTAAAGAATTAGTCAGGTTTTCGCTGCATGTATGTCTGAAGTAGTCGACTAGTCACTAATTGCAACTAGACTAATTTAATAGTTGACGCGTTGTTTGAAGTTTTGTAAGATCCTGAAAGACAAAGGAATAAGTAGTAGGATTGAAGAGTGTAATAATGCACTGAAACGGAAGATGGCAGCAATGCATGTACAAGGATGCAGGCTGCCAATAAATGCCAAAGAAGAAGAAGCAGTCTCTGGTATCGTAGCTGTGTCCAAATTTAGGGGCTGCACCCTTCGGAGGCTGCATTTGTAGGCCGATTACATTACAGCAGGGGTAGGCAACCTTTCTGATGATGAGTGCCATCTAAAATTTCCTCAAAAGTCAATGTGCCATATGATTGCATTAGCAATAAATTTAATAACGCTCTATATCAACAGTTACACACTATATAGAACAACTTTATAGTATTATATTTGTTCGCATATGTTGGCAGCTATCTGCGAATAGTTATCAGCTACTTTGAAACAAAAAAAAGGACACTTTTTCCATAACAGCAAATGAACTGTACAACAGAAAATCCAACAAATGCTATTTATGGTCTTCTCACAACTATGATAAGAAAAATAAACTGGGCCAATATGGCATGTTTGTTAATACAAGGATACACGTTTATGTGATCTCAGGTCTCCCACTCAGAGACACAGGTCTCAGAATATAGGCGCAAGTATAACTTGTCAGGTAGTGATGTCCAGCAGGTGAAAATGCAAGCTCCATGAACACGCACAGCTATAGATTCCAGCTGCGTTCGTAGTTCTGCAAACTTTGACCCCCACAGAGTCAAGGTTTTCACTTCAATCAGCTGCATTTTGATGTCCTCTGTGTCCAGCCAGTTAATGTGAGGCAAATCCAGCTGCTCATTAAAGCTTTCTGGTTTGATCAGAAAAGAGAACATTGGTCCATACGCCTGAAAGTCACGAAAACACATTGTGAATTCTGTCTCAAGTCTACGGATGTATCCGTGTATTTACGTGGTGCTAATGCTGCGCTGAGCAGACAGCTCCTGAAGCTTTTGAGGTTTTGGAAATTTCGACATCACTTGCAAAAACTGCCAGCTAGCACGTCCCTCTCACCACTAAGTTATTTTTAGCCAATTACAAGTTGAATCTCGTAGTTGGGGTTGTTAGCTAAGATACCGTCATTAAGAAGCGGCACAACTTATGTGTCTATGCAAGCTAATTTGCGATGCACTGCTGGCCTGGCCATTTATTTTTTAATACACCTTCTCAGATTAATTCACTGCTTGTCACACCCAGGGCTGGACTGGGAAAAGACTAGAGACCAGCCCACCAGGTATTATAGGAAAAGCCATAAACTTAGCCATAACTTTGGTTGTAAGATTCAAATAACTATTTAATAAAAGCTAGACATTTTAAATGAGAATAAGAAAGAAAAGTATTTCTTTGTGCCCCCCTTTCCCTGTTAATGCCCTACCTGGCCCCACTGGCAAAACTTTGCTAGACCCGCCCCTGCACAGTTACCAGCTGTCAGCTACTTAGAAAAGGATCCTCGTGTTATTTGTCTCTCAGAAACAGTTCATAACTTGCCTTCAACTCATTCATGTCACCTAAAAGTTAAACCTGTTTCTCCATCACAGCTCTGGTGATTCAGTAAGGACATCTCCTGGTTTCATCTTCATGTTTCCCTCTCACCAGATAACCAAACCGATATCATGACCAGCAGCTTTACAGCTGTGGCTCCAGCAAACGTCAGCTGATACTAGAAAGTAATATTAAATAAATTGTAACAACAGCTGATCAAGCTTAAACGTGCTGCCGTTGTTTAGCGCGACATCTACTGGTTTTCTCTTTCTGGCGCAAAGTGGGAGATAAACAAACAAGAGAGACAGGACTTCCGACAGAAAAGACAATCAGTTGATCATTGATCAGTTTAATAATTGAAGTAGCAACAGGAGAGGAAGGGGGTGAGAATGACAGAAGAAGAGGCAGCTGCAGCGTAAAGATGCGGAATAACTCCAGCTTTGTGTCTTTTTCATTGTAGCTGAAGTACGGGACAAACTGCATTCCTTTTCACCTCAATACGAAATATTTTCTCTAAATACGAGACGATTCCCTTTTTTAGGGGACGGTTGGCAACTCTAATAATTAACCTTATGAAGAAAATAAAGTTCACTATCAGTAACATCATAGCACCCACCCAGCTGTATAGAAACTCCGTCATGCTAGCTAGTACCCAGTACAAAAAAGTCAGCATAACAAAAAAATAATACACCTTTATATCTGACCCAGATATCTGACCCAGATAGACTGCAGGTCATAACTTCTTACCTGAAGTTCAGTTCACCTGACACTCAGACGGCGTCCGCCTCGGGCCGCCTTGTACTTTTCCTCATCCACCTGCTGGCCTCCACCACTTGCTAATGTTACGGAATCTGTGAAAGCTCCGCGATAGCCACCACACAAAGTAACAAATAACGACCCTATCTAAATCCCAGTAACTATTAACGCATTCCTGATTTTGGCATAATAACTAGTTACCGTGCTCTTTACCACAATAATAACGTACTTACTGTAACGCGTACTTAATAACGCATTAGTCCCTACACTGGTCACGACTCACTCGATAAAGCCTATCATTCAATATGAGAAAGCACGGGTAGGTCCGCTCGGCTTTAGGACGCACCAGGTGACCATCAACTACTATCACTTGGTTGAAGGCTGAGTATAGGGTGTCGTCCTGTATGGCTTTCTTAGCCCTTGCTAGCTGCTGGTTAATGTCCTGCTTAAGTGCGTTTAGCTCTTCTTTCATAGTTTTATTAAAATTGTCCTTAAAGTAAGCCAGGGTCCGACTTTAGTTTGGCCTTTAAGTTACTGATTTGTCGGCTGATTACCTTAATTTCCCCATGTAGGGACCAGCAAAGGCTGCCACTTCTCCACCACCATGTTCCCTATTCATGCTAGCATGCTCTTCTTCTTGTGTTGAGACTACCTTCTTTGTACTCCCAGACATACTGTCTAAAAGAGAAGTTGTCAAATCAAGTATTTATTTGAATTTTAGGGGGAAATTCTGCTCTACTATCGGGAGTTCAGGTTTAGTCAGCCATCTCGCTCTAATGCCAACTGGAAGCCACAAAGCAGCTGTTCAAACGTCATCACCCAGAAAACTGCCCTTTTGAGGCGTTCCCACTCTGAATAGTGAGAGATAAGCTTGTTTAGTGGATATTAATGCACTTCTGTAACATCCATACTCATTACCGCTTTGATTTCAAAATATTTTTTCTGTATTTCTCTAATGATTTTGACATTTTGACATTCTGTGAAAGGACGCTGTTTTTCACAGCATAGAATATCGTATAGTATATACTGTATATACACATATACAGTATATACATGGCTTTTGGAAGCCACTACTAGTATGAAAAGAGGAGTTTTTACTAATTTAAGGTGGCTTTTCATTTGCACCTTGTGATACACTTGTTGCAAATCTGCTTCCCTTTGGCCAGGGTGCTCTGTTCATTCTCACATTAACATATGATTTTGCTTCATCAGCATCCTTAATTGTGCCAAACAAAGGATCTGCAGCTGTTTTCGCTTGTCTGTTTATGAATCTGATCAGATCTGTACACTTTACTCTCCTTCTACTTGTTTCTTGAATGTCAAAGGCAGAAACTCTGCACATTTCTCTCATTTTATATGGCAGCTTCGACACAATAACTCTGAGATTAGTGGAGTTCTCAATCTTTTGTAGGTGACTGATGTCTTGTTACAACCACTGAGAAACAGGGAATAGCTATGAAGAGCTTTTCCATCATCTGGTTTAATGTGTGGCCAGTTGAATGCTTGGTTCATGTTGGCAGTTGCACTTCTCATTTCTTTACTATAATGATTAAACAGCAAACTTCTGGCCTCACTGTAGGCTTCCTGAGGATTTATGTGCTGGCAACTTCTTACCAAATCTCTGGGTTTAACTCCAATAAACTGTTCAAGGTAATGCAAACTGTCACTGCCCTGGACACCTTGACCTGGCTTCCTGAGGATAGGAGTCACTGAGGTGGCTTGAAGCTGGAAGCTGTTCCACTCCTGACTCCAACGAACAGTTGATGTCAACTGTAAGAGGGCACAGAGTAGGTAGACATGCTCTGACCAATGTTGTCTGCATGGGGTCCAGGGTGCATGTGGAGGATGTGGACTGAAAGACCCACTTGGTGACCTGGGAAGAATTCACAGACGAAAAAGGGGAGAAGTAGCATGGAGTTAGATGTGCTACGGGGAATGCCGTCCTGAAATTGATGTGCAGGTGCCAGAAGCTATTGATGGATGGAGTTAATTTTTCTTGGAAAAAGTCCAAAAACTTATTGCAGAGGTCAGTGGCACCTGAAAAGAGAGGTGGATCAATGGGGTGAAGTAGTTGGTTGATGGTGGAGAACACCAATCTGGGATGATTTTGCTGTTGGTGAGTGAGGGAAGAGTAATAATGAGTCTTGGCCTGAGAGAGAGCTGCTTAATAGGACCTCACATGGTCTTTATATGCCTCAAGGTGGACAGTGAGATCAGACCTTTTGTAGAGCCTCTCAAGTCGGTGGCCAGTGGTCTTTAGGTCACAGAGATGCGAGGTGAACCATGAGGCAGGGAAGGTAAAAGAGGCGGCCCGAGTTTTATGGGGGACAAGACAGTTGAGGCTGCTAGATACGGCCGCATTATAATGGTTAACAAGTGTGTCAACCATGTTGATGGGTGGGTCTGAAGCCAAGTGGGTTGCGATCAGATTGTTCAGGGCCAATGTACTGACAGCCTTAAACTTCCTGTATGGTATGCAATGGTACATTAAGTGCGCAGCCTAGGTACAGGAACAATAACAGAAAAGTACACACCAAGATAGTCAGAAACAGCAAGGTTCAAGCACTTCAGATTGGAAGTGGTAGTGTCGGAGGAGATAACTAGATCCAGCCTGTGACAACAACAACAACAATAGCAACAAACTTTATTTATATAGCACATTTAAAAACCAGTGGTGTACAAAAGTGCTTAACAAGAGGCTAAGATGAAGTAACAGGGAAGGATGAAAGCTATGGCAAAGTACCAAACATGCTAGCAGGTTAAATGGCATTAAAAACACAGAAGCAAAAGGAATGCATATAAAAGCATAAAAGAACAATATGTGTAAAGGATAAAACAGTCAAAAATGTAAAAAATGATTAAAATAGTTAAGAATAGACCAAAGATAGAAATAAGCATTAAACTAACTAACAAACAAGCATTAAATGGTAGAAAAGGCGAGACTAAATAAGTGGGTTTTTAACCACAATTTGAAAGATTGAATGGAATCAGAGTCGTGGATAACAATGGGGATGTTATTCCATAGATCGGGTGCAGCCAAGGCAAACGCTCGGTCACCTCTATAGTCTTCAGCCGGGATCTCGGCTGTACCAAAAGTGACTGAGAAGATGATCTTACTTGGCGCTATATTGTTAATAACTCGTAAGGTGAGCAGCAGGATTTTGAATTGAATGCGATACTTAACGGGAAGCCAATGCAAGTCGGCAAGGACAGGGGTGATAGAGACACGCCGCCCACTACCAGTAAGAAGACGAGCGGCCGCATTCTGAACAATTTGCAGTCTATGGAGAAGAGTAGAGTTAAGACCAAAGTAAAGGGAGTTGCAATAATCCAACCTAAATTTCACAAAGGCGTGGATAAGCTTTTCCAGGTCATTATGCGGGACATAATGTCTGGCCTTGCTAATAAGACGCAATTGATGGAAGCAAGTTTTGACAACAGAAGACACTTGCTTGTTGAGATTAAAAGAGCTATCCAAAAACACCCCCAGGTCACTAAGAGTGTCGGTGAGGAAACTATCAAAGGAACCAGAGGCACCACAGAGTTGGCCACGAGGGATACTACTGTCAAACACGATGATTTCAGTTTTCCTGTCATTTAGGATGAGAGAGTTACTCGCGAGCCAATTTTTGACCTCGCGCATGCACTCACGAAAACCGTGCAAAGACATAAAAAGTCCCACCTAACTCAGACGTAACTGATGATCCTTTTAATATACTATGTGAAAGAGAGAGTCCAGAAGTCACAGAAGTGTCATTGGCGGACAAAGACCTACTGGAGTCGACATACAGTAAATGTTTAAGTCACCAATTAGGAGTGAGGCTGGAGACAAAGAGCAAAGAGAGGTGAAAATCTCAGACAACTATGACATGACCACAGTACAAACTTTATTGGGGCGGTAGATGAAGATAATCTGGAGCTGTGTTGACACAGCCAGGGTGACATTAAAACACTCATAATAGGTAACACGCTGGATCTAGTTTTCTCCACCAACACTGCCACTTCCAATCTGAAATGCCTGTTTGCTGTTTCTGACCATCTTTCAGTCCACATCCTCCACATGCACCTTGGAGCCTTCAAAGGAAGTCAATCTTGCTGTCAGTAACGGTATGGTGGATTAGCATTGTTTTATTGTTGAGCATTCAACGGCATGAAAGATGCACTGTTTGTAGCTGATGATGAGACAGATGTGGAGGAAATGGTGCAGTCGATGCAAGCAACTTGTCTTAAGCTGCTCAACTAGTGGTAGTGGTAGTGTCATTGTTGTTGACTGGAACACCTGCCAGACAGTACAGAGAGAGCGACATTGTGCCAGTGCCTGTTAGACAGTGCAGAAGAATGTTCTGGACAGACAGCCTTATTAAAGCCTGTATTAAACCTTTTAACGATTTTTTAAAACTTCATTTGGTCTCTATTCTGGTTGTCAACCTGACGCTTTAAACCCTATCAGGTCTAGTATTATGTTGCCTCTGGTGGAACAGTTGACATCCTTTTGAAAGGCTGATAATGTTCTGTTCATGCAGACACAGGTAAATTCAGAAGTAATATGACAGTGGAATACTGGGCTAGCAGGCATTGTACAATTGATTATTGAATGTGCAACAAATTAACAGGAGAAGTAATATGACTGCATTCCAGCAGCTATGAATCCCATATTTGGGCCATAGAAATGCTACTTCATAGAACCATGCCCAATATTGCACCACTTATCTTCTTGTCACTCAAATAAAATATCTAACCCCCTAAAATGTTTCGAAGCCAGACCAGGCTATTGTTGCATTTTGGTCTGTGAGTTCAGTCACCTTTCCATGGAAAGGTCATAATCAGTGTTCTAATCTTATAATTTTTTTCGCCCGGTGAGATTTTTGGACACCCTAGTGACAAGGAAGTTGAATAGTCCAGCCTAGAATTTATAAACCAGAAACATCCTCTGACACATGTTTCTGATTTTGGCATTATGGTGCTCATGAAAGAAGTCAGTCTTAATTATTATTATTATTATTATTTAAAGGACACTTTATTGGTCAAAACGACTACAGGCTTCCTCAAGCAGTACAAGATGCCATGGTAATGCCATTTACTGTAAGTATCTGGTTAGGCACTCTTTCTGAGAATTCTAGATGCCAAATATGATAATTTCAGTTTTGTCCTAATTTCAATGTCCAGAGTTAAACATCATTAAGACCTTTATGGCCTTAGAGCATCTGGGATTTATAGATGAATTTATAAAGATAACTGGGTATAATTGAATAGCAACTTACATGTATGTGGTGTTTTCTGATAGTATTAAATAAGGTAATAAGAAAACTATCGATCCTTGCACAGAACCATGTTGAACACCATGATTAACTGTTTGTCTGAGAAATACTCATTAAATTTACCAACTGAATCTATCAGAAATGATTAAAACAAGTGCTATGTATTTCTTTTATTGCTGAAGGTATATTGTAGTCTTTAGCAAAATGTTATGATTAACTGCAGTGAATACTACACTGAGGGCTAGCAGGACAAACACAAAGATGAGTCCACTGTCAGAAGCCATGCAAGGATACGTTGAGGACAAGTTTAAATCAGGACTAAAACAAAAATAAACTGTTCCTCTGCAATCATCATATAGCTGATACACAATTCTTTCAAGAGTTTAAGTTACAAAAGCCTCATCTTTTCCATATTGTCTTACACTTTAAACATGAGCAACTTTCAGATCCATTACAGCACATCAAAAATTGAAAAGGGTAGAAATATCTATGTGAAAAGCTCTGGTCGCAGACTTATTCTTCAGTGTATTATAGAAACCTCACTACAGACAGCACTGCAATTGTTACCCAACCAAATATGTACTCTACTTCGTGTGTGTTTGTGTATGTGTGTGTGTATTTACAGCTGAAAGCAGATGATGTGGACAGTCAGCTGAATGGAGCCGTCCTCTACTCCATTGTCAGTGGAGACAGACACAACCAGTTCCTCATTGACCCACTCAGTGGAGTCATCAAGGTCAACAAGCAACTGGACCGTGAGACTGTGAGGACACACTTCTACATAGAAAACATCCACTTATCCTCTGTGCAGTTTGGTTTGGTGAAATTATTGGAGACAGGCCAATTGCGTCATTCATTATTCTTTATTGGGTCTGTATAGATTATGATGTAGGCTATGTGATTGGCTGACACCATTACCTGTTTTTTTTATACTTGTATTTGTGTACTCTACAGTTTGACTCCCCAAACAACAGTTAGCTGTTGAGTTTCTGTCTATGAGTTGAGCCTGTCGTGGCAGATGGACACCCCCCGAGCCTGATTCTGCCACAGGGGTCTTCCTGTTAAAAGGGAGTTTATCCTTCCCACTGTCACCAAGCCGCTTGCTGATTCTTGGTGTTTTCTCTGTATTGTTGTAGAAACTTTGCCTTACAATACGAAACGCCTTGAGGTGACTGTTGGGATTTTGCACTATATATAAATATAATTGAAATTAAATAATTGAATCTTACGTCTTGCTACAATGTACAGTTAAAAGTCTATGGATATGTCCTTCTACATGCAGCCTGTAGTTTTCCCTGTCTTTTTTGTGACCATTGAAATGCTCCAACAGTAACTTCTTTCGTCTCCTACAACCTACACTGAGTTAAGGGGGGCATCAGGGTCTGCCCCTGCGGAAATCCACTACTAGCTCCTTGATTTTCCTCGCATTGATCAGGAGATGGTTCCGCCGGCACCTGTCCACAAAATCCTGAATCCACTGTCTGTACACTGCTTGACTCATCTGTGATGAGTCCTCAGGGAACTTTTTTAGATGGCAGCCTAGACGGTTGATGGAGAAGTCTGGAGTGTAGAGAGTGAACAGGAATTGTGCTAGCACAGTTGCAGGGCATCCCGTACTGCAGACCAGGCTGTCAGAGATACAGCCTTGTGTCCTCACATACTGTGGGCAGCCAGTGAGTCCAGTATCAACTGGGACAGTAAGTGGTCTGCTCCTGACAGCCCCAGTATGTCCCTCAGAAGTCCATGCTGGATGGTGTCCTCACAGTGCTTCCAGTCTTCTCCAGGTGGGTCAAAGCTCAGTGCAGGAGATAGATGATGGCATCATCCACCCCGATGCTAGGCTGTACCACACAGGAGGTCTTTCATACCCATGGTACTTTCTCTAGCTTCAGGCTAATGTTGAAAATGTATCCCATGATGCCACACAGTTGGTCTATGCAGTACCTCAGGAGCCTGGGGCTGATGTGATTCGGACCTGCAGCATTTCGCATCTTGATTAGGGCGATCGTGGCTCAAGAGTTGGGAGTTCGCCTTGTAATCGGAAGGTTGCCGGTTCGAGCCCCGGTTCAAGCCCCGGCTTGGACAGTCTCGGTCGTTGTGTCCTTGGGCAAGACACTTCATCCATTTCCTACAGGCCCGATGGCGCCTGTGTCCGGCAGCCTCGCCTCTGTCAGTACACCCCAGGGTGGCTGTGGCTACAATGTAGCTTGCCATCACCAGTGTGTGAATGTGTGTGTGAATGGGTGGATGACTGGTTGTGGTTGTGCTTCCCTGGCCGCTGTGTCTGTGGTGATGGTGTTCGCTCTGTGTTGTAGCGTCCTGATGACACCCAGTTTATGCTCCAGTGGATGATGAGAGTCAAACCTTAAATACTGATCCATATGCGTAGGTTTCCGGTACACATTAGCTTTTAGATGTCCCCCATTACTGATGGAAATCTCACAGTCTAAGAAGGCTAGCCTGCCACTTTTCATATCCTCCCTGGTGAATTTGATATGTTGGTCCACCGAGTTAATGTGATCTGTGAATTCTGGAAGATCCTGAGACACATACCTGATCCAATGACTTGGTGGTGTTCCAGGGTAGGATAGCAAAGCCCTCTTTTCCACTTCTTCCTTGTACAAATTAACCATGATGGGTGAAACTGGGGAGCCCATGGCACGCCCATGTTTCTGCCTGTAGTACTGACCCTTGTATGTGAAATAGTTGGAATAAACACACAGTTCAAACACACTTGTTTGGCTCTGAGAGTGGTCCTGTTGCTGAGGTTGGTGTCATCCTGTAATCTCTTACGAACTACCTCCAACGCTTCCGTGACTGGGATGCAAGTGAAGAGAGATGTAACATCGTACGAGACTATGGTTTCATCTGCCTCCATAATGACATCTCTCACCTTCTCAACAAATTTCAAGGTGTTCTGGATGTGGGGTTCAGAGCTGCCTGGTGAAATGAAGGCACCGTTCCAAAAGTAAACACACTCGGTCAATGCTGAGAGTGGTCCTGTTGCTGAGGTTGGGGTCATCCTGTAATCTCTTACGAACTACCTCCAACACTTCCGTGACTGGGATGCAAGTGAAGAGAGATGTACATCGTACGAGACTATGGTTCCAGTCTCCAGTATTATAAGTTGGACAGCACCAGGGCCTGTTACACTGCTACATGTTGTTTGGTGACATGCTGCAATACTAAAACGCAAATAATGTGTGTTTCATTCATATTATGTCAGTGGTTGAATGGCAATAAAGCTGAGTCTGGGCCCGAAAAAAATAAAATAAAAACTTTGATGCAGTCAGGTGAAAACTTGTTTTCACAGCAGATTTTTGCTTATGCTGCCAGTGCCAGTGTCGGTTCTGTATCTATACAGTTATCATACATACATGAACAGACAATGCCAGAAAAAAAATAGCTGTGTTAATTTGTTCCATACCTGCAGAATCTTAGCTTTCATGGTCATCCATCTTTAACATTAAAAAAAGCCTATTGCCAGCTGATTAGCTAACTATGAGCTGGTTTGTTATGGATTGGATCCATCACCATATTGTACTTAATTTATTTGAATAAAAAACACATGCACAAAGCGGTTCTGAATTTGAGCTGTTTAATGTGTTGCATCAAAATGAAGGAAGACATGACTCTTTCTGACATCTTAGCTCTTTTCTCACCCTTCTTTATCTTCCCTTGTTTCTTCTTCCTCTTCTTCTCCTCTGCAGTGGTTTAAGATTTCAGAAATGTTAAAATTCTTATTATAAAGTATTAATGAGGGCAGGCTGTTTGAGCATGCTCAGAAAGGGAGTGCATGGGTGTGTGTGGGATCAAAGCTTTTGGCGTTCTGGTGAAAGTGTGAAAGAGATCTTAAGAGAACGCAGAAGCTTTACAAAGTCGAGGACCCTGAGGATGTATGCTAAGCACGAGGAAGGAGTCTGGTGACTAGTAAGTGTCAGTACCACAGTCCAGGATGAGGCAACCAACATCCATGAATACATCAGGCCCCAACCGACCGCGGGCTCAGTGAATACCTCAGGCAGCAGAAACCCAAGAAAGAGGAAGAAGAGGAGGAACCAACATTGAAGGACAGACCCCTGCATATCCAGAAGTCCTGCCAGTGGCTGGACAAAGCTGGACTAATCATGGCAGCACAGGAACAAGCTCTGAGCACAAGATCCATAGAGGCTGAGGTCTGTCACACCAGGCGAATGACCGAATGACAGCAATATCAGAAAGAAGGAACACAAGAAGCTCGAGGAATACCAAGGGCTCAGAGAAGAGCTGGAGAAGATGTGGAGGGTGAAGGTAACAGTAGTCCCAGTGGTAATCGGAGCACTAGGTGCGGTGACTCCCAAACTAGGCGAGTGACTCCAGCAGATCCCAGGAACAACATCGGAGATCTCTGTCTGGAAGAGCGCAGTCATAGGAACAGCTAAGACACTGCGCAAGACCCTCAAGCTCCCATATATATATATATATATATATATATATATGAGAGAGAGAGAGAGAGATTGTGGCTTATAAGTACAGTCGATTTAAAAATCACACCTCGAAATAATGGCAGCACGGTGGTTAGCACTGTTGCCGCACAGCAAGAAGGTCCTGAGTTCAATTCCACCATCAGGCCGGGGTCTTTCTGTGTGGAGTTTGCATGTTCTCCCCGTGTTTGCGTGGGTTCCCTCCGGGTACTCCGGCTTCCTCCCACCGTCCAAAGACATGCAGCTTGTGGGGATAGGTTAATTGGATAATCCAAATTGTCACTAGGTGTGAATGTGCGAATGAATGTGAGTGCGAATGGTTGTCTGTCCCTGTGTGTTGGCCCTGCGACAGACTGGCGACCTGTCCAGGGTGTACCCTGCCTCTCGCCCTATGACAGCTGGGATAGGCTCCAGCGCCCCCCGCGACCCTGAAAAGGATAAGCGGAAGCGAATGGATGGATGGATGGACCTCGAAATATATTCTGAAATTGTTGATTCGTACAACCTTTTGGAGCCCATAAAATTGGGGGAAAATAACAGGATTGCTCAATACTATTTCTTTTGCTGTGAGGAGGCGATTGGCTCCAACAGAGCTTTGACTACACTCCGAAGGAGGCTATGGACAAGGCTATGGACCATTTTCCACAGCTCAACTGGCTGCTACTGCAAGGTTAATTGTGTTAATCCCAGAACCAGCACAGCTGCACTCGGCTTAGTCACTGGTGGACACCGGAGATGAAGGGGGCCGCCAGTCCTGAAGGAGTCTTATCATGAAGGAGTCTTAGCAGGCCTGTGGGACTTCAGAGGCAGCAGACGGGTACTGGCAGACCCAGGGGAGTGCAGCTGTGCTAGTGGCTGATGGAAAAACTCTGGTGTGGCAGGAGTTTGGAGACTCTTGGTTGCCTTCAAAGCGGTTCTAGCAAACCGTCAGACAACTCAGAAGGGGAAAGCAGTATTCTAAACACACTGTGTACAGTGGTGCTGACCTCGACAGGGGATTTAGTCAGGTGGTGGAATGAACACGTTCAGGATCTACTCAATCCAATAGTCACACCTTCTATAGTGGAATTTTGTTTTTCATTATTTTTATTTAATTATTGGTTTTTGTAGATGATGTGTTCTGTTGGCTTCATCTAGCTTGCACCGGAACAGTTTTTAGCTGAGTATGAAGCAGTGAGGATAAAAATTAGCACCTTCAAGTCCAGCCAAAAATGGGTTGAGTGATTTCCTGATCGAGTACAAATAAATAAATTCATATTAAAAAAATGTTGAATAATAGATTTTCTTTTGGTGTGAAATTTGTAAATGTGTCCAAATCTGCTCATGTGCCTGAATGTAGTTATACCTAGGCATGGCTCAAAAAGTAGAGGTAAAGACACTTATAGTCAAGAAGAAAAGGCCAGATTTGAATTCCATTGAAATGTTTGGGAATTTGAAACTAGCTGAATGAAAAATGAAAACTTCACTGTGCTGCTACAAAAGTGGATTTTCTGGCTTCACCATTAGGCGCCAATGCTTCATTCCTGATTTGTCTGGATATCTTCTGTTATCTCTTTCCTTGTAGGTTCCCAGCTACTCACTTGCCATAAGAGCTTTGGATAGTGGAAGCCCTGCCATGTCCTCCACTGTGATGGTAAACATAGGCATTTCTGACATCAATGATAATCCACCCACCTTTTCACCGGCCAACCTCTCTGCTGTCATACAGGTAATCTGAATAATCCTCACAATCTTCAGTTGAACCCAAATATAACAATATCATGTAATAATTCAGGTGAACTATAGTACTTAAATTCCTAAGTCAGTACTTTAAGTACGCCTGTCCCCTCCCCTATATCAGCATCTCTAAAAATTAGGCAGTGAAAAAAAGGAAAGCTTACAGTTGCTGTGAAATCTGATATTGCGACACAGGCCAAGCATATAAAAAAAATTCTCATCTCTATTTATAACTGTTATGAGCACAGATACCTACTTCATTTTATTTTGTCATGTTTCTCATGAAGAATGACATTATGAATGACCCTTGAACCTGAAATAGTCTATTAAAAGACTATACATTTGTTTTATTCTGCTGGAATGTTGATTGCACTCCTGTAGATTCTTTTTCAGATGTGTATTTTTCATTTTATTTTAATTTTAATAAGATTTAAATTCAGATTAGGAATTATGACTGAACGTGAAATGCATATAATGATTCATCGTCTTGGCTTCCCTTGACCAGGAAAACAAGCCAATTGGTACCAGTATCCTGCAGTTGTCAGTCATTGATGAGGACTCCTCTCAAAATGGCCCACCCTTCGACTTCCGTATCTTATTGGGAAATGAAGGGAGGGAGTTTGTGTTGGAAAAAGATGGGACACTAGTAGCCAATCAAGTATTCAGAAGGGACCTGGCAACAGAATATGTAATTCAGATACAGGTAGAGTCAAACTCTTGCTTACACCACACAAAGTTTTTTCAGTCATTCTTCTCTACTGTCATACTATTGTAAAAGATAGTGTTTTACGTTTTAAGCAGTGATGGGAATAACAGCGTTACAATTACTGAAAAACAGCAATAATTTGTGTGGCATCTTATTGAATGCAGAACAGCTGATGGTTATGTAAATAGTTTGAAGTGGTTATTTAAAAAAGGGGTAAAAGGTGAATAGCTGCAAATAGCTTTGTTGTTTGCAAAACTTGTGCATATGATTTTAAAATTGGCAATTTATATTTGTATTTAAAGTTATGAAATATGATTCATTAAACATGTTTGTGGTTGTTACAGTAAAAAATATAACTTTTTCTACTCGGATGTTTTTTGTCTGATTTTAGATCAATTGTGTTAATACAGCATGTCAAAATGAAAACATAACTGTAAATTCAGACACGTTAGGTCATGCTAAAAAGAATGATGCCAAACAAGGCAAAGGTGAAATGTAGAGGGAAAATCAAAAGCAGTTAAAAATGGGCAATTATACCCTGGACCCCAGAGGGTTAAACATTTTATTTAAAGTAACGCAATAGTTACTTTTCAAGTAATTAATTACTTTTAGAATATTGTAACTCAGTTACTTTTTTTTGAAGAAGTAACTAGTAACTGTAATTAATTACTTTTTCAAAGTAACTTGCCCAACACTGGTTTTAAGTTCAGCAAACTTTAGCGAAGCATGTATCTACCATTGCTGTGTCACAATTTGGCCACAGTGCCTGCTGCTCAGCAAGTTCTACATTCTTCAGTTTAAAAAAAATGTTGTACCTTGCTAAAAAAAACAATTAAAGCAGCAATTAAAATGGTATATATTCATGTTTGTCGAAATGGTATTTAAAATGTTAGAGCCTGTTGGCTGAGGTACATTCTAGCGGTGAATTATTTTGATAGCCTTTTCTGTCTTTTGTCTATATGTCTACTGCTATTGTTAAAAAGGTAGAAATGTCAAAAAATCTATTTTTGAAATATCCTCATTTAAAAAAGCTAAAGTAAAAGAAAGGTTGCATATTTCAAATATCTTTTAATCTAGTTTATACTTTTAATATTTTTCATTGGTTGTTTTTCTACTTCTAACTTCTGATCTGACTTTTTCTGCAGGTGACAGATTCGGGGAAGCCTCCTTTGTCATCCTCCTCCATACTCACAATCAGGGTGATTGAGGAGAGCCTCCATCGACCAGTAGCAGTACCACTGGACATTCATATTGTTACTATGGAGGATGAATTTCCTGGTGGTGTGATTGGTCAGCTACATGCCACCGATGCTGACCCTTATGATGTTTTGACTTTTGGTCACGCTCCTTCAGCTCAGCGTAGTCTCTTTAAGATTAGTCCTCATGATGGAAAGATCATAGCCCTGGGTGGTTTGGATGCAGGAAGGTACTTTCTTAATGCTAGTGTCAGTGATGGCCGCTTTGCTGTTCCTGTACCCGTAAGTGTGCATGTGGAGCAGGCAACACCAGACATGTTGCGTGAAGCAGTGACAGTGCGTTTTGAGAGAGTGGCACCACAAGACTTTGTGGTGTTGTACTTGAAAAGCATGTTAAATGTGCTCCAGCAGTCTGCTGCTACTCAACAGCAGGACTCACTGCATTTGCTAAGTTTGCAGCCAGTTGGAGGGACGCAACAGCTGGATATGCTCATCACCATGGAAAAAGCAGGTGGTGGATACTATAAGGCAGCCTACCTCACGCAAAAACTAAGTGCATCACGGCGAAACCTGGAGGAAGTGCTTAGAGTGTCAGCTATCCTGGATAAGAACTGTTCTGGATTAGACTGTCGTGGGGCTCAGTGCGAACAGAGCATTGTCTTGGATTCACACAATCTCGCTACATATAGTAACCCACGGGTCAGCTTTGTCTCACCTCGCTTTCACCGGACCTCACGCTGTACATGCAATGGTAAATCAGAATTGTTTTTCTTTGCAGTCTTGCCTTAGACTACATGTAAGATACCTTTTTTGTGTATAGCGCTTTGTGACTGGTAAAGTAAATTAAAGTAATTTTATCCAGTTGCACTGCAGCTTAAGTTAAGTGGAGTGAGTTGGATACTTGCTAAACTCCCCTTGCTGTCTTTGTTTCTTCTATTTTAATAGTGTCTTACTGTGAGTTTCATTAGGATAGTTTCTCAATAGTTTCTTAATTTCTGTCCCCGTGTTTTGTGTGCATG
The DNA here is from genome assembly GCF_056152115.1 of Neolamprologus brichardi. Taxonomy (NCBI): domain Eukaryota; kingdom Metazoa; phylum Chordata; class Actinopteri; order Cichliformes; family Cichlidae; genus Neolamprologus; species Neolamprologus brichardi. Next base: position 38,333,208 of record NC_142104.1, on the reverse strand, counting down.
TGTGTATGTATGACAGATGACAGCTGTTCTGTCCTGTCAGAACAATGCGAGGACCAACCCTGTCCACCAGACATGCAGTGTGTTTCAATAGAGGCCAATAGAGGGCGTTATGCATGCCAGTGTCCACAAGGCAAACTTGGAGAGTGTGCAGGTACATATCAGCAAAAGAGAAACAATCCAAAGTCAGCATGAAAGTAAAAAATGCAAGAATAACAAGTAAAAAACTAACTGTAATGTAACTCTAGAGTAATGTCTAACATTTGTTGTTGTTGTTTTTGGTGCAGGACATTCATCTTTGAGTTTCTCAGGTAACAGCTACATCAAGTACAGACTCTCTGGCCAGCTGCAAACAGAGTTGAAACTGAGCCTGAGGATCAGAACACTGCAGAGCCAAGGGATTATCATGTACACACACACTGAGCCCTGCACTGTGCTTAAGGTACATTCACACATATTACTGTAGTGTTTCCACCACTGCAAAGGACATTTTATTGAAAGTCATTTGTTGAAAAGTAACCCATCATATCATGGCATATCATATCATTAACAGAAGCCTAAATCTTATGCTACTGAGTTCTGAGTCGTTAAAATAGTCTAGTCTTACTACATTTAGTAAACTCTTTTAAATTGAGTTTTTCTATGCTTATGCTTTATTTGTTCATTTTATCACTTTGTTTTTGTTCAAATTGATTTAAACTAATTTTACTTTTTTGTATTATCTTAAATTCAGATTTGTTTTTACTTAAAACTTAAAAAAGTTTGTTCATATTGTATTTTATTTTACTGAGTAGCACGCCATTCCACCTATTTAAGCTATTTTAATGTATGTTTGTCATGTTTACCTTAGCTGCTATAATCTTATCTGTGTTTAGAACCTGTCATGCAGTTAAGTCCAGGTCAAAGTGTTTCACAGGTGATTGACAAGCCAAATAAATAATGTGTCATAATGAGAAGATAAAAATAAACTGAAGAGAATAAATCATTAGATTAATTCATTATTTGATTAAATAAATGAAAATTTAAAACAATCTAAAAGCAGAATGTGTAAGATAAGATACATGAAGATGGCGGTGTGCAACGTCACAGTGGCTCTACACTCTTTTTTCCTTTTTGCGTGTTTTTTTGTTAGCGCTAATTTCACTTCTGTTTATAAGGATATATAATATGAAAACTTTACATAAAACATCCCCCAAATATTTCAGAACAGAAGTATTCGGAAGAGAGGAGAACAGTTTAGGTCTACTGAAAACTGAAACTGTGTCTCTGTTTTAACAGAGACAGAGTGACACTGAAAACTCACTAGATCATGACTTCAGCCTCAAACACTCCCAAACAGCCATGGCAACTCATGGTATCATCACTAAACATCTGTAGCAGTTCATGGTACAAAAGGCTGCATCATGGCATCGCTTCGAAATGCAGCAGAAAGTTGTGACAGCACCACTTTGGAATGTACCCTAAACAGTCATCAATCACAAATGCCACCACGAGTTATGGCATCATCTCAAACATCTAAACATCACCCTTAAAGAGTTACAGGAGCTTGTGGCTTGACCTCTAATGGCAGGTCATAGCAACTGATGGTGTCACTACCTCAGGGGTCAGCAACCTTTAAGACCCAAAAGGCCATTTGGACCTGGTTTCCACACAAAAGAAAACACTGGGAGCCGCAAATACTTTTTGACATCTAAAATTAAGATAATACTGTATATATTGTTTTTTACTTTTATGCTTTGTGTGAACAACTAAGGTGTGTTGCTTATGAAATCCATAAAGTGCTACAGAGAAAATTACATTTTATTTATGTAATTAAATGGTAAATGGCCTGTATTTGTATAGCGCTTTACTAGTCCCTAAGGACTCCAAAGCGCTTTACATATCCAGTCATTCACCCATTCACACTCACATACACACACTGGTGATGGCAGCTACATTGTAGCCACAGCCACCCTGGGGCGCACTGACAGAGGCGAGGCTGCCGGACACTGGCGCCACCGGGCCCTCTGACCACCACCAGTAGGCAACGGGTGAAGTGTCTTGCCCAAGGACACAACGACCAAGACTGTCCAAGCCGGGGCTCGAACCGGCAACCTTCCGATTACAAGGCAAACTCCCAACTCTTGAGCCACGATCGCCCCCCATTAACACATTTTGAACTCTTAAAGAAATATAACAAAAGGAAAGCTGAACTAAAATGATCCATGTAGCAAACAAAAACTGTTGTGAGCCGCCACCCTCTATCGCCTTTGGGCTTTTGGAGCCTCGACCTGACTTTTAAAAAATAATTGGAAAAAAAAGCACTATGCTGCTAAAAAATGAAAAATAGATATTTGCAAAATTCTGCCTAAATATGTATTTTACCAGGTTAATGTGTGTGGCCGGGTGCGGTCTGCAGCACCGCTGCAGGGGAGGCGGACGCACCTGAGCGGCACCCGCAATCACGACTCGCCACCTTAACGTCTGTGCTATCTATGCTGTTGTTGGTATATGTCGAGCTGTGAGCTGAAAAGCTACAGCCGGCTGTATGCGTCAGCAACGGTGTGTGAAAAGTGGTCAATAAAGAGATGCTGAAAAGCATGTTCATGGAAACATTGTCGGGTCTGCCGTGATATGTTTACAATGGGACTGTACTTTCATCTTTACGCAGGACTGTAAGCTGTCATCTGTGAGGCGTGAGCGGTGTTTGTTTTTAACATAGTTCACGGAGGAGAATAGCTGCTGACAATGTGGATCCGAAGATCCATAACTGGCCTACCTGGTGTTGAAAGTCTCGATAAATGCACGGCGTTTTGGCGGGTACATCGGCTTCCCCGAGTGTGACGCTTATTTTGAGCGATGAAAAAATAATAAAATATAATTTTATATTTATATTACAATGTCACAACAATCTTCCAATTTAGAACTACAAGTTAAAAAAATAACTAACAGAAATAAAATACACTTCAGCTAAATACTTCTAATTTATTTTCCCAAACCACGCGGAGTCGTACTATAAGGACTAAAGAGCCGCATGCGGCTCCGGAGCCGCAGCTTGCCGACCCCTGCACTACCTGTACGACTACTAGGTGCTAATACCACACTTTAGCAATTGATCCAGAGAGACAGCTAGCTCATAGGATTGCAGAACTCTCAGCAACTTTATCTCCACTGCTACTTCTCTCTATTATAAACAAAATGGTTCAACTGAGGTTACAGATTGCTACACATACTTTGAACCAGGAATGTTGCATTCTTTTAATTAGAGACCTAGCTTCACTCACTTCTATGGCTATCAAGCAAACAAGCCACACATTCCGGTGTCAGGACAGAAACTCATGACAAAAAAAAAAAGACTCTAGAGCAAAAGACAGGGATTATGCATTTACATACACAGTTAATGGCGCATAAATGCAATGCAATATCTGACTGTTAAAGACAGACTATTTTATCTTCATTTTATCCTCATGAGTTTGCAGTCAACACGACAATGTCAATGTATAGCCCACCTGATGTGAATGTTAGTATAGTTCTGATCCACCTATGAATGAAATAACCAAGCAGCAAAACATCATGGAGCAGTTTATATTATAAGTCGATATTTCAGTGATAGGGCTTTAAATTATGACTCAGAAATAAGGTGGTAAATTAAGGTTGAAATAAGAAAGCAATAATATGGAAATAGCACATTAATACCACTTAATTACCAAATTAATATCCATGTAGTAGCCAACTACCGTTGATACATATTATTGACACACGGGTATAGCTGTGTAATATTACATTGAAATTCATGTAGCTGGGTAATAATTGTACCAAAATAGGAACTAATATTGTGGGGGAAAAAACATGAGTATGGGGCAAAACCAGTTAGCAATAGTATAGTTATATTTTGCTAACAATAGAGAATTTTTATATACTGCTTTGTGATAGTATTTTTGTAATAATAAGGTAATATTGGTTGATGCTTTAACATATTACACTATTATTATAATATAACCCTGGAATTATTTTGAAGGTAACATTGTAACTAATATGTGAATGGTGTGACCTATAACCTATAAAAACATTTGGTAGTTTCTGTGTAATAACCAGGAAACAGGACTACAAAACCTGATGTTTCTTTCTAATTCCATGTTGAGAGCCTATTAAAGCAAACTTTAAGAAGTTATGAGTCATTATTACCATTAAAGATGAACAGTGGTTCATGTGTATTTGGACTAGTCAAGTCCAAACTCCAGTGGGATTGCTGCTAGTACTGGACTTGGTATGTGGCTTCCTACTAAGATTTTAGTGGTAAAGGCTACAAAACCTGAAAAAAACAAACAAACTGTGATCAACCATTTTAATAGGCACACAGAGGGATTATGCATTTAGCCAGCCAGAGAAAATAGCCAGCCACAGATATGGCAAATAAATTTGCAAGGTATGCAGGTGTACCTAATATAGTAGCTGGGCACCTGTAGTAGTAATGTGATAGCTGCACACTGACAAACTGTTCCCACAAAGTTGGGAGAATGAAATTGTTCAAAATGTCTTGGTGTGCTTTGTATGAACCATTAGGTGGTCTTTTCACTGGAACGAATGGACTGAGCCCAACCCCTTAAAAACATCCCCTCACCACAATCCCTCCCCAAACTTTACACTTGCCACAGTGCAGTCAGACAATTACGGTTCTCCAGGCAATCCAGACTCATTCATTTGATTGCCAGACAGAGAAGTGTGATTCATTACTCTAAAGAACACCTCTCCACTGTCTAGTGGTTGCATGCTTTACCATTCTGTATCTGATGTAATGTTGGATGCAGCCCATGAAGATCTTGACACACTGTTCTTGAGCTAATCCGAAGGCCACAAGAAGTTTGGAGGACTGTAGAAATTGGCTCTGCAGAAAGTTTGCAAACTCTGCACGCTATTGATCCATTCTTTCACAAATATTTGTGAATTAATCTGCATACCTAGGTCCTTGGTTGTATACACCTGTGGCCATGAATGTAACTTGAACACCTGGATCTATGATTTGGGTGGGTGAGTGAATACTGGGGTGGCTGTAGCTCAGGAGGTAGAGCAGGTCACCTACTGATCGGAAGGTTGGAGGTTCGATCCCTGGCTCCTCCAGTCTGCATGCCAAGTATCCTTGGGCAAGATACTAACCCCAAGTTGCTCTCCGATGCATCCATCGGAGTGTGAATGTGTGTGAGTGTAGTTAGAAAGCACTCAGTATAGAGGTAGTGCTTGTGAGAATGGGTGTGACTGGGTGAATGTGGCGTGTTGTATAGAGCGCTTTGAGTACTCCGGGAGAGTAGAAAAGCGCTATATAAGAATCAGTCCATTTACCAATACTTTGAGCAATATAGTGAATAACCGTTAAACTGGAAGAGAGATAAGCATGTGATGTGAGGTAACATAAAAAATCTCAGCCAATAGCAAAGGCAGAGAAAGAGAGGAAATTATGATTAACCAATGAAATGGTAACTTTCAAATGAATCAACTCTTTCACTCTCATTGGCTTGCACTTCTTTCAGCAGTGAAGTCAATGAGTTACCATGATGATGGCCTTCAGTGTGTGTCTGTGTCTGGCATTTGGGCCTGTCTCTGTGAAGGGCTTGACACTCTTCTCACAAAGAATCTAGTAGGTTCTTAATAGTAGCTTTGCATTTTGCAACTTTGATTCCAAGTTATTATACAGAAACTGTCACCCTTGTTTAATGATAATAAGCCACTCCATTAAATATATTGTGTGTTACCTTCAGTTTTACCTTCAAAGAAGAATATTCACATGTTGCATTAATCAATACTACCTTATTATTATGAGATTACTACTTCTCGTCAGTATGTATACAACCCATCCAATCCACACATGCAAAGTCAAACCATAGATGTCCACAAATTTAGTTTGTGTAATAATGAGAAACTACACAGGGAAGGAGTATTGAACAGATGAAGAAAGGGAGGTGCTAAAATGCATGGAAGGTGATGACAGTAGTTGAAATCTATCAATAACTGGAAAACAATCCTGCCACTTAGTGCAAATTAATATCAGTAGCTTCAGTCCTCATTGATGGCCTATAAAAGTGGTGCCTCATTACCAAGGTTTCACACAAAGAGCATCTAATGTTGAGTAAAACCAATGAGCTCTCTTAAGACCTTTGTAACCTTATTGTTGGAAAACATACTGATGGAATTGATTACAGCAGAATTTCTAAACAAGGCCATACACTTTATAGGCCTAAACTTTAAAGGAAGGGCATTTAAAGTTTGCTGAACAAAATTTAGGCAAGCCTGTGAAATACTGGGAGAATTTCACAGTCTGGTCCAATGAAACCAAAATGGCACTCTTTGAATGCCATAATACACACTAGGCCATAATACACACAAGGTCAAAAGGCACTGCACATCAATCAAAAGCACCATATCAACATTAAAGTTTGGAGGTGTTAATATCATGGTATGGGGCTGTTTTTTAGCAAACAGTACTGGCACTCTTCAAATAATTGAAGAAAGGATGAATGGAAGAATGTGTAGGGATATTCTTAATTTAAAAACATTTACTGCCATGTACCAGGATGATCAAGAAGGAACAATGGTAGATGCTTCAGTAAGACAATGATCCCAAACACACGGCCAAAGAAACTCAAAATGGGTTTCAGAGAAAGAAAACAAAGCTGCTAGAATGGCCCGGCCAATTATCTGGCCTGAATCCAACTGAAAATCTATGGAAAGACCTAAAGCTTGTGTTCATAGTAAGAGCGTTCAGGATTTGAAGACCATTTGTGTGGAAGGATAGACCACAATCACACCTGAGCAATGCATGCGATTCGTTTCTCAGGATACAGGAGGCATCTTGAAGCTGTCATCACCAACCATCTATGTTTTTTCTTACAGTTAAATTTTTTGCAGAATGTTTTTTTTTTTATGTAACACTACATTTATGTACTTTGATGTTTCAAAGACTGTGTGTGTGTGTGTGTGTGTGTGTGTGTGTGTGTGTGTGTGTGTGTGTGTGTGTGTGTCTCCATGCAGTTGGAGGATGGGAAGCTGTGGTTCCAGTTGGCTTGTGGCCTTGGTGGAAATGATGACAGCCCTGACATGCTGGGCATCTCGGGTCGTCGTATCAATGATGGGAGCTGGCACACAATGGCACTTGAACTGAATCGCAACTTCAGCAGCTTGGCACTTGATGACAGCTATGTTGAACGACGCCGTGGACCATCATTTGTACAGAGACTACCTACAACTATCTTCTTTGGAGCACTGGTCAGTTCATGAGTACCTAGGGTTAATAACTGCCTACAGGAGTTATTAACAGCTTTTTCATACTTCATCTCCTTTACACCAGACATGTTGACCTAGGGCAGATGGCAAACGGAAACTCATCCCTTACAATGTTAAATCACTGAACCTCGTTTACCTGTTAATGCTAGCTGTGTTTCACAGATAGTAACTGATCTGAAGACAGTAAAAACCACAGACCTCTAGCAGCTTGCTTCACAGTCAGGTCTTCCCTCTATTTACCAACAAAAATAAGTAGTTTATCCATAAAGAACAAGCTGCTACCCTCTGAGCTTGTCATTGTTGACAGGGCATAGACATGGCCTCAGAAGAACCAACAATCAGACAACCCCCTACGAGCAAGCACTTTGGTGAGAGTGGGAAGGAAAAACTCCCTTTAAACAGGAAGAAGGCTGTAAGTCTAGCAGGATAGACACAGTCCACTGCAGTAACCTGTTGTAAAGCTTCTACTCTACTTTGATGAGCTTTGAAAACTGAGTGAAAATGTTGAAGTAAACCATGGCTCTAGTGGTGATCAGTTAGCTATTTTACAACTGTTTGAAGGCTGGAAATTGGCCTATAATTAGCTAAGACAGCTTGGTCAAGTGATAGCTTGATATCATCTGTGAAAATCTGAGACTATTTTTTAGTAACTACATAAATGTTCAATCACCCACAATTATTTTATCTGAACTGATCACTAAGTTAAAATGACTGAAATTTGAGATAGAAAATCTGAGTGAGTGCCAATTGGACAATAGATAACAACACATAAAACTGGCTTTTGAGTTTTCCAGCAGTGGTAGACAAGGCTAAGCGTAAGGCTTTTCAATGAATTAAAACTCTGTCTGGGTCTTTGGTTGATTAATAAACTGGAGACCTTTCAATCCCCATTCTCAGCCTGTGGACTCTAACAGTTAGTTTGCTTGGGGGTCTTGATTCTAACATAGCCTTAACCAGATTTCTGTAAGGCAAAGTAAATGAATTGATGATCAGCTATTAATTCATGTACTAACAGGGACTTAGAAGAGAGATGTAATGTTTAATAATCCACATTCCACTGTTTTACTCTTTGGTGAAGCTGTGCATATTATATTATTCATCCTTTGTGGTTTTTATGTTATGTTTAAATCGGTTTTTGCTGATTTTTGGTTCGTTTTTGTTGGTTTGGAAACAGAACCAACATTTGGGGGGATAACAGGAAGTTGAAGCTGAAACTCTCGATAGTCACATTTGTGTGGTTTAATAACATTGGCCAGATTTCTAGAAATGAGCATCAGGTCCAAAGTTGGATGGTCTCTCCTAACCACGCCAGGTTTTTCCCAGAAGGTTTTTCAATTATCTATAATCAATAAACATACAGTGGGGCAAAAAAGTATTTAGTCAGCCACCGATTGTGCAAGTTCCCCCACTTAAAATGATGACAGAGGTCAGTAATTTGCACCAGAGGTACACTTCAACTGTGAGAGACAGAATGTGAAAAAAAAATCCATGAATTCACATGGTAGGATTTGTAAAGAATTTATTCGTAAATCAGGGTGGAAAATAAGTATTTGGTCAATAACAAAAATACAACTCAATACTTTGTAACATAACCTTTGTTGGCAATAACAGAGGTCAAACGTTTACTATAGGTCTTTACCAGGTTTGCACACACAGTAGCTGGTATTTTGGCCCATTCCTCCATGGAGATCTTCTCAAGAGCAGTGATGTTTTGGGGCTTTGGGAAAGCTCTTTGGTCTTGGCCATGGCGGAGTTTGGAGTCTGACTGGTTGAGGCTGTGGACAGGTGTCTTTTATACAGATGATGAGGTCAAACAGGTGCCATTCATACAGGTAACGAGTGGGGGACAGAAAAGCTTCTTACAGAAGACGTTACAGGTCTGTGAGAGCCAGGGATTTTCCTTGTTTGAGGTGACCAAATACTTATTTTCCACCCTGATTTACGAATAAATTCTTTACAAATCCTACCATGTGAATTCATGGATTTTTTTTTCACATTCTGTCTCTCACAGTTGAAGTGTACCTCTGGTGCAAATTACTGACCTCTGTCATCATTTTAAGTGGGGGAACTTGCACAATCGGTGGCTGACTAAATACTTTTTTGCCCCACTGTATAAAAACAAATTAGTATATACCTGATTTTTAGTTTTTAAATAGTTCAGGCATTTCATCTCGTGTAATTTGGGTAATTCTTGAAAACAGGATAATTTTAAAAATAAATACATTTTATTTTTACAAGCTTGTAGGCTGACAGGAGTACCTGCAGACTATGTCAAGCAGTTTAACTCAAAATTCCTAACCCTTGTTGTTCTTAGGTGCAGCCCCCAAACTCTCGTAGCCTCATGGAATTCCAGAAGGACCCCCGGGTGCTTTATGGATTCCAAGGTTGCCTGGACTCTGTAATGCTGAACAACAATGAGCTCCCATTGCAGAACAAACGTTCGCAGTATGCAGAGGTGGTGGGACTGACAGAGCTGAAACTGGGTTGCATTCTCTACCCTGATGCATGTCTGCAGCAGCCATGTCACAACGGAGCTACTTGTACAAGTCTACCCGCCGGTGGTGAGTCATAGAAAATAAATGAAACAGCACAGTCACCTCAGAAAACACAAGGCTGCAGAGGTCTTTCATGACATCTCAATCTTTCAATGAGTATACATTGAAAGATTAAGGTATTAGTTTCCTTACTACTACTACTACCCCTGGATGCATCAACCGCTGAGTGTGTGATTGCACATAGAATGAAGCACTGAATGATTGTGTGTGTGTGTGTGTGTGTGTGTGTGTGTGTGTGCTGTAGTGTAAAAGTGCTTCTCGAAGTAGTATGACTAAAAATATAAATCCCAATCCATTTCACCAAAGCTGTGTGCATTAACCTTTTTTCTTAAAACTAATCTGATAATGTTTTGATGAATAAAGTAGATAAGTCTATTTTTTTAAAGTTCATTCGAAAGGTTATGATTCTCTGAAATGTATTGTGTATACATATTATATTTTCCACTATTTTGTGTGCATTTGCAAGGCCTGTCTGAAGTTATTAGCAGTATTACATGGCATTTGTGCATGTGTATACTCACCTAAATTCCCAAAATGTGTGTATGTGTTTCGAAACCCAGATGAAAATGCATACAGGACTTTATTTTGTCTACTACACTGGGAGCTTTCTGATCAATTTATTGGTCCATTTAGTGCAAGACACATTCGCAGATTCACAAACATACTTATAAAGCTGTTTTATTCTGTCTAACACACACATTCACACCACACCACTCTGCCATGTATGGATTAGATGAAATAGGATTTAGTGTATTACCCCAGGACAAAAACCACAGACTTTTAGGTTAGTCTACCACCTGAGGGTAGAAGCTCCTCTTGAGGCTCTCTGTTCTTGCCCGGATGGTGCAGAACCTTCTGCCTGATTGCAGAAGTTGGAACATTTTATTGCTGGGGTGGAACAGGTCCTTCAATATGTGAGCTGCTCTGGACCAGCATCTCCTGGTGTAAATGTCCTGTAGGGAGGGGAGAGCAGTCCTGCAGCAACGTTCTGCTGTACAGATCACTCTCTGAGGAGCTTTCATGTCCTTGACACAGCTGTTCCATAACAGGACGTGATGTTCTGTATGAGGATTCTCTCCACAGTGCCTAGAAAGTCCCGAGGATCCCTTGAGAAACCCTGAACTTCCTCAGTTGTTGTAGGTGGTACAGGCGCTGCCAAGCCTTTTTGGACAAGACCTGAATGTGGGCAGACCATGTCAGATCTGAGGAGATGTGGACACCATGGTACTTGAAGGACTGTACCCTCTCCACTGGAACTCCATTGATGATAATGGGCTTGTAGTCTCTGTTGTTGGAGTTGGCGCCCAACACCACTGTGTCATCAGCAAACGTCACAATGGTATTGGAGCCATGAGTGGCCATACAGTCTGAAGTATAGAGGGAGTAGAGCAGTGGCGAGAGTACACACACTTGTGGCGCTCTTGTGTTGATGGTGATGCCGTCGGAGACGCACCTACCCACCCTCACCACCTGAGTTCTGCCAGTGAGGAAGTTAAACACCCATGCACACAGACGGCTGTTGAGTCCTAGATCCCTCAGCTTTGTGAACAGTCTGCCGGGCACTATTGTGTTAAACGCTGAAGTGTAATCAACAAACAGCAGTCTCACATAGTTACCCTGTTTCTTGTTCATGTGGCTAAGGGTGGTGTGCAGGAAGTCAGTGCAACTGTCCGGTAGTCATTCCAGCATGAGGGCTTGTTGTTCTTGGGCACAGGGATGATGGTGGATCTCTTGAAGCATGTTGTTTTTGCTCTGCAACAAGGGTCCCTGGTCCCGTTTAGAGTGTGTTTGTTTGCATGAGTTTTCTGCATTAACTCTGCTCACTCCCACCATTTAAGTACGAACTACATCAATGTTGCGTAGCTAGGCCCAGGATGCTTTTACCAAATAGTTTTCAACCCAAGTAGTTCACTCCCCTGTGAAATCAGGGTTAATAAATATTAGATATATTTATTCAGCTTTAGGTAAGAAATATTGCACTTGGTGGTATATTTTCCTTTTTGGGAGTGGGGCTATCCCCTGGGTCTGTTTTTTCTGCACTTTTGTGAAGATGTGTACAAGTCACGTCTTCTATACTACTGGATCTAAACCCCCCCCCCCCCCCCCCCCCCCCACTTGTCCTATTTATTTGTATAATATGTGTGTGTATATATAAATAAATTATTAATAATTAATTAATTATCTAAGTATATAGAGGGATTAGGGGGTTTGCAATCAAATGAAAGCCAGGAGGGGAGAGTGAGGCATGGGACCAATATACATGACTGCAGGGCAGTCTGGGCAATAATGTGGCTCCCCACCTCATTCGAAGCCAGCCCCCAGCACCTTTAATGAGTCCTGTAGTGCTCAATCTAAAAATTATATTATTTTAGGTCAAAATTGTGTGTGTGATTGTTTAGAAGTGAGTGCTGTACATTAAAAGAAGTGATCTGTTCTTAATGAAGTCTTACACTTTCTCTGTCTCCCAGGGTTCTCATGCAGTTGTAAACCCCAGTACACTGGGGGGCACTGTGAGATGGAGATAACAGCATGTGTTCCCAACCCGTGTCATAACGGCGGTGTGTGTAAGCCCATTGGCAATGCATTTCTTTGCAGCTGCAGGAGAGGCTTCAGGGGCCTGACGTAAGTCTGAGTGAAAACACACAAACCTGGCATGCACCATTATGAACAGCTGAGTCACAGCAATGTCTCTGCATTCAGATCCTAGTGTAGAGGAGGTCGATTGCTGCTCACTGAACAGTCACATTAACAAAAAAATTCCAAAGTTTGGATCTATATTCTAATGAAAAAAATAATGGTTGTTTACAAATGATCAAATCCAACAGTTATCAGACAAACATAAAACATTTAGTGCAGTATCTTTCATTTGGTTATTAAGTGTAACTCTGCTCACAGCCTAGAGATTAGGGTGACCACAGATTAGAAAGTGGTCACCTGGTGTCTACAATTTAGGGCAATTTTGTTTTTGGAAAATTTCATATTTTGTTTATAATTTTTTAAAATATATATTTTTAAACATTTTACATATTATTTTACATATTTTATTAATAATTTAGTCTATTTATATTTAATTTTGTATTTTGGAAAGTTTTCAATCCTTAAACCTTTTGAAAGCAGTCCCTCAGATCAAATAAGTTTTCTTTACTATAAAATACATCATGTCTCCTTTATAGATTAGATTAGCACTGTCATGTCACATAATTTGTTGTTCAAATACTATATCTTTGAGAACTGATGAGTCTGTAGTTTTGAAAGCAAAATGTTTTTGCTGCATAAATGTTTCCCTTTTCATATATTTTAATTATAGGTGAAATGACTCTTTTTTTCTTTCTCTTTTTAACACATTCTTCTCTCTGATTTTATTAGAAGATAAATGACACTATAATATGTTGATGGTTACAAACATCAGAGAAAGGGATTAATGTGAGGCTGCATATGGATACATACTTGTGCAGTTTTTTCTTTATTGACAGGCTTTTCACACTGGTCTCTTCCATTCTATTTCCATCCTTTTATCCTGCAGTTGTGAGGAAGATGTGAACGAATGTGACCGCAGGAATCCAGAGGGGGAGTGTGAGAATGGTGGCACCTGCATCAACACTCACGGCTCCTTCTACTGTAACTGCACGGCAGGCTTTGTGGGTCAGCGCTGTGGCCTGAGGCCTGTTGTTGTCCCCGACATGCAGGCTGGTCATGCTGTGGTTGGTAGGGAGGAGCTTATTGGCATTGCTGTCGTACTTTTTGTCATCATCACCCTCATCATCCTCTTCATTGCATTCCGCAAGAAGGTCTTCCAGAAAAACTACTCGCGGAACAATCTATCTCTGGTGCAGGACCCAGCCACTGCAGCACTCCTTAACAAGGCCAATGGTGTTCAGTTTAAGACCTTACACTGCACCTCAGGAGACCCTCTCAACCTGTACTCAGAGCCAGGTATGGAGTCTGCCATGTTGGGAGGGGGTGGGATGATGGGACCTCCACAGGTCCCTGTGAGACCCATGGCATACACGCCCTGTTTCCAAGGAGACCCACGTTCCACGCTAGAGAAGATGGCAGATGGACGCAGTGTGGAACATACAGAGATGAGTACCTTTCACCCTGAGTCACCAAGGATCCTTTCAGGAACCACTAGGAGAGGGGTGGTGGTGTGCAGCGTGGCCCCCAACCTTCCACCAGTGTCACCATGTCGCTCAGACTGTGACTCCATATGCAAGAGCCCATGGGATAATGATGAGTGTGAGTCAATTTTATACAATTTGTCTCCTAGTTAGAATAAGTCACTCTTGGTTTACTGAGGCATTGCAGTGTTTACTCTGCAGGTTTATTCATGAATTATAGAAGCTTTGTACTAACATTAAATTGTATTTTGCTGCTCAGTCAACAATCCCAGATGTATGTTTTTTTTTAATGCAGGCTGTAGGACAGGTACACTATCAGTTACAACTGGAGCCACTGAAGGCACTACCTAAATATGATGTCTTAATAAATGTTTTTGCATAACATACACAGAGTTGTGCTTGCTTTACTTCTTCCCTTACCCCCTGACTTTTTCCTACAGGTAAGGTAGACGACATGGCAGAAGAAGTAACATGTTTCTCAGGAAGCAACAAAGGCAGTAACTCAGAGGTCCAGTCACTGAGCTCCTTTCAGTCTGATTCTTGTGATGACAATGGTAAGACACACCCATTAGAAAAGTGCTTCATGATTCTTTGAATACTCTAGTTTGCTTTTGTTTAACTTTTGGTTGCGACAGGAGTTGCTTTCTTCTTTTTATTCATTTTGCTCACCATTATCCATGCAAAACCAGCCCATCACATTTGGGTTTCACCTGTGGGACAAAATGCTTTTGAAATATTTTTGAATATTCTTATACAAAACAAATAAAACCAATAATAATCCGATAAAAATACCGAAAGACACTGTCAGCGTGGGTAGCAGTGGATAGAGAGGGCAATGATGGGTATATGTCAGAGTACAAGACAGGAGATGAGAGGAGAATGAAAAGAAATGGATAATATTTTGTCACTGAAACTTAAACCGTCATCTGCATTGTCCCATAAAATGAAAATGTAATATGTCTTTTTTTATATGGCTGTTCATTGTTTCTTTCAAACAAGAATGTTTCCAAGTATACAGAATTTTAAATGGGAGGCGACATCGTATGGTGACCCGCTGCTGAGTGTAGGAAATCGTGGGATAGATATTCCAAGATATAAAAAGTGGTGAGACAGATCATTCACAGACAAGCTAAGGAGTTTTGGTGGCTTTCCAAACTTTTATTGGTAGTTGTGGCTTTTGTGAAGGAGTTGTGTATTTTGCTTTTGTGTTGTTGTTTTTTTGTTTGTTTTTTTACAGACAGATTCCTCTGAGTACATTTTTAATTTTACTTCACAGAATGGTAATTCTTCAGAAATGCTAGTTACATTGTTTAAAATCATCAGTTAATTAACTGGAATTTTTTTCCCCAGTTGTACAAATTATTTTGCCATTTTCTTTCCTGTGCTTGCCAAAGACAGGTGTTAACACACCTGCTCTTTATCTGGCAAAACTGGCAAGAAGCAGAAGAATGTTAGTTTTATGTCTTGTTCCCACATGACTTTCTTTGCTTTTATAAATTTTCTTTGTCTGGCAGTGTGTCTTTTTCTTCCCAACATTAAAACAGCAGGTAATCAGGTGAGGTAGTCCTCTGCAGAGATCAGAGAAAGTAGTGGGCAGCCATAATTAATTACTCGGTCATGAGGACACACTTGACCGACAACACGATGAGCATTTTCAAATCTGAATGCCTATATTTCAGATATATGTTATATATCTGCTCCTTTTCTCTCTCTGCAAGCCTCCATAGTGACCGTCATTCGACTGGTAAATGATGCAGTCGACACAATCGAAAGTGAAGGTACCATGTCTTATCAACTTTGTGTCTCTCCTCTCACTCTCCCATTCTTTGCTAATTTCAATCTTGCAAGTGACGTATTTCACTAAAAGACGTGTCTAAGCTATAAGCTATAAGTTGAATGTCCTCTTGCTATGTGGAGCATACTTTATCTTTCATTAACAGACACTCCTACCTACTGTAATTAGATCAGTTTATTGAGTTTATTGTGACTTATTAAGCCAAAGGTTGTCAGGGTTTCATTCCAACTGGTCAGCAGTAGATGACTGCACTAATGGGATCCTAGTCCCTACTGCACTATTTTATAGCAAGTTAATCAGGATAGAATTAAATTCCTGCATATAGCTGCCCTTAAATGGCACAGTGCTGGCCATTAACTTTTGTGTCTTGTTGTTTTCTGCATCTGACAGTGTCAGATATGGACCAAGGTCAAACCTTCAATAGAGGTGACTTCCAGCCCACCGACCCCCCACCTTTCTTTTACCACACCCTGTCTCTTCATCTTTTCATTTATCTACCTGCAGCAAGTAGACAAAATAAAATGTTCTCAATAAAATCAGCTTAAATAGCATTGTATCAAAACTGGCATGGTATGGGTCATATTAGAATACATGCAATTTACCAGCATATCAGCAAATATATGAACGATATAAGTCTTGCATTAACACAAATCTTGTGGGAGTGGTCAGTTTTGACATTGCCACAGGCAGGAGCGGCCAGCTAAAAGTAGACAGTGGGTCCTAAGATTGTTGGCAAGATGGAGAATGATGTTGATAATAAAATTAAGACTGGATATTTTGAAACTAACAAAAAGAGTGGATAATCAGATATGTGGAAGAGTTTTAAAATTGCTTAAAAGAAAAACAGGCACAAATCTAGCACTTCCTGTGCCAGAGACAAAACAGCAGTATTCTAGTACACATTGAATCAAGCAAGAGACACAGCAAGTCTAAGTAAGAATGATGTGGCGGTTTGTAGTTTGTGGCTCAACTACAGGGGGGTGGTGGAGGAGTGGGTTTAGAATGTGGTGTCAGGGGAGGCTGACCAACGCAGCTGATCTCCATCGTCATGCTTCCCCTATTTGAGTAGGATGCTGGGACCACACGAGAAAGCTGTGTGGTGTGTGCTAAAGTAATAGCACCTGCTATTTGGAACCCAACTAACAGGTGTACATTGCAAGTACACCTTGCCATGCATTCTGGGATGCGGTAGGTCGCCATAGATGTGCAAAGTTCAGTATGGGCTACCTGTGAAGTGAAGATAAATGTTTCCAATAGTGTGAAATACAGCACCTTCTTTGTGTACTTTGATTGTTCCTGCCCTCAGATACATCTGGCTGCCTAAATGTTTGCACATGATTTGTATTATTGCAGTATTGTGATATTTGCACACTTGTTTCATAGATTGGGTTTTTAACTAATTTGTGGCTTCAGTTTATATCTGTATTTGTGATTCAAAACTGAGATATTTATATTTATTTATTCTGTTCTTGTTCTACTAAAATAAGTTCAGTGGTATATCAATAAATTAATTGGTGTGGGGGGGAGTTCAGGATAAAAGCAGCTGGAGTAGGCAGTAATGGTCAGAAATTTAACTGGAGTGATATTTAAAACAAATGAAATACTTCAGTGCAGGTTTTTTGATATATGGGTGGGAATTTAACACGTTAATTGCGATTAATTAATTGAAAAAAATAACATGTTAAAAAAATAATGCATTTAATCGCACTTTGCATTCCAAGCAAAGGGGGGCTTTTGTCAATTTCCTGGTATACCGATTACACTGATGCACACATCAGAGCTACAAAAATGGAAGAATCAGAATAAAGTGCGTTGGTAGGACTGGTCAGAGGCACATTTCTTTTCAAAAGACTACCCGAGGGAAGCCTTGATAAAAGCATGTTTTTGTGCAAACTGTGCAAAAAGGAGTTTGCATACCACTGAAGCACTTACAGTGAGCGCAGAAACTGTCAGAGCTGTTAGCGCTAGCAGTCCCAGTTCGAGTACCAACAAAAGGTGTCGCAGCCCAAACTTGATGAAATGACTGGCTTCAGGACCAAAATTAGTAAGTCAACATCGGACAAACTTACAAATTCTCTTGCAAAATGGATTGCTCTGGACTGTTCCTGGCCCAGTGCATCATTGCCTACCTGATGTTTTTGTTCCAAGGTCGTTGGACTCCTCTTGTTTGTTTTCGTCAGGCACGATGCTCATGCACCTCATTGCGTCCATGGGCTCCACTCACAGCCAGTGTTCAGTTGTGTTGTGATGAAGGATAAACCAGGAGTGAGAATCGAGAGCTCTTGTGTCGTCTTTGTTTGCCTCCACAGTCTCATTGGGCGAACCAGGTAGACACAGGGCCCATGGCAATATTACTCTGTTTGTGCTGGTGGACCAAATCCTTGGGGTGGACCAATTTTTCTCTCACTGAAATGCTATGTCAAGATGAACAGAATCAATTTTGGGGGGATTGTCTTAGCTGGATGATTTAGCATGCATCAATTACATTTTGGATTGATTCTATTTCGTGCATTTTGGAAAATGAAGTTTCACAAGCTATTAATGCTCTTATTTTTATTTATCTATTTACTGCGTAACAACAGAGATATTGATGATTGGATTTGTCATAAAACTGCTTTGTGGCAGGCAGAGCAGGGCCCAAATGCAGGACTGAACATAAAATTAGCTTTATTGCTTTATTTCTTTGTGTGACAATAACTAGAACTAATATGGTCAGAGTGATATAAAGATGAAGCAAGATTAATTTCTTAGCTTGCTAACTAATTAAGCCTGTAATGGCTGTGACTGGCTGTTCTGTGTTTTACCCTCCAAAAGTTGGACGTACTATAGTGACATCGCCCGTTGGTTTCTGAAGTTCAGTTTGAACCCTGTAAAGTGTTTCCACCATTGCCCTTGTTGTGGAAATTTTAACAATAACCTGCAACACACCCAGTGAGCTTGATTTGAAGCAGGTTTAATAAACACATTGCAATGTGGAGAGAGCATCCCAGTGAAACACTAGGATCATCTTTGAATTGTGGCCACCGCCCTTACATCTTATATACAGACACAGACAAAGAACGCAAACTCTTATATGTTGGCCCCTCTCATGGGGGGGCTATACCTTCTCCCTCACAGAGAGAATTATGAGCTTGTTTTCTGCTTGGCCATCGCCTAAGGATTTACATCCCTGATAAGGAGAAGGAGTCCCACTATCTGTTTAACGTCTGCCATTACAATGGCCTCACTGTGTTAACATTCCACATGCATGCAAACTGGTGACAGGAGTGCTCTTACTATAGTAAAGTGAGAAAGTGATATTACTAAACTAATGTGATATGATTAAATATGTGATTAATACATGAGAAAAGAAATCTGCCTCCACACCGTCTTGGTAAGAACGGATGAGTCTGACTGTAAAACTGGTTGCTCACTGGCTAAGACGCTATCACTGCAAGGTTGTTAGCCAATGAGTGAGAAAGGATGTACATGGATAGTCATCTTGTTTGAATCATGGCATGACCAAGATTTACAAAATAGATTTAAGTTTTTGTTTTTGAATTTATGCAGAATGAATTTTTTTGTGTGAGTGGTCATTGAACACATTCTCCTCTGAATTAGTAATATTTACTTAAGACTGTCTATTGGCAGTACTCTGCGATACTCCAACTTTTTTTCTCGATCAATACCTAGTAAGGTTTCTCTGTTGGTAAAGTACCAACTGAGTTTGAATACTTTTAACTTATAAAGGCAGCAAATGTGGGGGAGAGCAGTGTGTCTGATGAATCACCATGAATTTAAAAATTCTGAACACATTTTAATGACCACTAAATCCTTGGAATTTTTATTTTCCACAACAACTGATGAATGCAGCAAAACCCACCTTTCAGCCTTTTGTCTATATTAAGACTAGTTTTTTTGGAAACCTAGTTTTAATAAGTATGTAAATGTGCCTGTCTCAAAAGCATTTGGGTTAGCCTCTGTTGTTTAAATATGCTGTAGGCTATAAATAAAATACATCAACAGTCAACACAAAAAGGTTCAGACATTTTTCATAGTGCATATTTGATTTGTATATATTTCATTTACAACAAATATTTTTTTACACAATTAAGTGAGCTACATACTCATACAGGATACACCTTTGCAGTGTTCTCTCTCCTCTGTCTTCCAGATACATTTTATTATTTCTAAAAGGTGCACTGAGATTGCTTTCCAGGTCACAGGAGGAGTATGGAAGACAGAAGAGATGAGAATGCACAAAAACAACAGTAGTGAGAAAAAACGGTTTCCTTTTGTTTTTATCTGACTGTCAGTTTGCATATTCCTTTTGTTGTTTCACCTTTTTGAATTCTGGAATTCTTTTAATTTTTGGATCAGCCAATAAAACATTTTTTATCGTTCACTTTGCCTGCCTCAGCACTTCTCCATTTGGGAATAACAAGAATAACACTTCTCTCCAGTGTTATGCTTGACTGCCCTTTTCGAAACAGTTTCCAGTGACAACTTTATATACCATCAGCACATTTGTGGAGGAACATTGACATAAAAGAAGCTTCCCCAACAGTTGTTTTTATGGTGTATCTATCAGGTGTATAGTCAGGGACAGACCTCATAAATGGTCTGCATTAAAATTAAAACCGAAATCAGAAACAAATGGTTCTTACTGAAATTATTTTGTCTACCTGCTGTATCTTTGTACCCCTATAGCCATATATTTGTCAGTGGTAAATTCCTCATCTCCTTCTCTGGTCAAAGCTTTGTATAGATAAGTTATTCCACAGCTTGTCTTGTGCTGCGCTGGTGGTGACCACAGTGGTGGCCACTCTACTTTCCACCCTACTGTACCAGTTCTTGTGTTATTAAGTTTTCCCATTAAGTTTTGTTTGTATTCTGTTTTTATGCATGGAAATCTTTTTTTGTGTTTCACTGGCATTTTTAAACTCACTTATTTTAAATGAAATCTGGATTCAGTTTTTAGAGTCATTAGTCAATTATTCTTTCAGTAAGCCAAACTTAAGTGATAAGAATGACTATTTATGCTATGCCAGAGGACTACTGATACCATGGGAAAGCGTATTCAAAACGATGTATTGAAGTGAGACAGGAAGTTTGTCTTAATCCAAAGAAATTCCATTCCATTAAAACAATTAACCAGTCTAGGTAAGTATATGTCTTGCTGTGATTTCAGGTATGAAAGCTGACCTTAAGATCAAACAATCCACTGGACATACATAGTAAATGGAAGTGTATGCCATGGAAATTGTGACAGTGGTTGGACAAGCAAATATTTAGTCCTTAGTCCGTAAAGTAATTTAAATTTGCTTTTATTTTAAGAGCCAGATCACACAAAGCCTACATTATAGAAAAACCCAGTAATCCCCAGTGGACAAGACAGCTATTTGACCAGTTCTGACCTTTCTGACCTTCTGATCTTGCCACTGACTGACAGGAAAGCAAAGAACAAGCACAGAGAAAGAATAGAAACAACATAATAATAAGCATGTGGTAGATTGGTGGGGCAAGTAAATGCTTATTAGAAACGTGCAGTTTAAGAGCTGGAATAGGGCTTAATACTTTCGGGAAGAGAGAGCACCAGGTTAATGACATACTGTAGTGGCAAATAATCTTTTTTTAGTAATTTATTCTACAAATCTGCCCCATAAATCTCAAATGTTGATATTTTGATCTGTACTCACTTTTTCCATATTAAATTCGGGGCAGCAATGGTCTCCCCTTGTGCAAAGCTGTGGCTTAGAAATTAGAGCTACTTGTCTACTAACTAATAGTTTGATTCAGCTCAATCTTCAGCTCCTCCATGTAAACGTTTCCTTGGGCAAGATACCGAACCCCAATTCCATCCATCAGAATGTGTGTATGTTTGTGTTTGTCCAAATGTGTCCTGAAAATCCCCCAAACTAAAACGATTTCCATGGAATATACTTTATATGGAATGGAATATATCATTATAGATGGATAGAGAGAGAGAAGGACATTTTTAAATAACTTCCTTGCAGATAATTTACAAGATATGTTATAATGCTCTAACTGAACTGAATGGATTTCTACAGTTTTGTTTTTGTTATTATTGTTTGTTTTGTCATTTAATTTATTTCTTTGGGGGAAGGACTGCATGGCTTGTGTGCTGCCAATTCTTCAAGAAGTTGAGCATGCTGTCACATTTGTAACACCAATCTGCAAAGTGCATGCCAGACCTAACAGGTTTTTTGTATAGACTATGTCTTGTCCTATTGCTGAATTTCAACACTTCCATGTAGTGTTGATGTTACCACGCCCATCTGGGGCTTACTGAAGGCATGTTTCCGTGCTCCAATTCCACATTGGAGTGTTTGCTCTTAAATTAATTTTTATCATTTTTACAGTTCAGATTATTGCTAACCATTTCCCATTCTACCGTCTAGCATATCACTGGGATACATCAGACTGGATGCCAAGCCCGAGGCTCTCAGACATTGAAGAGGTGCCAGGCTACGAGGCAAGTCATGGAAACGAAGTAGCAGGCTCGACCCCTTGCCTTAGCGAAAGTACTCGAGAACTGGAGTCAGATTACTATCTAGGGGGCTATGACATCGACAGTGACTATCTCCCTCCCCACGAAGAAGAGTTCCTTAATCAAGACCAACTGCCACCTCCACTGCCCACAGGTGAGGATTATACTGAGCCCTATGCACCATTTTCTACCAATACATCACTTTCCAAGGAGAGCACACTGAGCACAAGACATCAGCATGCCAGACCATATTTCCACCCTAGCCAGTACCTACCTCCCCATCAAATACCCACTGGGGAGGCGCCAAATGAAGTTTTTAGCTCTTCAGTGAGTGGGCGAACACCAGGAAATGGGGACACTGATGACTCTGTGTCCCGAAGTATCAGACTGTCCGTTGGTGCATCATCAGCCTCAGACATGTCAACCCCCTGTGGGCTGGATGACTCTGAACATGGCAGTGACTTTGACAGTATGGATGAGCTTCATCGAGGGGTGACCATCATCACGGACTCACAGCAACAGACTGAGGTGTGATTAGCTATACAGCACAAGAGTACCAACCAGTGGGAGCATAGCAGTTGTGCAGATAGAAGATGCAAAGGATTCTGTTATGACTGGGCAAGGTAAACGTCTTCAGCAGTACTAGGTACTGCTACAACTATATACATTAACAGTAATTTTTTAAAAAAAATCACCATTTCACCTCACTGAACTGTGACCAACAGAATAACAATATTAACTGGATTGTCAGTTCTAACCCCACTGTGTAGACCAGTTAGGAATGATTTTCCTACTGTAATAGGAATTTACTTGGAATATGGGAAAAAAAGAATGAAAGAAAGAATGGGATAGAGAATGTGAACATGAAAGAATGATTATGGACGTGGTAGACAGATTTAAAACAAACAAAAAAACTAAAGGGACAATGATTTAAGTGACACGTTTGTATGTTTTTTTGGTCCTTCGCAGAAGCCCATCGGACAATTTTTTTCTATTTAAAAAAATAAAATAAAATTTAAAAAATGTAAATTTTCCTCCATGCTTTGTAAACTTTGTAGTGTGCTGAACTGTACAGACTGTAAAGTATTTTGACCTCACTGGTGAAAAGTATGAAAACATACTTTAAAAGCCATTTTTGTTTCAATGTAAAATGTGCCCATCCACACCTCACCTGTATGCTCCCTGCTCCAAATCTTTAAGACAATTACATTTCAAACTTTCTCTTTCCTTAGCTTGAAAATTAAATTTTTCATGATTTTTTTTTTTTAAATTCTGTTGTGTGGATGCCAAAAGCTGCTGTAGTTGTTAATGTATGATAAAATCTATTATAATAAATTGTACTAAAAATTGATATTGAAATGTTATGCATACATAAGATAAAGAATTTATGTTCAATTTTTAAATAGAATGGGTATCCTGGGATTGATATTTAATTTTCACCCAGTATTGTTTTATTATAAGGATAACATGCTTACCACCTTTACTGACTATTGTGCTCTGTTCATAGTTATGGTCATCTTGTGTTTTATAATTTCATTAGTTTTATACACATTTGTATAACCTCTGCCTTCGGTTCCCTCAAGTACTTTCAGGTCCGTTCAATTTTGAGGTACTCATACGTTTAATTGAGAAATGGAGGAGAATATTTTCCTACATCTTTAGAACTGGTTTGGATCAAAGGTGCTGAGAAAAAAGATTCCACGCACCTCTGCTTTCTTTAATTTTGTGTGAAACACATTCTAAATTCTATCCTCATGCTAAGATGTACATTCAGATTAAATATAAAATAAAAAAATGCAACCTGAGTAAACACAAAATATTAACTTTTGACTTTTAACCTCATCAAATATCTTAAAGAAATTAAATTTTTCACAACTTTTTTTCGTTTTTTTTTTAAACTGTGAACACATCTTGATGATATCTTCTGGGGTTTTTGTTGTTGTTGTTGTTTGTTTAGGTTTTTTTGTACAACTATTTTGGGGCCGCAATGTTGATGGTATAGGCAAAAATTGGTCTTTGTTATGAAAATAGTTCTCACATCCATAATGTGTCCTACAAATCCTTTAATATTTTACCAGGATGCCCTCGTGTGTGGAGGATTAGTCGTCTTCTACATTTGAAGTGCAGCTACAGTCTAGTCTCTGAGTCTGTGTCTGGGCCATCCCAGAGCATTTTATAATGCTTCTCAGACAAATAAATTTTCTTACTCATCTCTTTTAGAATCCCAAGTCTGGTTCTGATGAAACCCTGTGTTTCTGAAAGTGGTCTGTGTAGGTGATTGAACATAGGTGGCAGTAATTGGTTAAGAATGTGTCTACTTCTACAGCATCCAATCAATGCAAATACAAAAAAGCAATCAGTGTTTTTTAGTCATAACTGAAGGCTAAATACTGCTTCACATAGGGTCAATTGGTAGGTTTTACATTACATAATTGCTTCCGCACATACAAATGTCAGTCCATTTTACTTGTCTTACGCAGGTTTTCTTGCTAGAATTTTTTTCAAGATGTAGCACAACAAAACCAAGCAACCGAAACAGAACCAAGAAGGGAGTCAAGACTATCATGCAACACTAGTTTGAATCATTCACTATAAAGGTAGGTCACATTAGTTGAATGCTTACTTTTCTACTCAAACTGAGGGCTTTATACAGCATTACTCATTCACCCATTCATACAAGCATCTTCTTTCTATGCTTTTTCTACTTTTTCTGTCTAACATTCACATGTATTCATGCTCTGATGGATGCATTCAAGAGCAACTTGGGGTTATTAAAATAAAAATGGAGTGGTGAACCTTCCAACACGTTGCCAGCCTACCAATATCGGTCCAAGTTTTCTCCATTTGTTGATAATGAATCTCACTGTTATTCGCTTTGTAACCCTTTACAGACTGATGCCAATGCCTTTGTTTTTCATCTTTTCTAGAGCTTCTTTCTGGCATGATGTTTTGCTTCATGATACCATTTATCATACTTCACTTTATCAGACACATTCTATTTAAGTGACTTCTTGATTCAAGAGGTCTGGCAGTGGGGTGGCTGTAGCTCAGGTGGTAGAGCAGGTCATCTACTGGTCGGAAGATTGGTGGTTTGATTCCTGGCTTCCCCTAGTCTGCATGCCAAATATCCTTGGGCAAGATACTAACCCCAAATTGCTCTCCGATACATCCATCGGAGTATGAATGTGTGTCAATGTTAGCTATAAAGCACTTAGAAGAATGGGTGAATGCACAAGTTGTGTAAAGCGCTTTGAGTGCTCAGATGAGTAGAAAAGCGTTATATAAGAACCAGTCCATTTACCATTTAATCGGGCTTTGCCGTGGCTAGTGAAACTGAACTCTTTCCAATTCATATGGTTTGTCAAAGTTAATAAATGGTTCAAAAAGGAGTAATTACTTTTTCACACAGGGCTGTGCCAGTTTGGATATTGTTTTCTCTCAAAGTCATCATTTAAAAATTACATTTTGTATTTACTCAGGTTATCTTTGTCTAAATGTAAAATTTAGTAGCTGGGATTGACTCCAGCCCCACTGGAACCCTGATACGGAAGAGCACGGATGGATGGACGGATGGATGGATGGATGGATGTATGGATGGAAGGATCTTAAACATGTAAATGTGACAAATATGCAAAAAAAAAAAGGGAAAAAATACTTTTTCACAGCACTTTTTGAGCACACCTATTCTCCTATTTCGCTGTTCAGAGATTCAACAGGATTCCTCAAAGTTCAACAGGTGCCTGTCTCTGCAAGAACCATTCAGCTCAGCAGTCTCACAGACCCACTTGAAAATGGTCACCATTGTCCCATTTAAAGTGTATATGGCATCCCATGTAAAGTTTCACACAAGATTCCCTAAGCTCCCTAAGCTTCCCTGAGTTGTTTTGCACTGAATGGAACTGGAGCCTCGTCATCTCGTCTCTCTATATACTGAACTGTATATAGCAGAGATGACAATAAAGTTTACTTTGACCATCTTTTTCTCTTATTTAACAAACACTGGTCAATCTGCGATCCTTCTGACGATATATGTCAAATTTAACCCATAAATTCAATGTAGAATGATTTGCAAAGTATATATAATAAAACAAAGTATGAATGTATGTTTAAAAGTGGCTTATTCACTAATGCCTTAGTAAGGCTAAAAAAGTGCCATATAAATGCCAGTCTATTAGTAGTACTTCCAACATTCTTGAAAAATAATGGCAGATTATTATATAGTAAAAATTAGTCTTGCATTTGCCTGTATAATAGTTTTGAAATAGTTTCTAAATGCAGTGCCATATGCTGAAGTTTTACTATAATAAAAGACATAACCTGTCTAGTTAAAACCTTTAAAAAATTGAGCCGAACAATGCAACTGGCATTATACTGTGAGTCTGAATTTTATGCCCACCTTCATCTGGTTTTTTCTTCATTCTGTTTAATTTTTTTTGAGAGTACCTATATACCAGCTTCAGGGAGTAGACATGTTTTAAGGCATTGCAAGTGTTATTTTGTAGCACCTTCACCATATCTAAAGAGACAAGTTAGATCCTTATCCAAGTTTACTATATCCTCAAAAATATTTGGCTGCTTCATTTCACCAGTGTACTGTACTATTGTGTGTCTGATCCTGTAAACCAGGCAGCTCCTTTCCTTTGTAAAAGATGCAAATGTGTTTTGAAATTTGTACAGTGTACAGAGCTAGACGAAATTCTGCCTAGATGAACTGCTTGTGTTTTTTCATGTGCTATTTGGATGGATGTGGAGAGTTTAAAATTTCAGTTAACTCCATTCCACATCTGCCACTGATTGCGTGGTCAGTGCTAGTTTTACTCTTTAACCACTACTTTTAAGGTCCACATGAATGCAAAATCAAATTTAATAGGTTTTGGACAGTATTCTGTTTATTCCATTCTAACATATGTTCTTGCTTTTGATAAAAGATGTTTATGGTAATGCGCTTTTTGTACATTTTAATTAAATTCTGATATTGTTTTCAGGTTGTCTGGTGGTGGTAGTGGGGTGGGGGTTCCCCCCAAAACTTTAGGCAGTTAAAAATCTGCCACCAATCTACAGAAATTATGTACAATAAGTAAAAGAAGTGTATTTTTAAAGAGTCTTTTTAAAACTCAGTTCAGAAAATACAATATTATTTTGCACCATTTCAACTGTCCTCAATGCTAAAATAAATCCTTACAACACTGTTTACACTTTATCATGTTAAGTACACACAACTAGCATATGCTACTACTTCATAAAGTATCATTCATGTCCTGCTGTTATCCAGAAAGCTTAATGGTAGCCTAAATAATGATACAATGATATTCAATAGTATATTTAATAATAATAATAATCCTTATAATTATCATAATTATATATTATAATTATGATAATTATAAGTACGAACTTCAGGAGAATGACAAAATTCATGGTAAAATTATTGAGAATGGCATGAAATTATGTACCTCAATCTCACAAATAGTTAATTGGGCCCATGCCAAGACCAATTTTTGTTACGTGCTAGGACCAGTTCTTTTTATGTTATACATGCTTCCCCTAGGCAGTAAGTTTAGAAGGGATAGGATACATTTTCACTGCTAGGCAGATGATACCCAACTTTATCTATCCACGAAGCCAGATAGAACACACCAATTAGTTGAACTGCAGGAATGTCTTAAAGACAAAAAGACCTGGATGACCTTTAATTTTCTGCTTCTAAATTGAGATAAAAGTGAGGTTACTATGCTCAGCCCTAGAATCTTATAAATATGGTGTTTAACCAAATGCTTATTCTGATTTAGTAGTCTGTCATCTGTAGTCTGTTTTTATCATAACTATATAATTCATCAACACCATCTGAAGTAAACACATACACTACCGGTCAAAGGTTTTAGAACACCTGATTTTTTTCAAGTTATTTATTGCAGTGGTGAACTGCCAGAGGTTAAAAAAAGAAGAAGAAAGGTAAGGTTACTCAAAACTTTTAAATAATGTACATTTCAAGATTTTTCCAAGAAGGCCTTCTTAAGGGAACACAAAATGGGTTAACAATTTAAAGCTGTTCTGGAGCAATGGGGGTTGATCATGCCTTGAAAGCTGGTGCTACTAATTCCTACAGGTGTTTCAACTTTTGTGTATTACCTACAACCCCCTTTGTCTGCATCAAAGCAGTGTTGGAACACACTGTGGTACCATATCCTTCATGAGCATCAGTTGAACAGTATTGTACTGAAGAAAGTAGAAAATGGGGGGGAAAAAAGCAATTAACAATGGAAGAGAGACAGACCATCATAACACACAAAATGTAGGTCTTTCCTACAGAGAAATTGCAAAGAAAGGTGTAAGTGAGTAGAGTTTCCTTCACTATCAAAAGGGCCTCAGAAACTGGGGCAAACTGAGAAACTTGTCCTGTGATTCAATTGTGGCTTTGGGTCTGCCAGAGTCTGTCTGTCAGAGTTAACAGCTTGTATGATGGGCTCCCCACATGACAACAGCATCAAGCACAGCTTAACAACGGTTGCAGTTTCAAGTTTGAAGAGAAGACTTTAAGCTGCAGGTTTGACAGGATGAGTTGCAGCAAGAAAGCCACTGCAAAGTCATCAGAATAAGACAAAGAGGCTTGCCTGGGCCATGAAGACTGGAAGAAGGTGTTATGGACTGCTGAATCAAAATTTGAAATCTTTGGTTCATTACACAGGGTCTTTGTACGCTGTTGAATAGGCGAAAGGATGTTTCCACTAGTGATGGGTCGTTCGCGAACGAAATGGCTCTTAGAGGATCTTTGAAGTGAACGATGCGAGCCGGCTCCTTATTGGGAGCCGTGAGGGTTTTTTTTTTTCTTTCTCTCACCCTCTCTCTCGCCCTTTTTTCCGCTAAACTCCGCATGCGCGGCCTGTACTTTGCGCTGGGCAGAGGGGGGAGGGGCGTTAGTTACACTCGTAGTAGCACAGGAACAGAGCCAGAGAGAAAGAGAGCGAGGGACAACAACGTCACATTAGAAAGGTATAGTAATCATCCACTATTTTCAGTTGCAGATGATAAAGGATTCAGAAATCATGCAGGCCCATATGACAGAGAATGTGCATATTCTTTTTGTTTTAATATTTTAATTTATATTTAATTGTGTTGTGGTTTGCAGTGTTTTGTGTTGTTTCACGTTAAATTTGTTTAAAAGGAAAAAGCTGAAAATTTAAATAGTTAAAAGTTTAAAATGTAAATAGTTGTTTTTTGTATTATATGATTTATTTATTACATTTTATGTGGAGTGAATAAATAAAGTATATTTATGGTGGCCCTTAGAGACAAAGCACGTACAAACTCCAAAACTCGTAAAAACTCTAAAACACGTAAAAACTCAGAAGCACGTACAAAAGACAACAGAAGTGCTCCAGGATGCTAGGGCGCAGTGTTGAGCTTTTGTTACCTAGTGGCTACACAAGCCAGGAAGTATCTACAACCGGATTTGGTGTGTGGTAGTAACAGGTAAATGAATTTTTTTTTTTAATTATTAGAATAAATATGAGTGCTTGTCTATAAATACACAAACAATACACACATGTTTTCAACTGTGTAATTTAAGTGATCTGGGTAGCTCTGTTTTGGAAGTTCAGTAAACGCTAGAAATGTGTTTTGGAGTTTGTACGTGCTTTGTCTCTAGGGGCCATATATAAACATATATAAATAAAACCACTTTTTTTACATTAGTAATTCCTTTTCTGCATAATTTTATATTATTGTTAATGATTAAATAATTAAAGCAACAAAACAACCTGAAGAGCCGGTTCGGAGCCGAAAGAGCCGGCTCTTTTTAGTGAGCCGAGCCGAAAGTAAAAAGAGCCGGAAATCCCATCACTAGTTTCCACAGTGTGTGGCATGTCAAACATGGAGGAGGAAGTGTGATGGTCTGGGGCTGTTTTGCTGGATTCAGGGTCGGACGCACCCTGAACCAAAACAGCTACCACAGCGCCATGCAATATTCTCTGGTATGTAGGGGTCCATCCTACAGCAAGATAATGACCCAAAATATAAGTCCAACCTATGCCAGAACTACCTCAGGAAAAAAGAACAAGATGGTAAGCTTGAAAACATGGAGTGACCAGCACAGTCTCCAGACTTAACCCCATCAAGCTGGTTTTGGAACAGGACAGAAGAGGGAAAGCAAAGCAAGTGCAAAACATTTATGGAAACTTCTGCAACAGATAGGGGAAGAACTTTCTGAAGAATATTTGATTTTTGTTTTAGAAAGAATGCCACAGGTGTGTTCAGCTGTTATATCTTCCAAAGGTGGCTACTTTGAAATGAAAGGATAGTACTTGGAGTTGAGAAATCATGGAATTATGAATTTATAGACCAAAATATATTCTAAACTTTTGACTCATCACAATGCAATGAGACATTAAACTCCATAATTTTCAATAAAAAACTGGAAGAACTGGGTGTTCTAAAACTTTTGACTGATAGTGTATATTTAATATACAGTCCCAATCAAAAGTTTAAGACCACTTGATAAATGGCAAAAAAAAGAACCAAAAAAACCCCAAACATATTTGGCATGGTTGGATCCTAACAAGGTTTCAAGTAGAGCTTCAACATGCAAAAAGAAGAAATGGGAGTGAGACAAAACATTTTTTGAGCATGCAATTTATTAAAAACAATACTTCAACTGAAACAGGCTGTTGTACAGCTGATGAAAAGTTTAGGACAACATGCCTTCAAAAGTCCAAATCTGTGCAAAAGTGTGGATTCATGATAATTTTAAGTAAGGTGGTCACACTGTCACGATGTTCTGATTGCAAATGCAAAAAAAACCTTTCCCTTTTTTAAACATGGTCGAGTTGTTAAACTCCATAAGCAGGGTCTCTCGCAGCGCACAATTCTCCACCATGAAAAAATACGGTGTCTCATTAACAGATGCCTGTATGAAAATTGGCTGGACCTGGAATCAAGCTTCCTCTTTAATAATTACCATAGATCCTCGTAGCTACGTGCAGCGGGGCTAGGGGAGGGTCTGTGCTGACGGACGGGGGTTACTGACCTGGTAGCCTGGCTGCCCCTGGGTGGGTCCGGGTCGGGCGTGAGGTTCTGGGGGCGCTCCGGCTCTGGCCTGGGGCCCTGGCCGGGCCTCGGGGGCCTGGGTCCTGGTTGGTGTGTTGCCGGGGTTGTGGGCCGGTGGGTATATGGGGGCCCGCCACTGGCGCGGGGTGCCGCCGGTGCGCCGAGCCACCTGGGGGGCTCTTCAACTGGTGGGGGGGGGGGGGGGGGGGGGGGGGGGGGGGGGGGGGGGGGGGGGTTGTCACATCTTGCAGGAGCTTTCCTCTCTCAGGAACTCTCTCTGCAAGAGGGGGAGATACAGGAGAGGTGGAGGAAGATCTCAGCCTGGGCGTCTATTGTCTTATGTAGTCTGGAAGATGAGTGGATGATGGGGTGGGTGCAGTTTTCTCTGTGGTGGGGTTGGGTGGACTGCCCCGGGCTCTGTGGGGCCGGGCGGCGCCGCTGCACTGGGCCCCGGTTCGGATGGGCCTGGGCCCCCCTTCCCTGGCGGGTCGCGGAGTATGGGGGTGCCTACTGGGGTCAGCGGGGGAGCTGGCCCCAGGGAGGGGTCAATTGCCCCTCCCTTCCTTCCCTCCCCATCTCCAGCTGCCTCCCTCTTCCCGCTCCACCACAACCACCCACACATGCAGGGCCTTGGAGTGGGGGTGTGTCACCAGGGTGCAGAGGGGGTAACCCCCCCCTCTGTCCCCTTCTGGCTGCCTCTGCCTCAATTTTATCCCGCAACTTAGACATTCACATTACTCACACTCTCATTACACATACATATAGGATCTTGGGGGTGGGCACGCTACACGGAATCTCAATTACCATCAGGGTGTACACCTCACCCCTGGCGTCGTTGCCCACCTCTCAATTTTAAATACACGTAGACATTGAGGGCTAGCAGGAGGGACTATGCGCTCACCTGCTGCTCTCTGGCAGGTAGCTCCATGCCCTCCTGGGTTTTAAATGCACCTTAGAACACACATACATCAACACTACAATGAGCGGGTGGAGGGAGGTTAGGAGTCTTCTCTCACCCTCGTTCTCTGCGGTCTGCTGGAGCAGGGGGGCTAGGAGGAGGTGTTGGCCGTCCGACTGGGGTCCGGAATGTGGGGCCTCCCTGCTGCTGCGGAGTCGGGGCGGTCTGCTTCTCCCCACCGCAGGGAAAAAGGGTAACACAACCTGGGTCTGGGTGCAGTTCCCCCCTCCAGGGGCAAGGGTACCTAGACCCGGTTTGTAGAGTACGCTTGGGGAGTGTGATTGTGTGTACAGCGTCTCTTTATGTCTGTCTCCACGTTGGTTAAGTGTGGAGTAAGTGCATATGAGAGCATGAGGGTGGGAATGGATGTTTGTATCTGTGTGTGCCTGTATGTCTGTGTCCATATGTCAGGTTGGGTATCAGACGCCACCTCTCTGAGGACAGCTCAGGCCCTCCAAGGTTTGGAGGCATATCTCCCCCCACCACTTCCCCTGCCGGGGGCGGACTCCCTCAGACATCGGTGCGTTGGTGGTTCTTTGTGTCCGGGGGTGGGCGTCCGGGTGCACACCGGCTCACTCCTTGGCGGCTGCTTATCGGGGCCTGGAGCCTGGGGCTCGCTTGGGCCACTTCGGAGGTGGGGTGCCCCCGGCCTCTCGGCCTGGGGCTCGGTCACTCAGGCACAGCTGGCTGCCGGCGGAGCTCACGGGCACGTCGCTGCAACCCCCCCTGGCTTCTGCTCCGTGGCTGCTGGGTGACCCCTCATCTGGGACTCTCCTCAGCTCTTTCTGGGACAGTGGCACGGCTGCCCCTCTGTTGGTCTTCCTTGGTCTCTTGTGTTCTGGGGGCCTCTGGATGTCTGGAGTTTTGATCTCCTCCATACCTGCTTCATGCCCTGGAGGACGGGGCAGTGGCCCCCCACACCCTCTAGCAGATCATTACATGAGGGAACCTTTTAAGAAAACAAGCGCGTCCATGCTCACAGGTGTACACACGGGTGATCACACACACAAACTACACCGTTTTTGGCTCCTACCTCAATGCACACTGTGCTGTCGATCTTACGTGCTGCACAATAATGTTTAATATTTAGTATTTACTGTCATATTCCCATATATCATTGTGATGTTGTTTATTGTATTACTCTCGTTTTCTTCTGCTTGTTTTCTTTTTTCTTTCTCAACAGGTGATCCAGGTGATCGATACATGTATTTTTTTTTTTTTTTTTTTTTTTTTTTTTTGCTTATTCTGTTTTTTGCCCTTCTCCCCCGTCCCTCTTCTCAACTGTTTTTCTTTCCCTCTTTCTTTCTCCCTTTTCTTTCCCCCAGTCAAGTCTGTCCCGTATTCAGCAAGTGAAAATAAAATAAAGAATAAAAGGTGAATCAAATGGACCATTACGGCAAAGCTGGGATGGTCAATTTGGTAAAGAAAATCCGTTGGGCATCTTTCTTCGCCTTTAGACAATAATTCTGATGGCAAAGGAGCCAAACGGGACAGGCAAGGGGAAAGGAAAAAAAAAAAATAAAAAAATAAATAAATAAATAAAAGATCTTTTGTTAAAAGGGTTGGCGTAATAAGCAAATGCTTCAGCCAATACCTTTTGATTAGCCTTGTCTCATGCTTTCTTGCTTTGTGGTAAATCTTTGTTCTGTCTTCACTGAGATATTTGAATGCTAATCAATAAACATATCAATCAATCAATCAATGCTGAAAATACACACCAACTGTGAGAATCATAGTTTCTAAGTCAATAGGCATTTTGTCAGTTTTCAGCTGATAAATTGTTGCTTTTCTATAAAAGAACGAGTCTGTTTTCTTTTCTACTCTACCTGAGCTCTCAGAACACTTTATGCAACTTGGTTTATTCAGAATTCATTCCCAACATTGTTGAGATATTGTATTTACAAACAGAATGCTACTACCTTTTTATATTTGAATAGGTGAGATCAGTGGAAAAAGATTGCTCTGACACCCAGCTTTCCAATGTTTGCATTTTAAAGGGGAAGTCCACCAACAACCACACCTCCAAGTATAGATGTAAGTGCAGATGAAAATAATCATCTTCTTTTAACTAAAAGACTAAAAAATGTTGTAGGATCAGCCTGTTTTCAGCTCTGAGTTTAATAAACAAACACATTTTATGTGAGAATGACTCACAATAAATAGAATAAACTATACACAGTGCTTTGTGGTGGCTTTATTAATGGGTGTTCCAGGTTGTGGGTTGTGTGGTAAGACTTTGGCATGATCTCTGAACCTGGAAAGTAAACTACTCTCAGCCGTCTCAAACAATAATTAATCGAAATGAAAAGAAGTGATAATTATCTGTTTCATAAACAGGCTAGTCCATTTAAAAAACATGGTTTCATAAAGCATAAAATCCCACCTCAGCTACAGGCTTTTGTGACAAAGCTGCAGGAAATCATGAGTGATGTTCCCAAATGTCAGAGCTCAGTGGTCGGGTCACATTAGGTCACATCTTATTATGCAATGCCAAAGCTGTGGCACCTCCCACCTGTCAAAGACAAAGTTAGAGACACTGTGGCAGCTGACAGGTTCTGCCTGTTTACAGTTTTCTTAATAATTTCTTTCTCACGTTAACAGAACAAAGATAAGATGACCTTTAATAATCCCAGAGATTTCAAATTCTGGGCGGGGCAGGAATAAGACAATAGGCAGCATACCTAATAGAAGAAAATAGAAGAAATTATTCAAGCTATTCAAGGTAGAATTTTATATAGGTGTGTGTGTGTGTGCGTGTGAAAAAAAAAAAAGAAAATAATTACCATAGATCATTAGCAGAAAATTTCTCTTAGTGCTTTTTCCCCCTATGCTCTATGTGTTTCTGTCTAACATTTACAAGAATTTACAAGTAGTCTTGAGCAGACAGGGATTAAACCACCAACCTTCCGCTGAGTAGGTGCCCTGTTCTACCACTGGAGATACAGCCACCCCCAGAATGTCAATGCTACTGAGTACTACCGAATGTGTGCTGGTATATGTACAATGGCTGCCTTGATATCCCAGGTTCTGTACAGGACGATGGTTAATGAAACTGTACTTATAAGAACAGCATTATTAAATGAACGGATTATTCTTATACCTCTGAGCCAGGGTAAAGGCCTGTGGTAGACTAGCAGTTAAGCATGCAGGAAAACATCCAGGTGAGTGATTACCAATCTTCCTTATTGCACTTGCATATAAGCTTCATCTTTGGGATCTGTTTGACAGATTAAAGACCAAAAAGTCATTTTTAACAGCTTAAACACAGGCAGACAATCACTCTTGGCACCACACCAGAACCCTCAAATGGAGGTACTGTAACTCAGACAGCATTGGTAGTTTCCATAAAAAGGCCCTTGATTGATTTACTTTAGAAAGAGGACACTGTGCTACCTGTCAAAGATCCTTTATTTTTTGTTAAGAGAAGAGGAGTCACTCTGGGTCTCCCATGGCAAATTGGTCCTGGGTGAGGGAAAAGACAACGAGCAATTCAGGAGACCCCTGTGGGTGAAAAATCTAGGAAACAGTTCACCCTCCCCGGGATAGGGTTACCGGGGCTCACTCTGGAGCCAGGCTTGGGGAAGGTGCATGTGCCTATGTGCCAAATGACAGTTTAGAGTACCTTACCTTCATGGCGTTCCCGGGTGGGGTGCTTCAACACTAATGTGGGCAATGACAGTGAGACCTGCAGGGGTGTGATTGGAAGCAACAGCTAAATTGGATCTCTGTTAACACCATGTTCAACACACACACACACACAGATTAATACATTCCATTTCATATATGTATATTTTATTCTTTATATAATCTGATATTTTAATGCCATGTGCTTTTTTTTTAATGCTGTGACACATTGATCCTGGAAGAACATTACTTTATTTCAAGGTGTATTACTGTGGCTCAAATGACACTAAAAAGCAACTTGACTTGAACTAGCATGTTCAAGTCAAGTTCAAGTTCCATTGCTATCTTCAGCAATTAAAACAAACAGGGTATAAAAACAGTCCAAAATTCAACCCACTGCCATGTACTTCAAAGATATGTTTTAAATGAGCAAACAAGCAAGAAAACAAACAAAAGTTAATTCGTCAAAAACATTTTACTCTTGACTGTGTCTTATAACATCCAGGAGCTAACAATATTGGGCTTGGTTAGCCTCTTATATTCATAAGAATGAATAATCACCAAAGTGATATGATATTCCGGCTTTCATATTTTCAACTTAACCACTGGCTACTAAAAAAAGCGAAAAGAAAAGAAAAAAAATCAAAAATGTTTGTTAATACCCAACACATACTTCTCAAGCATATCATATATCCTGTGATTATTAGTCACAGGTATTACTCGTGGTATTCTTGTTTTATTCTTAGCTTGTGTTTTTGTTAACAGAGAACTTGTGGAGGCCCATTGGTTTTTGAGACCTGATTTTACTTCTTAAGGTCAGGCTGCTCAGGTCTTCCCATTCCTGATGCTTTGCTATCATAGCAATTTTCTTTAGGTGATTATTTAACAGTCTTAGTTGCCTGTTTATGCTTAGCAGCTTCCTTTGGGAACTGCTTGGTGTACAGACGATGTGTGTACTGCAGTTCTGGTAAGATAAATCTCTGACATTTTGTTTTGGTTTGTATATCTAAGTTTGGGTTTAGGTTATAGCCCTGAATGACAGCTGTTCCATACTGAAAAGGCTTCAGCCTAGCATCCTTTACCAGTGATGGGTCAACCGCACATCTATCTTTCAGGCAAGTGTTTGCAAGCTTGACTTGTAGCTTTCTCAGCTGAGCTACTTCCCTCTCCATCTTCTGTCGTCCAACAAGACTATCCACTTTGTGCCAGAAGGTTGTGTTGAAGTGTAGGTAAATCCTCCAGTCTAAAGCATTCCACTTCTTGATTTTTTCTGCAGTGTTCAGTGAAAGTGAATGCCGAGTTTGTTCACTGCGACTATTGAGCCGAAAGGAAACCATATCTTCCAAGGACCAGCAGAGGGAGTACTTGAGCAAGACCATGGACTCATCAAAGTATTCAGAAATTAGTATAAGATTAAAGTCCTGTTCTATGGTTTTAATAGCCACAGTGGTTCTCTCCTCAAAGTCTCCAGCACCAACTGCAATATTATTCTTAAAGCCAAAGTCAAAAGCCAGAATATTGTGAGCGTAGTGGTTGTTGGCTACCGATGCATTATAGTTTCTCCAGCTGTTGTCTAAGAAGTCCTCCAGGCTAAATGTCTTACGAAAGGCTGGGATGCTCTTATAATAACTAAAGATGGATTCCATCATAGCCACAGGATGTCTCAAGATGGAAAAGTAAAAGGTATCCTGAGGCATCACTTTTGCCACCTGGGAAATACATAGTAAATTACACAGTCAGACACCTGTTGTTCTGAAGACCAGTAGTGTTATCACTATATTATCCATGTGCTATATATGTTTATTCTTGTCATCCTTAGCAAGTCATAAAATTGATTAAAAAAAACAAATTCAGATAAATTTCAAAATATGTCACATTATTTCAATAACAAAATGCAGTGTGTGAAAAAATAATACGCCTTTACTGCTTTCTTTTGAATTTAGAGGGTAAGTTTCAGGTGCTGCTAATCAAAAGCACTGATTAAATGATCATTAACAAGTGTCAGAACTTCTATAAAAGGAGACATTTTGGTCTCGAGCCTTCTGGTGCATTTTCACGCAATGCCAAAAAGGAAAGAAATCCGGAGAGATTTGAACTGTTCCTGGAAGGGTTAAAAGGCAGTGTTATGAGATGACTTATGAGATGACTTTTAGAGAGAGGCCAGACGTGAAAGACTCCCACCCCTTAAAAATAAAAGTAAATGAATTAAATAAATAAATATTTATTAGTCTTCAATAAGATAAACTAGACCAGATTAAAGCATACCATCCTTCCTGCCTGTAAAATTATTATTTTTTTAAATGTGTAAAATTGTGACTGGTGAAGGATTTTTATTAGAACCAATTTGCAAAAGCAATGGGAGAAACACCTCTCTTATGAAAAGAGAGGTTTTTCATAAGATACTAAGAGACACCTCTCTACACGTGTAACTGTATAATAATGATAAAAGTATTTATTCTGCAGAAAAGTGTTCCCCATCACTGCTGTATGGATTAGTGTTACTGCTGCAGATGTTTAATGCATAATAGTATATAAAATCACGGGTTTGTAGTACCTGTCCTATAAGGACCACAACAAAATTTAATCATCTCAGAAACACTAGCCTAGATCATAGATTCATAGATTCAGTCTAAAAAGTAACTTTAAAAAAAAAAATCACTTCTCTCTGGTCAATCTGTAACAAATGCAAGTATCACTGTGTTAGATTAATGTCTAAACATTGCAAAAACTAAGAAGCGATGCACACATACATGCATGTAGCACAGTAACATGGTAACCTGGTATCATCATATCATAAGATGTCATGATATGATGGTAAATAATGTTTTGTGTTCTCCTACACATTGTGCACACCTGCTGATCTCTGGTAAATGGTTTGCAGTATGAGTTACCATGCCAATATACCCTTGTGAGAATTTTCTTTTCAAACCCAGGGTAACCTTTAAGGTACCTGTATAAGAATGAATCCTGCTTTGTAGTTTAGATAATTTGTACATTAGATAATATTTCATTAGGTCTTGATATGTGAAACTTTGAAACAGGGTGTACTGCAGCTTTTATTTTGGCCCAATTAACACATTTTGGTACTTAGTCAGGCTGACTGGAATACCAAACCATATCAAATTGATATAATTGCCGTGGTTGCCATGGAACTACATACATTTCTGATGAAACTCACCTCAGATTTTTTAAATCTCATGTGGTTGCACATGATGTGGAACTCTTTCACACTTCTGCTGCTAACTCCTTCGACAAAATGTGGAACAAAGAAAAATGGATAAAATAACTGGCTCTGTTTGTTTAGAGGGAGAGCGAAGGTCAAGTTTCTGCTTTCGCCATAGCGATACAGGAGGTTTAAGATAGTGCTGCTTGCTGTCTTGTGTGTCTTGAGGAAAACGATGTGAGACTTTGGATGGCAGGTTGCTTGAGTGTGAGTATTGTTCTGAGTCTTCAAAAAACTGGAAGGAGTGAAAGAGAGGGTGAGTGTTTTTTCTGTGCCTAGATTTAAGTCTTTCCGGGTACTATGGGAAACCAGAGAAGATGGAAGGTCAACGTTTGGTTTGTTTCTGTCTTTTGGTAGAAGCAGCTTGCCCAGTGTAACTTTTCTCCCCTCCTGTTGAGAGCTTGCAAGCCTGTCGATTAAAGAATATGAAGGCTTTTCATGTTGCTCATGTTGATGATTACTATTTGCAGTTTGTTCCATTTGTTGTAATCTTGTGTCTTCAGGTCTTATGTGAGGAAACTCTTTTTCTTTCTTGATAGGGAACTTCATCTGCTGGAGTTGTACTAGCTTGCCATTCCTGGAAAACATCATAAACACAATAAAATACCTCACTTTCAAATCTTATTGATTGTTTTCTCCTTGGGTCAGGAACTTTTGACATCACATTTTATTGCACTGGAGGTCCTCTACTGTGGCATTTTAATAAACATTTCGATTTTGTTTGAACAAAAGTGAGGATGTGACTTTCTATATGCCAAAAACTTCCTGTAATCAGTACCTTACAATGTGACACTGCAGGTTGATTCAGCCAGCTATCCCTTGAAAGCAATTAGTTTATGAACGTGCACAACACACTGCACACACTCAAGAAATTTGAATATTGTAATGTTATGAATTATATTATATATATGTGTGTGTGGGTGTGGGTGTATATATAAATGAAATGTTTTTTCTTTAATTTGTTTTATTATTAGTTTCTACATTGTAGATACATACTGAAGAAATCAAACATATTAAGCAAGATATATGGAATTATGTAGAAAGAATTGATAAAATATGGTGGTGAACGTAGGTATGAAAAAGGCTACGGCTAAATTAAACGCAGAGTAGTGTATAAGTAGAGTGGTTATTGAAAAAGAAATGGTGACTGAAAAAGAAAAAGGCATTGGATTATGGGAAGCCCCCATCAGTTTTGAGTGCATGTTTCCCCGCTTCTACCTCTCCTTCAGACCTTCTCATTTAATGTTTTTTTTCTTTATTTTTACTACTTTCTATTGATCAAACATATGAAGCAAGATATGTGGAATTATGTTGCAAAGGAAACGTGGTGCAGATGTGTGTCACTAGATGGCGCCTGTGTTTGGCTTCGCCGCTTGTGCCGCTAGTACAGCTCGTTGGTATAGTTTTATACTGGCCGCTGTTAAATGGACTGGTTCTTATATAGCGCTTTTCTACTCTTCTGAGCACTCAAAGCGCTTTACACAACAGTTGTCACTTGCAATATTATTTTTACCGTCCTGTGTTTTGATTTTGTCTCTGCCACCAATACTTATGATCGGGGCATGATGTTGTATATCAAAGATTCAATGGAGAGTCACTTTGACAGCTGGGAGAGTTACAGGAAATTTTTCCCTCCACCCTTTGTGTGTTCCTCACCTGAGTGCATGTTACAGTACATATCGGTGGGATTTAACATGAAGAAAAGAAGAAGTAGGGGAACCAGGGCCGGTGTCCAGGTGCGACTGAGAAGGTACCGAAGATTAGCTTCTTGGATGTGGGAAGAATCCCGGTGCCTACGACCAATTCATCTACTGTCACCTGGTGCCGACGCTACACTTCAGTTCCCAGCTCGGAGTCTATGGTCTGATGGCCCCATGTTCACTTGGCGTCCCTCCTTCGACCGCCGTTTTGATGGCAGAGGTGATGTACCACTATGGATATTAGCTTCTGCTAGCCCTGAAGTCCCCGCCCGGCGTAACAGGTGTAGAGGTGCGCACAGGTGTTTAATTCGAGTGCCACTGCAGTCAGCTGTTGACTGCACCAACCAAACGTCTTCAATCAGGTTTGCCCTGTTCAACACTCGCTCAATCACAAACAAATCGTTTATTTTACACGATCTTTTTATAAAGGAATCTCTCAACTTTATGTGTTTAACTGAGACGTGGCAACAAAACATGGATTATATACATCTGAAGGAAATTTGTTCGACTGGCTGCTCCGTCATCGGAACTCCACGTCTTTCGGGACGTGGCGAAGTTTCGCTGTTGTGCACCAGGACAGATTCACATGCAGACTGATGAACTCGGATTCTTTTACCTCATTTGAACTTCAGATGATCAAGGTCGGCTCTTTGCACACCTTTTATTGTATTTTAATCTACCGACCTCCTGGCCCTGCCAGAGTCTTTTTAACTGAATTTAACGACCTCTTATCATCCATTATTAAATTAGAGAAGGTGGTAATGTTGGGAGATTTTAACCTTCATATTGATGATGCATCCTGTAATATGGCTGCTGACTTCATGACCATCACAAAGTCTTTTAATTTTATGCAGCATGTTTCTGGCCCTACACATGTAAAGGTTCACACAATGGACCTTGTTTTCTCCTTGGGTTTAAATATAAATGATATTCATGTGGAAAATGTCCATGTGAGTGACCATAGCTGCATATATTTTAACTTGTCGTTTTATTTAGATCCCCCGGCTTCCAAAATAATGATTGAAAGGCGAATCATAAACCAGAACGCCGGCAAAAGGTTCTCTGCCATGTTTGACGCTGAAATGACTTACAATGATTTGGACTCTCTTGTCTCATCCTTTAATAACCAGTGTAATTCTATTTTAGACATAGTGGCACCTCTGAAAAAAAGTACTGTCCTATGTTTGAAATCTCATCCTTGGTTAAATGAAAACATTCGTAATTTCAGGAGATACTGTCGCAAGCTAGAACGTTTGTGGAAGGCTTCCAAGCTTGAGGTTTATAAGTTACACCTTAAAGAATCTATCCTCTTGCTAAATGACATGTG
Organism: Neolamprologus brichardi; assembly: GCF_056152115.1. Lineage (NCBI taxonomy): Eukaryota > Metazoa > Chordata > Actinopteri > Cichliformes > Cichlidae > Neolamprologus > Neolamprologus brichardi. Next base: position 38,291,128 of record NC_142104.1, on the reverse strand, counting down.
GAAAAATGCCAGAACAGAGTATTTTTTTCACACCTCATAGCTTCAAAAAAGAAAGATCCTAAATTCTTGTTTAAAACAATTAAGAGTATTGTTTCTCCTGATGCTCCTTGTGCACCAGTTCACTCAACGTCCGAATGCAATGAGTTTATGAACTATTTCAGAAATAAGGTCATTGCCATCAGGTCTAATATCTCTCCATCATCTTCTCAATATCAAACTTTCAACTTGCTCTCCTCTGATACTTGGTCCTCTTTTACTCCTGTTACATTACAAGACATCAGAGGCCTGCTTTGTCATATAAAACAGACTTCAAGCCCCCTTGATGTCCTTCCATCTTCATTTTTCACTAGTGTGTTTAATTCAATTGGCCCCTGTATTGTGGAAATGATAAATACTTCTCTTCATATTGGCTCAGTCCCCAGCTTCTTTAAACAAGCTATTGTTGAGCCAATATTAAAGAAACCTCAGCTGGATCCATGTCTTCCTAACAGTTATAGGCCAATATCCAAATTGCCTTTTATATCGAAAATTTTTAGAAAAAGTAGTACTAGAACAAGTTAACTATTTCCTGGATAAAAATGCTGTTGTGGACACTTTCCAGTCTGGTTTTCGTAAATTGCATTCCACTGAAACGGCCTTACTTAGAGTATCTAGGGATATCTTGATGGCAGCAGACTCTGGAGAGTACACAGTGCTGGTCCTGTTGGATCTCAGCTCTGCTTTTGACACTGTAGATCACAGTATCATGGTAAACAGACTCGAGAACTTGTTTGGGATTACTGGTGATGTTTTAAAATGGTTTATGTCATATTTGTCTGAGAGATCTTTTACTGTTTGCATGAATCATGTGACATCAGAATCAACAGTTTTGCCGTGTGGGGTACCTCAGGGATCTGTCCTGGGTCCAATTCTCTTTTTACTTTATGTATTTCCCCTAGGCCAAATTATTAAGCGCTATAAATATATCTCCTATCATCTCTATGCTGACGACATCCAACTATACTGTTCCTTCAAAATGTCTGAGTTTTATAAATTGTCTAATTTAAGTAATTGCCTGACAGAAATCAACAAATGGTTATATGACATTTCCTCCAACTAAACTCTGATAAAACAGAAACTCTAATTATTGCTCCAGACCACATGGTCCCAGAAATCAGGCAGCATATCAGCTTCTTAGACCCTTATGTAAAATCAAGCCTTAGAAACCTCGGCGTCATATTTGACAGCTCGATGTTGCTCGAGCAGCATTCTAAGCAGCTGGGCCAAAACTGTTTTTATCATTTACGGAATATTTCTAAACTCAGACTAATGGTGTCAAAGCTTGAACTTGAGATGATTATTCATGCTTTTATTTCTTCTCGTTTAGACTACTGTAACGGTCTGTTTACTTGTTTTAACAAATCACCCTTAAATCGTCTTCAGACTGTGCAGAATGCTGCAGCACGACTCTTAACAGGCACCAAGACAAGATCTCATATCACTCCAGTCTTGGCCTCCCTTCACTGGTTGCCTGTAAATTTTAGGCTTCATTTTAAAATTTTAGTTCTAACCTTTAGGGCCCTACATGGTCAAGCTCCTCAATATTTATCTGACCTGCTGAAACCAAATTCATCTTCTCGGGCTTTAAGGTCATTAGATCAGAGACTGCTCGTGGTACCGCGCACTCGTTTTAAAACTCGTGGTGATCGGGCCTTTCAGACTGTGGCACCACGGTTGTGGAATTCTTTTCCACTGTCTCTCCGCTGCACGGACTCCATTGATTCTTTTAAAAAAAACAGCTGAAGATATTTTTATTTAGAAAAGCATTTGATTAATTTTCCTGTTTTTATAGTTTTATTGTTTTACATTGTTTTATTTGCTCTTTTATTTACTGTTATATTGTTTTATATTTCCATTTCCTGTGTTGTAAAGCATTGTGTGATTTTTTTTTTTTTTTTTATCTGTGAAAAGCGCTATATAAATAAATTTTACTTACTTACTTACTTACTTAAAATTTGATAAATAACTCTAAATATGTCTTTTATTTCAGATTCCCTCTAAACCTGAAGGGGAAAAAGAAGGAACACACACATGTAAAGGAAGCACTTAAAACATGCGGTTATCCTAATTGGGCATTTATAAAGTCAGCAAAGATGCACAGAAAAGAAGATCAGACACCAGTTAGGGAGGATAAGAAAGACAGACGCAACAACATTCTCTGATACACCGGCTACATAGGGGATGACAAACTCAGGAGGGTTCTCGCCAAGCACGACATCCCAGTGTACTTAAGACCCAGCAACACACTCAGACAAAAACTGGTTCACCCGAAAGACAAAACTCCTAAACACAAACTTAACAACGTGGTGTATGCTGTACAGTGCACGGAGGAATGCCCAAACCTCTACATTGGAGAGACCAAACAGCCACTTCACAAGCGCATGGCACAACACAGAAGAGCCACCTCCACAGGACAAGATTCAGCTGTCCATCTGCATCTAAAGGTCAAAGGTCACTCTTTCGAGGATGCTAATGTTCACATTTTGGACAGAGAGGACAGATGGTTTGAAAGAGGAGTGAAAGAAGCCATTTACGTCCACTGTGAGCGACCATCTTTGAACAGAGGCGGTGGTTTACGACACCAACTGTCTGCCATCTATAATCCAGTTTTGAGTTTCCTCCCCAGACGCCTTAACGCCCACTCACATCCTGGGCCATCTGACCTCAGGAAATCACATGATAGGGTGGGGCCAGGTTTCACAATGAGCTCACCCGAAACCCTGGCTGATTGTGACCCACACCCATTTTCACATCTTGGCTCGTGATTAGGTAGAGGATCATCAGGGGGTCCTTTGTCCCTCTTTGGGGGGAAACTCCCACTGGGTTTAAATCTGGGACTCTCCACCATTTGACCTTAGAACTGAAGAAGCTTCTCGGATCAGAGGTGAAACGTCTTCAAGCAACTCAAAGAAGTCCAGACGCTTTTCTTTCCAAGCTCCCAAGACCAGAATTTTCTGGCTATTTTTTGATGGGTTGGGTCTTACAGGATTAAGTCTCACTGCGCCTCTGTCATTCTCCTTTGCAGAGGCCTTTGTGCAACCCATCTCCTCCCCATCTCCATTTCTCATCACTCAAGCTCCATTTAAGCCACCAGCATCTAGGCTCCGGGGAGTCCTGCTCTAATCCCTTTCACAGCTGGGGTTCCGTTCACCCAAGAAGGGCCATCGAACTCTAACCACCAAACACCTATCTATATTCTGTTCATCAATAAATCATGTTCATTCTTTCTAATAATCTGTCCTTATTGAACTACTGGTAGAGCTCTGAGCCTGCAGAGGGATGTAGGATGGAGTTGCTGAGAAACAGGACTCAGAACATGATTCACTTTAAGTTCAGTAAATTAACTTTAATGTTTTATTTTTTTAAATGTATTATAGTAAGTACCATATTATATCTCCAAAGGTTGATTCTGTTCATCTGGACGTAGCGTTTTCAGTGGGAGAAACGTTTCGTCACTCATCCAAGTGACTTCCTCAGTCTCAGCTGACTGCAGGTTTCCCCAATCTTAAAAACAGTACATTTGCATAATGACTGAAACCTGCCCACTGAGGGACCAATGTGCTGAGAAGTCAGTTCCTTCATTATGATGAATGCATTTAGCTGAGACTGAAGAAGTCACTTGGATGAGTGATGAAACGTTTCTCCCACTGAAAATGCTACGTCCAGATGAACAGAATCAACCTTTGGAGATTTACTTACCTGGATGATTGAGCATGCATCAAGACGATACCATATTATATACTTTAAAGTTTATAATCGTCACATGAGTTATCTTTCACCAATGCTAGATTCAGTAAGAAATGTCCAAAATAAGATTAACGATAAAAAAGTCCACTTGGTTTGAGAAAATTGGTGTTGAGAGTAGGACTTTACCTGGCCTGATGGGTGACAAAGGTCTGAATGGCAATACAGACTCCCAGCAAAATGAACAGTATCCACAGAGAGTGATGCCTGCTGTGCAGCAATCTCTTCCTCTTCACAAACCTACAAAAACGTATACACACAGACACACACAAACACACGTGGGAATGATATTTAAATGGATAAGGTGACTGTTGCCACGTTGTATTGAGACTGGGTTATGAGAAAAAACTAAGTGACACGTTGCCACAGACACCTCCTAGTGCTTAAACTGCCTCGGAGTAAAACAATTAATTAACTCTTGTACAATGAATTTTCCATTTTAACAGAGGCCACACACAAAAAACCGTGCCAACCACTGGGTTGTATGTTGTTTTTGTTGTATGCATGTTCTTTATTGATAAGATTTTGGTTGCTCAGCTGTACAGTTCACTTAAAGCTCAAAATAACTGCAAATTATGAACTCATTTAACATTTGCCAATAGAACTAGAGTATGGGAACCTACTCCAAATTAAACAAAATGGAATGTATATACCTCATTTTCATTCTAATAAATGCCAAAAGTATGCAATTTTATTTTCATTATTTTTTCCTTTTTAAATAAATATTTTTCTCAGTATCAATAGCATGAGTAGAAGCATCACCTTTACCTTCCCTTAAACTAAGAACTGCTAGTCTGTGCACAGTCCTAAAAATTGGCAACCATATTGCCAAGGGATTTAGATTTTTTCGCTGAGAAACAAATCTAGCCACATGTGGCCTTCGTTTCTAAAGTAAACTAAATTTGTACATGTTGCTGATCATATGTAAAGATGTAGGATTAATTATATACATTCTTCTGAATAAAAATATCACGAGAGACAGTCAAGGCCCGTGGGCCACATCCGGCCTGGCGTACATTTATATCCGGCCCGCGAGATCATTTTATATAGATGTACTATTATTGTTATGCATGGCCTGGTGATATGAGGCGCTAATAATATACTACAGATCCCATAATGCAGCGCTGTAGCCTCCTTGCTGAACGCTGGGCTAACTGGGAACATTCCCGTGTCAATCAGTAGTGATGTGCCATACCACTGATTTCCTTTCCGATCCGATACCAAGTAAAATTCAGGGTGGTATCGACGATACTGATCCGATGCCGATACTTTGTACAAAAACGAATTTTATTTATTTTATCTCAAATTATAGCGTCATAATGATTACAGGACATCAGATTACTTGTTCTTATCACTTAATAATGCAGAATTCATCATATAGAAATAAAAAAGCTGAATTGTGCGATATTTGAACACCTTGCCTGCCTGCAGCACTAAAGGACTCCGTGAGAGACGTCTGTCTCGCCCTAGCAGCACCTGTCCCTCTCCTCCTCTTCAGTTCACCTCAACATACCCTCGTCATATTCTGTGATACGATTTACTCTGAGGTGTTTGACAAATTTGTGGTGTTGCCACAACACCTCACTTTCTTGCCACATGTATCGCAAACCACGTCTTAGCTATTTGTGGATGTAAAATACGTCCACACATAACTCCAGTTACGCTCAGCCATTGTTGTGAGTGTGCACGCCAAGGGGCTGCAAAACATTTATACAGCTGTATTTCGCACATGACTATGAAAGGCGGAAGAGAAAGTAGTTCCTTCCAATGTAGACAATCCGAATGAAGTAAGTTCTTTCCACTGTGTGTTAATGATAAACTACAAATTTAGCCTAAGTTACTAAAGTATTGATATTTTAATGTGAGAATCGATTCTAGAACATAAATGACTAGTATCAGAGGAATCGATATTTCAGTATTGAGCCGCACATCACTATCAATCAAGACAAACTTCTGTTATTGCGAAGTTAGCCGCTCACAATGGCGAAGAGAAAAGTTGATTCTGAAAGCAGAGCCTTTCAGCGCCAGTGGGTGACTGAATATATGTTTACAGACATTGCTGGTAAACCCGTGTGTCTTATTAGTGGAGCTAATGTGGCTGTAATTAAGGAATTTCATTTAAGACAGAACTTCGAGACAAAACGTCAGGATAAGCTGAAAAACCTAAATGCAGATCAGAAACTAAAGAAAGTAGAAGAGCTAAAGAAAAATGTGACATTTCAGCAGACTTTTTATACCAGAGCAAAATCACAAAGTGAAGCTGTTGTGAAAGCAAGTTTTATTGTAGCAGAGGAGAAAGCCAAATCAGCCTGGTACCACTCTGAAGAGCTGCATGATGAAGGTGTGCGACGTCTTGTGTCCAGACAAAACGCAGATTTTGGCAAATGTGAGCCTGAGCAGAAATACGATTGCTGATCGGGTTTGTGAGATGGCCACTGATTTAAGAACACAGTTGTGTGAAAGAAGCAAAAACTTTATTGCATACTCTCTTGCTGTGGATGAAAGTACAGACATGATGGACATCTGGCCATCTTCATCCGTGGAGAGGAAATATTGAACATTTAATCGATGCACGGGACAACGACAGGAAAAGACATTTTTTTAAAACGTATGTCAAAGGGTAACCGACATGAAACTGCCCTGGGACAAACTTGTTGGACTTACAACAGATGGAGCGCCGGTGTTGTGTGGTGAAAAAAGCGGACTAGTCAGCAGGATGCGAGTGAAGATGCAGGAGGAGAACTGTACCGGTGAGTTAACAGCAGATCACTGCATCATACACCAGGAAACGCTGTGTGGTGAAGTCCTAAAAATGGAGCATGTAATGATCACCGTAACGCAAACCGTAAATTTTATCTGAGCTAAAAGTTTAAATCACCGTCAATTTCAGTCTTTTATGTGGGAAATAGATTCAGAGTTTGCCGACATTCCTCATCATACAGAAGTCCGTTGGCTGAGTTGGGGAAAAGTTCTCAATAGTTTTTGAGCTCAGCAAGGAAATCTGTCTGTTCGTAGACATGTATGATGCGGTGAAGGCATTTCAAGTGAAGCTGTTACAAATGCACCAGTGCAACCTGCCTCACTTTCCCTGTTGCCAAGTAATGTTGAACCAAGTCAGCGGACTTTGCTGAAGTGCACCTGTGCAGATTCAGATGGAGCTGCAGTGCAATGATACACTCAAGGCAAAGTACGACACTGAATGGCCCGCACAGTTTATTAGTTCCATTCCTGAAGCAATGCCCAGCTCCGTCTACATGCGGCACCAACCTTTCATTTATTTTTTGGGGGGTTTTTGGAAGCATGTTCATATTTCTAACTTGCATAATTTTGACAGGATATATATTTTTATGAAGAGCAAAATATTTAAAGTTAAAGTTTATTTTTTCTAAGTTTATTTAATCTGGAATAATATTCCGGTCTGTTTTTATTCACATTTATGTTTAAAAAACATTGTTTTAGGGTGTTCAATAAATGTTTATCTTGTTTGGCCCGCGACCTAAAGTGTGCCTTGAGTTTTGGCCCCCTGTGCAATTCAGTTTGACACCCCTGACCTACAGTAACATCGACTATACCTACCAACTATATAAGTTACTAATCTTAAATTCATTGTTGTTATAGCAGCTAAAAAAGAGAAATCTTCTCTACGCCTCATTTACATGGAGCTTAAAATGTTTTTTGTATACTGGATGACATTCAAAGCACTGATGTAGTTAAACCGTACAGCAACTTTTTCCTGACTATCTTTATTGTGTGTGCTAACACACACACACACACACACACACACAAATCACATGGCACCACTCTGACTCTAGAATCTAATTCTAGTAAAATTTTACAGTTGAGCTAAGATCCTAATATTTTTAATCTGGAGGTTAATTATAAAAACAAAGAAGCTCATATGAAAACACATACATTATATTACATACATTTTTTACCATTCTCCCAGAAGCACATTGGTGAAGTCAGACACTGATCTTTGATGAGAAGGCCTCGCTTGCAGTACCTGCACTAATTCATCCCAAAGGTGTTGGTTTTTTAATCGTAGAATGGGAGGCAGAGCCTTTAACTTTCAGGTCTGTTTTCCTGTGGAACCATTTTTCTTTCTACTTTTAAGATCAGGTGTTTTTTCTTCACTTGCCTTTTTACTCATTATATGTTTATATTCCATTCTAATCATTAGCTGTTATAATTTTTTTCTCTCTTTCACAGGGTGGAAGAGAGAAAAAAATTGTCCTCTCTTAGTAGCCAGTGCCCCAGGATGAGAGACTGGTGATTGGAGTAGACTTCCATGGGCATGTAAGTAAAGTAAACAGATGCTAGTGTTTTACAAAAAGGGGTGGAACTTGTTGTGCTGAACGTGTACTTTAAGAAGAGGGGGAAGAAATAGTTTTTGTTCTGGGCCTGGTTCTGCTGGAGTTTTCTACTTGTTAAAAGGGAGTATTTTCTCTTTTTTCCCCCTTCCCACTGATTGTTTGGATTTTCTGTTTTCCCCGCATTATTGTAAGGTCTTTGTCTTACAATATAAAGCATGTTGTGATTTGGTGCTATATAAATAAAACTGAACAGAACTGAATAGGGTAACATATATATATATATGGAGGAAGGTACTCAACCACCCTAGGGAGAGTATCTCATTTTGACCTTGAAACTTCCAGGCTATACTCGGTACAGATGTTCTTTTATACTGTGTGGCACTTGATTATGTATGTATGTATGTATGCTCTGCCTGCTACTATTTTACAGTGTGCTGTGATGTGCTGGATTGTTTCAGGGGCATCTTTGCACAGCCTGCACCTGGGCTCTTGCCTGGTGTGGTAGATCCCAGCCTCTATGGATCTGATGTTAAGAGATTGTTCCTCTGCTGCCTCTGTGCTTTCTTTCAGTTTAGCTTTGTTCAGCCATTTCTGGACGTCAGCCACTTGCTTTTTCTGCCAGTGGTACATGCCATATGCAGGAGCCTGTCCTTCCATGATGGTTCTTCTCCTTTTTCCTCTTGTTTCTCTGGTTTCTTCTGCCTGAAGTATTTGCTAAGGATACGGTCTATTGTGGTCTTCCTGGTGTACTCATGTATGCTCATTGTTTCATCCTGGATTGTGGTTCTGAAACTCATTAATCCTTGGCCATAAGCATACAGTCTCAGGATGCTGGATTTGGGGTGAAACCCTCCATGCAAGATAAGGAGCTTCCCTGTCTTCATGTCAGTGGCTTCTAGATCATCTGCAGAGGAATGGTTCATTTGAAGAGTTTCAGTCAGGTTTCAGAGTTCATCACAGCACAGAAACAGCTTTAGTGAAGGTTACAAATGATCTTCTTATGGCCTCTGACAGTGGACTCATCTCTGTGCTTGTCCTTCTTGACCTTAGTGCAGCGTTCGATACTGTTGACCATAATATCCTGTTAGAGCGATTAGAACATGCTGTAGGTATTACAGGTATTGCACTGCAGTGGTTTGTATCATATCTATCTAATAGACTCCAATTTGTGCATGTAAATGGAGAGTCCTCTTCACACACTGAGGTTAATTATGGAGTTCCACAGGGTTCAGTGCTAGGACCAATTCTGTTTACATTATACATGCTTCCCCTAGGCAGCATCATTAGAAGACATAGCATACATTTTCACTGCTATGCAGATGACACCCAGCTCTATCTGTCCATGAAGCCAGATAACACACACCAATTAGTTAAACTGCAGGAATGTCTTAAAGACATAAAGACTTGGATGGCCACTAACTTTCTGCTTCTTAACTCAGATAAAACTGAGGTCATTGTACTCGGCGCTGAAAAGCTTAGAAATATGGTATCTAACCAGATTCTTACTCTGGATGGCATTACCTTGGCCTCCAGTAACACTGTGAGGAACCTTGGAGTCATTTTTGACCAGGATATGTCCTTCAACGCACATATTAAACAAATATGTAAGACTGCGTTCTTCCATTTGCGCAACATCTCTAAAATTAGAAATATCCTGTCTCAGAGTGATGCTGAAAAACTAGTTCATGCATTTATTACTTCCAGGCTGGACTACTGCAATTCATTATTATCAGGATGTCCAAAAAACTCACTGAAAAGCCTTCAGTTAATCCAAAATGCTGCAGCAAGAGTACTGACAGGGACTAGAAAGAGAGAGCATATTTCTCCTGTTTTGGCTTCCCTTCATTGGCTTCCTGTTAAATCCAGAATTGAATTCAAAATCCTGCTCCTCACATACAAGGTCTTAAATAATCAGGCCCCATCTTATCTTAATGACCTTGTAGTACCATATTACCCTATTAGAGCACTTCGCTCCCACTCTGCAGGCCTACTTGTTGTTCCTAGAGTATTTAAAAGTAGAATGGGAGGGAGAGCCTTCAGTTTTCAGGCCCCTCTTCTGTGGAACCAGCTTCCAGTTTGGATTCGGGAGACAGACACTATCTCTACTTTTAAGATTAGGCTTAAAACTTTCCTTTTTGCTAAAGCATATAGTTAGGGCTGGACCAGGTGACCCTGAATCCTCCCTTAGTTATGCTGCAATAGATGTAGGCTGCCGGGGGATTCCCATGATGCATTGAGTTTTTCCTTTCCAGTCACCTTTCTCACTCACTATGTGTTAATAGACCTCTCTTTATTGAATCATATCTGTTATTAATCTCTGTCTCTCTTCCACAGCATGTCTTTTATCCTGTCTTCCTTCTCTCACCCCAACCGGTCGCAGCAGATGGCCGCCCCTCCCTGAGCCTGGTTCTGCCGGAGGTTTCTTCCTGTTAAAAGGGAGTTTTTCCTTCCCACTGTCGCCAAAGTGCTTGCTCATAGGGGGTCATATGATTGTTGGGCTTTTCTCTGTATCTATGAAGCGCCTTGAGGCGACATTTGTTGTGATTTGGCGCTATATAAATAAAATTGAATTGAATTGAATTGAATTCTATTTCCTCCTTTGGTCAGCTTATTATCACAGCAAGGTATCACTGGCAGGGTGTTGGTGTTAATTGCCTGGCTCTTGTTCTTCCCATTCAGCTAACTCTTCAAGACTTGCCTTACCCTCTGCTGGCATTTGGTGGTTTTCCTAGCGGCCTCTTTGTGGTTCTTATCTGCCTGTAGGATTCTAAGGTACTTGTAGCTGTCCTCAGTGTCTGCAGTGTTCATTTCTTGTAGTACAATCCCTCCGTTCTGACTACCTCCCTCTCTTTTTTACCATTCAACTACATGTCTTCAGTCCAAATAGCATTCCAATGTCATTGCTGTAGGTTCTAGTAGTTTAGATCAGTGAATCAATGTCTCATTCACTCTTGGCATACAGCTTCATGTCATCCTTATAGAGTAGGTGGCTGACGATTGCATTTCGTAGTTGGTATCTGTAGGGGGTTCAGGCCTATGCAGAACAGCAGTGGGGACAAGACTTGTGCTATTGGCTTGATGTTGGCCTCTAGTGTTGTTTGCCACGTCTCCATCGAATTTCTGATAAGGCCATTAGGTTCCTGTTTTCCGGTTCTCTGCATTCCAGGATCCATGGGTTGAGGCACTGAGTTATGACTCAGTGCCTCAACCCATGGAGGCACTGAGTCATAACTCAGGGCTTGCAGTCAATCCAAGCGGTGTACAAGTTGGTGAGCCTGGTTTTACAATCTTGGGTGACTGCTCTGTCTGACAGGAGCTGGTGTTTTGCCCCTGTGGTGTTTCTTCCTATTCCTATCTGTGTCCCACTCATATATAAAGCCATATGCCAACACTATTTATTTTTTTGTGAGTACTGTTCATATGTATATAGTGGCACAGAATTGTGCACATCACCCTCCTTTCTTTCCCACACTGCACTGAGTAGGAGATGCTCTGTATCTCATTGTACACATGTGTAAAGGCATTCTCTACTCTACTCTCTACTACTACTCTCTAGTGACCGGGAGGTTGTTGGTTCGATCTGCTCCATTCTGCACGACCTCTGCCCTTCCAAATTTGCACCAGATCTGGTTGGCCACCTGAAATGGAGTCTCCACCCTCCTGGACTTGGTCGCTTACTTGACAGTGTCTGCCACCATTTTCAATGGCCCTAGCACATGAACTACTCTGAGCGAGCAGAGCAGGCGTTAGCCAGAGAGAAGCCAGAAAGCCAGAGAAAAACTCTTGCTCACTGGGCTAACAGCATCAGCGACAGTAAGAACCAACTGGTTGCATCAGTTTACAAGACCTGTATTCCAGAAGGATACAGCCAGCTGCAGCGACACTAGGTGAGTGCCGAGTGTTCAACTCGCAAGACCCCAAGAAACAGACCAAGTGCCCACAGCATCAGCTACAGCAAGGTTCCACTGGATTCATGAACCTGTGAGACCACAGATAATATACCAGGAGCAATCACAGCCACATATTAGAGTCACTACAAACCTTTCACTACAGACCTTTCCTTTCTTTTTTTCTCTTTTTAGGGCAACAGCAATTATGGGAACCAACCAACAGGCTTCACAACACAAAGGCAATGGACACACACTGTACAATGCAAAGCACACACGCACACTACATCTGACAGCAAGTGGAGATCAAAGAATCATAGTTTTTTATATCTGCACAGATGTTTTATAGGACAAGCCGGAGTGTCTTAAAGAAGTATCCACATGTCCTGATAAAGGGGGTTCCTTCTCCATACATATGGAATATGTAAAGAGTGGAGAGACAGTCTTGATGTATAGTGAGCAAGAGTGTAAGATTTACTGCCAAGATTCTCCACCCAGAATGTGGAGAAATTGAATAGCATCTCAGTTTATGCAAATTTTCCCTGCTGTTGTCCTTGCATACAGTTTCTGGTATTCTGTGCTGTTCTGTATGGGGATTCTGTACTCACTCAGAGATTAGAGTGTACACTGAATTATTATCACCATGAATTCAAACTATAAATACATAAATATATTAATTCAAGCCAACAGCACCTCCTTTCAGTGTAACAGCCTGGTGACCAGTGATGGGGTTTCCCTGGTGAGGAGGAAACTGGTGACAGCAGTCCATCTTTGGAGGGCCACGACATGGATGGAAGGACCCCTCTGGTGTCTTCCTGGAGGGGTCCTTCATCGCTGACTGAGGCGAGAGGCTACGTCTGATCACCCTCATCACTGGAGCCTCAGACCGAGGTGGGGCAGCTGTCAAGCCCGATAGCAGCATTGGAGAAATCGGAGTGTGGAGCTGCAGCTGCAGCAGAGAGGATGAGGAAGCAGAGCCGACAGATGATGACTCCAGACTCAGAGCCAAATTTAACCCCTAGTCTCGGTGAAACTGGCAAAATCCAACAACCAGCATAAACCGAAGTCCATTACTCTAAATATGGGGAAACAGCAGGAAAGAAAATAAGATTACAATATGAAGGACCAGATTGTGACGATCGTCAGATTTGTTATTTTGAATGTGCTTTTTGTAATGAAAATCTGTTTGTGTTTTTCCATTTGTATGGACTTCACACCCCACTGGCAGTCAACCAGTAAGATCATGTTGATTTTGCGCGTTAGGAGTGTTCAGCGAAGTAATCTGTTTCTTACAGTGGGGCAAAAAAGTATTTAGTCAGCCACCGATTGTGCAAGTTCCCCCACTTAAAATGATGACAGAGGTCAGTAATTTGCACCAGAGGTACACTTCAACTGTGAGAGACAGAATGTGAAAAAAAAATCCATGAATTCACATGGTAGGATTTGTAAAGAATTTATTCGTAAATCAGGGTGGAAAATAAGTATTTGGTCAATAACAAAAATACAACTCAATACTTTGTAACATAACCTTTGTTGGCAATAACAGAGGTCAAACGTTTACTATAGGTCTTTACCAGGTTTGCACACACAGTAGCTGGTATTTTGGCCCATTCCTCCATGCAGATCTTCTCAAGAGCAGTGATGTTTTGGGGCTGTCGCCAAGCAACACGGACTTTCAACTCCCGCCACAGATTTTCTATGGGGTTGAGGTCTGGAGACTGGCTAGGCCACTCCAGGACTTTCAAATGCTTCTTACGGAGCCACTCCTTTGTTGCCCGGGCGGTGTGTTTTGGATCATTGTCATGTTGGAAGACCCAGCCTCGTTTCATCTTCAAAGTTCTCACTGATGGAAGGAGGTTTTGGCTCAAAATCTCACGATACTTGGCCCCATTCATTCTGTCCTTAACACGGATCAGTCGTCCTGTCCCCTTGGCAGAAAAACAGCCCCATAGCATGATGTTTCCACCCCCATGCTTCACAGTAGGTATGGTGTTCTTGGGATGCAACTCAGTATTCTTCTTCCTCCAAACACGACGAGTTGAGTTTATACCAAAAAGTTCTACTTTGGTTTCATCTGACCACATGACATTCTCCCAATCCTCTGCTGTATCATCCATGTGCTCTCTGGCAAACTTCAGACGGGCCTGGACATGCACTGGCTTCAGCAGCGGAACACGTCTGGCACTGCGGGATTTGATTCCCTGCCGTTGTAGTGTGTTACTGATGGTGACCTTTGTTACTTTGGTCCCAGCTCTCTGCAGGTCATTCACCAGGTCCCCCCGTGTGGTTCTGGGATCTTTGCTCACCGTTCTCATGATCATTTTGACCCCACGGGATGAGATCTTGCGTGGAGCCCCAGATCGAGGGAGATTATCAGTGGTCTTGTATGTCTTCCATTTTCTGATGATTGCTCCCACAGTTGATTTTTTCACACCAAGCTGCTTGCCTATTGTAGATTCACTCTTCCCAGTCTGGTGCAGGTCTACAATTCTTTTCCGGGTGTCCTTCGAAAGCTCTTTGGTCTTGGCCATGGCGGAGTTTGGAGTCTGACTGGTTGAGGCTGTGGACAGGTGTCTTTTATACAGATGATGAGGTCAAACAGGTGCCATTCATACAGGTAACGAGTGGGGGACAGAAAAGCTTCTTACAGAAGACGTTACAGGTCTGTGAGAGCCAGGGATTTTCCTTGTTTGAGGTGACCAAATACTTATTTTCCACCCTGATTTACGAATAAATTCTTTACAAATCCTACCATGTGAATTCATGGATTTTTTTTTCACATTCTGTCTCTCACAGTTGAAGTGTACCTCTGGTGCAAATTACTGACCTCTGTCATCATTTTAAGTGGGGGAACTTGCACAATCGGTGGCTGACTAAATACTTTTTTGCCCCACTGTATGTGGTCTAGCAGGAAGTGTTTTGAGTTACCGGGAAAAGTAGCAGCGTGGCAAATCTAGTAATTCAATGGTAATTAAATATTTTAATACAGCTGAATTTGATTGTTATTTTATTTGGATGATTTGTTATTTGGTTGTTGAATTTGTCTGTTATTTTAAAGGTCTAACCCTTTAAAAATAAATCGCAATCTTCTGTGCTGCTATATCTCCATGGGTATCTCTGTCAGCTATGGCCATCTCTTTCTGCTACTAACATCGCAGAACTATTGCAATGCTCTGGAGTAAATAGAAAACCCATATTCTCAGTTTTAAAGGCTCTAGAGTGAAAGAAAATATTTTTCTAGCTTCTAAAACAGCAGTGCTTGCTTTGAATGCTAGTGGGTGATTAAGCACCATAAAACACAATTCAAAACCTGAGAAAAAAAGTGGGAAAAGTTCATTATTAACATCAAATATTGAAATCGACAATGTCACAATGTGTGTTTTTCACAGCAATATATATTTCATCAAAACAAGGGCAAACCTCACAGAATGTTATGTTCAATGTTATTTATTTGACTTCATAACTGTATGTAACTACAATGAAAAAGGTTTAGTTTTTGACAAATGTTTTTTATGAAGTTAAATGTTTATATAAGCGGCTCTCACAGACAATCACGAACTTTTAGCCTCTCTGTGTAAGGAACAGAATTGCATAGCAGTGGCCCCTGCTATGCAATTCTGCCTTTTTGAAGAATTCTACGCATCTCTCTGTTAGCAGTCAGCTGAAGCGCAGTCAAATCCATTGCCAATAAAAGTGTAGTTCAATATGTCCTGTTAGGACCAACATGATCAGCTACCCCTGCAGATAGGATTGTACTTCATGCAAAAGGTACTGCAGCCTGAAATGCAGATCAGTAAGGTTCCTTGGCAACTGTTACCCAACTGCCATCAGATTGTTAAATTCACAACGAATATCATAATAAACACACAATTCTGATGTTTGACTGTATGACAATAAAGGAAGCAAGGCCCCAGCAGGAGTTCAAACCAATAACCTTCTTGCTGTAAGATACTGCATCACCAATGACCAGACAGTAGGTGATGCTTTTGTATTCTTTATTAGGTACATAATAAAGCACAGAGCAGGTTAGGTGTGCAGCTTAATTTGCATGGTGACAAATGCAGATGAGAAGTGAGAGAACCTTTGTAAAGCAAAAACACCAGGTCCAATCTGAAAAGTGATCTCAATAAGCACCCAATCCTGCTTCATATTACAGGCTCTGAAACGCTGGAAAGAAAACTCTCTGGGTCAGAATGTTGCCTTCTCTCACCTTGCACTGGGCTGAAAGGTAGTACCACATTCAGACAACCTGGATTACTGTTACACTTCTCAAGTACAATCAGCAGACTGCAATCTGATGCTCAGGCTAGTCCCTTAGATAGGATAGAGTTTCAGGTACAAGCTGTGTAATTTTAGCCAGCACATTCTAATGTGACCTTTAGAAATGGACAGTGTCTGTTTTGTGGTGGGTTCCTATGGTTTTATTGTGCACATTTTTTGTACACTTACTGAAGGTCTTTTTTTCACAGGAAATGACATTACACTCTAACTATGTTTTATAAAATAGGATTAGAGGATAGTTACAAATCTATAGGTTGTGTAAGAAAACAAAGTGCATATAAAAAAAAAACAGCCAAACAGGACTGTGAACTCTAACCACATCTGAAATTGATTTGACCCAAACATGAAAACAGCTCTCTATCAGCAGCACACCAAAATTTAAACACCTTTCACAAACACCCAGAAGAAGCATTTTTACTTCGCTATTCATATCTCCTTCATATCTCATCTGCAATGACTGCAGTCATAATGTGGCTGTAGTCAGTCTACTGAAGCCCACTTGATGTGAGTTTAAGTCAAACCCA
Organism: Neolamprologus brichardi; assembly: GCF_056152115.1. NCBI lineage: Eukaryota > Metazoa > Chordata > Actinopteri > Cichliformes > Cichlidae > Neolamprologus > Neolamprologus brichardi. The sequence continues at coordinate 38,274,340 of NC_142104.1, read as the reverse complement.
AATCCATTCAGAATACAAAGCAGAAATCATAAATTTCAAACTGGAGCTTCCTAAAATCTAAGTATATGTTTGCTAAAGTCACATTAAGCCATGTTCACACACTTCTACAGATAAAACCCATGCTGTAAAATGGCAATAGCCACAAAAACAATGTATTTTTATTTTCAATGGTTTTTCAAATGTAAAAGTCTGACCAAGTGAAAAATGTATCTCTAGTTAGATTTCTGTCAAAGAGGAATTATGTGAAGTCCTGAGACATAGCACACCATGTTTGCAGCTACACGTGAAAACAGCTGGGATTAACAAACACACTTATAACTCATGTTAAAAGTGTGTAACGATCAAAACAACAGAAGCACCCTCCGGAACATACAACCAAAATCACATGTAACTGATTTTAGACTAGGCTTCTATTATTCTAATTATTCCGTGGTCATTGTAAAGCATTCACATCCACGATGCCAGGCTCCAGGAGGGCAGAAGTGCATATTGCCTGCTAACTCACTGGCAGAAGTGGGTGAGTTAGTGAGATTACGAGTGGACTTACCTGGTCATGGAGCTCAGATGCTGCTCTCTAGTCCAACTTCTTGGTGGGAACAGCATCTTCCTGAAACTGAAACACACACAGCTCAGCTCACACACACCTCTGCTGTCTGTCTCACTCTCTCTCTGCTGTCTGTCTCTATTAGTTTGTGTCTGCTTCCTCCAGCTCCTCCTGCCTAACCTACTTTGCCTTCACGTCCACAGAGACAGAGGCTGACAGATGTGAACCACAAAGAAAGGAGCTGGGAGAATTACGGGCTCGCAACTGAAACTCTGGTGCACACAGAGTAAATTACTGCCTTTTTGCCAGATTATATAGATTTTTGAAACTAATATAAGGTAAAAGTTGTGTTTTGGGGGTTTTTTTTGTGACAAAGGTGTGTGAAAGGGTAACCATGTGAACAATTAGAATAGAATAGCATAGAAATTATCTTTCTGTTACAAGAGTTTGGCATCTCTCCGTTGGCAGGATATAGATTTAAATTCCGATTCTTTTAGGGTAGGAGAAGAAGATAAAATAGAATTCAACAATTCAACAGCACATTGATTGCTCATTTTTCTTTATTGTGTAATGAAGCTTTGCTGGACTGTAGATAGTGGTTTCACGTGGTGCAAGCATACAAAAACAGAGAAACTTGTTTACTCTTCAACTTTATTTTGTCTTTTCACGTAAGTATGCAAAGATTTCTGCTATAGATGGTTGATCTCTCTCAGTTCTAGTTCAAATTCACAGTTTTAAATTTGCCTTCCATGACTTCCATGTCATTGTGGTTATGACTCAGTGAACCCCAAATTACCCCTGTGTGTGTGTGTCAGTGTGAGAGAGAGAGAAAGAGCTCTATAGATAGAACAGAGGACTGTATTGTGGCGATGAGGTGTAGGGGAGGTGGTGGCACTGGGTGGGGGTTGAGGGAGCAGGGACCAGTGCCAGGGAAGCCTCACTGACACAGCTGGCAGACATCGACCAATTATACCTCCCCATTTTAAACAGTAGTACGCTGGAGCCGGTGTATGTGGCAGCAGAATAGAAGCTGACAGCTTCTATTGGGCAAGTAACCGCACAACTATTGCGTAAAGTGAATAATCAAGTGAGTTATCCTGAGCTGGAAACTCTGCATCCTGTGTGTATGTATTGAGGGATCAGATCAAGACTTATATCACATTGGCACCCACAATTCCCCAACACTGAAAATGTCAGACCAATAACATCGGCCATGCTCGACCCTCAAGTGCTGGTTTCTCGGTCTGGGTCCACAGTTCTGCCACCTTTGCCACTTCTCTCAGTCATCACGCTGCATAAGATTATTACCACCGCCACCACTTACGTTGGGAAAAGAGATCCCCAGCGGCTCGGGAACACTGCAGCCAGTGCTGTCTGAAGGGATATTGCGGATGTTTGAAATTGGTCTGATACCACTGGCTTGCTAGCTTGTAGGTGACAGTCATGATGGTGGAGGATAATCACACACTGCAGCTGGAAGATCTGGTGGTGCACTGCCAGCAGGTGACGGGGAACTGGCAGATCCCTGCTCCAAGAGAAAGCACTTTCTACTCACTTCAGTCGTGACATAGGTGAACTAATTTTCCATCTGCTCTCTGTGTTCTCAGCATTATGCAGCAGTATCAAACTGATCTCCCTGTTGGAGCTCAGTCTGGGGGGAGTTATTTTTTTCTCCTTATCTTTCCTCGTGTGGTGCATTTTTCCATTGTTATACCTCTCTGACCTGTCTTCCCCATGTAATGTTTTGTGTAATGTATGTATGGTTGGAGGGTAAGATCAAATCAAATCAAATCTCTTTGGCTACAGCTGTTCCTTCCCACTCACCACTGGAAATTAAATATATGGGCAATAGTGTCAGGGGCTGGGTCTGTGACCCAGTGTCTCGAGTTTATTTTTGATTTTCTTATGTTATTGCAATAATGTTAAGTTCTTGTGCTATTATTTAGTTAGAGTTTTGTTGAGTTTTAGTCTAGTTTATGATTCACCTATGATTCACCTAATTTCACTGTGTTTGTGAGTCTTTTCCTGTCTTCTGTGTTAGTCTGTCTTGTCCTCCTTGTTTAAAGAGGGTGCACTTAGTTATGCCCATGGTGCGCTTAGTTATGCCCAGGCTTGTGTCTCCCTTATCTGGTCTCATGTGTCTGTCACGTGTACGTCTCTCCATGTTTCTGTTTTATTTTGAAAGGTGTGGTGTTTCCATGTTTAGTGTGTTTAGTAGGGGTGCAACGATACTCGTATCGATATTGAACCGTTCGATACAGTGCTTTCTGTTTGGTACGCATAAGTATCAAACAATACAAAATTTTTAATTTATTTTATCAACTTTTCTTCTGACGATGCTGTCTGTGTTGAGCGCTCAGTGGATCTGCGCTCGACAGTGCAGCCTAGGCGGAGTAGTCAAACGCAGATTCACTGAGCGCAGGGGCAAGCTAGCGAGACAGAAGTTAAGCTCTCCTTGCAACATGGCAAATTGAACCTCCCCCACCCTCATTCAGATCTGGCGTTTGGAACTATTTTGGTTTTCATGTGAAGTATGACCCTGAAGGTAAGCGCGTCATGGACAAAAGTAAAACAGTATGTACAGTATGGACGTGCCACGCAATGCTCAATTACATTGGTGGGAACTACTGCGTTAGTGCAGTTTGCTCATTAACGTGTTGACGCCGTCCAGCCCCACGCACGGAGCGATCCACGGTAGCTCGTTAACAGAGATTTGCTGTGTTGTGGCGTTAACGTCATTTCAGATTAACACTGACATCACTAATGGGAACACAACAAATATGACTGCACATTTACTCCGACATCATCCTAGTGCAAAGACAAGTGGAAGCAGACAAAAACAACAAGCACGCATGCTACAAACTTTACAGAGTCATTTAGACCAGCAGTCCCCAACCTTTTTTGCGCCGCGGACCGGTTTATGCCGACAATATTTTCACGGACCGGCCTTTAAGGTGTCGCGGATAAATACAACAAAATAAAACCAGTACCGGTACCGAAAAAAAGAAGATTTATTTATAACACACGTGAAAAGACCAAGGAAAACCGAGTTAACGATAAAAACAATAACAAAATAACGCTGAAAACCAATAAAAACCTTGAAAACCATACATTTCACACCTGAGCCTCAACTCTCGTGGCCCGGTACCAAACGACTCATGGACGGGTACTGGTTCGAGGCCCGGGGGTTGGGGACCGCTGATTTAGACAGCCGTTAGCACATGATTCTCCTTATGGGGATCTGATATATTTAATATCCTGCTGAGAGTATACCCCAGAAGAAGCGTATAGTATAGGTTTTATTTTGGAAAGAGCCATTTCTCTGTAATAAACTCTCTTTTCCAAAGATGAGTGATTTCTTGATCAGATAGATTTATTATTTTATCCTTTTGTTGTTTCAGCAACATTAAATTTAAAAGCTGTACTTTTGAGTTAAAATATATATTTATAATTTTAATAAATGACAAATTACAAAAGCATGAACATTTTTTTTGTATTGAAAAAATATCGAACCATGACACCAAAGTATCGAACCGAACCGAACCGTGAATTTTGTGTATCGTTGCACCCCTAGTGTTTAGTTTTACTTTTCCCTGAGGTGTCATGATCATTTGTGCCAGCTGTGTCTTCCCAGGTGTTTCCACTTCCCTCATTATCCTTCTGTGTATTTAAGTCCTCTGTCATCCTCTGTTCATTGTTGGGTCGTCTGTTTGTCCCGCTACATATTTCCATGAGTCTCAGCTCTATGTTCTAATTATCTCACGTAGTAGTTTTTCATGTTCCTGTTCAGCCATGTTAATTTCACAGTTTCCATGTTTTAGTTTTACTTTTTCTCAGTTTAGATTTCAGATTCGTTTTTTCTCCAGTTTGCCTTGCCTTGTTTTTGTTTTGACATCAGCCCAAATAAACGGCTCGCTTGTTGTTATGCTTTGTCTGCCCTTGTTATACCCTTGTCTGCGTTTTGGTCCACACCTCAAACACACCGGCCAACCAAGCTGTGACAAATAGAGTTAAGGCCATGGTTATCTCCCTCCTTGTGCACTCCTTAATTCTTGAGACAGATTAGCCTGGGTTTAATAAACTGGTGGGCAATGTTTGGGTATTTGCTGATGACAGATAAGTATATGTACTATGTGTGCAGGCAGATACAGGACTAGCACAGCTGACATGATGTCGAAAATTTCAGTGAAAAACACTAAACTCCTGAATTAATAGGCAATAATGCAATGCAATGCAAAAAACAATAATGGATTCAGTTGATCGTTCAGTTCAAACAGAACAGTTTACAGACAGGTATGAAGGGGTCAATGGCTTTTTCCTTTTCAACTGATGACTTTCTTTTTGTAGTTGCTTGTGGGGTCTGGCATTAAGGCTTCATAGGTATTGTTGTCACTGAGGAGTTTAGTAATCTTTATGTGATAATCAGTTGAGGTTAGAACCACAGTGCACCTCCTCTTGTCACCTGGTAATATGGTGATCTTTTGGTCTTTGCTCAGTGATGTGAAGGCCTCTTTTCTTGTATTATGAGGTTGGATGGAGGAATTCTCCCACTGGACAGGGTGGGTGAGACCTTCATCTTGACTGGCTCGCTTCACGTTGGAATAATCCCTATCGTTGCTTCAGTGTCTGTGAAAAATGCTTTACTTGGTAATAAGTCTGTCCATATAATAATGTTTGAGCCTCCCTTGTGCTGCTAGATGGGGGATAAAGACTCGGAGGTTGTAGTGTTAGGGAGGGGCTTTTGGCCCACAATAGCCTCCTTTGTATTCATGAAAAGAGAGGTAAAATGACTGTGCACCACTCACCCTTGCAGTGGCAAACACAGCATTGTATAAATCCCCCTCCATCCCAATCTCTTCCTTTGACTCTCTCTTTCCCTCACACACACACACACACACACACACACACACACACACACACACACACACACACACACACACACACTTAGAATATTAAATCCTTCTCCATATTTCCCAAAGAGGAGGGCAATATTGTATAACAACTGTAGTTGTACATAATTTGTTTGTATTTGTACAGCCAGGGACATGGTCTGATCTGGCTGATACAGAACAAGGGTTTCCCTTCTTTGTACCCGAAAACAAACTGGCTCAAAGTTTACCTAAATAAAATTTAAAAATAATAATAAAATAATTTATTAAACATAACCTAACCAGTAGCCAAACATCATCAATAAGTTGCTGCCAGGTGGAGTGGAAGAGAGAGACAAAACAGTTCTTCTAGACTAGCTTTTATAGCCTGGAAGACAAAGGTGAGCTCCAGCACCATGCAAGCCAATTTTCAATAACAGCAGGTCAGAGCCCTATACTATAGTGATGTGTGAGTCATGAACGAATCGTTCAATACTCGAGAGTCACTTTACTGACTCGTGAATCATGATTCACAAGTCCAACGGACTCATTCACTGACTCATCCCTGTTACTGTTAGCAAACTAATTTCATTAGCAGAAATATATCTAGCTTATATTTAAAATTGTGGAAAAAAACAACAGCCAGTTTCTTAACACAAACATTTCTGCTCTGGACTGGGGAAAAAAAAACCCTGAGTAGAAAGCTTACATCAAGACAATAGCTCATCAGTTCACAGTAGCATCGCTCTGCTAACATGCTAACAGCACATTTGGGTTACTCATACCCTCCCTTCCTGTGCGGAATCATAGCACAGAAAGGGAGGGACCTAGTTCCGGGTCGCTGCTCGTGCAGTTGACCGGCCAGTCAGCTGAGCAGTTATTCGTTTTTTTTTTCTAACCTTAAAGCTCTTTTCATTGTTATTTTTCGCTGTCTACTTGGTACATTTTGTATTTTTTTTTCCTTTTCCTCCTTTTTGTGATTTTCGGACTTGTTTCCGACACTTCGACATGACCCCGAGGTTCACCTACACCAGAGACTTTCTCATGCAACTGCGGCCTCCGGCTTTTCTGCTCCGCTCCTACTGACTACTTTCCCGAGGAAATGCTCCGTGGACACGGAAATTGAAAAACTCACAAAAACAAGGTAACTAGGAGGGGATTAAAGAAGTGTGGGGTGAGAGCCAGACTCAAGAGGGAGACAAAAAAACAACAAGCCTCCCATCGATTATCCTGGCTAATGTGCGGTCTCTCTGCAACAAGCTGGAAAAGCTACAAGCCTGCATCAACCACCTGCATGAGTACAGAACTGCCTCCGCTCTGGCTTTTACAGAATTGTGGTTAAACAACAGCGACGATGACAGCACGCTGCACATTGATGGCTTTTCACCACCCCTTTGCCTGGACAGAGACCGTGAACACACTGGGAAGCAACATGGCGGCAGCGCGTGTCTGTATGTAAACAACAGCTGGTGCTCTACAGTCATCGTGAGGGAAGCTGTGCACCACAGACATTGAGCTTCTGGCTGTTTCCCTGCACTCCTACTACCTCCCCAGAGAATTCCCACAGCTTTTCATCATCTTGGTTTACATCCACCCCATAGCTGATGCAGCTAAATCTACAGAGTACTTCACCAACACTCTGTACAAACTGAACAATTATCACCAGACTCTCCTAAATTCATCCTGGGTGATTTCAACCACTGCTCCCCTGACAAGTTGTTTAAAGGATACCAACAGTATCCATTTAAAGCCCTACCCCTCCCCCCTCTCAGCTCAGCACACCACCACACCATCCTGCTGGCTCCTGCTTACACCCCAGTCATCAAGAGGATTAAAAGTTCACCAAAAACATCAAGCAGTGGACAGCGAAAAGTATCCTCACCCTACAAGGATGTTTCGAAGCCACTGAGTGGGACAGCTTTCTTTCTCCCTCTGATGACACTGACGAACAAGTCGACACAGTGACATCATACATCTCCTTCTGTGTTGACAACATTATCCCCTCAAAAACAGTCTCCATTTACCCCAACAACAAACTCTGGATCACCAAGGAGCTCAAGGAAATCCTTAATAAAAAAAGAGGATTTTCTTTACCGGCTCTGCACTGGATGAAAAGGAGGTCAACAGGGAGGTCAAGAGGTCCATAAAAACTGCTAAACTGGAGTATAAAACACTGTTGAAAAAAAAAAATTCACCACAGAGGACCTCCGCTCAGCCTGGCAGGGCCTCAAAACCATGGCCTCTGTGATTACTGTGGTCCCAACCCCCAGAACCATCCACGTGGAGGACAGCAACCCCTCCTCCCTCCCTGACGACCTATTCAATTCAATTCAATTCAATTTTATTTATATAGCGCCAAATCACAACAAATGTCGCCTCAAGGCGCTTCATAGATACAGAGAAAAGCCCAACAATCATATGACCCCCTATGAGCAAGCACTTTGGCGACAGTGGGAAGGAAAAACTCCCTTTTAACAGGAAGAAACCTCCGGCAGAACCAGGCTCAGGGAGGGGCGGCCATCTGCTGCGACCGGTTGGGGTGAGAGAAGGAAGACAGGATAAAAGACATGCTGTGGAAGAGAGACAGAGATTAATAACAGATATGATTCAATACAGAGAGGTCTGTTAATACATAGTGAGTGAGAAAGGTGACTTGAAAGGAAAAACTCAATGCATCATGGGAATCCCCCGGCAGCCTACGTCTATTGCAGCATAACTAAGGGAGGATTCAGGGTCACCTGGTCCAGCCCTAACTATATGCTTTAGCAAAAAGGAAAGTTTTAAGCCTAATCTTAAAAGTAGAGATAGTGTCTGTCTCCCGAATCCAAACTGGAAGCTGGTTCCACAGAAGAGGGGCCTGAAAACTGAAGGCTCTCCCTCCCATTCTACTTTTAAATAATCTAGGAACAACAAGTAGGCCTGCAGAGCGAGAGCGAAGTGCTCTAATAGGGTAATATGGTACTACAAGGTCATTAAGATAAGATGGGGCCTGATTATTTAAGACCTTGTATGTGAGGAGCAGGATTTTGAATTCAATTCTGGATTTAACAGGAAGCCAATGAAGGGAAGCCAAAACAGGAGAAATATGCTCTCTCTTTCTAGTCCCTGTCAGTACTCTTGCTGCAGCATTTTGGATTAACTGAAGGCTTTTCAGTGAGTTTTTTGGACATCCTGATAATAATGAATTGCAGTAGTCCAGCCTGGAAGTAATAAATGCATGAACTAGTTTTTCAGCGTCACTCTGAGACAGGATATTTCTAATTTTAGAGATGTTGCGCAAATGGAAGAACGCAGTCTTACATATTTGTTTAATATGTGCGTTGAAGGACATATCCTGGTCAAAAATGACTCCAAGGTTCCTCACAGTGTTACTGGAGGCCAAGGTAATGCCATCCAGAGTAAGAATCTGGTTAGATACCATATTTCTAAGCTTTTCAGCGCCAAGTACAATGACCTCAGTTTTATCTGAGTTAAGAAGCAGAAAGTTAGTGGCCATCCAAGTCTTTATGTCTTTAAGACATTCCTGCAGTTTAACTAATTGGTGTGTGTTATCTGGCTTTATGGACAGATAGAGCTGAGTGTCATCTGCATAGCAGTGAAAATGTATGCTATGTCTTCTAATGATGCTGCCTAGGGGAAGCATGTATAATGTAAACAGAATTGGTCCTAGCACTGAACCCTGTGGAACTCCATAATTAACCTCAGTGTGTGAAGAGGACTCTCCATTTACATGCACAAATTGGAGTCTATTAGATAGATATGATACAAACCACTGCAGTGCAATACCTGTAATACCTACAGCATGTTCTAATCGCTCTAATAGGATATTATGGTCAACAGTATCGAATGCTGCACTAAGGTCAAGAAGGACAAGCACAGAGATGAGTCCACTGTCAGAGGCCATAAGAAGATCATTTGTAACCTTCACTAAAGCTGTTTCTGTGCTGTGATGAGCTCTGAAACCTGACTGAAACTCTTCAAATAAACCATTCCTCTGCAGATGATCTGTTAGCTGTTTGACAACTACTCTTTCAAGGATTTTTGATATGAAAGGAAGGTTGGAGATTGGCCTATAATTAGCTAAGACTGCTGGGTCTAGAGATGGCTTTTTGAGTAAAGGTTTAACTGCAGCCACCTTGAAGGCCTGTGGTACATAGCCAATTATTAGAGATAGGTTGATCATATATAAGATCGAAGAATTAATCAATGGCAGGACTTCTTTGAGCAGCTATCACCCAGCTTAAGGAGTCCAGATCCTCACTCAAACCTGACAGCTCTGCACTCACCTTCAAGACTGAGGACGTGGTGAGAGCCCTCAGGAGGACCAGGGAGAGGAGCTCACCTAGTAAGATCAACTGACCCCCTGATGGACCCACTTTAGTTTGCTTACCGTGCACGCAGAGGCGTCGATGATGCAAAAATCTTCATCTTGGACTCCATCCACTAACATCTGAAGGTCCCTGATTCCTCCGCCAGACTTCTGTTTGCTGATTTTTCATCAGCGTTCAACACTCTGCATCCTCATATCCTGGCCACTAAACTTTCCTCCCGATTTCGCCTGGATGATCAGCTAATCCTGTGGATATTGGACCTTTTGACTAACAGGACTCAGAAATTTCGGGTCAACAACTCTCTTTCTGGTCTCCATTCCACCTCCACTGGCTCCCCCCAGGGCTGTGCGTTCTCGCCCTGCTGTTCATTTGTCCCACTCTGTGTTTTAACCCCAGCTGATAAGACCATTTCCCACACACATAAACAGAAACTACTCTACACTCTTTTAATACTGCCGACACTTTATTCACTTTTAATCACATACAGTTATTTACAGGGGGGCACAAACAAAGGGGAGGATGGCACAAACACATCCTCCCCTTTGTATAACAAAGGGGGGCTTAGCAAAAAAAGTTTGGGAACCACTGACCTACTGACTGACATTGCCAATATCCCCTATGCACGAGAAAATGCTAACTTCCTGTTTTAAGTCCGGATGTAGAGTTTCCGGTAGCTTTATTTTGCGGTCAATTGCTACTCCGTAGATGGACTCAAAAATCATGTCCAAAATACGAAAACGGAAAGAGCAGAAGGTGGGAACACTCAATCAATTTTGACACTTGTAGTGTAGATCAATTGGTTGTTTACATCACTCAACACAAGCAGAACTGCATTACAAAATCAGAAGACACATCATCCACATTCAGAAGCACATCTCTGTATAGTGACAGTTCTCATGATTTAAACAGGCAAATGTCTAGCATTCAAACTACAGGTGAAGTATAGTCAAAGGTTTCCACCGTTATGTCGATAGCAGCTAGTCAAGTACACACCTACACAGCATGTCAACAAACTGTGAAAAAGCCACATGATATAAAAAAATGAATGATTGCTAGTAAGAGTCTCTATATATTAGTATTTATGAAGGGTATGTTCAAAATTACAGTGGTCCCTCGCTACAACACGGTTCACTTCACTGTTTTGTGGATTTTTTTAGTGCAACTTTGCATGTTTTTTTGGGAGTTTTTTTTTACAACGCATTCTGCGCGTCCTGATTGGCTGTGGACCATTGTCGATCTCTGTGCTGTCTCTCCTGTACAGTACAGAATCAATACATTGGTCACTAGCAGTGTGACTCTGAAGTGTTGTACTGTATGTTTGTAAGTTCTCTTCCCAACAAAGGCACCTGCGGTAGCACCCAAAAGGCAGAGGAAGATGTTAATCATCGCACAAAAAGTTGGACTTCTGATTCACTGATTCATTAATGATTAATTGATGTTGAATTATCTCACAGCTGCTCTATCGCCATGTTCTGGAAATGAAAACAGGGTTTGATCTTTGGCTTCATTCTGTAATACTGGACTTATTTTTCTACAAAGGTTTGAACTTTGAGAGTGTTGTGGCATTGTAAAGCGCTTTGGGTGCCTTGAAAAGCGCTATATAAATCCAATCCATTATTATTATTATTATTATTATTATATGCTAAGGCGCATATAGTCTATTAGAATCAACTCACTAAATTAATCTCTCTCTATAGATAGATTAGTGCTGTCAAAATTAATGCGCAAATTAATCCGCCATCACGGTCAACGCGATTAACGCATCTGGAGTGCAGAATGACTCGAAATCCCTGAAATGTATCCGTCAATGCATTTTGGGCAGTTTGTCCAAGTAGAGTTACCTTCACAGCTGATCTGGTAGTGACGGGCAGCTGAACCAATCAACTCAATGTGGAAGATGAGATTTGAGTATTAAAAAAATAACAAGATGGAACAGTTGACCAACATAAAGTATGATGCACATTGTGCAGGAAGAAATTTTATTTGCACTGAAGCACTTCCAGCTTAAAATATCACATTGACGTGAAGCATATGTTAGTCGGGGATGACTTTGGCTAATGCATCAACCAGTTTGCGACAAACCACTCACGGAGCATCGGGGACTCACTAAGTCTACCTTGGAGAGAATGACTGACACAATTGCCAAGTATATTGCCACAGACTGTAGACCTATAAGAACACGCCCTTTGGTTCCTCCTTTAAAGGACATGAAGTGCCTCCCCAACAATGACAGCGAGAGAGTGGATAAATGTTTACAGAGTTTTTTGTTAACATGAATGTTCAAGATGTTCAATAAACATGTTAAGTGCGTATATTTTCCCTTTTTTCTTGAGTCTGTTTGCTCATGCAAAATGAAATGTGATTAATATAGAATAAAAATTTATTATTTTTAATTGTGATAAATCAAAATGAATCCACAGTGACTAATATATATATATATATATATATATATATATATATATATATATATATTATATAGCTAATAGTATATAGGTTTTTTAAAAAGTTTTATTTAACAGGAGAGAACCTGTGCTAAAAGAGTGAAGAAAACTATTCAAATTCTTTTTGAATTTAAGCATAAATCAAGGGTGTAGATTTGGTTTTGGCATTGGTGGGGGCGGATGATTCAGCCATCGACCCCTGCCCCGTTTCTTATTTTTTCCTTTTTGTTTTTGCTTCTTGATAAAAAAAGGAGAAATATACTTGCCTACATATGCTATTCTACATGCTTTTAAACCGTTTAAAATTACAATTCATAGTTTTATATGTGAATTATATAATGTTAAATTACTATTAAACAAATGACTGACTAAGTATTTCAGGCTTTAGTTTACTTCAGCCATATTCCATATAAATCAGATATCATACAAAAGTAAAATAGCTTCAAATACAGTCATGACAATAAAAGAATATGACTTTAAGGACTTAACAACATTACTTCAGTTATAGTACACCAACATCTCTGACACATTAGAACTAAGGGAACACTGAATGACCTGGTGGGTTTTGTCCATAAAACTACTCATCTAAGATTACCACAAAGTAAAAGGTCTCTCAGCAACATTATGCAACATTTTAGGCACTACTGCCCTCTATCAGATAGGGGGCTGGGGTGTTTTATTCTAAACATAAACTACTGTTACAGCAACAGACATGGACTACATGCCCCACAGAACAAACACATGCCTGCTCCTCTCGTTAGCTGAAATGAACTGCTGGCATATTTGTTTTACATCTATACTGTCCAGTCTCTCCTGGTGGACATGGCATCACATTATTCATGGTTACATACAATTTTAGACTGATGTGGACCAAGCCTAACACCTACTTGCCAACCTTGAGACCTCAGAATTAGGGAGACATTCAAAGGGGCTGGGGGGATATACATGTACATATATATACAAAAAACTTGAATCTTACAGTGTTTATTTATCGGATAAAATAAGTTAAATGTCACCGTTATTATTGTCCGGCCGGAAACAGGCCGGGGGTGTCCAAATTCAGAGGCTGTGTCTACCTGAGGACCCGGCCTTTGTAGTCTAAGTGGCTTTTTTTTTCACAGTCGCTTCGGTCCTCCGAAGCGACTGTGAAATTGGACGGTCTAGCCTTCAGAATTACGTCACCTGCCGTCTGCTCCTTGCTGTCTAAAATATAACCGGATGCTGGCGTAGATGGTCGAATAAACTGCTGTTTTCACACAGCAGTTTATTCAGCTGTTTGAGAACCCCGGAGGAATCCTCCCGAGGGATTAATAAAGTTTTATTTAATCTAATTTAATATAATAACTTTAATCTCAGCCAAACCAATTTACTCACCAACAAATAAAACACAACTAAAGCACTGAAAAAGGCTAAACAATAACATGTTTAAGTTATTTGAAGTTTACACAGCTACATTCTCGTCTGAAAATGTGTTAAAGGTTTATTTTGCGACCCAGAAAGAGTAATAAGAGTAATATTAAAACTAAGTAGCTGCAGTAATAGTAGCCATTGTTGGAAACTGGAATTGGCTGGGCCAGTCTGGGATATGGTTTTCAGTTTTGTTGTCCGGGTGGAAAATCGGGAGAAATTGGGGGGAGAATGGTCGCCCCGGGAGATTTTCGGGAGGGACACTGAAATTCAGGATTCCCCGGAAAAATCGTGAGTGTTGGCATGTATGTCCTAGCATAGCCTGTAACGTTATTGTGACGGACACATTATATGAGTGAACCTGACTTTAAGTGACTTACAGGTTTCTTTGAAAAACAATTTCTTATATCCAGGTTCTTCCTTTGCGCTGCCATCCTCCTCTCCTCCTCGCAGCGCAGGTTTGCCGCTGCTGAAACTAAACAGAGCTCCCTGAAAGGCTCAGCCAATCACATTGGCCATATTTGTCACATGACGTAGGACTCCAGTTGCGAACGTAATTTAACTCTTTCTGCTTCGCTCGCTGAATGAGACGCTGACAGATCGTTTTTTTCTTTCTATCGGGTTTGTTTTTCTTTACTCTAAGAGATCATATTATTGGTGGGGACAATTCAATAATTGCTGGATATTGGTGGGGACACGTCCCTTCCGTCCATGCCAAATCTACGCCCTTGGCATAAATTCCTGCATTTACTTCATTATTTTGCATAAATGTCAGTTATAAACTTAAATATAAAGTTTAAAAAAATATAAAAGTATACTTTCTTACTTTAATCTCCTTTCATGGCATGCATTTTTAATTTCTCTTTGCTATTTGGGCTGATTGGGACCTGATGAATGTAAAAACAAAGAATTACATGTACATTTATACATACGGCGTACATTTATATCCGGTCCGCAAGATCATTTTATGTAGATGTACTATTAGTGTTATGCATGGCCCGGTGATATGAGGCGCTAATAATATACTAACTACAGATCCCATAATGCAGCGCTGCACCCTCCTTGCTGAACGCTGGGCTAACTGGGAACATTCCCGCGTCAATCAAGTCAAACTTCTGTTATTGCGAAGCTAGCCGCTCACAATGGCGAAGAGAAAAGTTGATTCTGAAAGCAGAGCCTTTCAGCGCCAGTGGGTGACTGAATATATGTTTACAGACATTGCTGGTAAACCCGTGTGTCTTATTAGTCGAGCTAATGTGGCTGTAATTAAGGAATTTCATTTAAGACGGCACTACGAGACAAAACGTCAGGATAAGCTGAAAAACTTAAATGCAGAGCAGAAACTAAAGAAAGTAGGAGAGCTAAAGAAAAATGTGACATTTCAGCAGACTTTTTTCACCAGAGCAAAATCACAAAGTGAAGCTGTTGTGAAAGCAAGTTTTATTGTAGCAGAGGAGAAAGCCAAATCAGCCTGGTACCACTCTGAAGAGCTGCATGATGAGGGTGTGCAACGTCTTGTGTCCAGACAAAACGCAGATTTTGGCAAATGTGAGCCTGAGCAGAAATACGATTGCTGATCGGGTTTGTGAGATGGCCACTAATTTAAGAACACAGTTGTGTGAAAGAAGCAAAAACTTTATTGCATACTCTCTTGCTGTGGATGAAAGTACAGACATGATGGACATCTGGCCATCTTCATCCGTGGAGAGGAAATATTGAACATTAAATTGATGCACGGGACAACGACAGGAAAAGACATTTTTTAAAACGTATGTCAAAGGGTAACCGACATGAAACTGCCCTGGGACAAACTTGTTGGACTTACAACAGATGGAGCGCCGGTGTTGTGTGGTGAAAAAAGCGGACTAGTCAGCAGGATGCGAGTAAAGATGCTGGAGGAGAACTGTACCGGTGAGTTAACAGCATATCACTGCATCACACACCAGGAAACGCTGTGTGGTAAAGTCCTAAAAATGGAGCATGTAATGATCACCGTAACACAAATTGTAAATTTTATCTGAGCTAAAAGTTTAAATCACCGTCAATTTCAGTCTTTTATGTGGAAAATAGATTCAGAGTTTGCCGACATTCCTCATCATACAGAGGTCTGTTGGCCGAGTTGAGAGAAACCTGTGCAGATTCAGATGGAGCTGCAGTGTAATGATAAACTCAAAGGCAAAGTACGACACTGAATGGCCCGCACAGTTTATTAGTTCCATTCCTGAAGCAATGCCCAGCTCCGTCTACATGCGGCTCCAACCTTTCATTTATTTTTTCTGGGGTTTTTGGAAGCAAGATCTGAAAACTGCTGTTCACAAACGCTGTCCATCTTATCTGACTGAGCTGGAGCTGTTTTGCAAAGAAGAATAGGCAAGAATTTCAGTCTCTAGATGTGCAAAGCTGGTAGAGACATACCCTAAAAGACTGGCAGCTGTAATTGCAGCAAAAGGTGGTTCTACAAAGTATTGACTCAGGGGGCTGAATAATTACGTACACCCCACTTTGCAGTTATTTATTTGTAAAAAATGTTTGGAATCATGTATGATTTTCGTTCCACTTCTCACGTGCACACCACTTTGTGTCGGTCTTTCACGTTGAATTCCAATAAAACTGATTCATGTTTGTGGCTGTAATGTGACAAAATGTGTAAAAGTTCAAGGGGGCCGAATACTCTTGCAAGCCACTGTATATCTATCTATATATCTATCTATATATAGATATATATATTACAGATGGACCGATCCGTTATTACGTATTGGTATCGGTGCGATATTGACCTAAATTACTGGATCGGATATCGGAGAGAAATAAAAAATGTAATCCGATCTAT
The DNA here is from genome assembly GCF_056152115.1 of Neolamprologus brichardi. NCBI lineage: Eukaryota > Metazoa > Chordata > Actinopteri > Cichliformes > Cichlidae > Neolamprologus > Neolamprologus brichardi. The sequence goes on along the minus strand of NC_142104.1, from coordinate 38,257,919 downwards.
TAAATATCACAAAAACACCTCGCAAAACTTGCGACATGGCATAACTCAGCTCATAACCTTAGCACGTTGGAGCAGTATGCGTCACGTGATAGAGCTGCTGTGCCGTGCCAGACCTCTCGGTGGTCTGATTGAGCATTTGGAGCCTTGCTACCAAACCGGCATTTCATCTCTGAGAAAGTTATCCCAGAGAGAAGTAGAGAAGTAAAGCAATATTCTGTCTTCAATAGATGTGGGCGTGATTTAGCTTATCCAGTTTGACAGAATGAGAAGAAGAGAATGCTTTGAACTCAGATTCTTCTTTACTTTGAACTGCATCTCCAGTTTACATGCCATGTTACTTAAGGCTTCTTATGCATGGTATCCCTTATCCATTTTCATTGTTTCATTATTTCATGCGGCTACCATATCGGCGCCAGCTGCGGTCTCAAGGCTGGAACTGAACATAACAAATAATCTCTCCCCTGATAACAAACTGTGTTTAGACTCTTGGTTCCAAACACCTTCGTGTGCTTATCTCCAAGGCCGAGTCGGACGGCTGGTCTGGGCCCAGCGCTGGATGAATAGCTGCAGGGCAGGATGGCTGTGTCTGCATCGGCTTACTTCTCACCCCTCAGCCACCCCTATTGCTTGTCACGTGCTTCATGGTTGTGATGTGGACATTTATGTGGTCTCTGTGCAGAGGAGTTTTTTTTGTTTTCTGTTCTCATGCTGGCCTCTCATAGGAGCCCAGCATGAGTGGAGTTCTCTTTTTTTCCTTCCTCCTCAACTTGCCGATTGTATTGTACATTTCTGTGTTTTGTTTTCAAAATACTACCGGTCTCCGACCTGTCTCCCCATGTCATGTCTGTGTTGTGTATGTGTGTATGTAAGGTTGGGGGGGGGGGGGTCCCATTTCGCTGCAGGGCAACTTTGCATGTGACAAATAAAGGTTTCTTGATTGATTGATTGATTGTAGCAAACTAGCTGGGCATAACAACTTCCCAAGTACCAACTGTGGCCACAAGAGGGTGCCAAATCATACAAATACAAGCATATAACACATTAAAGTTATAACAACACACTCCCCGCCTGGTATAAATTATTTTATACCACTACATCTTTTACTTCACTGTTTAGTTTCCTGTATACCTCAGTCTTTCTTTGTAGTTTCCTTGGGGAACAGAAGGATGAGCTGAGAAACTGGACGTAGGTAAATCCGTGGAGTACCTTGTTTCACAACCCTAACCTCCACCTTTCTGATTTTATTATCTTGACTAGGGATGTTCTTAACAATGAGACCAATAGGCCATTTATTTTGCTTGGTTTGGTAATCCTTCAGTAAGACAATGTCTCCGACTTGCATGTCCTGTTTGTCATTGATCCACTTCTTTCTGGACTGCAGTGTTGTCAAATATTCTTGTCGCCATCGTTTCCAAAAGATGTTGGGCTAGATATTGGACAGGCCGCCACTGTTTCTTGCATAGGTCTTTCAAGTCAAACACCCCTTCGAGAGCAGACACAACGTTTGCCTTCTGAGTAAGAAGCATTGCTGGTGTCAAGACTGTCGGTGATTCTGGATCTGTACTCACCGGAACCAATGGACGAGCATTCATAATTGCCATCACTTCTGCCATCAAGGTGACAAGGACTTCATGAGAAAGACGAGTAGGCCCCGACTGCAGCAGCATGGCATCTAAGATCCGACGAGCAACACCAATCATTCTTTCCCATGAGCCTCCCATTTGGGATGAGTGTGATGCATTAAAGGTCCATGAGCACCCTTCATTACTAAGATAATTTCGGACCTCTGAGTCATCTGTAAAGATTAGGGGTGGGTTTTGATAATCGATTTATCGATTAAAATAGATTCTGGCTTGTATAGTGTTATATCGATTCATTAAAATCCTGAATCGATTTTTTTAATATAAATTTATTTCGCCCCAAACACCAGAATCTCAGGTTAAACCTCACAAAATTTAAACAACCACCAAACAGCTAAAACAATAAATGAGAGCAGGAACACTGATCCTGCACAAAGACGTAAACACAAAGTGCGGACCCGCCGACAGATCAGAATCAGTGAGATGTCGCCTTTCTCACCCGACGGCACGGACATGGTCGGGGCTGAAAGTCGACAGCTCGCTGATTCTGATGTTTCGGCGGGTCCGCGCTTTGTGTTTACGCCCCTTTTGCGCTGATTCTAAAGCTGTTAGTTTGATCTCTCTCCAAACAATATTGACTTAACCAGCAGCAATCTTCATGTTTTTCTGTGTTTTATCTTCAGATGCTTTGACACAAAGGCATCTGCTGTGATGCTCACACCTTTGATAAAGACTTGCGAGTGTCAGCTTCCTTTTTATAGATACAAAAATATGTAAATGTACTGATCTGAATATTTCTGACTGTCTGAGGCAAAATTTCCCAGATTCAAATCGAATTGAATCGATCGATTTGGGACCTTGTGAATCGGAATCTAATCGATTCTAGAAATCAGTGACGATACCCAGCCCTAGTAAAGATCCTTAACTCTCTACAGGCACTGACGAAGTTGGTTCCACGGTCAGACCTGAGGACCTTGGAAGGTCCTCGTATGGCAAAAAACCTTCTTAAGGCATTAATAAAGCTTGAGGTGGACATGGATTTAATCACCTCTATATGCACTGCCTGCGTTCCTAGGCACGTAAACAACACTGCCCATCGCTTGTTTTCTGCTGTGCCTCCTCCCGTTCGTCATGACACTACGCTCCATGGTCCAAAGACATCTAGACCAACTCTGGTGAACGGGGGTTCTATGGAAAGCCTATCCTCAAGCAAGTCAGACATCTTTTGCTCTTGAGGCTTTCCTTTGAGTTTGCGGCTTATGACACATCCATAGATCAAGCTAGAAACCAGCTTTCTTGCGCCAATTATCCACAAACCAGCTGAGCAAAGTGCCCCCTTTAGTTAAGTGGCAATCTTGGTGGGCAACTTACTGGTGATAATGTCTTACTAACAAAGTTGTCACGTGGTGTCTCTTGGGGAGTATGACTGGGTGTTTTTCATCTTATTGAAGATCAGCCGAAGAGAGCCGTCCACCTACTCTAAGCACTCCATCCTGATCAATAAAGGGGTTCAACCTCCACAGAGGACTTGTTTTGGAAATTTGTTTCCCTCTCTCAAATTGTTTCACTTCTTCCTTGAATGCTAACTGTTGAACACTCCAGATCACTCTAAATTTTGCCTGTGTTTGTGGATCTTGTTTTGAAAGCCTTGACCTGTCTCTTGCCACGCTGATGAGCTTCGCCATTCCATTTTACAGAGTTTTCCATGAGGAGAACCGTTCAAATCTCTGTGGACTGAGAGGTAGCCTTAGTTGCCAGGGTGCTGACTTCTGGGCGAACCTCTGCATCGTGCTGTGGTTCAGCAAGATCAAACTTACTTAATGTCACTGATGGGGATACCTGTTGTTGGACCTGCTTTAGGAACTGAGGACCAGTGAACCAGCTTGTTTTGTGTAGGAGACTTGCTGCAATCGGCCTTGTTGCGATGTCAGCTGGGTTGTTCTCTGTTGCAAGATAATTCCACTGCATGCATGTAGTGGACTTCCTAATTCTGGAGACTCTGTTGGACACATAGATGTAAAACCTTTGCTAAACATTATACAGGGTGGGCCATTTATATGGATACACCGTAATAACATGGGAATGGTTGGTGATATTAAAGTCCTGTTTGTGGGACATTAGTATATGTGAGGGGGCAAACTCCTCAAGATGGATGGTGACCATGGTGGCCATTTAGAAGTCGGCCATCTTGGATACAACTTTTGTTTTTTCAATAGGAAGAGGGCCACGTGACACAACAAACTTATTGGTAATGTCACAAGAAAAACAATGGTGTGCTTGGTTTCAACGTAACTTTATTCTTTCATGAATTATTTACAAGTTTCTGACCACTTGTAAAATGTGTTCAATGTGCTGCCCATTGTTAGGTTTTGTAATGTTGATTGTCATTTATGCTTAGAAATATTTAACCATATATGCTTAGAGGTGTATAATTAATTGTGTAGTGATAGGATGTGTGATCTTTAGCAGGCTGCAAAGGCTTGGTGTGCATTCCAGAGTGTTCTGGAATCCACACCTACATCCTGGGAGCATGGGAAGAGGTCGTACCTTGTTTTATTGTTTTATGGTAGGATAAACGTAGCTATATCTGTTTTAGTCTGAGTGCCTTTTGTTTAGATGAACTGGTGGACTTTCCAGACCAGTAGGTTTAGGGAAGTCATTTATGGGGTCATACTCTGACCCCCCCCACACACACACACACACACACACACACACGCACACACACACACACACACACGCACAGTATTCTTTGTTCACATGTTTACCTATGTAAGATGTTATATGTTAATGACCCAATGCATATTCATGTAACCACAATAAAAGGAGTGCTATGGGGAACCTGGCTGAGAGTCTGATGGAGGTCAAGTGGTGGAACGACACTTGGCTCCAGGCAGGTCTCCCTCATGCATGAGTAACATGAAGAACTTTGCCTACTTGGTGTTCAATGCTTTTGCTGTGTTTTTAAATTGTCTCGTTCCAGCGGTGGGCCTGTGCTAGACAGACCCAACATTAATTGGTCCTTCGGAGCCGGAGCCCTAGAATTGACATTCACCGAGGGGAAAAAGAGACACGCCGAAAGACGTCAGCCAGGACGTATAGAAGTTCTTGTAGTAAAGTCCCGAGACGTGAGAATTCGTCATCGGGCCGGTGGATTAGCTGTCTGTTTTTTCTCCTCGCTGGATGGTGATTGACGGGATTCGAGATTAATGCAAGAGCAACACCAAGTAAGTACTGTACAAAGAAGAGCGCTGTAGCTGCGCGGGTTCACGCGAGCACGGTCGCGCGGGTTTCACGCGGACCTGAGCCGTGCGGTTAATCGCAGGCTTATAAAGGAAAGAGAGCGACGGCTCCTTAGCTGCGCGGGTTCACGCGAGCACGGTCGCGCGGGTTTCACGCGGACCTGAGCCGTGCGGTTAATCGCAGGCTTATAAACAAAAGAGAGCGACGCCTATGCCGTGCGGTTTCACGCAGGCAGATGCATCTCAGTGACTGCGCGGGTACACGCGAGTCCAGGAGCTCAACGGCCGTGCAGGTTCACGCAGGCTGGGGAAAGTTATAGGCCTATTTGTGTTGTTTGTGTACGTCTGTGTCAGTTAAAAGTAATCTGCATTAAGCTTAGGGTTGTTCAAATTAAGTACAATGACATATGAGATGAAGTGATATAGGCAAATATTTTAACTAATGACCTGCATAGAGGCACTTGACCTGTTTGGTAAAACTGTCATCTTAATATGAGCCATTGTTGAGATATAGAGCACACCTGTGAAAACAACTAATATGCTGAACCCTGTATGAAACAGCTAAAACTACTTGATGGAGAAGCTGAATATGAAAGTGCAAGTCTTTGCCACTGTGTGGGGCAAAGCACGCAACCACTGTGTGAGGTTGCGTTGCGGTCTCTTCTGAGCTGATGAGCAAGCTACACATTATCAGATTGAGAGCTGTCTGAGAACTCATCAAAGAGAGGGAAACGAAACTATGATAACTGTGATAACTGGAGTGTGCAGAGTTTCCGTGAGCAGTTTTTCTGCATCTTGCATTATGTTTCTGTTTATTTGTTTTGTTGGGTTGAAAATAATTAAATAAACTTGTGATCATATTTATGGATCACCATGACACATGCCATTGGCCAAATGATTTATTTATGCAGATGAAAAAAGTGAGTGTGAATGTGTCTGACGTCACAGTGTTTTTGTGCGCTGTGTAAAAGTAATTGCCTCTGATTGTGAGAACGGTGATTCTGCAGGTCACCAGCTATTGTAAAGGGGGGGAAAAAAGGAGTAAAAAAGAGACAAAATTTATATTGTAGATGAAAAATAATCATAGGAAAAAGGTTTTGTGTTGATCAGCCAAGAGCAACTACAATCTCATTTTCTGCTTTTAAGAAAGGACAGTTCACAAAAACAGAGAGAGAGAGAGATGTGTGTTGATTAAGCAGTGATAATAATAATGAAAATGTCTTAGTTTGTCACTTTCAGATGACAAGCAGACCTGAATCAATTTTCCACATGCAGCGGTCGGAAGAAAGTTATAGTTTAACATCATTGGAAACGTTCAGGCCAAGTTTCTGGCTGACTTATTTACAGCTCCATGTGTCCCTCAACCTCACAAGCGAGCTCTCACTCCTCCCTGAAGACAAGGAATGCAGCTCCAAAGAGCAATAACATGGCAGATAAAGAGACAGCAGCAAAGTCCTGAGCAAAAAGTCCCAGCAAGCAGCAGCAGTGTGGACAAACAGCATGAGAGAAGAAGAGCAAACCCATCATCCTGCCTGATTGGATGAATGGCACTGTGTTTCCAACAAGCTGCAACTTCACTGTGCAGGTGACAAGAACATTTGAGGAGAACTGAGGAGACTGTTGGAGTTTGACATTTGCCACCTTTGGAGTAAAATGGCAAGAAGAGACAGTGAAACACAGGACAAAGCTGAAGGACAACTGCCGGCTATTGGACTGTTGAAGTGGGAGAGGACAACAGAGTGAGAGCAGTGGTGAGAACACATAGGAATTTTGTTGTTTAATATGGGAAATCAAACTTGGGGTTAGCAAACCTGGGGAAAAGAAAACTGACTGCTTAAGTTGGAAAATTGTGAAGGAGTCTGAAACACTGCAAAAAAGAAACATATACAAAATCACACACACAAGCAGAACATGCATTAACCCTACTAACACAAACATAAGAGAGCTCATGAAGATTAGACAACATCTTAAGCATGTGAGTCTGTTTACCATCTTGTCCAAGTCACTTAGTGTGATGCAAAGACCAGTGGACTCATAACACATTAGTTAAGAAATGATCAAATAATAGCAGAGAAGTGTGTAGGAAAGGCAGCTTTAAGAACATGCCCTGCTGGAGATGCAGCTCCACAGACATTGATTAAACCTGCCTAATAACACAAACACACATGCAATGAAGGTCAGCGTGTTGTCTCTCATCAGTGTTAAAATAGTGTGAATTTAACAGACACTTGTTATCAAATGCTGAATTTATCCAATGCTGAGAACTAACTCTCTAGGTTGCAGGACAACAGTTTAACTTTTGTGAAAAAAATGATAATTCTGGTTTGACCACCCAGTGATCAGACAATAAATTTAGTTGTTAATATAGTAAATTGGGAGATGCTTTCTGCTTGATTGATGCAGCACAAATAATTTACTGTATGAGGGAAATTCTATTTTTGTGATAACATTTTGAATATGCATTTCTGTTGTCCTGTCATCTTAGTGGGTTAATAGCTGATATGCAAATTAGTTGATCGTTCTTAGATTGAGGAAAGGTGACTGAATTCTAGCACGAGTGAATGAGATGTGTTGGAGTCTGTTGTGTGTTGAGTGGAGACTCTAAAACACTGAGTTTCCTGTTTTGATGTGCGAGTGAATCCTGTACCTAGATACACAACTCTGAATACGTCAGAACAAACTTCTTTTGTGAAGTGCATGACAACATGTCACATGTTTTATGATGAAGGGAAAAAGGAAAACTGAATAAAATGGGTGTGTGGCCTAAATGAGTGAAGAGCACAGACCTGTGGATTAAACTCATAACATATTAGGCTTATGTTGTGTGTTGTGCAGCTGATGGTTGGTTCGGAGTGAATCTAGCTGATGATTTTTCTTTTGTTGTGAAGTTGAGCCTGCCAATTAGTATGATGGTATGATAAACCATGCTAATGGTATGATTTACCCTCCTGAGATGAGGAGCTTGTGTCATGACTTAACAAGGCCTTTTTATTTTGTTACTTTCACTGTGCACTGAAAGTTTTGTTCGATAATCTCTGTTTGAGCAGATTTGCACGATTAGAACAGAAAGCGCTGTACGACACGTCGTCGAGAAAATTGTTACAAGTGAGCTTCTCCACATTAAAATGGGCTCCGGAGAAAGTCACTTATCTGGGACAATTAGAAAATGAGAGTCCCTGCCTAAAAAGGATTCAGCGAGGTAATCCGAGCTAAAGTTCTTCTTTTTCTTTTTGAAATGACGTCATTTTGCTGAGAGTGGAAACTAAATGCGACGATAGGTTCCACTATTAGCAAAGAAAGAAAGAATGAATGTATGAATGAATGAGTGAAAGAGAAAAAAAACTGATTGGTAAAAGCTGACAAAAGCTGACAAGGCTTGACCACTACTCAAGGTTAACCTCCACCTAGACAGGACAAAAGGGTGGATGAATCTATGTGTGTTTCCTTTTACAGGAGCAGAAAGATGACAGCAACATTCGAGGTTGCGTGATGATTTAACCTTTTAGGTGCCACTTTCTGTGTCTGTGCATCTACCAGGGGTGTTATTTACTACCTTGTGTTGCTCACAGAGGAAACTGTGAGAAAGAGTGTATACACCTGCGCAGCGCTAACATTTGCATTTTCTTTTCTACAGCATTACAGTTCTTCATGTGATTTGATCATGTGATTTATACCAGGACAACTGGTTAATGTTTTTCTACTACAGGATTTTTGGGTTTATGTGTGAAGAAAACTGTGTTTACAGGTTATGAGTGGTGATGCTGTTACACTGTGTTTTGGGAAAATGTGAAGGTTACTTTGACAATGTGAATAACATGTGAGAAATTTCCTGTGTTGAAAACTAGTGTCACTTCTTTCCACAGCTATGGATGGCTAACTTTATGGTCTTTTTATGGCACCTCTGGAACCTGTCGACCTGCGTCTGACCACCGGGATGGTCAATGTGTATTGCTAATGTTTGTTTTTCTAAGAGTACATGTAGAGAATTCAGCAGAAGCGGACAAGTGACATGAGAAAAACAAATAAGAGATGCAGTGTTTATGGAATAGTTAAATATGGAGCTCATTAACTGGCCATTTTTGAGCTCCTAGTAATATATGAGTGGAGTGACTTTGCTTAAGGGAAGTCACCGATTACATTAATGTTAACTGAGCACATGGGATGATCCATGTCTGAGGCAAATTATGGTAATAATTGTAGTTTACTGATTTGAGAAAACCTGCACATGACACTTGTCTTGCTGATGTTGAATGCTTTATTACTCTTATGATACAATTGTTTATAGGTGTGAAGTTTGATTTCACTTCCAGATCTGTTTTCCAGGCCATGATGTGTATGCAGGCTCCTGGCAGAGCCAGGTGTTAAGCAAACTTAATATGCAAAACACGTTAACATCTTTTATTGTAGGGCCAGGGTTACGGAGCTACTCCGGAGGAGATGCCCTGATGTTGCCTGGGACGTGATCTAGCTAACCTTTTTCTTTAAGACAGGAATCTAGGTTTGATGAGTTGACTCATGGGAGTGTCCATGCGTCAAGAGGAGGGGTCCAGGATTAACATGAAACAATGTTTTCTATTATTGTTGCAGTGATTTGTGTGATTAACAGTTCATTTATGGGTATTTTAACCTATGCAAATGGTGCATCCATGTTCAGATGAGGCTTTGATGGCCTATAAGTGAAGTTCACTGAACTAAAGAATGTGGTTTGATGATTGTTGACATGCTCTCCAAATAGAAGTTTTTCCTCCTAGCAAGGAAATACAGGTGCAGCAGTAATCTCCTGAGAAATCTTCAGAGGCCCGGTGAGAAGCAAGAACCATTCCAGGCATAGCTGACAGTCCAGGCAGCGGTTGAGGTCAAAGGTCGAGCTGTTTGGGCCCATCATGAGATCAGACTTTGGAGCCACAGCAAGGACCACGAAGCTGCGTTGGAATGAGAACTGTGCCAAGGGGGATTTCCAGAGGCCAACAGAGGAGATTGTGGACAACAGACGGGCACCTGAAGGATGAGGGGAGCGTGCCAAGCTCCATCGACAGCGCAGAGGGAGTCCAAGGATAACATCATGATTCTATGAAAAGCACATGAACCAGAAGCTATGGTGGTGATGACAGCAGTTTCCTATGAACATCACCTAATGCTGTGCCACTGTACTGTGCATATGATGACACTCTGAAGACTGCTGGGATCATAACAGCAGTAAGATAACTGGACCTAGCACCCTTTCCAGAGAGGGTTTTTTCTGCAGAGCATGGACAATGGAGGAGTCATAAGTATCCCCCTCGCAGGACGAAGGCCTGAAGTGAGGTGATGGGGGTTGGTAGAGGCCATAAAACTAGAGTGCTGAAGAGGTCTGCAGCTTTGGAGATAACTGAGACCCATGTTGACAAACGACAAACCCAACTGGTATGTTTGAATTTCTATTCTACATACATTTGGACTCTGTTCCTATGGACAGTGATGGAAACAACTGGATGAGACATTCATGACGCCCTGCAGAACTTAAACCACTCTGCAGAGAGACATGTGATTTGCATGCCCAGAGGAGCACCACCAAGCTGAGATGTTGTTGAAAATGTTACTTTCTTATTTTAACTATTAAATTAACAATTCATTTGTTTGCTCGTAGGATGCAGTTTGCCATTGGATGAGATCAATGAGGAATGGGATAACTGCTAATACATTTGTTAAACTGTGTGTGTTTACAGTAATTTAGGGGGATTGACATATGCTGTGTATAAAAATGTTTGCATTTACACTGTCAGACATGAGGTATTCATAACTGGGAACTTTTCTAGCATAAAGGTCAAAAAGGGGGGAATGTTAGGTTTTGTAATGTTGATTGTCATTTATGCTTAGAAATATTTAACCATATATGCTTAGAGGTGTATAATTAATTGTGTAGTGATAGGATGTGTGATCTTTAGCAGGCTGCAAAGGCTTGGTGTGCATTCCAGAGTGTTCTGGAATCCACACCTACATCCTGGGAGCATGGGAAGAGGTCGTACCTTGTTTTATTGTTTTATGGTAGGATAAACGTAGCTATATCTGTTTTAGTCTGAGTGCCTTTTGTTTAGATGAACTGGTGGACTTTCCAGACCAGTAGGTTTAGGGAAGTCATTTATGGGGTCATACTCTGACCCCCCCCACACACACACACACACACACACACACACGCACACACACACACACACACACGCACAGTATTCTTTGTTCACATGTTTACCTATGTAAGATGTTATATGTTAATGACCCAATGCATATTCATGTAACCACAATAAAAGGAGTGCTATGGGGAACCTGGCTGAGAGTCTGATGGAGGTCAAGTGGTGGAACGACACTTGGCTCCAGGCAGGTCTCCCTCATGCATGAGTAACATGAAGAACTTTGCCTACTTGGTGTTCAATGCTTTTGCTGTGTTTTTAAATTGTCTCGTTTCAGCGGTGGGCCTGTGCTAGACAGACCCAACACCCATTGTGTTGGATTGTCAATGCAACCCTCTTCTCCCACTCTTCACACTAAGAGTGTATGCATATTACTGAATGTGTATACTAAATATGTATGTCTACGTGTGTGTATATATGTGTGTGTGTGTGTGTGTGTGTGTGTATATACATATTTTACAAATAAAATAGAGTAAAATAAAATAAATATATAAAATATACAGAGGTTGGTAGTTGGATATTGTGCAAAACAAGTGGCATTTATATACAGTGTGGAGTGCATAATGTTGAAGTTCCAGTAGTGAAGGTGAGGTGTCTATGAGGTGTTCAGCAGTCTGATGGCCTGGTGGAAAAAGCTGTCTCTCAGTCTGCTGGTACGGGACCGGATGCTGCAGAACCTCCTTCCTGATGGAAGTAGTCTGAACAGTTTATGGCTGGGGTGGCTGGAGTCCTTGATGATTCTTCACGCTTTCCTCAGGCACCACTTCCTGTAGATGTCCTGGAGGGAGGGAAGTTCACCTCCAATTATCCGTTCAGAGCAGAGCTATACTGTGGTGGAGCTTGTTTATTTGTTTTGTTTTGTTTGTTTGTTTGTTTGTTTTGTCTTTGCTTTACTTTTGCTTCATATGTTGTTTGTTTAATTTAAGGCTAAAATAAAATAAAATCAATGAGAGGTAAAATTTGAGGGGGTAGGGACTAATAAGTGTATACTTCTGCCTACTCCTTTTCAAACAAAAGAATGGAATGATATTAAGTAATGATTGTGAAGGCACATGTTTGAAATAAAAATTAACTGAACTGAACTAAACATAATAATACAATTATTGGTAGAAACAGTTTAGGGTGGCCTTAGGTCTGATGTCAGCTCACGTTTCTTCTTCTGCAACTTTCTGGGCATCTCTGTATTTGAAGATGCCACTTCACCTACCACCATGGCAACTAGTCAGACCTACAGAAAAAGATAGGCAGAAACAGAGCTACACGCAAACCATAATTACAGTTAACATATGATCGTTAAGACATTGTTTTGTTGTCTTCTATTTTGTCACTAGACATAGACATGCTTTACTGTCATTCAAATTTATACCTTACAGTGCACATAAAAATAAGATTTGCAGCATTGGCACCAATTGTTCAAAATATGAATATTAAAAAATAAAATAAAATAAAAAATATAGTACAAAGTGTATTGTGATGGCTGCACTTACAGCCACACAGTGGTAATACCCACCATGTTAGTGTAGAGGCTTATAAGTAACATTGCATTCACATTTGTCTTTCTTTAAATATAGGAATTAATTTACAGGACAATAAATAACTGGTTTTTGGTTTAGAGTTAATTCACATATCCACATAACACTGCATTCTAAAATAAGTGCGCACATTTTAGTTTACACTGTTATGTATGATTAATCTTTTGTTTTCTGAGTTACCTTAGTTGCAGCTGTTCCAGTCCCTTGATTAAGGGGCCAAGAGGTGGAAAAGGGGCGGAGCGAGCTTTAAAGGAAGACTACAAATTGGTTCATGCCATAACTCGGGACCATGGGGGGGAATTGGAGTTCATTATGTTAGGTTTAGTTAGGTTTTGTGTGTTTTACCCCTTCTCCTGTTTTTGTGGGCTGATCAGCCATTATTTAAGTTTCCCCTTTGTCTCGTTAAGTTAGGTCAGTTTGTTTGAGTTATTAGTAGTGTTGTCAACTTTGAGTAGAGTTCTGTTATTTTGACCTCTTTTATTTTGACCTCACTTGGTGTTCGCTCGCTCTGTGGTATAGTATCGCTTCCTGTTCCTGCTCAAACACAGTGGTGTTTCTGAGTAGCTTATTTGCTTAGCAGTTTAATTAACAACTTTTAAATACATTCTTTTTTTTCCACAGTATAATCTTCACGTGCTTCATCCGAAGCACACTTTCTGTGTACTCACTACCTAATTTATAGCCAAAGTATTCACTCACTGTCTCTGTACTGTTTCGCTAGCTTAGCTCGTAGACGACCCGTTAGCACCATGGCTACTTCACCTGTCCCTTCTGCACTTTCTTGCTCATTGTGTCAGATGTTTAGTTACTCCTCGGCCTCCTTTAGCAGTAATGATATCTGTAACAAATGTAGCATATTTGCAGCTCTGGAGGCCAGGATTACTGATCTGGAGACTCGGCTTTGCACCCTTCTCTCACCCTTAGCTAGCCAGGCCCCTGTAGCTGGTGCAGCCGAAGATAGCGTAGGCCCCGCTAGCTGTTCCCCGGCAAATCCCAAGCAGCTGCGGAAAGAAGGCGGCTGGGTAACGGTGAGGAGGAAGCATAGTCCTAAACCGAAGCCCCAGGTACACCACCAACCCGTTCATGTGTCTAACCGTTTTTCCCCACTCGGTGACACACCCGCTGGGGGTCAAACTCTGGTAATTGGTGATTCTGTTCTCAGACATGTGAAGCTAGAGACACCGGCAACCATAGTCAATTGTCTTCCAGGGGCCAGAGCAGGCGACATTGAAGGAAATTTAAAACTGCTGGCTAAGGGTAAACGTAAATTCAGTAAAATCATAATTCACGTTGGCAGTAATGACACCCGGTTACGCCAATCGGAGGTCACTAAAATCAATATTGAATCGGTGTGTAACTTTGCCAAAACAATGTCGGACTCTGTAGTTTTCTCTGGTCCCCTCCCCAATCAGACCAGGAGTGACATGTTTAGCCGCATGTTCTCCTTAAATTGCTGGCTGTCTGAGTGGTGTCCCAGAAATGATGTGGGCTTCATAGATAATTGGCAAACCTTCTGGAGGAAACCTGGTCTTGTTAGGAGAGATGGCATCCATCCCACTTTGGATGGAGCAGCTCTCATTTCTAGAAATATCGACAAATTTATTAAACCCCTCAAAACATGACTATCCAGAGTTGGGACCAGGAAGCAGAGTTGCAGTCTTACACGCCTCTCTGCAGCTTCTCTCCTCCTGCTACCCCCCCAAAAACCCATCTCCATAGAGACTGTGTCTGCTTCCAAAAAGACAAAAAACAAACTAAAAACCAGCAACAAACAACTTAAACATTTACAAAGAAAGAACAATACAGTATCCACATCTGAACCAAAGAGTAAAACAGTGAAATGTGGATTATTAAATATTAGGTCTCTCTCCTCCAAGTCTCTGTTAGTACATGACTTAATAATTGATCAACAAATTGATTTACTCTGCCTTACAGAAACCTGGTTGCAGCAGGATGATTATGTTAGTTTAAATGAATCAACACCCCCGAGTCATTCTAACTACCAGAAATCTCGAAGCACAGGTCGAGGGGGCGGTTTGGCAGCAATCTTTCACACCAGTCTATTAATTAATGAAAGACCAAGACAGACTTTTAATTCATTTGAAAGCCTGATGCTTAACATTGTCCACCCCAGCTGTGAAACTCAGAAACCAGTCTTACTTGTTATCATCTATCGTCCACCTGGGCCTTACACAGAGTTTCTGTCTGATTTCTCAGACTTTATATCTAATTTAGTTCTGAGCTCAGATAAAATAATTATTGTGGGTGATTTTAACATCCATGTTGATGCTAAAAATGACAGCCTCAACATGGCATTTAATCTGTTGTTAGACTCAATTGGTTTCTCTCAAAATGTAACAGAACCCACCCACCACTTTAATCACACTCTAGATCTGGTTTTAACATATGGCATAGAAACTGAACATTTAACAGTGTTTCCTGAAAACCCTCTCCTGTCTGATCATTTCTTGATAACATTTACATTTACAATAATTGATTACGCAGCAGTGGAGAGTGGACTTTATCAAAGTAGATGTCTTTCTGAAAGCGCTGTAACTAAGTTTAAGAATATAATCCAGCCACTGTTATCATCGTCAATGCCCTGTACCAACACAGAGCAGAGCAGCTATCTGAACGCTACCCCAACAGAGGTCGATTATCTTGTTAATAATTTCACCTCCTCACTACGTACGACTCTGGATACTGTAGCTCCGGTGAAAACTAAGGTCTCTAATCAGAAGTACCTGACCCCGTGGTATAATTCTCAAACACGTACCCTAAAGCAGATGACTCGTAATCTGGAGAGGAAATGGCGTGTCACAAATTTAGAGGATCATCATTTAGCCTGGAGAAATAGTTTGTTGCTTTATAAGAAAGCCCTCCGCAAAGCCAGAACAGCTTACTACTCATCACTGATTGAAGAAAATAAGAACAACCCCAGGTTTCTCTTTAGCACTGTAGCCAGGCTGACAAAAAGTCAGAGCTCTTTTGAGCCAACCATTCCTTTAACGTTAACTAGTGATGACTTCATGAACTTCTTCACAAATAAAATTTTTATCATTAGAGAAAAAATTACCAATAATCATCCCACAGATGTAATATTATCTACAGCTACTCTTAGTTCCATTGATGTTAAGTTAGACTCTTTTTCTCCAATCGATCTTTCTGAGTTAACTTCAATAATGTCTTCCTCCAAACCATCAACGTGTCTTTTAGACCCCATTCCTACAAAACTGCTCAAAGAAGTCCTGCCATTGATTAATTCTTCGATCTTATATATGATCAACCTATCTCTAATAATCGGCTATGTACCACAGGCCCTCAAGGTGGCTGCAGTTAAACCTTTACTCAAAAAGCCATCTCTAGACCCAGCAGTCTTAGCTAATTATAGGCCAATCTCCAACCTTCCTTTCATATCAAAAATCCTTGAAAGAGTAGTTGTCAAACAGCTAACAGATCATCTGCAGAGGAATGGTTTATTTGAAGAGTTTCAGTCAGGTTTCAGAGTTCATCACAGCACAGAAACAGCTTTAGTGAAGGTTACAAATGATCTTCTTATGGCCTCTGACAGTGGACTCATCTCTGTGCTTGTCCTTCTTGACCTTAGTGCAGCATTCGATACTCCATCCATCCATCCATCCATTCGCTTCCGCTTATCCTTTTCAGGGTCGCGGGGGGCGCTGGAGCCTATCCCAGCTGTCATAGGGCGAGAGGCGGGGTACACCCTGGACAGGTCGCCAGTCTGTCGCAGGGCTAACACACAGGGACAGACAACCATTCGCACTCACATTCACTCGCACATTCATACCTAGTGGCAATTTAGATTTTCCAATTAACCTATCCCCACAAGCTGCTTGTCTTTGGACGGTGGGAGGAAGCCAGAGTACCCGGAGAGAACCCACGCAAACACGGGGAGAACATGCAAACTCCACACAGAAAGACCCCGGCCTGATGTTGGAATTGAACTCAGGACCTTCTTGCTGTGCGGCAACAGTGCTAACCACCGTGCCACCGTGCTGCCCCGCATTCGATACTGTTGACCATAATATCCTGTTAGAGCGATTAGAACATGCTGTAGGTATTACAGGTATTGCACTGCAGTGGTTTGCATCATATCTATCTAATAGACTCCAATTTGTGCATGTAAATGGAGAGTCCTCTTCACACACTGAGGTTAATTATGGAGTTCCACAGGGTTCAGTGCTAGGACCAATTCTGTTTACATTATACATGCTTCCCCTAGGCAGCATCATTAGAAGACATAGCATACATTTTCACTGCTATGCAGATGACACCCAGCTCTATCTGTCCATAAAGCCAGATAACACACACCAATTAGTTAAACTGCAGGAATGTCTTAAAGACATAAAGACTTGGATGGCCACTAACTTTCTGCTTCTTAACTCAGATAAAACTGAGGTCATTGTACTCGGTGCTGAAAAGCTTAGAAATATGGTATCTAACCAGATTCTTACTCTGGATGGCATTACCTTGGCCTCCAGTAGGGTTGCCAACCGTCCCTTAAAAAACGGAATCGTCCCGTATTTAGAAACAAAAGTACACGTCCCGTATTGAGCTAATAAGGGACGCACTTTGTCCCGTAATACAGTGAGAATCAAAAGTAGTCTATAAGTTTTAATGTAATTAACGCTTTGTTTGAAAACATAATTCCCAGCCCCGCCCCTGCTTTGTGACCAATGAGCTGACAGCACACTTTTGACATTTCGAGTATGACAATTCAGATTACCGCTCATCTCATTGGTTGAGGAAAGGTCGCTTGCGGAGAAAATACCGGAAGACAACAGATGACCACAACAAAAAGCATGGCCAACAGGGAAACAAACGCCGACACTGCGGTGCAAGTCTCAGACGACAGTACACCTGAAGCTGGGCAAACACTGTGCGATTATCAAACTGCACGATTGGCTCGCAGGGGTTATAAGTTCGTAGGTCACGATGCAGGGTCTCACACTATACCGCCCGATGCTCTGATGCGACCTGAGTGCTCACACTGTCCCTCCATAAAATGAAGGTTATAACAGAAAATCTGTCGCTCGCTCTCCCTCTCTGTCTTTCACTCACACAGACACACACCACCATCAACATTGCTAAATTACTAATGACAAACATGATCAGGCAGCTGTGATTGAGCAGCGATGTAAATCCAACTAGTTTCACGGTTGTTGTGGTCGTGATAATTTGGTGATGCCACATCGAAAAGGCTCGGATGAGCTTTCCAAAGTTCTACAAGTTGTGCCTCCATCGCTTGAGTCTAGATCACACGCTGCACAGCCGTGCTGCTCCGTCTTTTTCACCGATGTTTACGTGTTTGCGCGTGAGCAGTGTGAGCGGCTGCGGTGACACCCTCACGAGCGATTGATGATCGGGAGCTGGTCGTGAGGTGTTAATCGCTTCTCGTTACCCCACGTATACTACACGATGCACGATGAAGGCCAAAATCGGGCCGATCACCAAATTGGTCGCACGACTCAAAAATCGACTCAAAATGGGCCAAAAATCGCACAGTGTGAGCCAGGCATTAGACCAGCAATGTTTGTTCCTCTCAGAGAAAGAAAAAAAGGCTGCAAAAGTGCAGGGAAGAATGGGAAAAGGAAAACACCTGGCTGGAAAAGTACACGATAACACCTATAAAGCGCACTGCACTGTGTCCCGGCGCACTTTTTCCATAGGCGTGCTTCTAATGGTGGGCACATGAAGAACATGAGGGGCGTGAAAGCTCGGGGAACCCTTAACCAATTTTTGTCTACCAGGCCACGGCAGAACCAGATATGGTAAACACTGGTTTGTTTGTTTTTAAACCCTCTGGTTAAGGTTAAAATGGGCATGTGCAGTGAATATCAGCGCTATGTGGCCAGAAGTGTGATAATATAATTTATTTTGTGTAATAAACAACTGCAAGGATAGATGATTACAACAAATAGATGAGTAATACATAAAAGTAATACATAGATGAATAATGATGATGAGTTATGATGCGTAATCATGGGAACAAGTGGGTTTACAAACGGGAGCAAAAGCTGAAATAATGCCTCTGCTGAAGCCAATTGCACTAAATGCACTAAATGTGCACTGTTACAAGAATATTTTTCTTTCTATTGTTTTCTATTAATTTATATAATTTTAAGTTGAGTAGGACAGAGTTCTTTTAAAGAAAGATTTACTTTTATTATCAAAAGTTAAGCATGACAGGCTTCTGTTTAAGAAAGAGACCTGTTTTATTGTGTTAATGTTGTCATTTTGAGCTAAAAATAAATGGCTAAATGATTTTTGTTTCCCAAGTGTTGATATCACAAAGAATACGCATCTACTTAAATCAAATTCAAGTCAAATGGTTAAAAAAAAAAAATTTCACACACAAAAAAAGAGCTAAAAAATTCACCACACTGGGAAGGGTGAAGACAACTGGGTCGCCCGGCCCTGGCCACGAGGTGTCCCTTATTTATTTCTCAGGGAGTTGGCAACCCTAGCCTCCAGTAACACTGTGAGGAACCTTGGAGTCATTTTTGACCAGGATATGTCCTTCAACGCACATATTAAACAAATATGTAAGACTGCGTTCTTCCATTTGCGCAACATCTCTAAAATTAGAAATATCCTGTCTCAGAGTGATGCTGAAAAACTAGTTCATGCATTTATTACTTCCAGGCTGGACTACTGCAATTCATTATTATCAGGATGTCCAAAAAACTCACTGAAAAGCCTTCAGTTAATCCAAAATGCTGCAGCAAGAGTACTGACAGGGACTAGAAAGAGAGAGCATATTTCTCCTGTTTTGGCTTCCCTTCATTGGCTTCCTGTTAAATCCAGAATTGAATTCAAAATCCTGCTCCTCACATACAAGGTCTTAAATAATCAGGCCCCATCTTATCTTAATGACCTTGTAGTACCATATTACCCTATTAGAGCACTTCGCTCCCACTCTGCAGGCCTACTTGTTGTTCCTAGAGTATTTAAAAGTAGAATGGGAGGGAGAGCCTTCAGTTTTCAGGCCCCTCTTCTGTGGAACCAGCTTACAGTTTGGATTCGGGAGACAGACACTATCTCTACTTTTAAGATTAGGCTTAAAACTTTCCTTTTTGCTAAAGCATATAGTTAGGGCTGGACCAGGTGACCCTGAATCCTCCCTTAGTTATGCTGCAATAGATGTAGGCTGCCGGGGGATTCCCATGATGCATTGAGTTTTTCCTTTCCAGTCACCTTTCTCACTCACTATGTGTTAATAGACCTCTCTGTATTGAATCATATCTGTTATTAATCTCTGTCTCTCTTCCACAGCATGTCTTTTATCCTGTCTTCCTTCTCTCACCCCAACCGGTCGCAGCAGATGGCCGCCCCTCCCTGAGCCTGGTTCTGCCGGAGGTTTCTTCCTGTTAAAAGGGAGTTTTTCCTTCCCACTGTCGCCAAAGTGCTTGCTCATAGGGGGTCATATGATTGTTGGGCTTTTCTCTGTATCTATGAAGCGCCTTGAGGCGACATTTGTTGTGATTTGGCGCTATATAAATAAAATTGAATTGAATTGAATTGAATTGAATTTTATGGGCCCAAGATTTTAATTCTTTTTGCATGATTTAACCAATTATGTTTTTTGGGTTAAATAAAAAATCTTTTTTTTGGACTTTAACCTGTGCCTAAGTTTCCTTCACTGCTCGGTCCATCACATGTATATACATCTTAGTAGAGATATAACTATACGAGCAGATCTGTAGTTTTTGTATTTGTTAGTTTGGTTTTTTTTTTAAAAAAGAAGGCGTGAATCCAAACAAGACAGCTGTAACAATCAAGGAGTAGATATGGTAAAGTTAAATGACTTTATTTACCTGGGGTCAACCATCCAAACAGTGTTAAATGGCATACCATTTAAAATAGCACTTTTCTGTCCCACTTGTGTAAGTGAAAGGAAAGGTTTATAAGATGGTAGTGAGACCTAATATGACATAGGATCTGCAAATGATGGTACTATCAAAAAGAAAGAAGATGGAATTTGAGGTGCCACAGTTGAAGATGGTCAGATCTGGGAATGACCAGAATGAACCTGATTCAAAATGGGTATATCAGAGGGACAGCTCAGATCAAGTGCACTAGAGACAAAGCTAGAAATGTTGAGGTAGTTTGGACATGTTCCAGGACACAATTGTGGATACAAGGCAGCAGGAAAAGAGGAAACAATAGAGAGGATTCAGGGATATGCTCAAGAAGGATATAAAGAGTCAGCCTTTGCTGATGCACTGAGCATTTCTCCTTCTCTCACCCCTTCTCACAACTCTGCATTTAATTATGAGTTATTAGTCTCTGGCTCTCTTCCACAGCATGTCTTTTATCTCTCAACTTACCCCCGACTTGTTGTAGCAGAATGCTGCCCCTTCTTGTGCCTGGTTCTGCCGATTTCTTCCTGTTAAAAGCGAGTTTTTCCTTGCTCAAACGGGGTTGTAAATAGTTATTTGAATGAACAAAAAAATAATTATGGAAAAAATTTCCATGTGATTAAATTGCGTTATTTTAGCATTATGCAATTCTGTCATTCCAACCTAATGTACTTGACTTAGAACAACTTAATGAATTAATGACGAATCAACTTTTTCACTGCAGTTGAGTCCAGCTTAATTTTACTGAATTGATCCAAATTACATTACTCCAACAAAAATACTTAATGCTAATAGATAGCCATTTAGTTTTCAACAAAGTCAAAGTCCGATTAACAACTTGCATGTCATGCACACCTTTTTTTCTTACGATTTAATGAATTTAGGACATAGCTGTCACACCATCCATCCTTTTCCGTTTCTCCTTATCAGGTCGCAAGGGGTGGCAGGAGTCTATTCTACCTGTCATACGGTGAGAGGCGGGGTATACCCTGGGCAGGTCCCCAGTCTATCACAGGGAGACAGACAACTATTACCACACTCACATTCACACCTGTGGGCAATTTAGAGTCACTAACTGCATGTACGGAAAGAGACACAACCACAGGGAGAACATGCAAACTCCACACAGAAAGGCCCTGGCCAGTTTGTGGATTCGAACTCTTCCTCTGAGGTAGCAGTGCTTTCACTGAACCAACGAGCTGTCACTCCATACTTTAAAAAAAAAAAAAAAAAAAAAGTAGAAAAGCTTTGATTACAAGGCTTCACACAGAATTTTCTTTACGTTTTTGTCTTTGCAGAAGATTGCAGTAAATTTAATTACGGAAGGCCCAAACCTAAACATTTACTTCCAGGATCACATTATCAGAAGGGCAGCCACTTTGTAGTCACCAGATCTAATTTATTTGAGCATCTACTGTATGGTATTGTTTTTTTTTATTTATTACAGAGTACTCTGCACCACCATCATCAAAACACCAAATGAGGTCGTCATTTAGTCGTCGTCAATAGTGCTAATTCCTCCATTAAGAGTTGATATATAGAAATCAATCAATTCAAAACATGTTTATACATAATTAAGTTACCATAAAATTAATAAATATATAAGCAAATAAGTAAAACGTATATTCACAAACAGATATTAACAGATAGGAAATACTGGGACATATATGCATATACATATATGCCCCCCAGCAGCAAACTCAATTTTTCCCAGCTGCAGAACATCAGCCAGCACTAAGCAGTTCTTTGAATGAACTGTGACAAGGTGTTGTTCTTTCCCCCTTCCCCCATCTTCAGTCTTCCGGGAACACTAATAGGCTCCATGCAGAGTAATGTGACCAACTGAATCATCCTCACCCCAGAGCTGGAAGCTGCAGATCAGAGGAGCTGTGCTCAGTCCCACTCCCACACTGAAAAACTTCTCTGGAGTGACACTTTCTGCTAAGGATTTCTTGGATAGTAAACCTCATCTTCCAAGGATCTAACAGCACAGTCTCTCTATTTGTTCCAGCCACTTTTCCCACTTGTCAGACCTCAGATCAGCTCTAAGGTGAAAAGGTCATAGGGCCCAGGTGTAGCCCTGACTACAGTAATAGGTAAGTAAAACCTTATACGTGTGATGCTGACAGACTTGAAACACTGCTACATGGATAGTGAGCGATTAGTTATCAGCTGATCAACCTCATCAGTCCTGCGGAACCTTTGAAGTGCCCCTATTTTAATCTAACTTGTTGACTTTGTAATAAAAAACAGGATTGGTCGGGTAACATCAGTGAAATTTGTGGGCTCTGATAATTGTAATAGATGTAGTAGACTAATGATTGCTACAGTGATGTAGATGATCACTCATCTCATATTTGTATTTAGACTTGCTTGTTCAAATACAAGAAGTGAACAGCTGCAGCCTGATTGTTATATAAACCTAGGTGCACCCCACTGAGCTGGCAATAAGCACTTATTTCCACTAACTAGTCTACTTCCTTTTACATGAACAAAGATACAAAAAAGACTTTCGAGGCACTATCAGGCAAAATTTCTGTTACTTAGAGTAAATAACTTCCATTAGTTAGAGTAAAGTAAGTAAAGCAGTTACACAAAGTGTTCATCATACATCATCGTACAAAAACGAGGCTGTAGTATAAATAACAGAAATCTCTATGAGGTCAGAAAAACTGAACTCATACAGACTGCATACTGCATTAAACAAGCAGTATTTACATAGTACATTAATGAACTTTACAGAGATAGCTTCATCTAGTGTTTTTACAAACATGATACCACAACTGCTATGTATAAAATATTCAAGGTAGTGTCTGTTTGGAAAGTTTGGTGGTTCACAGGCAAACTGCATCTGCCAGTCTGTGTCTGTAGTTCTTACAAATTTGTTTTTAAGTGAACACAATGCCCTATGAATAACAGTGTGCAGAAATGGAGAAAAAAAAAACATATCTGCAACACCATAATCACCTAAATTAAGTTATTTAAAATATTTTGCATATAAATACATACAATATATATAAGTACAAAACTGACTTCAGCTGTGGGCCTTATATTTCGTCTCCTAAATGTCTAGAGGAATTCTCTTTTTGACAGAAACATTAACTTTGACAACTGACCATAAATTCTAACATTGAATTCATTCTCAAGTCTAAGTTACCAACTTAGAAAACAGAAAAAACGCAAACAGAATTATGACCATAAATCACTGATTATTCAACATCATAGCATAAAATGAGTAAGAGACATTGTGGCAGTATTGCACTCGGAGCAGTGACGCTAAGCTTTGGTGCCTACCTATTGAATTCTTTCAATTTACTTCATGAACTCTGACTCTAATTTTGCTGTTGGACTAATTGATGGAGGCATATAACTATAAGATTCTAATACTTAATATTAATATTTTTCTTTTTCAAAATATTCAAGAACTAACAAACAACTTTTTACAACAAAACTACCTTATGTTTGAATTTTGGCTAGAATTTAGATTAAACTGAAGCATAATGGCACATGTTGTCCCTGTGCTTGAGTGTTTTTTTCCTGGAGGTCAGTCTTTGTAGTTTTTTAATATTGACATTTTTTCCATGACATCGGCTACCACAGTGATCCTACCTTCGCCATTGTATCTCCTCACAGACGTACTCAAAAGCACCACAGAGAGAGATGGTAGAGATAATGACACATGTTTTCGCAGAAACAAGAATGTATTTAGAATTTGCTAAGAATCTATCTGTCCATGTGATCACAACCTGTTTTTTTGTTTTGTTTTTGTTTGCTTAATAATCAAAACAAAGTACCTATTGTTAATTCATATGACTCAACCCTATTTTAACATAACACCTTGGGCAGTTAATTTTGTGCTACTAACATTATGACCTAACTCATCATTGGTCACTGTCACATAAAACATGCATGTATAGAATCACCCCATGTGGAAAAGAAATTTAAAAAGTGCATTTTATGTAAAAAAAAAAAAAAAAAGAAAAGAAAAAGACAAGAAAAGAAAAAAAGAATAGACTTCTATATCTATGTACTCCTTTAACATTATTACAATGAATTGTAATGTGTGTATCAAGTATTCACATTCTTTTAACACCAGAAAAATGTGAAAAGAGACACTTTCATATGTAAATCATTTTATCATTTATCATGTTTACTTCTGCATTGCTTCTACCATTCCACGCCTTGATTTAGTTCTTATGAAGCAGGCAACTGGCTTTTGGGGATACAGTTGTATATGGCATAGATCTACCATTTTGGCAATATAGAACTTTCCATAGATTTGTGGTTAGGGATTTTTAGGTGGTTCATCTATAATTTATAACATCTCTGATTAAACAAACAATATAGAACACTACTACTTAGCTACTTATTTGCTAGACAGGATAGAGCCAGCATACTCGTTTGGAATTGCTCTTAGTCTTTATACTAAGCTAGGTTAACTACATGCTGACTCTAGATCTGTACTGAACACACAGAAATGTGACTGATACTTGTGTTTTGCCTCAGTTCTGCTTTTTCTAATGGCTCATGTGATCACAAGCTGATCCAGTGACAGCTTACAGACTAAAATTACAAGGAAAATACAAGGAAACAAGCACATGGCTCTCATGTAAATGCTTGGCTTCATTTAATCAGACTGATGTTTCCCCAGCAGCCAAAGACAAACTACAAAATGATCAGCAGTGGATTCACCTCTCCACTTATTACCTCAATTTGTCAGTAACTGACAACCCACACCACATATTTATTTTCCTCTTTGTGTTTTAAATAGTTATGAAATGTATGAGAGAATTAAGTATTTGAATATTTTTTTATCTTTTTGATGTGTTTATATGTAAAAGGGAGTTGCTTAATAAATGCGTAAAAGGGTGGTAAATGTATATTGTAACTGGTGAACAAGACAAGTGGAGAGCCATGTAGTGCAGTAAGTTTAAAGCTCCCTGCAGATGAAAGATGCATTCCTACTCTGCATGTTGCTGTGTTCCTCAGACAGATTCCCAGCTGGGACCTGCTCTAATCTCCTGGCAACAATATTGACATAGAAATAGAAACTCTGGAGAGGACAGGACTAGCTCTCGCCTGTGGGGATTGCCTGCAAATATATCTGCTATAGTTAATATTAATCACAAAGTTGTGCATTATTGCATTAAAGACAGACAGACAGACAGAAAGTTAGATGTTCTTTCTTCCCACCATTCTGGTACAAGTAAATCATTTGCCAGAAAACATCTAAAAGAGTCTGCTTGTTTCCAGACATAAAAGTCTTATGCCTACTCTGGCAAACCAGTGGTTTAAAATTGTTATAAACCCTCTGTATTTCCATTCCTGACGTTGTGAAACAGAGTTGATATTGTTCCTGAGTTGGCTAAAAACATTGTAAAAATGCCTTACCAGTTCGTTTAGCAGCTGACTCTCTGCATCTGAAGCTGCATCTCAGGTGGTTCCTGTAGTCTGCCATCTTATGTTTGTTCATACTCATGTACCAACTTTAGGCAGTCCTTTCCTAAACCCTTTGGTTCAGGTATGTGAATGACACCTGGGAGAAAATCAGGACGTGCCACAATTCAATAATCACATTAACTTAATAGACAAACACCAGAGAGGATATGAAAGGAGTTAGACTGTGAAAATTCCATCATTAATGGGAAACATTTGAAAGTGTACAGTAGACACTGACTTTTTTTAAACCAGTGTATCCAGAACCTAGTAGCACTTTTCTACTCTACCTGAGTACTCAGAGCAGTTTATACAACTTGGCTCATTTACCCATTCATACAAGCACTTCTTCTATGCTGAAGTTCTTTCTATCTAGCATTCACACACATTTATACTCCAGTGCATGCAGACAGCAGAGGATAAGTTGGGGTTAGTATCTTGCCCAAGGATATTTGACTTGCAGATTGGAGCAGCCTGGAATCAAACCACCAATCTTCCGATTAGTAGATAATCAATATTTAAGATTTGACTCTTATCACTTATCCACTGGAGAACACACTACGTGTCATAAGGATGCCACAACAGATAGTGAACACCATCCAAACAGACACAGCTGCCAAGGAAGCAGAACAACAACATATCAAAAAGGCCCTGAGTAAATGTAGTTATCCAAGCTGGAGATTTGTCAAAGCTGGGAAGACACCTTAAGACAAAAAAACCCACAGAGAAATAGTGTATAGGTTTAAGTACCAGGAGGATTGTTGTGAATTATACATGGGGGAAAACAAATAAATTCCACCTAAGTGGACGGCACAACTGTCCTGAAGTTTATTTACACCTGGTTCTAGTTTCGGTCATTTTACAAATGCACTATTTATAAGGCAGGCGAAACCTGAACTCAGCTGAGACTGAAGAAGTCATTTGCACAGTTCTCCCACTGAAAGGGTTATGTTGAGATGAACAGAATACACTTCCTGGGATCTCACTGATAGGTTTATTTTGTTTTTTCAGTTTAATGATAGCTTGCCACACTTGCATCAAGTGAGAGTTCCAGTGAAAATGTATTTGTCTCACACACACACACACACACACACACACACACACACACACACACACACACACACACACACACACACACACACACTCACTCACTCACTCACTCACTCACTCACTCACTCACTCACTCACAGACAGACAGACAGACAGACAGACAGATAGTAGGGGTGCAACGATACACAAAATTCACGGTTCGGTTTGATACTTTGGTGTCACGGTTCGATATTTTTTCGATACAAAAAAAATGTTCATGCCTTTTTAATTTGTCATTTATTAAAATTATAAATATATATTTTAACTCAAAAGTACAGTTTTTAAATGTAATGTTGCTGAAACAACAAAGTAATAAAAAAAATTAATATCTGATTGAGGAATCACTCATCATTGGAAAAGAGAGTTTATTACAGAGAAATGGCTCTTTCCAAAAATAAAAGCTATACTATACACTTCTTCTGGGGTATATTCTCAGCAGCATATTAACCTCTTAAGCCCCAAGGGGGTTTCTGAGCTTTCTGCTCGAAAATGTAATGCCCAAATTTAATTGATTATTTCTCTGCAATTACAAACTCTGTCCTTACAATCTTGGTATCAAAATAAAGCTAACACTTGGGAAATTTCATCAGAGGTGTAAATATTGAATCAGATATTACTGTGTCAAAGTTACTGAGACTGGAACACAGAAAAAGTAAGTAGATTTTATCCTCGCCTAATTATTGTTTTTTAATTTTTAGCATATAACCCTTTGAAAAATATGCCTCAGATCACATTTGGTTCCAGAAATCCAGTAACCAACATATAAACATCATCTGTGCAAAGATTTATGTTTCTAAAGTGAAACAGTGAAAAATTACAGCGCTGTCAATACATGAATATCCAGACGTTGTACAAAAATGTCCAATTTTGGCACACAATTGGACACCATGCCAGTTGATTTTTTTTAGGTATTAAAGAGCAGAAATTAATAAATTGTATTAACAGGCCTAAACATGCTTTTTTTTTTAAAAAATATATTTTTGAAGAATTAACCACACATTTACATGGCAACGGCCCTTTTCTGCAGCATATAGAGCGTTTGATTGGCCTCTGGCCCTTTAAACTCCGAGGGGCTGTAACTTTGGTTTCTTTTGGTCAATTTGCGTGATTGACACCTCTTTTTAATGTTTGAGCCAATAGATTCACAGTGACGATGCCATGTTCACATCACTTCAACCAATCAGACGTTGTGATGCCAAAACCCACGTGGGCCCAAATTTACTGCATGTGGCGTCTCTTCAGTCACGTGTCTGTAGGTGGGTCTAAAATGGAGGTTGTTGACAGAAAACTGCTCTGATGCAGCTAGGTAGGCATGGCAACTACTGTTAATCACGTGGCTACCGGCTACCAGCGAAAATAATGGAGGAAATCTGGGGTAAGCCAATTTCTGTCTTAGCGCATTTGCGCTGCTGTGTTTTTGTGGTCTTCTTTTGTGGCTCATTCAGTGAATTTTGGTCTGATCGTGGTGAAACTTGGTGTGTGGAGTCAGTGATAGCTCTGGAAGCTAACCAGCCCATCCTTAGCCGGTTACACAAGAATTTCTGGTTCTTCTTCCGGTTTTGTTTGGTTAGCGGACTTCTGCGCATTTATGTAACTGCTGGTTCAATCACGGCTTGTTTTCGGTGTGTTTGGTGGTTGTAGAAATGGTTTATATGACCTGACCTCCTCCTTTTTGCCCCCTGTACCAGGGCGTGGGGCTTAAGTGGTTAAACATATCAGGTCCCCATAAGGAGAATCATGTGCTAACGGCTGTCTAAATGACTTGGGTAAAGTTTGTAGCATGCATGCTTGTTGTTTTTGTCTGCTTCCACTTGTCTTTGCACTAGGATGATGTCAGAGTAAATGTGCAGTCATATTCGTTGTGTTCCCACTAGTGCTGTCAGCGTTAATCTGAAATGATGTTAATGCCACAACAAGGCAAATCTCTGTTAACGAGCTACAGCAGATTGCCCTGTGAGTGGGGCTGGATGGCCAACACCTTAACGAGCTAACCTGCTAACACACTAGTTCCCACCAATGTAATTGAGCATTGCTGGCACATCCAACATACTGTTTTACTTTTGTCCATGACATGCTTACCTTCAGGGTCATACTTCACATGAAAACCAAAATAGTTCCAAACCCACATCTGAATGAGGGTGGGGGAGGTTCAATTTGCCATGTTGCAATGAGCTTAACTTCTGTCTGGCTAGCTTGCCCTGCGCTCAGTGAATCTGCGTTCGACTACTCCGCCTAGGCTGCACTGTCGAACGCAGATCCACTGAGCGCATCTCAGAAGGAAAGTTGATAAAATAAATTAAAAATTTTGTATTGTTCGATACATATGCCTACCGAACCGAAAGCACTGTATCGAACGGTTCAATATCGATATGAGTATCGTGGCATCCCTAATAGATAGATAGATAGATAGATAGATAGATAGATAGATTCAAATATAGTCATAAATTTTGCCAAGTGAATATAAAATGTTTTAACTTATATACTCTGGATTTAGAGGAAGAAGACCAACATTTTTTAAATCTGATTGATTTCTGCTATACTGTCCTTTTTTATTCTCTGCACATACATGCATTTGGTTAGCTTAGCATAGCTAAAAGAATCCAGCAACTTACAGGCAGCAGTGCATCAAGACCTTTTTTCAACTAAATTCTAATTACAGTTATAATCTTTAGATTGTAGGAACTGCTCTCTGTGCTCATTTACTGGAGAAAAGAGACAGGAGTGAATAACCTGAACTTATTGTCCTTTTAACCAAGCTGAAATTATTCAGCAAAATGATGCGATTCAAAACAGCAGTCACAAGAAGTATGTAGAGAGAAAACAGGAACTTGAGAAGCTATTGCAAGCTATCTAATAATTTACCCACAGATCACAAAGCCCCCACCCCCACCTCTTTTCCATACATGGGCAAATTTCATACCACAGTGTGACTAACTTCTTGCTCTTTTTTTCTTTACATCTATTTTTGTATGGGAAAAATGCTGATAAAAGTTGTATGGATAATTACTGATCATTTATGTTAGTCAGCTCCCCTGTTATTTCATTTCAGGATCATCATCACCTTCACTTTGCCCATAAGCATGACAACCAAATCGAACAGCAGTGTTCTGGGTGGCAAGGCTTCCTCATCACCTCTCCTGTCCGCTCCACCTCACCAGCGTCTGATCACCAAAGATGGACACTGTGCACTTCGCCCCACTGTGTGTTCTTCGGGCTCATGGCATGAGACTTTACGCAGAGCCTGGCTGTTGGCCCTGCAGGATGTGTGGGGATTGTTGGTGAGTCTGCGCTGGAGATGGGTCCTCCTGGCCTTCTGCACCTCCTTCCTGGCCCACTGGCTGTTGTTTGCCTGTCTGTGGTACTTGCTGGCACACCTAAATGGGGACCTTGCTGTGCAGGATCATGATGCGCCCCCACAGGGGCATGTGCTCTGTGTAAAGCACATTACAAGCTTCACTGCTGCATTTTCCTTCTCCCTGGAGACTCAGCTAACCATCGGCTATGGCACTATGTTCCCCAGTGGAGACTGCCCCAGTGCTATAGCACTGTTGGCTGTACAGATGCTGCTTGGGCTCATGCTGGAAGCATTTATCACAGGTACATCTCTCCATCAAAACATCAATTATTCTAAGACAATTCTCAGTCTTAAGTTTAATTTACTATTTGGGAAACATAACAGAAAATAACTACCACACTGAGTTGACATTTACATGTTCACAATAGAAGGTGTTTTAGTGGTAGCCCAAAGTCTAAAGGAAAACGTGTAAATCATACTAAATGAATCATACTATCATTTCTTTGTGAAATTGCTCATGATGACATTTTTCTCATAGGCTGGAACCTTTCACAGCAGACTTTGTGAATCTGGGCAAGAGACAAAATACACCCCAGACAGGTTGCCAGTCTCAGTCAGTGCTTAAATCAAACCAGTAATCTCCAAAACACCTATCCACATCCTAATCATAAACATTTGAAGTGGAAAACTAGATCTTATGGCACAACAAAAGATCTAAAGATTAATTAAACAAATATCTTATAATACAACATGTTACAAGATCTCTTTCATTAATCCTGAGATAAGAAAAAAAGCTATAGGATTCCAACCTCATGAGGCAGAACAGAGATTGCAGTTTTAAAGCTTCTGAGGCTAAAGAAATGTGACACCTGCTGGAATACTCCAGGTATTGCACTTCCAGAGATAAATCCCATGAATATATTTCTAGATAGCCAGAAAATTAGATATGTAATATTGTTGGCTTCATCCCATAGAAATGCTATTCTATCTTGGACATTGGCATCTTTTGTCTGAACCTTTTTCAAGCTTTATTCAAACATTACGCTGCTCCTCACAAAAATTCACAGATCAAACCACACTTTACTTTACCGATGTGTGAGTGTTACCAGGTCCAACCCAGTAACACTGCTCCAACTTTTCATTGATAGATGAACCAAAAGCAGTGCACAGTGTAAGAGGCTTAAGAAATAGTCATATATTTTAAGTTATTCTCCTGTGATTTGAGACACATTTAGTACAGTAATGTAAAAATAGGGCACTTTAAGAATACAGTTGTGCTTCTAAAATTTTAAAAGATATTTTGAAGTTTAAACATCATTCTTTGGTCTAAAATTGTTTCCACTGTCACGATCACTGCCTTTGCTATATAGAAATCAGAAATGTGCATTTATCTGATGACAATGCACACCCTCAGAACAAGTGAGGAAAGTAATGATGTTTATCCAAGTGCTTGTATTTTACTTTTAGTCTTTCCATTGTCTATTACCTTTTGTTTCTGTTTTACTACTGAAAAAAAGCAGAAATATTATATGTTTTTCAAAAGTCTACACCTTTTCTATCAGACATACAATTCCCCAATTTCTATATGAACTTGCTGTAGTTGTCTGCCTCTCCATACAGTTAGGACCATAACATTGTGGACATTGCATATTTTTACATTTTTGCTTCTTCAGCCTAACGGTTCCCTTCACCATCTGGTTCGGGGGTTACCACCACGGCAGGCACCAACCACCTTGTGGCCACAGCTCAGTGCAGCAGTTTCAGCAATTGAGGTGCTGAGTGCATTTGGACTCACTGTCGAAGCTCTGCTGGAGGTGGGAGTTGAAGGACTGGGAACTGTGTCAGGTGTTCCTTGTGAACCCTCACTATAGGTTTAGGCACGCCAGATCTGTCCAGCATCCTGCCCCGCCACCTGATCCAACTCACCACCAGGTGGTGATCAGTTGACACTTCAGCACCTCTCTTTACCGAGTGTCCAGAACATAAGGCCACACATCTGATGATATGATTACAAAATTAATCATCAACATGTTGCTTAGAGAGTCCTGGTGCTAAGTGCACATATGGACACCTGTATGTTCGAACATGGTGTTTGTTATGGACAAACTGTGGTTTGTACAGAAGTCCAGTAACACAACACCACTTTGTTTCAGATTTGACAGGTCATTCCTGCCACTCACGCCCCTCCAGATCTCACTGTCATTGCCCACATGAGCGTTGGAGTCTCCCAGTAGGACGACAGAGCCCCAGATAGAGCACACCCTCAAGCACCCTGTCCAGGGAATCCAAGAAGGCCGTCATTCTTATAAGAACAGATGATACACATTAACTCAGGCTCGTTCCCGATGACATTCCATGTCCCAGTTGCTAGTCTTGGTAGCCTGGGATTGGTCTCTGACCTTGGCTTCTACCTAGCACACATTGCACCCGAGCCCTGCAGCGCAATGTGGGGATGGTATGCCTACAGGAAGGTGGGCCCATGTTCATTTTTTGGGCTGTGCCCAAATGAGCTCCATGGACTAAGGCCCGGCCATCAGACGCTCACCCCCGGGCACCCTCCCCGGGGCTGGCTCCAGGGCAGGGTCTTGGTTAACCCTATCCTGCACAGGGTAAATGGTTCCCTCGATCTTCTGCTCATTGGGTTTTTTTTATTGGTCTTTGTCTGGTCCATCACCCAGGATCAATTTGCATTGGGAGACCCTACCAGGGGACAAAAAGCCTCAGACAACATAGCCCCTGGTATCCCTGGGACACAAAAACCCCTCCACCATAATAAGGTAGCGATTTGTGGAGAGGTTTAAAGCATTTAGCAAAAGTATTACATTAGGTGTTTAGGAATTATAATCCTTTTTATATGCAGAGGTTAAAGATAATTTAATAATAATTTGAGAAAAAGTTTTCAGCTTAATGGCACTTCATGTTTTCATGTTCTTTGGTCATATGCTGCAACCATTACTATTAAGTACTCATTTTGTGGGGGGTTTTCCATGATGCTTGGGAAAAATATTTCCTGTGCTATGGTTTAGTACAAAGAAACATTAATAAAAAATGTGATTAATCGGCTAAAAAAACCCAACATGAACAAGACTTCGTCTTAACTTTCAGGTGCATTTGTAGCCAAGATTGCCCGCCCCCAGAAGCGAGCAGGAGCCATACAATTCAGCCACCAGGCAGTGGTGGGCCAACACCTGGGTCAGACGTGCCTCATGCTTCGAGTCACCAATCTGCTGCAGCGGCCTCTGGTGGATGTAAAGGTGAGTGCTGTGCTATACGAGGAGCATGAAGGCCAAGCTCTGCACCAGACTTCATTGGACTTCTATTTGGACCATTTGGGCCAGCAGCCATGCCCCTTCTTCATTTTCCCACTCACCTTTTACCACCCCCTGGACCGTCGGAGCCCCCTCTATCCTGTCCTGTGTGAGGGTTCATCAACCCACTTTGAGTTAGTTGTCTTCCTATCAGCCTTGCAGGAGGGAACTGGTGACACTTGCCAGAAGAGGACCTCTTATCTGCGCCAAGAAATCCAGTTTGACCGCCGCTTTGTCCCTGCTTTGGGTTTGGATGCCTGTGGAAGGTACACAGTGAGCAACCAGCACTTTGATACAGCCCATTCAAAAGAGCCTATGAACAAGGACTGTGTGGTGCAGATCAACGGTGATGGCAATGAGAGGATGGAGTAAGAATGCTGAAGGGAAGATTCTCAAAGAGACCGAGAGAATATGCAAGTGGAGGCAGATATATTTGTTGTCAGGAGGTATTTGATTGAATTTGGTAAATTTGAATTTATGATTCAACATTATAAAAATTCAAATGTATGCCAGATATATATAAGTACTGCTGCAGGCTCCCTCACCTCCTCCCTCAAATCACTTCAAGTCCTCAGTGCTCAAAGCAGGGGAACCAGTAACTACTGGCAGTTGTATTAGTTAAAATGACTGACTAGCAAGGATGGAAGAATGTGCGCGGAGTGGGGTATAGGGACATGTGTGTGTTTGAACATTTAATACTTAAGGAAAAGTAATTCAAGATGATGAAAATGAAAGGATCATTGAAGAATTTACATGACTGAATAAAAACAGTCTAAACTGTTCTGTTATCACACTTCAAACTTACAAGGTACGATCAAAAAGTTTGGTCACTCAGCTCATGAAAATACACAATTTATATTTAGGCATCACCTTATCGACAGCACTTGAGTGCTACTGCAGTTTCACTGTCATGCTTGCCCCATTACTGTATTTTTAACCACACTAACAGACAGTTGCTACTCACCAACTGCACATCTTGCCAGATTTGGTTAATTCTTTTCTCCAAAATCAAATGAAAATTGCAGAATTGCTGTGTTTAAAGAATGAAATCCATGGTTAGAAGTACACAGGAGCCAAAATTTAAATCTATTCTAGGTTTTTATTTTTATTTTGGGGAGCCATGGAGCAGTTTGATTGCATTTTGTATCAACTAAATTTTCACGCTTCTCATACAAGGATAAGATATTTATTGAATTCCAAGTAAGCAATTTACTGTGTAGAAATTCAGATGTACCATGTTCAAATGTAATACCTGCTTTGAGAAATTACTGACTTAAGCTAGCTAAAGGGTAGGTTCCGATAGACTTAACAGGAATAACGTATGAATATTACTTGACTGGGACCAGACATAAACAGTTGCGGGCCAGAATAAACTTACAGTTCCCAGCTACAACAAGCAATACAGTACATGACAACTGAATGATCCAGAACGTGACACAGTGGTGGAGTGGCCAGTAGGAATATTCTGGGTTTGAATCAAGAGTTTGCATGTTGTCATCCTCGCCTGTGAGTGCCCAGTGGCAACACTACATTACCTATTTATAGATGTTATAGAATTCCTTATTTAACTGTATTATCAAATTAAATAGAATTAGTTTTCTAGCAAAAATACATTTGAGAGCAAAGCTATAAAAGCAGCACTCACAAAATGTACATGTTATTAAAAAGTGAAAAGGTCAGGATAACAATAAGTACAGTGATCTGCATTAACATTTGCAAGCATGCTCACAGTGACAATGACAAATTTAGATTCATCTCTCTTTCTTCCATAGAGTTATCCTGCCAACAGGCTAAGTCTGTGTGATCTTGTAAAGCCATGGGCTGTGAAACAGGGTAGATGTTGTAACAGTGACTGAAGAAAAATGATGAGAAAAAGAGGGTAATGTTTGACAACTTTTCCTATCCTTAACCTATGTGAGTATTCAAAGTTCAGATTCAACTTTGGTGACTGTTAACTTTAATTTATATATGACAGAAAAAAAGGAGCAAAAGGAGCAAAAAAAAAAGAAAAAGGGAGATGACTAGCAATATAAAATTCATAGGTGCAGCAGCAGTACTGGAAGTGCAGACAGTAAAGCAAGGGACAAAATTAAGAAACTCTTCTCTGGCATTCATGTTGTTAATTCTTATGGTCTAGCAACAGAACTGACGGTACTGTAGACTAGCAGCATGAGCTGACAATCACAACATAACATCAGATGGTTGTTATGGTAAGCTGCTATGGATAATCTCTGGAATCCCATTAGAACAAAGACACTCATGACGTAAAGTGAACTGTGTAACATTAGACTTACCTGCTTGGCATATGGCTCAGTAGTAATTGATAGAATGATACTGACTGCTGATTGGTCTATGGATTAAACCTTTTATTTTGAAAGATAATTGTCTCAATCATTATGCAAATACAAAAATGAATAATTTTCATTTTTTCCAATATTAAATGTTTTTATATTAAGCAAAGAAAGCTAGTAGGTCGAATAGCACAATTTTGCATTTAGAATAGTTTTCTCTTTTAAGGCTGTTTATTGAATGAGAATCTATGTGTTATCTATATGGTATATTATAAAAGAAATCATGTAGTGACTTCAGACTAAAGTGAAGAAATGTTCCTTCAAATGTGTATGTGCCTTTGTACAGTGTACATTACAGGAAATAAATATTTTCTAAACAAACTGTGAAGTTCAGACTTCTTAAATTTAGCTTCTAGATTAACATCCCATGACAGCTGCAGATTGTTTTGGCAATGCTACTCCCTGGAAGATCGTAGTAAGGTCTTTTTGTGACAAAAAACAAAGTGTTGAAGAACCAAACATTGCAACAGAAACCTAAATGTTTGTTTGGTGTTATTTCCCTTGTTCAAAGATAAAAAAGAAGACTGTCAAGACATGGTACCAAATTCCTACACTCCCCACAGCACACAGCAGCAAGATGTAAGATGCTGGGACAGCGTACACTGAACACTGGATGAACAGGATCATGTGGGACTTTGGGAGTTGTAGCCCATAATGACCTCTTTCATAGTCACACCTGTTTTCTGTTCCTTGTTAACTACAATTTTGTGTAATAGTTAGTCAACAGCTGCTAATCAGTCTGGAACTCAAACTAGAAAAGCAATTTCATTCTGAGACAGAGAGAAATATATGTAGAGAGGGTAGGAAGAAGTCCCCAAAGAAAGTAAGCCAATGCTACAAGCAAAATGATTCACAATGTTTACCATTCTATTTATCATTTATTGCAGTTAAGTTTAACATTAGCATTCTGACAGAGACAGCAGAAATACAATATCTATACAGTGCTGAAAAATATATTTTGCTGACTTTAATATTTGGCAACTTGTCTAATAAAACAAAAGACAATTTATTCATCAAAAAATACTCTGTCCATTTCTACAACAAATCACTGATAAAGTATGCAATCCATACACTGGTTGGTTATACATCAACAATAACATGCTACAACTTAATACATTAATAGAGACTAAATAAAATGATCAGGAACATAAAATGCGCCGTACACTGTTTAGTTTAGAGCCTCTCTGCTTCATTGGGCTTGTGGATCTATTTGATCTTCTAGAATTTCTTTTATTATCCATGTATCAGAAAATAATAATTACTTCAATTTTCTTTTACTGTTTTCTACATCTGTATAGCAACCCAAAATTTACTTCTGCCCTTCAAAGCTGACAAATTAAAGGCAATGACCTCATTCAGAACAGAGCAGGTTCTGCACATATGCAATATTTACTAATTTTTAAAAACTAATTTTTACTAGTGTGATTTCAGTGTGTTGCAGGTATGGTGCTAACAGATGACATTACAGTCATTCCACAGGTAGTGACACTGCATATTGTTTAAAAAAGATGAGAGGACTGCATCTTCCACAACAGCCAAACTGCTGCCCATGTGTCAGTGTTTCTGTAAAGGATTTCTTAAATTATGTTTTAGATATAGATCAACATCATTGGGAAAAAGTACTTTCTTTCCAAAAGTGAGACTACAAGATATATATATAATGGCTAATACATTACTTTTTTTTCAAAAACACTTTTTAGTTTCAGGTCCTGGAAGATCTGAATCCATTTATCAATCCATGTAACACTTTGGTGCTAACATTTTGGTCATTTCTACTATTTAATGCCATTTCAAAGTAGTATCATTTATGATTTCGTGAGAGGCGGCTTCATAAACTATTAGAATAGTATACTAGTCAAGCTGAAGATATAATGCTTGAACAATTTTGTCCAAAGTCTCCATGTGTGACATGCTAAATGCCCCCTAAATGTACTTTACAAGGTATTAATAAAGTACCACTGAAGAAAAGCCATGATCTGTAATCTGTGTTCTGAAACTTCAATTCATGTCTTTTAGATTAAGAATACATTTTAATGAAATTTGGTCCAGTTTTTTTTAAGTATTCCATTTATTATTTATTTTAAATGTACTCAATTTAGCCATAAATATATGCATAACGTTGTTTTATTTTATGTTATTAATTTTGTCCACAAGGTGACATCACACCAGTGAATACTTGCCTCATCGTTTGCTTAACCAGTGAGAGACCGTGATTTTGTTCATTGAATGAAATGGCCCAATTATTTGTAATTCTTCCTGTTCAATGAAAATTTAATCCTGTAAAGGTTTAAAAGTTTCTAACATCTATCAGATAAAAACAATTATCATAGTAATAATCACTAATAACCATTTTGTAAATGAAATGTATAATCCGATAATAACATTAACTTGATGAAGTTGCATTTTTCAAATTCAACATTTTAAATGACTTTAAAAAAAATATTTTAAAAGACTTAAATGAGCACCTTATAATTTCTAGGTTTGGTACTGAGAGCATATATATAGCTTTTAAATTAAGTCCATTTTTTTAAATAAATTAATATTTTGCTAGTTTTAGGTTGGTTGTTCCACCTAACATTAAACCATTTGAATTAAGCTATTCTTATTCATGTTAGAGTGAGAGCTTTACAACTTTCCAACTAGCTACAAAAACCTCACTGAGTCCTTTGGATGGTGAAATATCCTTTTCACTATGACCGTTTTATTTCATAATTCAAATCAGTTCAATCCAATTTTATTTATAAAATGCCAAATCACAACAACAATCACCTCAAGGCCTTACTTAGTAAGATAAAGAGCCTACAATAATAAGTCTCATGTCAACACTAATTTCTTGACAAAATGCTTATTTCATCTCAACAGCTTTAAAATGCCTGATAGTTCTACATTTTTATTTTTATATAAATGATATATTCTGCATAAAGCATATTGTTAAAACATTTATAATCATTAATAAAATAAAATCCTGCCAGTGTACTGTGCTATTATTATCACTTAAACACAATTTTTAATATTCTTTGTAGTCTCCTTTTCCATATACAGTCTGACTGCATGACATATTTGGGGTTTAGATACCAAACTATGAAAAAAGAATTAGATACATTAGGTTAAAAATTACTAAAAACGTTGTATAGATTAAACTTTGAATGTCATGCTGTGAATAAATTAAAAACACACAATGATATGCATTTCATGTCAATAACCATTCTGCCTAGTACTATAACAGG
This sequence comes from Neolamprologus brichardi, assembly GCF_056152115.1. Taxonomy (NCBI): domain Eukaryota; kingdom Metazoa; phylum Chordata; class Actinopteri; order Cichliformes; family Cichlidae; genus Neolamprologus; species Neolamprologus brichardi. The sequence goes on along the minus strand of NC_142104.1, from coordinate 38,218,818 downwards.
AAAGATGTTTTATCCTTAAGTGAGTAATTATTACTCATGTTTATCAAACCTATGATCAAAATTACAAATAATATCAGTTTATACTGGAAATAATTTTAAGATTTTGAACTCCTATTGGTAACTTAACTTAAACAAAGGTGACATGGGGATGCAGCATTTTAGGCTAAGACAAGATTTGGAAAAATAGATACTGGCCCATTATTATACAAAATACACTTAGTTCTGATATGGGTACTCAAATGGTACCAAATACTAGAAATGACCTGAACCCACATAAAACATAATTGGGAGCCTTAAGGCTATTGCTAGATCTATGTAATCAGTTTGGACAGAACTAGGCTAGTTGCTAACCATGCTTCCAGTCTTTACGCTAAGCAAAGTGAAAGTGCAACCCCGAGATTACCGAAGTGAAAATCCTAGTATTTCCCAAAGTATTCAGCTATTTCTTCAAGTATCAGGCTCTTTTCTAGACCAATGCTACCGACATAGCTGCATAGCAAAGCTAATGATAACGCTAAGACTACATGATGAAGTAACACATACATCTCTCTTCTATGCAGATGTGCTGAATGAAGGAACTGCAGGACTATTCTGTACAGCCTGTCTCTGATCTCAAAGTACTGCCGTGAGACTTTTCCCATTGGACATGTATACAGTACTGAGAGTCTTGAGCCACCCTCAGGTCTTTATATTTTGGTAGGAAAAAGGTACAGTGATTTACTGAAACACACACAAACAAACATGGAAATATAGTATATAATACAAAAACATTATAACATCCCTGTCAGTACTGACAGGGACTAGAAAGAAAATTTATAGTTTTCCTATATTGGCTTTTAATTAATTGCCTCCCTGTTAAATCCAGAATTGAATGCAAAATCCTGCTTCTCACATACAAGGTCTTGAATAATCAGGCCCCATCTGATTAAGTACACAGACTGTGGATTAATTAACTTGTGGTTGATGGGTATTTGAGTAGTATGGGAGGCAGAGCTTTCAGCTTTCAGACACCTCTTCTGTGTAACCAGCTCCCAGCTTGGATTCAGGAGGCAAACACACTTTCTACTTTTAAGATTAGGCTTAAAACTTTCCTTTTTGACAAAGCTTATATTTAGGGCTGGATCAGGTAACGTAGCTCTCTTCCACAGCATGTCTTTTATCCTGTCTCTCTAACTCTAATCAAACTCCATCAATTTGAAAATCGCTCTGTTGGAATGAAACCAGAGTAAATTATGCATTTTTGTGACATGCTGCTGATAATAAAATACTGTATCTAAAGGAATAACTTGAATTGGTTCTTAACAAGTAAGTGACAGACATTCAAGTACAGCTTGTGCAAAGTCAAAATGGTTTTTACATGAACCAGTAAAACCACAGTATGCAAAAACATTGTCTAAATGCCTATCTTTAAGCTGTTTTAAAGAATGTCACAGGGTTAAGAGCGTAAAAAGAGAGGATTAAGCTGTTCCAGAATTTTGGAGCAAAGGATTGAAACACCCAATTGTTCTTTGTTTTCAGACTAACACGTGAGATAGCAAGAAGACCCCTACCTGGGCTTAAGAACCCAGCTTGGAGAATCAGGGAATTACTGCAGGTCTTTATTACTATTTTACGGTTTTTACCTTACAATATAAAGAAACTGTTGTTTTGGTTTGGTGTTACATAATGGACATTACAGATGGGCATACATTTTTAACTAAAATCTGAACCTGACAGGAAGTCAGTGTAAAGATGTTTCGAGAAGATTTAACATCAGTTAAACGCCTTCCAGCAGCATTTTAGATGGACTAGAAGCAATTACTAGATGCTTTAGACAAGAAAACAGTGTATTACAATAATTTGAACTAGTAGAGATCAAAGCATGGATGAGAATCTCCAGTTCACATTTTGAGACAACAGTCCTGAGGTTACCCCTATTTCTGAAATGGGAAAAACAAGACCAGGTCAGACACCTGATGTGAGCATGAAATGTCACAGAAAATAGGTTGTTTGCCAAGTTTTCTGTTACAGTGCCTCTAAAGGTACTCACTTGTTCCACATTTTGTCAGCTTACATCTTTTTTCCAAAATAGATTCATTTTTCACCTCAAATACTACACATTTTACCTAAGTTTAAAGAAATGAACGATGGCCCAAGACTTAGTCGTACTGAATAGTACTGTAATTCACAGTCACAACATAAAAATCAGCATTTGTCCTATTTAGACATGAAGCTGAATTTCAGCGGTCTCTGGAGTCAGTTAAAAACCTATAGGTAATGGCTCATTTGCAAAAAAAAACAAAAAAAAAACAGTAGTGAGGTTACCAGTGTATATTGACTGAACTCCCCCTAACATTTTGTTTCTTACACCAAAACACCACAGTGCATTTGAAAATAACAAATGAAGATTTTACTTTTCTGGAGCTACAAAAAAAAAAGAACTGAATGTTTTCTATCTTGTTCTGGGTCATCTTTTCGGTGTAATCGGGCACTAAAGTGACAGCTTGTACTTTTTTTGTTATCCCGTAGTCTACAGACACCAGACCTTTCACATCTTAATTTGTGATATGTCACTCTACAGAAGGGAACCTGTAAAATCAAATTAGATGGGCACATTTCTCCTGGGACCTTGTAACTTGCATGTTACCTACTGTTTGGTCACAGTAAAGATGCTCGCTACTGCTTTTACACAATATTACTGTGCACAAATCATCACAAAAGAATTATTCAAACAATGGCTCATTTGTGTTTTATACAGATGGTTCCTTACGAAAGAGGATAACTAAAAAGATGTCTCCTGCCACAATTAGGATTATCATCGGACCTCCACTTGAGAACATCTTTTTTTTTTCTAGGGTCATTAGAAATGAAGTCTTAGCAAAGGCAAAGTTGAGAAATAGTACTGTAACATGCAAGCATGATTAAATGGAAGCAGTCTTCTGTGTGCTTTTAGCAATACGGCTAAACTTCAGTGTACAGTTGTTGTCCTTAGCCTAGGTCTACAACACATCTTTATTTACTCTGTAGGTAAACAGAAACATATTTATGGTTGTTTAGTTGTGGGATTGCAAACTACTGTTCATCAACAAGGTTATAGCACAAAACACAAAACAAACAAACAGAAAAAAACCCCCAAAGACGGATTTCAGATGGTCTAGAGGTCGAACATACAATATACAAGGTATCAGTTTTGTGCAAGGCTAACCATATCCTGGACTTCACCCTGTGCCTAGTTATGACATGTTTTTTATTTTAGTTGAGATTTAATTTTAATTTAATTAATCTGTTTTTTATTTAAGTGCCACAATTTAAAACGGGTTTGAGTCTAAGTAAGGAGTGGGTTTCTAAAACTTCAGTAACACTGAACTTTGCAATCTGCATCATCTGCTTTCTGTGGTGGGTTATGAGCAGAAGGTGGACTGCAGCTGCTTGAAGGCAGCATGTCGTTGTTTTTTCTCCTCTTCTTGTCTCTTGCGTTCTTCTTTTTCCTCTCGAATTTCAGCCTCAAACTTGCTACCGGCAGACAGAGCCTGCATCTGGTACAACACAAAAACAAATTTCTTAAACCCAAGTAGCCATGCACAGCTGACTGCAGCTTTTCACAAATTTAAGCTTTGGGTACAGTACTTAATGTACTTGATGTACTTGTTTTTTCACCAGTAGTTACATAGCTGCATCCACAGTTATCAAACGTATACTCGGGCACAGAGATAAGTCATATGCCATTTGACTCATTAACATTCTGTGCAAAAAAAAAGAAAAGTATACATATTGGGGTATCGTATATTAAAGCCCCCCCCCCGAACACTGAAACAGGCTTCAGATAGACGTTCACAGGCTAGTTCCAGTAAAGTTAATATTTTCATGTTTTTACTCTGAACACAGGTCATGATAGGCATTGAAGGAGCTAAGGACAAGGTCAAAATCTAGGCGTACGGCTAAAGTACACAGTGTAATGTTATTACATACCTTGGCTTCAAAAAAGTCTTTGGCCCCCATAACACCCTGAGTGGAGACATCGATCTCAGACAGTCTTGCTAATGCCAGTAGACCACTTTCTTCCTGCAGTTCTCCAGCTGCTGCTCTCCGGAAAATCAACAGGAACTGCAGAGAGGTAGACAGTTTAAAGTACACACACACACTTTTTTTTAATTTTTTTTTTTTTTTTACCCACCGCCTGCCTCTCACCAAGCAGGATCTCGGGAGCACGTGAGTTGTTGCCAGAAGAATTCTTGATACAATGTTTCTTCAGCAAAACCTTTATCTTACACTGAAGTCAGGTTTTCAACCTTCACCTGAAGACTTCCCAGAAAAGGAGTTTCACAAAAAAAACTGTGTTCTCAGGCTCTTACAAATCTGTTCTGGTCCGACTGGAACCAGGAATACCTACCTTTCCTAAAACAGAGGCAGCAGTGGGCAGTGGCTCACAGGAATTTTCAGGCTGAGTTTAGTTCTGAGATTTGTTTGGTCATTTGAGAATTTTTTTCTTTGTATGAAGAACTTGATCATTATGAAATGGATGAACATGGAATGTTTATTTTTGTTTTAGTTAAAAGTAACTTTATTTGTCTTAGTATCATGTGATGACATTGCTTCCTGCTCAAACATCCTCTTTTGAGAAAAGCATTACAGCCATGTTGACCATGTGCTGAAGTCTCTTTTCATCTGTGTCGAAGCATCATGGAATCAATGCTGTAAGTTAATTCACTTCACAATGTTAGGTTAATTCATGAGAGAGAGTTAAGAGTGCAGATGCTGATTGCTTTTGTATTCAGCTTAGTATCCAGTTTAGCCTAATTTTGTATACATTTCTTTCTTTCTTTTTTTTTACAGTTTTCACCAGGATGTCCTTTGAGATTTACAGCAACACTACAAAAAGTATGTCTTAAAGACAAAATGCTGGATGACCTCCAATTTAAATTAATTGTTATGGTACTTTGCCCTAAAAATCTTATAACACATGTTATAAAGCATCATATACTTGCTCTGGATGGCATTACCTTGAGTAATACTGTAAGAAATCTTGGAGTCGTATTTGACCAGGATGTGTTTTACAATGTGCATATTAAACAAATACGTGTGACTGCTTGCTTACATTTGGGCAATATCTCTTAAATTAGAAACATCCTATTCTCAGATGTTGAAAAAGTTCATGCATTTATTACTTTTAGGCTAGACTTTTGCAATTCATTATTACAGCTATTCTAAAAGCTCCCTGAAAAGCCAGTTTATCCAAAGCAGTGTGAGTACTGACAGGAGCTAGAAAGGGAAACAACAATATTTGTCTCACATTGGTTTCTTTCCACTGGCTCACTGTTAAATCCAGAATTGAATTTAAAATCCTTCTACTCTAATACAAAGCTTAAAACTTGACTTTTTCTTTTCTACTTTTTTCACCACATTGGTTGCGCTTAAGTTGCTACTGGTGATATGATCACACTACTTCTTTTTACACTCGTCTTTAAGGCACAGATGGTCAATGCAGTATTCCCCCAAACAATAAGTAGAGCCATTCAAACAACACCGCCACATTAGCGATAATATAGCAGTAGTCAAAACTAGAAGCCTAAGTGTTTTTCCACCAAGTCTCACCTTTTCAAACTGCTGCAACTGCATCTCCCTTTGAATAATCTATGAATCTCTGAGCCTCTCTATTGATATTTGTAATATTGATATTACAAAAATCGAGGTGTAAACTGCAACTAACAACAGTGGGCATGACAGCAATTTGATGTCAATTTAAAATCAACTTTGTCATCCAGTGTCATTCACAAGGCACCTGGCAGATATAAAACTCACCCTTACCCCTGATTCTCCTACCCCTCGACCAGCTGTAACAGCTGGATGCTGCTGCCTTAGCCTGGTTCTAACAGACGTATCCCCCTGTTGACATGGGGGGTCTTGACCTTATAATGTAAAGTTCCTTTAGGCGACTGTTGTTGTGAATTGGTGCTGTGTAAATAAAACGTCACATGGATTCTTATATTTAAGAATTTTTTTTTTTTTCCTCGCCTAATTTATTTTGGGATTTTATTGCCTATAACCACTTATATGCTTCATTAGACATTAAACTCCACAACACCAGTAATCAACATTATCTGTGCAAAGACTGGTGCTTCTAAAGTGAAACACAGAAATGTTACAGTGGGTTTAATAAACTCATAATCAGGTGTTTTGCCATTTGGCATATTTTGGTGCATTTTGGCACTATCTGTAAATGTAAATGGTAAATGGCCTGTGTTTGTATAGCGCTTTACTTAGTCCCTATGGACCTCAAAGCGCTTCACACTACATTCAGTCATCCACCCATTCACACACTGGTGATGGCAAGCTACATTGTAGCCACAGCTGCCCTGGGGCGCACTGACAGAGGCGAGGCTGCCGGACACTGGCGCCACCGGGCCCTCTGACCACCACCAGGCAACGGGTGAAGTGTCTTGCCCAAGGACACAACAACCAAGACTGTCGGAGCCGGGGCTCGAACAGGCAACCTTCCGATTACAAGACGAACTGCCAACTCGTGAGCCACAATCGTAAGTTGAAATTTCTGAGGTATTGAACAGCAAAAATAATTTAACTTTATTTACATGCCTAAAAATGATTGTTTTTTGAATATTTTTTGAAGCATTACGAACACAATCGACTATACAGCCAATCGTACTGGTGTCACTAGTCATTTCCAGACAAACCAGTCATTCAATCTAGAAAGGCTCCAGTGAGGCTGTTGCTTCCTGGGTAAGATTTTCCGGCAGGGCATGTCCTACTGGTAGGAGAACCTGGGGTAGACCCAGAACATGCAGGTAAGATTACATCTACCAGATGGCCTGGAAACTGCTTAGTTTTATAGATAAGTGCAATTTTAGTAATGCACAGCACAGTGTGCCACACCTTTCAGTTGTGCTTTATTTATTTAGATGCTCATTTGTCATATTTGAGTAATATGTGAACCTCTTTTGTAATAACATGTTTTCATAAATTAAAAATCTGTTTAAGTGTTTTTCTTCATTGTTGTTGTTAAAATTTTAATCATTAGAGTAAAAAAAAATTACCCACAATCATCTCACAGATGTATCTACAGCTACCTTTAGTACCATTGATATTAATTTAGACTCTTTTTCTCCAATCAATCTTTCTGAGTTAACTTCAATAATTACTTCCTCCAAACCATCAACGTGTCTTATAGACCCCATTCCTACAAAACTGCTCAAAGAAGTCCTGCCATTAATTAATGCTTCAATCTCTAATAATTGGCTATGTACCACAGGCCTTCAGGTCGGCAGTAGTTAAACCTTTACTCAAAAAGCCATCCCTAGACCCAGCTGTCTTAGCTAATTATAGGCCCGTCTCTAGCCTTCCTTTCATATCAAAAATTCTTGAAAGTGTAGTTGTCAAACAGCTAACAGATCATCTGCAGAGGAATGGCTTATTTGAAGAGTTTCAGTCAGGTTTCAGAGCTCATCACAGCACAGAAACAGCTTTAGTGAAGGTTACAAATGATCTTCTTATGGCATCTGACAGTGGACTCATCTCTGTGCTTGTCCTGCTAGACCTTAGTGCTGCGTTCAATACTGTTGACCATAATATCCTATTAGAGCGATTAGAACATGCTGTAGGTATTACAGGTACTGTGCTGCAGTGGTTTGTATCATATCTACATAATAGACTCCAATTTGTTCATGTAAATGGAGAGTCCTCTTCACACACTGAGGTTAATTATGGAGTTCCACAGGGTTCAGTGCTAGGACCAATTCTGTTTACATTATACATGCTTCCCTTAGGCAGCATCATTAGAAGACATAGCATACATTTTCACTGCTATGCAGATGACACCCAGCTCTATCTATCTATGAAGCCAGATAACACACACCAATTAGTAAACTGCAGGAATGTCTTAAAGACCTGGATGGCCGCTAACTTTCTGCTTCTTAATTCAAATAAAACTGAGGTTATTGTACTCGGCCCTGAAAGTCTTAGAAATATGGTCTCTAACCAGATTCTTAATCTGGATGGCATTACCTTGGCCTCCAGTAACACTGTGAGGAACCTTGGAGTCATTTTTGACCAGGATATGTCCTTCAACGCACATATTAAACAAATATGTAGGACTGCTTTCTTCCATTTGCGCAACATCTCTAAAATTAGAAATATCCTGTCTCAGAATGACGCTGACGAAATAGGTAGCCCAGCCTTAGTACTTCTAGGCTGGGCTACTGTAATTCATTATCATCAGGATGTCCTAAAAACTCCCTTAAAGCCTTCCGTTAATCCAAAATGCTGCAGCAAGAGTCCTGACAGGGACTAGAAAGAGAGAGCATATTTCTCCTGTTTTGGCTTCCCTTCATTGGCTTCCTGTTAAATCCAGAATTCCATTCAAAATCCTGCTCCTCACATACAAGGTCTTAAATAATCAGGCCCCATCTTATCTTAATGACCTTGTAGTACCATATCATCCTATTAGAGCACTTCGCTCTCGCTCTGCAGGCTTACTTGTTGTTCCTAGAGTATTTAAAAGTAGAATGGGAGGCAGAGCCTTCAGTTTTCAGGCCCCTCTTCTGTGGAATCAGCTTCCAGTTTGGATTCAGGAGACAGACACTATCTCTACTTTTAAGATTAAGGTTAAAACATTCCTTTTTGGTAAAGCAAAAGGACTGGACCAGGTGACCCTGAATCCTCCCTTAGTTATGCTGCAATAGACGTAGGCTGCTGGGGGACTCCCCATGATGCATTGAGTTTTTCCTTTCCAGTCTCCTTTCTCACTCACTGTGTGTTAATAGACCTCTGCATTGAATGAAACTTGTTATTAACCTCTGTCTCTCTTCCACAGCATGTCTTCTATCCTGTCTTCCTTCTCTCACCCCTACCGGTCGCAGCAGATGGCCCCGCCCTTCCCTGAGCCTGGTTCTGCCGGAGGTTTCTTCCTGTTAAAAGGGAGTTTTTCAATCCCCCTGTCGCCAAAGTGCTGCTCATAGGGGGTCATTTGATTGTTTGGTTTCCTCTGTATGTATTATCGTAGGGTCTACCTTACAATATAAAGCGCCTTGAGGCAACTGTTGTTGTAATTTGGCGCTATATAAATAAAATTGAATTGAATTGAGTATAAGGTGCAATGTTCATAATGCACGATACGAGGTATCACACACTTAAGAAGAATGTGATTAACGATTTTAAATGCCTTTGCTATTAGTTTTTGGCATTGTCCATTAAAATCTGAGTGTTTCTTAGTTTTAAACTACTTTTAAACTTTTTCCCCACTTGTTTATTCTACTAAGAAATTAGTAGAATAAAAAAAGAAATTCCTAGTTGCTACATCTCTCTGTGATGGGTCAGCTTTTCTATCTGAAATGTGGCTGTTTGGAGCAATTCCCAAAGTGTTTGCTCTACTTCCTCACCTCCCTGAAGCTTAGTTTGCCATCAAAGTCTTCATCCACTTCTTTGATCATGTTTTTCAGGCCCAGGTGAGTCTGTGGAGCTCCCAGCTTCTCCATCATCAGCTTTAGCTCCATCAGGTCGATGAAGCCGTCTTTCCCAGTGTCATACCTACAAACCACGAAACCCACACAATGTCAGATTCAGTCAGCTGGGAGTATGAAGACACCACATTTAATTCACACAGTCATTATGTTTCCATATATGTAAAAATGTTCAATGCAACTAGTAACAGCGCTGGTGAATAAAAGCAGTAGTATATTAGGGATGCACCAACCACAGATTTTATAAAGCTGTGAATATATTGTTTGATCTCTTTAATCCAGTGTTTACTTTGTTATGTGACAGCAGTCTCATTCTCATTGTAAAGAATACAGCTTAAAAATTGTTTAAAAATAAACATTTAACAAGCTACTGTAATGGTACTTATAAAACACCTGCCTATAATTTCTTCATCTATGCTCAATCCCCCAGGTAAGGAAATCCCAAAAAGTTGATTCCGTTGATTCTACGCTACATCCAGATGAACAAAATCAACTTTTTGGGGCCTACCTATATACTTACCTCTAAATAGCACTTTTCCAGCCTTATTGACCACAAGTCACATTTTTACCACAGAATCACAAGTGCATGTCTTCAGAGTTTGAGAGGTAGCCGGTGTTCTCCAGATGCTGCTCTGCTCATGCAGTGCATCATCTGGAGAAGCTCTGTTTGGGATTGAAGCCATCTGATCCAAGACAATATCAACAGTTAATTATTCTAAAAATTCCTCCATTCTACCACTGGTGCTGCAAGCTAAAGTGCAAGCTTGAAGGATAAGAAGGAGCAATGTTCTTACACCTTCTCAAAAGCGTATCCTTACATTGGCATCTGTGTAAATCTGTAGAAAAATCTGCATCTGTAAAATGTATGAGACAAACTTCTTAATATGAATTATATAAAATTTCAGGTTTCTACTGTTATCACTTTTCTTGAATGACAGTGTGTAAAATCTCACTGTTAGACATCAGTAGATTACAGTTAACTGAGTTCTGTTATCTTACCCTTCCTAATTCAAGTGTATAAACCAAGCTGCAGTGGCTGCTATAGGACAAGTGTGTTTTAGTCAAGAGAGACCAGTAATATTAAATTATTTGAATTAATATCAATGCAATAAATCTAGATAAAACTAATATGTGCCAGTTAAATATTTTTGCGTTATTTTAGGTTATATGAGTCACCTCAAAAACTCTGGCTGCTGTTCATCTGCAGTGAGTGTAGCCTGTTTACTTTAGCTATCAATATGCCAGGTATCCAGGATTTTTTTTTAACTCTGGAAGAAGCTGTAAAACTTTATGACAGGAGTCCCATAAGAATCGATGAATCAGTGAAGATTACTTCTGTCTGATGAAAGTGATAGTGATGGTGGGTTGCTGAGGATATCTTGAATTTTTCTGTCTGTAAGTGCTGCTATTTTTGCTGCTGTTGGCCAGCATTAATGGAACTTTCTTTGAAGTGCATCGAACATTGATAGACTAACACTCACACAGTATGACAATGTAATCAAACTGTTTGTCAGAGAAAAAGTGTGACTTTTAGGACACTTTACCTTAACATCAGCTGCATAAGCTGCTAGCTTATACAAGCTGTTGTTGAAAATTGAAGTGCATCGAACATTGATAGACTAACACTCACACAGTATGACAATGTAATCAAACTGTTTGTCAGAGAAAAAGTGTGACTTTTAGGACACTTTACCTTAACATCAGCTGCATAAGCTGCTAGCTTATACAAGCTGTTGTTGAAAATTGAAAATTAATCTTCATGTATTTTTGGGACACTGCAACAGTTTCTGCTTGTGAGCATTGGTTGCACAATTGCAAGCCTCTGGAGGATCCTACACCTTGAGGTTCATGGGACTCCAAAAGGCACTAGCAGCTTCAAATTAGAAGTTTGCTGCTTTGTAATGACATTTTAACAGCTGCTCTCTTAATCTGATGAATTTGTCTGGCAAAACCCTTCCTCATTATGCCTTCATCTATGCAAACTCATCTGTGCTCTGAATCAGCCACAAATTTCTTCACAGTAAGATGATCATGCTTACATTTTTGTGAAATATCTCATGTTTTCATACCTTCTCCAAGGCCTTGCACTATTTGACACTTTTCTGGAACAGACAGGTTCTTTATCTTTCCCATATTTTTTTAAACCTGTGGCATGCTTAATAACGTGAAACATCTTAACAGCTTAATAATGTGATTTTTTCCTTTAATTGGGCTCACATGACAAACTAATTATGACAGGTGTCTGAGATTGATATCAGTGATTCAAGGAGCCCTGTGTGTATACACAATATGAGTTTAACTGAAAACAAAAAATGTAAAATTTATATAAAGTTTATAACACTGAAATCCTATTTGCATAATAATTTGGTAAACTGGTAAATGGTAAATGGCCTGTATTTGTATAGCACTTTACTTAGCCCCTAAGGACCCCAAATTATTTGAGGGGTGGATCCGCTGTCCACCCGCCGTGTGATGACCCTCCTCCGGGATCCCCCCACCCAAGGAAATTACACCACTTTCAAGGCACTGCTACTGCAGTGCTACTTCCTCTCCGATGCAGAGGGCTGAGAAACTCCTCTCTCTCTCTGGCCTGGGTGATGGTGCTTCTCTCGAGCTCATGGAGAGCATTCTGTCCTTGCTAGAAACGGATGATGGCGGATTCCTCTTCACTCACCTCTTCCTCTGACAGTTGCCAGCTCCCCGCTGCTGGCCACGAAGGATTACTGCTCACTTGCAGAAGAAGGGGATCACATTCTCCAGGCTAATAGGAGCTTTGGCATCCAGGCGATAGTCCCCAACTCACCGACGGCATCTCCGTGCCCCCACAGATTCTCCTGGGGACCCCCGACTCATCGATGGTGGCTGGGATCGAGGCATGGCGGCACCACGGAAAAGGGCTGTATTTTTACCAGCGTTTTGGTGCTGCAGTACAGCGCTGTCTGCCACCTTGCAGTTTTAATGCCCAGGGAAACAAAGGAATAAGGAAAGGCTGCCCGACTCACAATCGGGAGATGTTTTCTGGTCGACTCCGGCTCCCAGAAGAGCCTCGGGAACTCTCGTGTCGTCTTTGCATACCTTTTTGTATGTTATTTAATTAAAAAAAATAAAACAAATTAAGATTCCCCGCGTACCACTACAGGTAGCCCAAGTACAACGAGCGGTGCACGTACCAGAGTTTGAGAACCACTGGCCTAGGCTATAAGAATATTGCCAACACCACAGTGGCCAAGAACTTGCCATGGTTGACCAAAGAAGTTGAGTGCACGTGCTCAACGTCATATCCAGAGGTAGTCTTTTGAAAATAGATATATGAGTGCTGCCAGCATTGCTGCAGAGGTTGAAGGCATGGAGGGTCAGCCTGTCAGTGCTCAGACCATACGCCGCACACTGCATCAAAGGGCTGTCATCCCAGAAGGAAGCCTCTTCTAAAGATAACGCACAAGAAAGCCCGCGAACAGTTTGCTTAAGACAAGCAGACTAAGGACATGGATTACCTGTGTTCTGATGAGACCAAGACAAACGTATTTGGTTCAGATGGTGTCAAGGATGTGTGGCGGCAACCAGGTGAGGAGTACAAAGACAAGTGTGTCTTGCCTACAGTCAAGCATAGTGGTGGGATGTCATTGTTTGGGGCTGCATGAGTGCTGCCGGCACTTGGGAACTACAGTTAATTGAGGGAACCATGAATGCCAACATGTACTGTGACATACTGAAGCAGAGCATGATCCCCTCCCTTCAGAAACTGAGCCACAGGGCATTATTCCAATATGATAACAACCCCAAACACACCTTCAAAAAGACCAGTTCCTTACTAAATAAACTTAGGGTAAAGGTACTTGACTGGCTAAGCATGTCTCCAGACTTAAACCCTACTGAGCATCTGTGCGGTATCCTCAAATGGAAGGTGGAGGAGTGCAAGGTCTCTAACCATCCACCAGCTCCATCATGTCAACATGGAGGAGTGAAAGAGGATTCCAGTGGCAACCCGTGAAGCTCTAGTGAACTCCATGCCCAACAGAGTTAAGGCAGTGTTAGAAAATATTGGTGAACACACAAAATATTGATACTTTGGGCACAGTTTGGACATTTTCATTTAGGGGTGTACTCACTTTTGTTGCCAGCGGTTTATGTATGTTGAGTTATTTTAAGGTGATATCAAATTTACACTGTTATACAAGCTGTACACTGACTACTTTACATTGTATCAAAGTGTCATATATTCAATGTTGTCCCATGAAAAGATATAGTAAAATATTTACAAAAATGTGAGGGGTGTACTCACTTTTGTGAGATACTGTAGGTTCTTGCTCTCACCATAGCAATGATGCTGGCAGTTCAAAACTTGGAGTATCCCTTACACTTGTATGGAGGAAGAAAAATCACAGGAATAACAGCCATACACCGCTCCACTGTGGCGCGCAGAAAACATCTCAGGTGGGATCTGCTTGTCATGCCAGTAATGTTGGAAACCACCAGGTTTATCAATGTTAAATTATATCCCCATTAGAGAAAACATATCTGGTCGGGTGCTTCGGGAGTGTGCTGACCAGCTTGCAGGTATCTTCATGGACATCCTAAATACATCACTGGGCTCAGCTGTGGCACCTGCATGCCTTAAAACCACGAAAACCATCCCAGTGCCAAAGAAGTCCACTGTGTCCTGCCTCAATGACTACCGGCCGATGGCACTTACGCCCATCATCACAAAGTGCTTTGAGAGCCTGGTATTGAGGCACATGAAAACTCAGCTTCCACCGAATCTGTACCCGCTACAGTTTGCTTACCGCCCAAACTGCTCCATAGATTATGCCATCTCGTCTGCTCTTCACCTTTCTCTCTCCCATCTCGACAAAAAGGACACTTATGTCAGAATGCTGTTTATTGACTTCAGCTCAGCATTCAACACAGTCATTCCCCAGAAGCAGTGTTGGAAAGGTTACTTTTAAAATGTATTCCACTACAGATTATAGAATACATGCCGCAAAATGTATTTTGTAACGTATTCTGTTACGTAATGTATTCTGAATACTTTGGATTACTTAATATATTATCATGCTTTTTACAACTACATGAATGTACTATTGCTTTGTGATTTATTACTATTACTGAAGGATACTCGCCGTACCAATACCAGCTAGATTAAATCTTAATATAAAATGAGTAACAGTAGGGTGGACATTAGGTAAGGCTGCAGTTTTTGCAATGATTTCGTACAGAAAACTATTCCACACGTATATAAAACAGGTCCGCAGCTCCAAACCGTAGTAAAGGGACCTCTGGCTAATGTGTCGGGTTCTGTGTCGGGCTCGTAGCTGAAAACTAGTTTTACTTTGTTGTCTGGCTCAACTTTGCTAGCGAGAGACAGAGAGAGGCGTTGAAAGGCTGCTCCAATGAAACTTATTGTTTCAGAGGAAAACACAAACACAGTGTACAGTTGAGTCTTAATAGCTTACTTACAACTGGGCTCGTCAGGCACTCTTTTTGGCTGCAGTGGCTGTTATTATATTTACATGCTTCCCTCTCCTGTTTCTGGTCAGTGACAACTTGTACTCATTTTGACTCTCCTTTTTCTCCCTCCCTCGCGCTCACAGACACATAACAGGTATGGCAGTCCATTCTCTCTGCAGCACGGACTACACTGCCCACGAGGCTACATTTTTTAGGGCTACTTTTTATTGCCTTCATATTAAATAATTTTTCAAATAATAATTTTAAAAATTATTTCTTCACGTCATTTATTTGGGCCGCAGTAGAGGTGACATGGGCCGCAAGATTGAGACACAGGCATTAGAGCCTCTTAATGCGTGTTTTGTTTGGGTTTCCATCGGCGGTGAATTACCAAAAATAGAGAGGGGACAGCCTAACATATGAAACAGGAAAGACCGCCGTGTAATCCATTTATTTCAACAAAGTAACTGAATTCTGAATACTACCTTTTTAAACTGTAACTGTACCAGAATACAGTTACTCATATTTTGTATTTTAAATACGTAACACCGGTACATGTATTCCGTTACTCCCCAACATTGCCCAGAAGCTGGTAAAGAAGTTGGACCTACTAGGAATAAACACCACTCTCTGCAATTGGATCTTGGACTTCCTAACTGACAGGCCACTGAAGAAGGCCAGTCTCCCTGATCTCACATCATTTTACCAGGAAACCATTGAGAAACCATCTGCTGCTACATCACTATCACTATCTACAGGAACTGCACCCTCACTGAAAAGCAGTCTCTGCAGCGGATAGTGAGGACAGCAGAGAGGATCACTGGAGGCCCTCTCCCACCCACCTCCCAACTCTACGACAAACACATCATCCGACGTGCGAACAGCATAGAAAGGGACACTTTCCACCCCCTCACATGTTCTCCCTCCTTCCATCTGACAGACAGTTTCGCAGCATTTAAACTGTAACGACCAGACACTGCAAGAGCATCTTCCCCCAAGCAGTCAGAGCCCTCAACTCACTACCACCAAAGGACTGATATACACATACACCTTTACAAAAACCTTAAAATACTCACCAAAAGACTCACAAATCCACTACAAACTGGACCTGGGAACAATATGCTTATTTGCACACTCAGTCACATAGTTACTGAACACACATCTAAATTATACTATATTTGCACATTTTGCATTGTCTATGCATTGTCTACAATATCCTGAAAATAACTTGAACCTGGTATTCAATACTTATTGCACAATAACTCAACCTGGTATTCAATACCTACTGTACAATCCACTTTGTTTATTGTACAGTAAGTACTGTATAGTTATCACGGTCAGATTTTGCCGATTCCTTTCTTCTTTAAATGTGAAGTGGTGTCGGAATTTTAAAGTAAGAAATGCATTCCTGCCCGTGCACTGATGGCTCTGTTGTGCTGGCTCTGGATCCATTGTGTAACTGATACCACCAACATTAACAGAACGCTTACATTAGAGCCTCTTATTGCGTGTTTTGTTTGGGTTTTCAGCAATGCATGGAATTACCAAAATTAGAGAGGGGATAAAGAGGAGATAACCTAACATATGAAACAGGAAAAGACCCCTGTGTATTCTGTTTATTTCAACATAGTAACTGTATTCCGTTACAGTTACCGCTTAAATACAGTTTAAATATTTAAGCGGTAAATGTAACGGAATACAGTTACTCATATTTTGTATTTTAAATACGCAACGCCAGTACATGTATTCCATTACTCCCCAACACTGACCATACAAAATTTGATTTTTTTGCCATTTTTCAAATGGTCTTAAACCTTTGATCGGGACTGTACATGTAGTTAGTGGGGTTATATTAATTGGTGGTTCTGCCTCTTTGTGTTAAGAATAAGACAGACTGACAACCTGTCTAGTAGAGCTGGGCGATATATCGAGTTTTTAAAAAATATCTACATATTTTTATACGAGATATAAGATGTGGCAATATCCTTTATATCGATATAGTCTATGTTACTTGTGGAGCCGCAAGTTTGCCTCTCTTTCGTCCACTTTTGTCTTTACGCAACATTACTCGGCCTCGCCCCTCCTTCACTGAACACAACTCCCCCTCCTCCCCCATCGCTTCACCTGCAGGAAGCGACAAGATGGACACGGCAAATCTCCGTTAACTAGTTACTGCGCATCGCCCCGTGCGTGGGGCTGGACGCCGTCAACGTGTTAGCTAGCTAACCACGCTAACGAGCTAACCACGCTAACGACATGCAGCCCAGAGGCGCTGCACAGCCTAAAATCCTTTCATTTTCTCAAAAGTTGACAGCGCGCCTTATGTATGAATTCTGGTTGTGCTTGATGGCCGCGAACCGATTTTATGTGGTACACAGCGTTCAGCAATCTGTCAAAAATGTTTTAGTACGACTTTGCTAAGCTACAGAGCTGCACCGGTTGATGGATTGTCAGAGCATTACGGCTACCGAGGAGCCTCGCGGAGTGATACGTACTGTGCTTCAACGTAATATTACCCTACTGTGTATAAGGACCATAAATGGCACCTGTTAAGAGACGTGGTTACGAAGAGGATTTCAAACTCCAGGCTGTCGGTCACGCAGTAGAAGTTGGGAACAAAGCAGCTGTGAAATCTGTCTTTGTTATTATGCTCTGCATCTTTTAGTTTACATTTTGACTGCACAATTGTGAGCTTTTTGTTATGCACAAAAACAACATAGTTTTCTTTTATTTATGGAGCGTGATTATTTAATAAATGCTCATAATTTATTTTTGAGTAAATTTTATGTACATCTATGCTCTATGTTAATAAAAGTGCCTGTGTGACATCTGGGACACAGCTTTGACTAAGAACTCTCTTTTTGTTCTTATTTTATGGCTTTAAAAAAAAAAAATCGAGATATATATCTTATATCGCCGTCCAGGTAAAAATATCAAGATATGAATTTTGGGTCATATCGCCCAGCCCTACTGTCTAGGACAATTCCTGCCTCTTGCCCTATAGCAGTTGGCTCATGACCCTGAACTGGGAGAAAATATATGGATAAACCACTAAATGACTATAGTCACAACCACTAAATGCTAACTACCTTGTCAGTCATGGGTCATTTGTAATGTAAGTGCGAGGCTTCATAGACAGATCCACTCCTTTATTGTTTTCAAAACATAATGACACTGCAGAAATACCAAGTTCTAAACTTTAGAACAACAGTTTACAAAATAATAGGTGACAATTATTGTCATTTGCCATCTATGGGGAACAAATGAGAAAAGTAGCATGAGCTGAATGAATCGCATTTTTAATATAAAATAAACAAGACTCTACTGACAATACTGCACCGACCTTTAGGTTAATATACTTTAATAATTTGTTATTAAAGAAGAATGAGACAGTTACACCAATTTAGGTGCTGCCCTATATGATTATCAGGGCACAAATTAATAAAGTAACCCAAAGAAAGGGGGGGGACAACCGAATCCACCCCCAGAAGGCTAGGGGTAGGCCAGGCTAGATTCATAAAAACAGGTAAAATACGTTTTTTAATAGGAGTTAAAATATACAGGATGATAACACACAGCGATCCATCTGTGTCATTTTAAGATGTCAACAAAATCCGAAGGGTCCACACACTAAATGATCCCTTGTTATTTTGTCTAATTCGGGCTTTTAGCTCCATTGCGTTAATTTTTCTGGCATACTGTGTTTGTGCCTAAAGCTCATTGTTTATTTATGTCATCTTTGGAGATGCTCGGCGTCAGTGTGTCGTCTCCCGAGGGAGCAGCACTGACCTTAAGAAGTCCTCCATCTGAGCACGATACATCACTACAAAGACATCGGTTTAACGTGCAGAGTGTTTGCACAGAGGCGCTAAATCAGTCGACACGATGACAGCCAGCCTGCACCTTGGCTAATCTCATGATCCAGCCGCGCACGCTCGTTCGCCCCCATTCTCCGCGACTGAGAACAACAGCCGTGACTGCCATGTTTAAAGAGACAAAACAAACAATTGGTGCAGTCTTACCGCTTGAACATTCCCTCCATATCCTTAATCTGCTTGCGGGAGAACTCTTTGAACTCGGTGTAAGGGTTGAAGACCCGGGTCGCTCGTGGTGCAGCGTTACCCTCGTTGATGTCCAGCCTACGCGTCAGTTTGGCGGATAGCTCGGATGATGAATCTCCACAGGCAGCATCTGACCCCTGCGGTTTGGGTCGGACAGGGCTCTGTTCGGGCTCGGGGCTCGGTATGGTCTCCTGTGTAGCAGAAAGCCGCGATTGCAGCTTTCGTGCGAGCTCTTCAGATGCCATGACGAGGATGGAACCCTACTTTGTGAGGCTGTCAGAGAGGATGGAGCGCGAGTGCTACCAACGTTAGAGTGCGTGCACCAGTTAACGAGATACACAAAAGTGCTTCCGGTTGAACTTCAGAATAAATTTTTCTGCGTTGTACATGTTTGCAAAATGAGCCGATTACTCTCTCCCTAAATGAATGCTAGCAAATGTCTTGGCTGGCTGCTATGTCTGGCGTCACCTTTTATTGCCTTGGTGTCTTGCTTTAGCAAACACAAGGAGACAACTCAAAATTATGCTGGTTTAAACTGAAGTAATTCAGAAGACGCTAATATCCGGGAAAGCCGTTTTATTGTTTAAGTGCGTGGGCAAAGTTAGGTGAACAGTTTCCCGTTATGTCTGATCTAGACTTCTGGGGGAGCCTTTGTACAGTCTTCTCTACGTCGCTGCCCACCAGAGGCGGTCCTAGCCTGTTTGGTGCCCTGGGCTAATGCGCCCTCTCGATGGGGGCACATTGCCAACTGTGACTTGTGAAAATAATCTGTTTATATTTGTTATTAAACTTAGTTATGTTTGGTTATTGTTTTATATGGAATCATACCTATGTGACAAATACATAATACTACATAATACTTTGAACTTGTGTTACTCTCACCTTGACTAACAACACAAGACAATGCTTCATTAGAATACAAAGAGACTGCACCAATCACTGAGAGAAACCTTTCCTCTATTCATGCAATTTATTGTTTCACAAATTTGCAAAGTTATGTGTTGATGTACTTTTTCTTAACTTCATCTGCACAATTGTTACAGTAGTTCCAGCGGCTGTAATGCTATGATATATTTTATTAGTCCTTACTATCAGCTTGCTAAACATAAGGATACCTCACAGGTCCTGATGATTTGGTCTTGTTTGAACAAGTTCTGAATATTGTGGGGCATTTGTTTGCTTTAAAAAAAATATATATATTTGTACAGTTCTGAGGTAAAATGAGTATTTAAATATAAGAATGTTTAGTTTAATAAAAAGGTGATTTAATGGTTTGCTTGAAGGGGATTTCTGATTCCTATTGCTCTTTTTTCCAGAATATATATGTCACGACTGGGGCAGCAGTCGTGCGGAGGTGAGAAGGAGGATCCAAATAGCAGACAGGTGCAAGTGAGTTTTATTTACGGTGAACAATAACCAAGGTGCGGGCAGAACGGACCAGGACCAAAATGGAGGCCCCAGAGTCCCAAACAAAACGTCCACAACATACATAGGGGAGCAGGGTCCGAAACATAGTTCAGGTGGCCGGCCCGGGGGCTGATAGCACAGAAGGCCAGGATGAGACAGTCCAGGGGCCCAGCCGTGAAGAAGGCAGTGGTGGCGCACAAACAGTTCAGGAGTCCGGCCACGCGGGAGGCGGTGGCGGCACGCAAACAGTTTAGGAGGCCGGCCACGCGGAAGGCGGCGGCGGCGACAACCTCGTCCAGGAGGGCATCCACGATGGCGATGATGACCAGCCAGCACCCTAGAAAATGGCCGGTGATGTTGAGGTGCCAGACGCAGACCGGATGGCGGCGTGCCAGCGGCAGTACCAGGCGAGGATGAGGATGAGGCTGAAGCTGCATCTGAGGCTGAAGCCGGACCAGGTGAAGCTGAAGCCGACGCTGAAGCTGCTTAACGAGGCCGAAGCCGACGCTAAAGCTGCAGGTGGGGATGATGCTGATGATGATGCTGCTTCCGGCGAAGATGAGGCTGATGATGATGCTGATGATGATGCTGCTGCAGGCGAGGATGATGTGGATGAGGCTGATGCTTTTTCTTTCTTTTTTTTTTTTGCCTGTCCCGTTTGGCTCTTTTGCCATCAGAATTATTGTCTAAAGGCGATCCCAGCCTTGCCGTAATATTTTATTTTATTTTATTTTATTTTATTTTATTTTATTTTATTTTGATAGATAGATAGATAGATAGATAGATAGATAGATAGATAGATAGATAGATAGATAGATAGATATTTTTATTTCTTTCCTGGAGTCTAGCATAAAACTCTCACTGAGGCATTCGAAGGCCAGCCAAGAGATGAAGGTTAATCTGTTCACCTATCACTAAGGATGAGGCCAGCCACTCTTCAGAAAAAGGTCATTTCTACCCAGATGCTCATCTCTGCAGCTCACTGCAGCCATAGCCCCAATCTGTCTATCAATCTCTCACTCCCCTCTTTCCTCACTTGTGAACAAGACCCCAAGAAACCTAAATTCCTCTGCTTGGGGCAGCAACTCGTCCCTGACCCAGAGTGGGAACTACAACCTCCTCCTCAGACTTGGAAGTGCTAATTCTCATTCCCACCACTTCAACACTGGCTGCAGGGCAGGCTGAAGGCCACTACCTGACATAGCTAGTATCTGCAAAAGGAAGAGATGAGATTTGGATGCCACCAAAGTAAAAATGTCATTCCACCAAATGACAGTTCAGAGTACCCAGCTTTCTTGAAATCACTGAGTCGGGTACTCAGGGGTACTCTGTTTGGTGAATCTGTTGTCCTGCTGGGAGACTTTAACGCTCACTTAGCATTGACAACAAGACCTGGAGCGGTGTAACTGGGAAGAATGGCCTGCCTGATCTGAACATGTAGTGTTCTGTTAGTGGTCTTTTGTGCAAATAACAGCTTGCCCATGGTATATTAGATATTTAACTGTCACATCAAGGCAGGCTGGTGACATTGAGTCTGAATGGACAATGTTCCACACCTCCAATGATCAGGCTGCTATAAGGAGCTAAAGTTGTAGGGTGATTGGTGCCTGTCATGGTGGTTTGCTTGTCTCCACCCCAGGCAAAAGGGTAACACCTCTTGGGTCTGGGTGCACTTTCCCCCTCTAGGGGCAAGGGTACTTAGACCTTGGGTACAGAGTATGTTTGGGGAGTGTGATTGTGTGTACAGTGTCTACTTATGTCTGTCTCCACGTTGGGTGAGTGCTGAGTATTTGCATATGTGTGCATGGGGGGGATGGATGTTCGTATCTATGTGTGCCTGTTTGTCTGCATCTATATGTCAGGTCGGGTATCAGACGCCGCCTCTATAGGGACATCTCAGGCCCTCCAAGGTATGGAGGCCTATCTCCCCCCACCACTCCCCCTGCCGGTGGCTGACGCCCTCAGACATCGGTGCATTGGTGGTTCTTGGTGTCCGGGGCTGGGTGCTCAGGTATGCACCGGCTACGTCCCGGTGGCTGCTTGTTGGGGCCTGGCACCTGTGGCTCGGTCGGGCCCCTTTGGGGGGTGGGGTGCTCTCGGCCTCTGGGCCTGGGACTCTGTCCACTCTGGCACAGCTGGCTGTCGGCGGGGCTCACGGGCACGTCACTGCAACCCCCTCTGGCTTCTGCTCCACGGCTGCTGGGTGATCCCTCATCTGGGGCTCTCCTCAGCTCTTTCCGGGAGAGTGGCACAATTGCCTCCGTTGGTCTTCCTTGGACTCTTGCGCTCTGGGGGTCTCTAGATGTCTGGAGCCTGGATCTCCTCCATACCTGCTTCATGCCCTGGGGGACGGGGCTATGGCTCCCCACACCCACTAGCAGATCATTACATGAAGGAACCTTTTGAATACAAGCACAGGTGTACACACGGGTGCTCACAGATACAAGCTACACCCTTTTGGGCTGCTACCTCAAAGCACACTGTGCGCTGTCGATCTTACATGTTGCACAATAATAGTCAATATTTAGTATTTACACATAGTATTTACACCCAGTCATGTCTGTCCTGTATGTAACAACTGAAAATAAAATAATAACTGAAAAATATCTTAGTAAAAATAAGAAAAAATATTTATTTTAATATTTTCATCTTCAGTTCTGTCAAACAGTGAAGCACACTGATGTAAATGTTCCTCGCCATTAGTGTCATGTTTGCTAGGCAACCTGAGTATAGATGGTTTGTCCCAATGCTTCACATACTTTACCAGTTGACAAAAAATAAATAAATAAATAAATAAATAAATACAAATTTGGGACCTTTTTCTTCTCCTGGGTCACCACTAATTATTGTGGTCAGTTTTTTGTTTTGTTTTCTCCTCAGAGGCAGGCATACTTGTTCATATGGGTATGAACAAGCCCCTAAAATAATCCATGTTCAGTGTCGGCCTAATTACTACTCATGTTATGAGCGTTAATTAGATGCTCATAATCTGTAGTTGCAGTATTTCAGCTTCTACCTAGCCCCACAGAAGGAGCATAAGCGGAGTAACCTTTTTTTAAATGACAAATAATTTCAAATGCAATGGTTCTATCAGTTTAGCAAATATCAGCAAACACACAAACTGTTTTTGCGCAGTTTGTCGTACTCTGCGTTTGCTAGCTCAGGTAGAGCTGCTTCCTAGAGAGAGAAAAAGAGTACAAGCTAACTTCACTCAGAGATGGAGAAAGATGGAAGAGGGGAGTGTGACAAAGTGGCTAGGACAGAATTAATTTGCCATTTGTCAATTGCATATATTGTTATTTTGTGTTCTGTTATTTTACAGTCAGCCATAATGCTTTAATTTAGACATTGCTGGTGTAACTTCTCTTAACACACACTATCCCGGGTTTTGTTTGTGGTAGCAGTAGTTACATCCTTTACATCCATGCATGTGTTTTAAAGCAAACACTACTAACCATCAGATCATCTGAATTTTCTTCTGTTAACAGGCAAATGTCTGGTAAATTATGTTTCTTTATGTTGCTTTGGTTATACTTACCATGGTGTCCATGTTGTGTATTCAGGTCCTATGTGTGAGACAGGTGTATGGGAAGGGCCGCCCACTACTTCCTGTTTATGGGTGTAACCAAATGGAGGGTTTTTCATTTTGTATAGTATTATTTGTATTCTTTAAAGTAGCCTTTTGAGTTATATTGTATGCAGTGTTTTACTTTACAAACCATTTAGTTGAGTAAATGAGTTTGTCAGTTTCATGCATGACCTTATTCCTGTTCTTTGTTTAGAATTGTATTATTTGGTTTGACCTATTTGTTTCAATGGTAGGGACTAACGAGGTCAGGTATGGGCAAAGTCCTGTATGAAGCCAGTGGGATTTTTGCATGCCTGATTGATTGTTTTATGGTAAAAGGGAGATGCCAGCAATAAAATATGCTTAAAAGAACTTCAATCGTCTGCTAATGCTATTTACTTATCACCTTCCTTGCTGCTTAAGTTATGCTACATCACAGAGAGGAGAGGTAATATTTAAAGGAAGGACTGCTCAGTGGTAGTTAATAAACTGGAAATTTAAAGTTTGTAAGTTCTCATTTTTAAATCGGATATTGGATCTGAGGGCCTGGTGGCGCCAGTGTCCGGCAGCCTCGCCTCTGTCAGTGCGCCCCAGGGTGGCTGTGGCTACAATGTAGCTTGCCATCACCAGTGTGTGAATGTGTGTGTGAATGGGTGGATGACTGGATATGTAAAGCGCTATATAAATACAGGCCATTTACCATTTACCATCTGACTATGAAGTTTAGTTATGTTTTTTCATATTTTGAAAATCATGTTCAGTTTGAACATGATTTTCATTTGGGATAAACAGGTTAGGTTGTTGTGATGGATTTAAAGTAAAGAATAGCGTGCTGGGTTGGTGTACAGCAGCAGCTGTAGTGTTCCTGTTGTTCCTGTTGCAAAAAGGGTATCAAAGATTGATTTGATGATGCTTAGATCCATTCACTCAATTCCACCTTCATACCAACTTTATATGATCTAGTATAAAGACAGCAACAGTGTACTGTCAGTGTAGGGGAGGGAAATCAGCCAAGACAGCTCATGAAACATCTTCTTACACCTCTTTAAATTCAGACACCCAAGTCCACAATGAACAGCAGCAGCGCAAATACGTTGATCACAGCCTGTACAGAAAGAAAACCTACTGGAGCTCAAAATAGACATTCTTGTCAGCTGCCGTTCTTTTCCCCATGCTTAGCCAACCAATACAACCAATTTTAGGGTTTTTCCACCTCCTGAATCCCATTGTAACCCCTGACCGTACTCATTTGCTGTTTCAATTAGGAGGCAAAGTCAGCATCTACAATATAGGCAACAGAAAACAGAGCCCTTTTTTCTCCTTATTTTTCGCTGAATGAATTCATTAGAATTAAAATTTAGACTTAATTTTTTGAGTTTTGCTTACCTGGATGATTGAACATGCATGTTTTCATTAAGAGAAATAAAGTTGGTGATTTAATCACTTAGTGATTTGCTCAACTGTATGAAGCCTGTTGACATAGTGAAAGATTTTTTTTAATGTTAGAAGACAACTAATAATGGTCATGAATGTGAATAATGGCAAGGAGGTTTTCTAAAGACAAGATATATAGATATATAGAGAAATAGCCATCTATCTATGAATGTTTTTAAATACTTCTAGTAGTTACCCGTGTTTCCATTGTAACTACAGCCACTGCAATAAATCGCTGGAGCTGAGCTGTGATGTCATCACGCCCGCGTCGCAGAATGACTGAACTGCGTCCTCCCATGGTAGTCTGGACTCCCGAGTGAACTTACCAAGTACAAACTAGCAAATAGGGAAATTGCGTACTTTAGCTGAGATTTTTATTACGTTGCACTTCTTAGCCTTTGTGATTTTTCCGACACACATTTCCTCGACCTTGATCTTCCTTGATGTTTTCGATCGAGGTTATGGAAAGGTGGATTAGAGTTACGTTTTGGACTGCTTGTCGTCAGCACTACCGGAATTTGAAACATGAAACTCATCGACAGTGAAGCGGAAGAATGACGGTCGGTGTGATACATATGTTTCTGTGTGTCAAGTCCTTAATGATACTGGACAAATTTGAACATTTGAAAACCTAAAAGGAAACGGCATACTGCACGCGTTAAGCTACTTTCCTGGACAACGTGTGGTCGGGAGACGAATGATAAAACGGTGGTATGTCTTATTGTATTTTTTGTGTAGTTTGCATGATTGTTAGCTATGAGACAGTGGCATTTGCAGAAGAGACGCAGACGCTATATGTAGTCTAAGTAGAGTTATTATATTCTTAGAAATACCAAAATATGTCTAAATAAATATGAAGGCTATCACAAAGGGGGCTGGTGACGTGTTAAATAAAGACATCTTGTGGAATTTGGTGAGAAACAGTATTTCGTTTCAGGCTGGGTAACACCATACGAAATGACAATAAACGTCTTGAGTAGTGATGGCCCGTTTGAAGCTAACTGCTTCGGTGTCTGAGTCAATGGTTTATAAGGAAATGAATCATTCGCGGGATTTGTGGAGTGTTTTGATGGTGACCGCTAGCGAACCACTGATCATTCTACTGAGAGATTTGGAGCCAGCGAGGAATAGAGGAGGTTCTGTTGTGTGGGAGAATTTTGAGTTGATATTCGTCAATCGGGTGGGTTTTCCACCTTTGTGTTCTGGCCGTTTGCTTTTGTTTTGTGCGTGTTTATTTTATCTGAAAACGGGAAAAAGGTAAAATGTCAAAAATCTGCTTCCATAATATAAATATCATTAAATAACTTTAGAAAAACTTCCACTTGACTTTTTACATGTAATGTTGTAAAAATATATATTTTATTGTTTAATTAATTTAATGTGTTGTACATTATTTTATGTATGTTATATGTAATGTGGTATTTTTCAATTATTGTATTTACCAACATCAAGAAGTCACAAGCAAAGAAAGACCAAACCACGGTGCATGTTTAAACAAGGAGAGTTTACTGGTCAAAATTATTTATTAAACAAGTAAAACACATTTTTTTTAACCACCTAAGAATACACGTTCAAAGCAACACAACGGCGGCCCAATATCAGACAGAACTCCACTCTGTAGAGTGGGCAGTCATAATGAAGCAGTTGGTTTTATTTTGTGGATTCAAGCTGCTCTTCATATTTTGGCCACCAGATGTCACCAGAGAGGACTGTGTTGAAAAGCTTCGAGTAATGAACCGTTTTTCAATACAAGCTTCAATGCTTCAGAAAGCTTCATTTGGCCATCACTAGTCTTGAGTCTTAAGAAAACAAATGCATGTAGATGTATGCGGATGTAAGATTGTTTTTGCATCAGTTGTGTGACTTTATGCTTTAACTGTTAACAGAAAACTTCCCGAGACAAAGAAGCAGCAGAAAAGGATGAATCTCCTCCCCCACAGGTTGGTGATTAACTGAACCTTGATGCCTAGTGACTTAAAGGCCCTGGCATAGTAGTAGGGATGTACGATACTCGATATATTTCTATGTACGATGGTTAAAATGGCATATCTTAAGCTGTCCTGCAGATAATTCACTGTGAGTTATTTTTCTCCCACACACCGCAAATTCCCCCCTCCCAACTGGAAAAATTTTCTACCCGGCACACTGTTTATATACTATGCCTTTTTATATACTACCATATAGGGAAAAATATGGCGATAGCGGGAGTTTCAGAGCGAGGGAATGAGACTCACTGTCGTTTGGATTCACTGCTAAAGGTAACAGTACTATGAATTTAGAGCAGGTCACTTACTAACCGGAAGGTTGGTCGTCCAATCCCAGTCTGCACAGTCTGCATGTCAAATATCCTTGCTATTTGACATGCAGACTGGGCTAACCACCGTGTCACCCTAATCAGGGCTATCTTATCTTGTGTTAAGGCTTACTTGTTGTTTCTAGAGTATTTAAAAGTAGAATGGGAGGCAGAGCCTTCAATTTTCAGGCCCCTCTTCTTTGGAACCAGCTTCTAGTTTGGATTTGGGAGACAGATACTATCTTTGCTTTTAAGAATAGGCTTAAAACTTTTTTGCCTAACATATGTTTAGGGTTGGATCCGGTGACCTTGAACCAAAATTGCGCTCAACGCGAGGAAAGCAGCTGGTGCTGACGGTGAAGCCGTCGGTGTAGAACGCAGTGAGCTGATTGAATGATTACTGTCCAGTTGCTTTAACACCCATAATTACCAAATGCTTTTAGAAACTCATCATGTTGCACATTAAAGCTGCCATCCCTGCAAACCTCGATCCATACCAGTCTGCATACAGGGCAAACAGGTCGACAGAGGACACTATAATAACAGCTCTTCATACAACCCATGACTGTTCTCCAATCCACACCACTGACACCATTATAAAATTTCCTGATGGCATCACTGTCATAGGAGTGATCGACAACAACAATGACTCAACCTACGGACAGGAGGTTCAGCATCTGAACCAATGGTGTGACAACAACAACCTGCTTCTGAACACAGCCAAGACCAAGGAGATGGTAATCGAGTTCAGGAGAACAAGGCGATCTGAGCACTCTACCCTCTACATTGATGGGGAGGAGGTAGAAAGCTTTAAGTTTCTTGGAATCCACATCTTGGCCGACCTTACCTGGTCCACAAACATTTCCCAACCAAGTAGGGAACGCACAGCAAAGGCTGTACTTTCTCAGGAAGCTGCGTCAGGCCCAGTTACCCCCGAGACTGCTAGGAAACGTCTACCGCTCCACCATCAAGAGCCTTCTGACCTACTGCTGCACACTCTGGTTCAACTGCTGCACTATAGAGGACAAGAGGAAACTGCAGTGGGTGGTGAGGGCAGCAGAGCGGGCAATTGGCACTTCACTAATCACCCTTAGAGACATTTATAGTGGCAGACTTCAGCGGAAAAGCAGTATCATCATCAAGGACCCTTCGCACCCTGGGCACTCACTTTCCCCCCCTTCCCTATGGGGTCAAAGGAAAACGGACTCGATAGAAACCTCTACCCATAGGCTGTCAAACATGCCCTACATCCACCCCGATTGGGGGTAACTGCACTGCCAACATTCGTGGACATTACATTTTATTTATAAACTGTATTTTTATTTATACTGTAATGCAACTGTTACGTCCCCCCGAAGGGGTCTAGGCATGCGAGTGGGGGGACCAGTAACAAATGAGTCCAGAACAGAATGAAAGGGAAACAGACAGGTGTTTTTAGTAAATAAAATAGTCTTTATTAACCAATAAACAAATAAAATAAATAACCAATAAATAAAAATACCACCGACCCTCTCCCCAGACCTACCTACTAAAATCTTAGCCTAGTTAGCTTCTGGAGTGTACCAGGCTCGAGGCAACTTTAAAGGCTAAGCATCAAGTGCACAAAGCACCGACAAGCCTACCCCCGACAGGGAACTAATCCCCACCCAGGATTACTCCGAAAATAAAAAAGGCAAAATAAAAGATGAGTGCCTGAAGGAGGAGCTTACGCTCAGCTAGACACTCTCCTTTGCTAACTGGAGAGAGCGCAGCAGATACAATACAACTAAACAAGCCACCGGCAAACAACTCACTAATACTCAATTGCTGTTCCTTCCATTCATATCCCGGACGAGTCCCCACATTGTTACGTCCCCCCGAAGGGGTCTAGGCATACGAGTGGGGGGACCAGTAACAAATGAGTCCAGAACAGAATGAAAGGGAAACAGGTGTTTTTAGTAAATAAAATAGTCTTTATTATAGATAATCTTAACATAAAGAGCTGGCAACGCCGTTTTACCAATAACACTTGGAAAAAGGGAAAAAGGTTGCAACAACAAAGAACACAACAACCAAACAAAAACTCCACACCATGAGGAGGCACTTGCAGGGGCCCACAAGCTCACCCTGTCACTAACAGCAGCTGGCTTTACTGATGCCAAGGCCCACAAGCCCACACTACTCACGTAAAGCAGCTATACTGTTTCCACAACTCCACACTTCAGGCAGGATAACTAAACCCCAAGAACACAAAGCAGAAACACCAGAGAACACCCCCACATGGGAACACCAGAGAAAAACCACCCTGCTCACAGCTCATCCCCAGCTTAAATAGCCTCAGAGGTGATTGCTGACTGGATTCAGGTGGCAAACGAGGCTAACCAAGAGCAGCTGTGTGAGAGAGGAGGAGAGAGGAGAGTGAGAGAAACAGAGGGGGTAGGAGTGGCAAGAGAGGAGGAGGCGGAGAAAAACACCATGCCCACACAAGGGCAGTATCAGGAGGCCCAGCTAGGGCCGTAACAGCAACCAACATTCCTACTTCTATAAACTGTAACAGCACCCCCCTTAGTCAGTGTGCAATATCACTGATCAAACGGCACACTCTGTGTGTGTGTGTGTGTGTGTGTGTGTGTGTGTGTGTGTGTGCGCGCGCGCGCGACGCGTGTGTGTGCGTGTTGCCAAAAGAGGATCAACAAGCGACTGAATCATGGAGTGTACTTATGTACTTACTGATTTACACACTGCTTCTGCATTTTGGCTTGTTAAATAAGTAGTGGAAGGTGTGTAAACTGCTAGGACATGTCATAACTTTGTAACATGTAGTCACTGGTTCTATCTTTATGTCAGCACTCATAGAAACAGGCTTTGCTAAATGTCTGTTAAGTGTGTGAAAAATGTGCAAGAAGTTGAGGTATACTAGGCTGTGTAGAGACATTGTCCATACAATGGTTGATGTGACTATTTTCCACAATGGGATGTAGTAAAGAACCACCATCTACTTGTGGCAAATGTTAATGGAAATGCAAAGTATTATGCAGAATAATATTAATATGCTGTTAATCGTTTTATGAATTTCACTTTTTTGTAAACAACGACTGGTGTCATTCATTTAAACTGGTTCATATTTCCATTGTTTTCTTTGTTTGTAATAAAGACCCAACAGAATTCTTAGGAACCTTGCAGGAAGTTTCTCAGAGTAAAAGTAGACAGGTTTCATTTGTGTTTATATTAATTGTGTGCAGTTGCGTAAAAGTCAGTGCTTTGGAGGTGTAATAACTTAATCTGCTGCAATATGCAAACAGCAGCTTGTTCCTACATGTTATTCCTTAGCGTGATTATCAGATTAAGTAAAGTAATGAAAGCAAGTTGTGCCCTTTGAGACAAGAGAAATGTTGTTCTCTGTGCATTTGTATTTTATTAAGATTGTAAGTGACAGCTGAACTAATCGGCATGATGCATTATTTTTTCCAGACAGATGAGTCATCTACTCAAAACATGGAGGATGTGGCAGATGGGAATGGAGGCTGCACCCTGGCCAGTCTCTGGTTTTTACTGCAGGAAGTTTACTACCTCAAACTCTTTAGAACCAGGTCCACACTTTAGTTCATTTTCTCAGTTATTGTCTCTTAAATGCAATATCAGTCAATTGTTTGGTAGTAATGTCACAGTACTTTGTAGAACAGTACAATGATGGTATTTCCTTGTTACAAAATAAGGCCTTCAATATGGGCCTTTTGCCCTTTCATTTTTTACAAAGTTGTTTTACATTGTACATTGTTGTTGTACATCACTTAGCCATAAAAGACTGGGGTGTTCTCGTTACCCTACTGGGTGGGAGGGCGACATGAACACCCAAGTTTATGAATACAATAGTTTCAAATGGATACCCTAGGTATACAGCACTGTGCAAAAGTTTTAGGCAGGTGAGAAAAAATGCTTTCAAAAATGAAAGTGTTAATCATTCATTTTTGTTAATGCTGCCGATGCTTCCATCCAGCAGACGCTATCACAGCATCGGGTCCCGATCCTGCTTTTGTAATGCAGATGCTGCTTATGGACAGTCATTACTCTCAAGAATTCTGCTCATGTTTACAAGTTGCTACACTGGTCACTTTAAATCACTTCAAGGTGACCTATCAAACTGTAAATTGTAAATTTCAAATAAATTGTTACTGATTCCTTTGCCCATAGTCCTGAATTGTATATTTATTTTCTACTCTTGTTATATTTGTTTGTTTTTACACTGATGCACCTGGAGCCTTGTCATCTCGTCTCTCTATGTACTGTACTGTATATAGCGGAGATGACAATAAAGTTTAATTTGACTTTGACTAATCAACAAAATGCAGTGAATGTACAAAAGTGAATTTGGAATCAAATCAATATTTGGTGTGACCACCCTTTGCCTTCAAAACAGCATCAATTCTTCTAGGTACACTTGCAAACAGCTTTTGAAGGAACTCGGCCGGTAGGTTGTTCCAAACATCTTGGAGAACTAAGCACAGATCTTCTGTGGATGTAGGTTTCCTCGCACCCTTCTGTCTCTTCATGTAATCTCAGACACACTCGATGATGTTGAGATCAGGGCTCTGTGGAGGCCATACCATCACTTCCAGTACTTTTTGTTCTTCTTCACACTGAAGATAGCTCTTAATGACTTTGGCTGTATGTTTGGGGTCATTGTCCTGCTACAAGAATACATTTGGAGCCAATAAACAATCATCTATATTTCTGAAAGCATTCTTTGTTTACAGCATTTTTTCACACCTGCTTTAAACTTTTGCACAGTACTGTGTATACTAAAACATTTGAGTAGCGTGGATCTCAGTGATCTCAAACTCAAGGTCAGAGTCCAAAAAGGAAGGGGGAAAATACTTTTTCACAGCACTGTACATAATACATGTGTGATCATTGTATTAAATTAATTATTGCTTTACATTTCCACTTTAAAAAGGTTTCATCACATCTGAGAAAATCCACCACTTAAAGAATAAAAACACCGTCTTTTTCGTTCTCTCTATAGACCCAATAGAGATCCACAAGAGAAAGCTCCTCCTATGGTTTAGCCACCTTCCTCAGGAGGAAAAACAGTTTGGAGGTTTCTTCAGCCCTGAAACCATGCATGTCGACCCACTGATCCTTGAAACTGATGCTGAGGAGAGGGCAGGACTACTCTGCTCTCCATTCCAAACCCAAACACACTGTAATCGCTCTGTAACTGTGGAACAGCTGTTTCAGCACACTGATACCTGGAGTGAGGGCCGGGGGCTCAATGTCCTCATCTATGGTGCTGTGGGAACAGGGAAAAGTACAGTGGTCCGAAAGCTGGTGCTAGATTGGTGTGCTGGCACCACTCTGAGACACTTTCAGCTGCTGATTCCTTTCTCTTGTGAGGACCTCAGTCAACTGTCAAAGTAAGATGTTTCTCTTATAGAGGCACAACTTTATTGATTGGGATTTAATGTACTGGTTGTTATACTTATAATTTTTATTTTCTTAGGTCCTAATATACATTTCAAATCTCTGACAAACAGTGTTTTAGTTTGCACATTACATCTATTTTCTTTTATTTAGTTTAACATTATGAATGCTTTTAACGCCTTAATCACTTTTCAGTTAAAGTGCAGGAGAACTCAGCAGAAAAACAGGTAGTTCTCTATCCACTATTAGCTTTCCATGTAATCATATTTGGGACAAGCCAGCATCAGCAAATTTATGGTTTTAGACTCATTTAAACTTGTTGCAAAGATTTTATTGCATTCATAGCAGGCTAACAAATGACCACCAAATTGTTTCTTTGTTAACCCTCATGCATTATTCTGAATTATCCTCCACACTCCTGTACACACGCACACATTTATTCTTTTCTTGTATTACCTAAGATAATATTAAACGGGTTGTCAGTGGCGGAGCGGGGTGGTGGTGGCTTACTGGGCTTAAGCCCGGGTTGTTTTTTCAGAAGCCCGGGGTCTTTTGGAGTGTAATTTTTCATAGTTAGATGCCTGGCTGACAACTGTATAAAACAAAAACTACACATAATATTCGAAGCACATAGCGCACACTGTGGGAATTTACGACTGTGCGTAAATCCCCCCTAATATTGGTATGATCCGAGCTCAGACACTGAGCGACTGAGCGAGGGGGCGGGGCAGCTGCTGCCTGTTGGAGAAACGGAGCCAGGCAGACAGAGGAGAACTGAAGTTTGACCAGGTACCAAAGCGTACAAATAATGTAAATATGACGGTGTATCACAAAAGATTGATGTCAAACTGATCACTTGACCCATATTACGTTACTTCTCTTCAAGTGAATCAACAAATGGCGAAATGAAAAGCCGAACAACAACAATGCTGTTTCTTTAGAGAGTCTTAGCTTACATGTGTGTTTATTTCATATTTTCAGTTGTTTCCCTCCACGGCTAAATAAATCGGTTTCAGTAATGTACTGATATACAAGAATAGACATAAGGGGCTTCTTTCAAAGAAAAAACTCTGGTAGATGTTATTTTATACATACATTTTATACATAAGAACTTTTTTTTTTACTGTACAACATCAATTTAGAGTAAACTTGTTTTGTTTTGGATAAATAAATATTGAAATATCTTTTGAATTAGTTAAATGTCAGAATAAAGAGAGACAGAGCTGTCTATTTTTATCACTTTCATCAAATTTAGGAGTACATATACACTAAGTTTATTGTTAATTAATAAGAAAACTGCAGACGATTCCATTCTGAGCTGAAGAAGCTTCTGATTGGTTTGTAGAGTCCATGTGAGTAAATTGGTGGCACACCTGCAGATGCATATAAGGCAAAACACAGAGCCTGTTTCTTTGACATGGGAAAATCAAGAGATGTCAACCAAAACACCAGGAAAAGAATTGTGGAGCTCCATAAATGTGGCTCAGTTTTTAATACAATTTGGTGCCATTTACAATTAAGAAATACAGATAGTTTCTCTCTTTACTCTTAAAGTTAACAAATATGTTTTTTATATTTATCAATCTAAAAAAATAAACATTTAGTCTGATTTGATGTTACAATTAAAAAAGTGTTTGTTTTTATCTGAAGAGTTTGTATATATCTGGTTTCAACTGTATATTTGATGATGTTGGTGTTTGGTTTGATTGTCAGCACAAAGAGGGAGAGAGAGGAACAGAGAGGGAGAGAGAGAGGAGAATGAGGACAGAACAGAGAGGGAACAAGAGCAGGTGAGACAGACATCAATCAATCAATCTTTATTTATAAAGCACTTTTCATACAGAAATGTAGCACAACGTGCTTTACATGGTTAAAAGCAGCCTACCCCACCCCATCCCACCCTCCAATTCACACAGGTAGGCAAAGAAGCCCTCCAGCCAGGGTGAGAAGACCCACAGAGCCGCAGCGGCCACGGTCAATCACAACCCCGGTGTATATACAGAATAAAATTATAAAATACAATAAATATTATGTAGGACCTAATTTAATAATATAAATAGAATAACAGGATAACATAGAATAAAAAAACATTAAGTAAAAGCTAAATTAAAAAGGTGGGTCTTCAGCCTGTTCTTAAAAACATGTACGTTCTCTGCGGCCCTGAGCTCCTCCGGCAGGCTGTTCCACAGATGAGGACCATACCACTGAAAAGCTGCCTCTCCGTGAGTATGTGTCCTGACTTTAGGAACGATCAAAAGGCCAGTACCAGAGGGCCTCAGGGTCCGCGAGGGTTCATATGATAGAAGCAGATCTGAAAGATAAGAAGGCCCAAGACCATTAAGACATTTAAAAACCAATAAAAGAACTTTAAAATCGATCCTGAAACACACGGGGAGCCAGTGCAGCGATTCTAAAACCGGTGTAATGTGGGCCTGCCCTCTGGTCTTAGGGCGGACTCTGGCTATATTTTTTAGATGATAAAATCCAATTTTGGTTACATGTTTAATATGTGGGATAAAACCAAGCTCAGAGTCAAAAATAACACCCAGGTTTTTCACTTGTAGTGAAGGACATAGTGAAAATGCCTGTAATTTAGACAAGAGTCAATCTCTCTCTGAGCCTCAGGACCGACAATTAAAACTTCAGTTTTGTTCTGGTTAAGCTGTAAAAAGTTTTCTGCCATCCAAGATTTTATATCTAGAAGTCCCAGTTACATCTAAGATCATTTAAAACCTTTAGGAGAGCAGTCTCTGTGCTGTGGTTCACCCTAAATCCAGACTGGAATATCTCCGGGATCTGTCTATCATTCAAAAAATCATTAATCTGAATAAAAACAAGTTTTTCTAAAATTTTACTTAAAAATGGTAAGTTGGATACAGGTCTGTAATTATTAAAATCATTACAATCCAAATTGCTCTTCTTCAGAAGGGGCCTCACCACCACCGTTTTAAAGGCAGCAGGGAAGACACCCAACTGAAGAGAGCAATTCATCAAGCTCAACTTCAAAAAATCCATAAAGTGTTTTAAAAAGTAAAGAGGGGATTGGATCTAAAAGACATGTGGTGTGTCTCACTGTGGAGAAAACTTTCTTAAGGTTCTCAGCATTAACCACGACAAAGCTGTCCAGTGTCTCCTCAGATACAATCGAGCCCTCAGATATGTTTAAAATCATATCGCGAGAAGATAAAATATCAGATCTGATGGCGCTGATTTTTCCCCTGAAGTGGTCTGCAAACTGTTCGCAGAGTGAGTCTGTGGGGGTTCTTTGGGAGCTGGTAAAATCTGGGTATAATCTGTGGTAGAAAAGACGACCTTGGGATTATTTTTGTTATTACTAATTATTTTGGCAAAGTATGAATTTCTTGAATTCTTGAATTTTAAGTTGCTCGCAAAGTATTTGACGGTTGATTGCATTTTTATTTTTCCTCCATCTCCTTTCTGCTGCCCTTGAGTTTTTTGACTTCTTCGTTTCTCCATGGTGATGCATGTTTTACGTTAATCTTTTTGGTGGTGAGTGGAGCAACGGAGTCAAGGCTTTTCTTCAGTTTGCTGTTAAAATGATTAAAAATAAAATCGCAGGGTGCAGTTAAAATCACAGGGGGGGCATTCATCTAAAACCCTGGTATAATTTGCAGCCACTTCAGAGGTTAGATAGCGCCTCCTCACAGTTCGCACCGAACATGTTAGTCAAATGGTTGTTTACCAAAAGTATCACTGTATCATAGGTACTCATGTATCTCGTACCTAGTGTTTCTTTTTAGGTTTGTTATTTTTCAAATTCTATATTTATTAAGTTATGCAGGCTTGTTTGCACAACAAGGATAAATAATTATATAAACGTTTCTGAATCTAAATAGTGGACTTTGGTAGAATTAAAAAATAAGTGTAGTGCAGGTCTATGATGATTTTTAGTGCTACTATCATCTAGTTTTGATTCTGGTCCTGTCATGGTTAAATCCTAAGTAGTGCTGATTTTGAACTGTTGTAGTCCTGTTTTATTTCCAGATCAGTTCTGGGTCTGGTTGAATTGGGGTTTAGTCCTCGTGTCTTGATACAGCCCCAACTTTGTTCTGCCTTGCTGCTTAATTAAAAAACTAGTTTAAGGTGTCCTGCATATGTGATATATATTTTTCCCTATATGAAGTCATTCCTTTTTGAACAAAACTCAAAACAGAGCCTATTAATCTTTCAGTCATTTCTGACCCCCCCCCCCCCCCCCCCCCCCCCCACACACACACACACACACAATCCCACATAGGGCTGTGTGATATGACCAAAATCTCATATCCCAATATAAGAATTCTATCGTCCCGATAACGATATAGATCACAAAAATTTAAAATTTTCTGTAAATTCTGTGAATCTCGGGCAGCTCGACTTGCGGGAAGTGTTTCCAGCTGCGCGTCCTTTACCCGGAGTCGAGTGTTTTAACCGATGCATGAAACGACACATTTTTAGACAAAAGTTGTAACGGCTGCCGTTTTCTTTGTATTTATTACACGGCGTGCTGCGGGTTGCCCGTTCTAACGTTTGAGTCTAAGGTTTATTTTTTAGCACCTGGCGGCTCTTTTTTACTTCTCATCTGTAAATAATCTGCTCTTTCACGTGATTCAGTTTATTTTGAAAAGTCTTAACAGGATCTTGAGCTTTATTGTGAAAGGTTTATATGGAAAATAAACAAGCGGACACGCAATGGTTTTACCGTCGTTGTTGCTAACGACAATGCATAAAAACAGGCGCTTGTCCGTCTGTAGCGTGGCTATATTAAATATAAGAGAAAGAGAAATTAATATAGCCACTACAGTGACCATCAAAACGATGAAAAAATATTGCCGTAAACAGTTTATTTTGCGACACCACGAAACAAACGATAGCGTAAAATGAAATGATAGACGTTTTTATATCATCATCCGATATATATCGTTATATCGAACAGCCCTACTCTGTTGTACAGGAGCTGCTGATGTTACTGGGCCTGGAGCACGTTTTCTCATGATGTTTTTGAGGTCCACAGGGCTTTAAATCTGTTGGATCTAAATAAATCTGCAGGACCAGATCAACTTGATCCCTATTTTCTTAAGTAGGCTGCAGATTTTATAGCAGAACCAATAATTACATTTTTAATCTTAGCCTCTCGAACAGTGAGATCCCTGTAATATGGAAATCTGCCTATGTTCTCCCTTTGCTGAAAGGAGGTGATCCTTCAGATGTTAATAATTACAGGCCCATATCTAAATTGTGTGTTCTAGCAAAAGTTCTAGAAAAGTTCATTAGTGAACAACTGAAAGACGTTTTGGACAAAAATTCAGTTCTTTCCCAACATCAGTCAGGATTCAGAAAACAACACAGCACAATAACTGCTGCTATTAAAGTGGTTAATGACATTGTTGATTCAATAGACTGCAAAAAATACAGTGCTGCTCTTTTTCTTGACTTGTCAAAGGTTTTTGATACAGTTGACCATGCTATTTTATTAAATAGACTAAACAATATTGGTCTATCTGTAAATGCTGTAAGTTGGTTTTCAAATTACTTGTCAGCAAGAAAACAGTGTGTCCATGCTGCTGGGTCTTCTTCCTCTTTTCTCCCAGTATCCAAAGGAGTTCCGCAGGGCTCCATATTAGGGCCATTGCTATTTTCTTTTTACATAAACAACCTTTGTGATAATTTGTCAAATGCAGCATTTCATCTTTATGCAGATGATACAATTATTTATTGTTCATCCCCTTCAGTAGCACAAACCCTGCAATTTCTGCAGTCTGCCTTTGATGTCGTTCAGTCCCATTTAACTCAACTTAAGTTGGTGTTAAATCCAGAGAAATCCAAGTTCATGTTATTCTCAAATGGCAAAGAGTTGTTAGCTATGTCTCCTAAGATTAAAACAATTCAAGGAACTGAAATTGAAATGGTCACATCTTACAAGTATCTAGGGATCATTATAGATCAGAATTTGTCATTTAAGACTCACATTTAAAGGCTTGTGTCGAAGTTAAAACTAAAACTAGGTTACTTTTTTAGAAACCAATCCTGTTTCTCCCTCCAAGTGAGAAAACATTTGATTCGTGCAACCTTTTTACCTTTATTGGATTATGGTGACCTGCTTTTTATGAATGCACCTGCCCACTACCTAACCTAACCTACGAGGTTGGATACTGTGTACCATTGTGCTTTACGTTTTATTACTGGCTATGGAAATCGTGTACATCATTGTTCTTTGTATGCTGCTGCTAAATGTCCATCTTTGCATATTCGCAGACTCTCCCATTTGTTGATCTTTATCTATAAATCTCTCCTTGTGCTGGTTCCATCTTATTTATGTGTTTATATGTGTAAAAACCACAACCAATACAGCCTTCGTTCGCACAATATCATACAATTGATTGTCCCAAAAATCAGAACAGATTTGGGGGAAAAGGCTTTTAAATACGCTGCCCCTGCTTCCTGGAATAATCTGCAGAAGGAACTGAAATTATCAGAATTGGTTACCTTGGGAGAGTTTAAGTCTGTCTTAAAGGAACGAGAGAACAGCTCTTTTACTCAGTCTGATTGTTTTTAATGTACTCTTAATTTGATCTGTTATTGTATATTTTACACATGTTGGTATGGGATATTGTATTTGTTTTAAATGTTATATACCTATGTGGTATGTGACTTTTGTTGTCATGATGCCAGGTCTCTCTTGGAAATGAGATTTTAATCTCAATGAGATTTTTTACCTGGATAAATAAAGGACTAATAAATGATAACCTCCCCAATGTGCGTAGCTTTGCACTCAGGTCCAAAGCGCGAATTGAATTCTTCCCTGGGTTTAGACTATACCCCCCCCCCCCCCCCCCCCCCCCGTCTTTTCTAATTAGGTCCAGCAGCCCTTGTAGCTTCCTGCTAATAGCCGTAATTCAAAGGGAGAAAGTCCCGTGGATACCTGAGTTGACTCCTGCACTGTAAACATCCTTTTGAATGAACTTAAAAATCATGGACTGGAAGTCTTATTCGGCCGTTCCACCACCCTGTCAGTCCTGTACAGCTCCTTTAGTATGCTAGACATGAATAATGTGTCCTAGTCAGTCAGTATCTCTTTCAGAATGCTGACTTGCGAAATTAACTGAAACAGTGCCTGCGCTACACTCTTTGCAGAAATCGTGTGTCGTGGCACTGCTTCGGGATCTTACATTGCGTAATCCACCGGAACTAATACAAAGCAATATAGACGTGTACTCTGGTGAAATTATATCCGATGTTGTGCATACTGATGCGCTCAAACAGGACGTCCATTAAAGGTAGTAGGTGCAAGGACAGTTTTGGAATGGCTGGCTGGTTCACCAGCTGGCACTCTGGCAGGAAATGCATCCCCTGAATGGCTGAGGTCCTTACACCATCTCTAAGGAGGAAGCCACCCACCTTCGAGAAAAAGCTCATTTCTGCCACCTGTATCCGCAATCCCAATATTCTTAAATTCCGCCAGTTGGGGTAACAACTTGTCTGTGACCCAGAGTCGGCACTCCACCCCTTTCTGGGGGAGCTATTATTTCATGTCACTGAGCGTTCAAACGTTAAAGTAATTTGCCCCAATCAACAGTAACACATGAAAGTCGGTTCTACTGAAGAGGAACAACTATATACAAGTATCATTTACTTTTAAGTGGCAGAAAAATTCCAAAAGCAAAATTTCTATGAGCTTAACAAGTATCTGTTAAGGTCATTTATCTACAGTTTGCCAGATAAACTGTAAGTTCTCATTTGTTAAATTAGATATTGGATCTGAATATAATTTGAAGTTTTGCTTTTTGATATTGAGAAACGTCCTGCAAAACGAACTGAATTATACTAACTTTGTGTTTTTCATATGCTAAATGAAAATATTCTTCAGTTTAGTGCAGGACAAACACGTTGGCTTACTGTACTCTAACAGATTTACAATGAAGCACTGTGTTGGACTGGTGCACAGTGCAGTTTTTATGTTAAGACTTAAGTTAAATCAACTGTGGTAGAGAATAATTTGAATTTAAGCTGATAATGCTCAGATTCATTGACAGTATAATGTCAGTGTAGTCGTGGATAGAAGTAAGCCAGCACAACTCATTAAACATCTTATGTTGAATTCAGGTTTTTAAAACCACAAAAAGTAAACCTCAGAGCACTACAAGCAGAAGCAGGCTAGATGATCACAGACAATACACTAATCTATTCTTAGTGATTTTTGCACAAATGCTCAACAGAAACAATTGTCCAACAACCTTCTAATTAGTTGATGACCTGGCCTAAATGCCTTTTCATCCAGGCCTGCTGAATAGGCCTTTGTGGGTGGACATCATCTAAATAATGTGTGGCAAAATGTTTCTTCCGCCTGTAAACGCTATGTTGAGATAAACTTCAACAACAAATTCAACTTCAAAATCAGCTGAATGATTGTGCTTGCATGTTAAAGCAGTTTTGCTGCATGATTTCAAGTGTCAACTTTTATGAGAAGGCAGTCATTTCTGCAAAAGAAGCAAAATGTTGGCCTTTACCATCCCTAACCTTGAATTAAAAGAATGCTTTTTTTTTAAAAATTTTCCAACAGCGTTACTGGGAGTGTGCTAGTTCCAAAATAATCTGAAAATATTGCAAAATCAATCATTTTTTTGTATTCTTCTATAATTTCATTTGATTGATAAATTTGGCAACCTAAAGTGTCACATTGTTATTTTATGATTCTAAAGACTCAGATTCTCTTTTACACAGGGTTACGTCTCTAAGAGACCTGGTGAGCAGGAAGTACCTACACCTGAAAAAACACCCCCTTCTAAGTGGGGAGGGAAAACAGGCCAAGGATGTGCTCTTCCTTTTCAACGGAATGGAAAAGATGCAACTGGATTTCCGAATTGGAGCCTCAGAGCTTTGCAGTGATCCTAATGAGGGACTGCCTCCGAGTGTAGTTGTGGTAAACCTGCTAAGAAAGTATCTGTTGCCTGAGGTAAGAAAAAACCAAAAGGGGTTAACTAAAGGTAGTGATTAAACAAAAAATGGCTAAAGCTAATATGTACCCCCACTCCAGGTTTTTGTTTCATTTCAAATCTGACCAGGTTCTTGTCTTTTATTTAAAACTACAAGCAAAATGAATAAAAGTAACATTTAGCAAAAGAGTGAGTTTAGAAAAGTATGCTAATAATTTTAAAAAAATCGTATTTCTTTTTAATATTACACATATTACACTGAACACATGCAGTTTTTAATGCAGTACGTTAGTTAATCCCAGGAGAGATTTGTTCTACTACGTTTTACATCCTATGATCATTCTCTTAGTATTTAGGTGTGAACACAAAATAAAGATGAAAACAAGCGCAAAGCGACTTTAAACCGATTACCAGAGTAATTCTACTTTAGAAACATGAACAGGTAGACACGGAGGCTGCACCCTGACTGTTCATCCGTTTGGTACCTTTAGGACCTATGCTTGAGATGTTATGTTACTGGCGGCATGTCTGTTTGGATTAATCAAACAGTTAGGATTGGAAAATTTGACCAGTCGTGGCCTTAAGTCCAACTTTGACTTAAAAAGTTAATCACTTCTGTCTAGTACTGGAATATAGAAGCGCAGGATTATTGGGCAGAGGATTATGATTTCAAACCCGTTGAAAATAAAAACTAAAAACACTTGAAATACATCATGTTCTTGAGAAAGTATAACGAGTAATTTAGATCCAGATAGCTTTGTTGTTCCAAATGCCTTGAGGCAACTATTGTGATTTGGCGCTGTATAAATAAAATTTAATTGAACTGAAGTGTGGTGTGAATTTTCAGCCTTGTTTGTTAGATTGTAAGTCCCACTGTTTGTAAATGGCACTTATTGTCTACTTTATATGTTTCACAGGCCAGCATCTTGATTACGACAAGACTGTCTGCTTTGGACTGTATCCCTCAGAAGTATGTTACTCGTTATGCACAGATACGTGGTTTTAATGACCCATCACGCCAGCGGGCGTACTTCACCAGTCGCCTTCTAAAGCAGAGTGATACTGCACATAACCAGGAGGCCCAGGATCTTGTAGAAATGCTTTACCTCAACCTCCAGAGAGAAAGCCAACTTGCTGCTGCATGTTTCCTTCCATCGTACTGCTGGCTCACCTGTGCAACCTTACACTTTCTGCGTTTTACCAATACCAAAGCCCCCATCCGCACTCTAACTGGCATATACACAAGTTTCCTCAGGCTCAATTTTGGGGGTGAAGTGCTCGGTACAGGAGCAGGGACGAACGTGCCCATTCAGGAACGCCAAAGTTCTCTGATGTTATATGTTGTCCGTACAGTAGGTAAGCTTGCATTTGAAGGTGTGACATACAAACGCACATCCTTCTCAGAAGCAGAACTAGAGCAGTGGATAGGAGGGAAGACAAAGACAGATGAGGAGCTTCATCAGCTGGCCATGTTCCGCACCGATGTACTAGACTTCTTTTTGGCTCCTTCCATAGAAAGTGGTAAATCTATATCACAAGACCTAAGGGAAAACAATGAGAGGCAGTATGTGTTTGCTGTCCCAGCCATGCAAGAATACCTGGCAGCACTCTATGTAGTTCTAGGAGAGAACAAATCCGCTCTTGAGAAGCTCACCAAGAAAGTGTCTGTGGCCATTGGTCAGGCAAGTGAGGATGTCAATGCCCTTGTTAACATCTTTTCTAAGTTAATTCCCCTCCGAATTTTTGCAGTATTCAATCTTCTTAAGCTTTTTCCAAAGCTCTATGAGAAAATCAGCAGTCTCAACAAAGGCAGTATAGCCAGAACAATGGCAGCTGAGCAGTTCCACACTGAGGATAGCTACAACGATGATGTCCTTGACCAGGTAGAGCAAAACCTTGTAGGAGTCCATGGCCCAAAGCAACAGCAGGACAGTGAACGTCAAACTTTTGAGCTGTACCCTATCTTCATGGGTGGGCTATTGCACTATGGTAACCGTGTACTTCTCCAACAACTTGGCTGCAGCATTCAAAGCACCACTGTGGCCCAGATCACCCATGCCATTAGGAAATACCTTGTTAGAGGTAAAAAAAAAAAAAATGTTCTTTTGTGAAACAAAGTACTTAATCTGCCTACAGAGTAATGTTCTGTAATTGCTAAAGCTTTAACAGTTACAAAACTAATATTTATCGTTAGAACTTTACAAAAGTATTAGAAAACAAGAAACTGAACATAAAACTCAGATTTACTTGTAAACATTTATGTGATATGGGATAAATGAACTCTAAAGATAGAAATTGTGTCTGTAATTGGTGTATGGCAACCCATATTGCATATTTTCATGTAGTATGTGTTCTTTTGATACTAGAGCTTAACAAGCCACAACCACCAGAAGAGCTGATGGATCTGTTGGTCCTTCTATATGAGTTCCAGAACCCCAGACTGACTGCAGAGGTTGTAGCTTCAATCAGAGCTATCCGCCTCACCAACATTCGTATGACTTCACTTAAATGTTTCATACTGAGTTCTGTGCTTTCCTGCACCCCCGCAAGGTAAATTATTATTTGAAGGATTAGAGATTGACTGACTGTGTATGTGTATGTTATGTCAAAAGAGGTGGAAATACATCTTTTACATCCGAGAGATGGTAAAAGAATCAGAATCAAAGGGTTTTATTGCCAAATGTTGAGAAGGTATACAACATTAGGAAATTGCTTTGGTACTTAGTGTGAAACATACTGTAAAACAAACACTTAA
Organism: Neolamprologus brichardi; assembly: GCF_056152115.1. NCBI lineage: Eukaryota > Metazoa > Chordata > Actinopteri > Cichliformes > Cichlidae > Neolamprologus > Neolamprologus brichardi. The sequence goes on along the minus strand of NC_142104.1, from coordinate 38,174,070 downwards.
ATGAACATAAAAATTCAAAGTAAAAGTGCTAGGCAGATAGATGTATACATAAATACAGGTGAAATGCAGGCAAAAGGTCTCTATTTGTGCTTTTGCTAACAGTAAATAATTTGTGTTGTTAATCAAAGATATCAACCAATGTAAAAGTCTCATTAATATATTAAATGAGACGAGAGATGAGAATGGAAATTATTATCATATCTGGATTTTATGTGGATAGAATGATCCAACTTCAACCTTGGCAGATTAGTGTCTCTGTGGTTGCAGGAATGTGAAAGACAAAAAATGTGTCACCAACCCATCATTGTGCATAATTCTGAATAAGAGAAATGGTATTAAGTGTTGTAATTTGTGACCACAGAAACATAATTCATATGTAATTTTGCTGATAGTTAATTATGGTTAATTGCTGAATAATGATCAGAGTATAATCGGGTATAACTTTAACTAATATAACAAATAAGAGAATATAGACCTAGAATAGGCCTCTCACTGAAAGTTACTTCCTGTAGTTCTTGCAATGAATAGCAGACTTCATCTGAAGATTCGGCCTAGGGAGTCTACAGTCTACAAATTCTGGCAAGTAATGGCAGAGAAACAACCATTTCCCAAAACTGTGGACCTAAAAATTGGTTTTGTATTTTTTGGCCTCTAACCTACATCTGTTAATGACATTGCAAACTGTTATCACAGACAGTGATTTCTGGAATTCCTGAGTCTGACTCAACACTCACTTATGCAGAGACATTTTGGGTAGACGGCAAAAGAATGAGATTTCTAATATAAGCAGCAGAAATAAGGTTTCTATAAAGCTCTTGGCCCTATCTGCCATAAGGAAAGGGTGAAGAGTACAATTATTCGACAATAGAGTCACTACACAGCATCCCAAAATGTTTGCCATTGGGGTCATAGTTATTACTTCAGTTTTAATAGTGTATATTGTATATATACTGCTGATATGAGACTGTGTATGTGGATACAAAGGAGCTGTCTATTTGTTTTTCGTTATTGATTTTTTTAACCATCTTGTGGTGCTTTGTTACAGTTACTACCTTGAAGAACTGGACCTATCCTCCTGTCTCCTAACTAATGACATGCTTCAGATGCTGTGCCCTGCCTTCAGACACACATACAACCTCAAGTGAGACTTGAAACTTAATATATGATCTTGTTGCTTGCAAAATTAAAAGCAACCTGAGTTCATGATGCATGATGCATATTGCATGATAGTGAATGTTAAAGATGGTACTATTATAGCTACTAGAACTGCTTTTATTTTGTGTTGGATGTTACAATGGCATGATGCACTTACCCAATGGTAGTTATGGTAGTTTCATTATAATCAAGCGTCAGATTCAGAAAAACATGCTGCAAAAAAGTTTGAAATATTTGATCCCCTACAACCCAGCTCCCCTCAGGGTGCCCTGCCTGTGTGGTACTGTTTCGCTTCTAAGGGTACAGGATGAGTTGACTGCATTGAGGGCACAATAGATGGCGTTATTAACTGTAAAATCTTGACCTTGTTCCGTCAGCTAGAAGACGAAAATGGGTTATGAATGGGTCCAGCATTACACTGACCCATACACATACCAACATTATACATAGGGTTGGCAAAAGAACAGACTCTCTGTATATTAAGTAGAATAATAGATACTATATAGTAGTAGTGGTTTGAAAAAATTAATAAATAATTAAAATAAATAAATAAAATTAAATAAATGAATAAATTTAAATATTTTTATAATATTGTAATAAATTATACTAGTACATTGGAATACAACATTTATTTCTAAATTCTAATTTAATATATAAATTCTAATTTTAATTAGAATTTATATCTATATATCTATATCTATCTATCTATCTATATATATATATATACATATATATATATATATATATGTATATGTGTGTGTGTGTGTGTGCGCATGTAATTGTCTCTGTTGTCTTCAGTCTGCAGTTTAACACCCTTGGTCCTGAGTCCTGCAGTCTGCTGAGAGACCTACTGCTAGATCCCAGGAGTGTTATTAGATCTCTGAAGTAAGACTCTACTTTTATTCCAGTTTTGATGTTTTTAGCACAAATGTATGTAACCAAATGACTTGTCTTTATTGTCTTTACTTTGGCACTGTCTTTTAATTTTATAATTTAATGTAATAGATTTCAGAATTTGATTGCATAATATGAAAATGCATAAGTATTGGAAAAATTAGGAAAAAGTTGCACAACTTGGTTTTACATTGCAACTGCAAAAACGGTACAAGTAAGACACTACCAGAATGTCAGAACATCAATTGAAACTTGAATTCCAAGGAGTTTAGGGGTGGGACTTTATTAAAAAAAATTAAGCCAAATAATTATGGGCATAGTAATAAATTAATTGGACAAGAAAATATGCCCCAAAGCGCATATGTTTTTTTTTTTTAAATTAAAAAGGGTTTTAGTGGGTGACAGAATCATGGACATGGTCATGAATATTATAAACTCAAGCTCTTTAAACTGCATTTCAATTGAAAAAACAGAGAAACAAAAATAATATCACTAGCCAAAATAGGGCCACTGATGGTTGCGTGTAGCTACAAGTTGAGATAGGTCTTTTACAATAGCAGAATAAATTTCACCATGTGTTTGAGTCATCATTGGAGACCTCCATGGTGTGATGCAGGTGGCAGAAGATAAAACTACTGAACATGAGACATATGTCTCACCTCCAAGAAGCTCAATCAGACAGTACAAGAAAGTAATTATTAATCTACACAATAACTGTCAACTATAGAGCTTTTTGAAGAAACGGTAACAATAAGTTAAAAACTAGTTTTATTTACCTGCATGGCTCAAGAACAGTTACCAGCTTTTGGAGTTTTACCAGCTTTGATGGAGTTAAAATGACTAGCTTGTGCTTTGTTTGTCTAAAGCAGCAAAAACAGCCTCTTGACTCTTTAGTAGACCAGAAACCGTATCCAGCATTGAATTCCACCGTGTGGAAAAATCCTGTATGAGTGGCTCTTTCTGTTGCCCCAGTCTTGTTTGCTCCTGGTGTAGTTCCTCCATATGAGCAGGGTTGTCTGTAATGCATCTATTTTGCTTGCTTTTCAGTGTCATAAAGCTGCTGATTTTTACTTGAAATAGTTAGTTGGAAAGTTGGATCTCATGACGCTAACAGTAGCACATTTTCTAACCTCCTACGTTCTACCACTGATAGTGGTCTACAGTCCAGAGTAATCCATTTTGGAAGAGAATTTGTAAGTTTGTCCGATGTTGACTTACTAATTTTGTTCCTGAAACGAGTCATTTCATCACGTTTGGGCTGCCAACACCCTTTGTTGGTACTCAAACTGGGACTGCTAGCGCTAACAGCTCCCACAGTTTCTGTGCTCGCGGCAACGTGTTTTGCATTTAGATGGTACCATAAGGTTGAAGTACTTTGGTGGTGTACAAATTCTTTTTTGCACACTTTGCACAAAACCACGCTTTTATCAAGGCTTCTGTTGGGTAGTCTTTTGAAATGAAATTTGCCTCAGATCAGTCCTAGCAACGCGCTTTCGTCTGGTTCTTTACTAAATTTGCATGCTGAAAGAAATGTTTTGTCTCTCTCCCATTTCTTCTTGTAGCATGTTGCAGCCCTACTTGGAACCTTGTTAGGATCCAACCATGCAAAATATGGTGGTTTTTAAACTTTTGATCAGGACTGAATAGGTCATCGTTATATCAAATGATGCTCCTTATTTGGCACACATAAAACTAAAAGCTACCAGGAACATGAAGAAAATGTTGGGAAAACCCAAACAGACATGGAGTCTCATAGACGAACTAAAAGCTATCAGCCTAATCTGGGAGACAGTCAAAATAACAGACAGAATTAAGAATTCAGCTCAGCTAAGCTTAATAACAGTCATAAATTTAGTGAATCCATGTTTTTCCTTGTTGTCTAAGGGAAGTATGAAGACCGTAAAGAGACTCACCTGTAAGATTACACTTAAACCTGTGACTCACCACAGGTTTAAGTGTAATCTTTCTGAGTTGTTTGATGTGTTAACGGCCATTTGCTGGGAAAAGTCTTGATAATGACAAGCACCGTGTTCATTTTCTTTTTGTTTTGATTTCTTCTTTTTTTCTTCTTCAAAACAATATAATGGCACACAAGCTGGACCTTGATCCACAGTTTAAGGGTGCTCTACAGTGTAATACTAAAGTTGAACTTCACCTTCCAAAAAGAGTCGAATTTGTCAGTCTATGAAATTTTATATCTTTGGATATTATATCTTTGGACTTATGTTTGACATGTCAATGGTTATTAATCAAATTTACTCTGAACATGTTGTTCTTTTTTTCCTCTTTTTTATGACATAATGGTTTAAAAGAGCAAACTAACATCTCAATTGACATCATTTTCAGTTTGCTAAATGTCTTTCTTCCACATTAATTATATATGGGAAAGGTTTATCACTGTGTAGCATCCCCTCTTCTTTTAACAACAGTGTTTGACTCAACATTGAGCAAAGTCATCTAAATCAGAGGAAAGTCACATACTGTTCTACCTGTACGATTGCTTCTAGAGAATTGATTGTGCTATTTTATTCACATTCATTTATTGTTACTTTCAGTGTCAATTTAATGACCTGGCCATTGGATTGTGGTTTATTTATTATTACTTTTTTCTGATCATCAATTAGCTACTGACCAGAGTTACAGTCCTTAGCCTATGTTTTTGCTACAAAGCCCTGGTTAACACCTTTATTTGCACATGGAGTTTATTCTTAGTCCTAGACCAAACCAGAAATGCCATATTATTCCATTGTGTTCTTCAGATTGTGTGACAACCCTCTTCTGGAGTCTGGAGTCCAAATCCTGGTGGAAGCCCTGCCAGAGAATCAGTCCCTGACAAACTTGTCCCTGATGCACACTGGACTGGGGGATGAGGGTGTCCTGGATCTGGCTAAGAGGCTCCAACAACACAGAAGACTCCAGGAGCTCAACGTGGCCTATAACAATATTGGAGACGACGCAGCTCTACTTCTGGTAGATGCCTGTAGAGAACATCCCAGCATTCAGACTGTACAGTAAGAAACTTCTCACTATATCCAAAGCTCAACATTTCTTTGAGGTTTAGTTGTGCTATAATGTTGTATTGCATAGACTACATTATAAATAAATTCTGATTCCACTGTCCCTTTTGCATTATAAATATTAATTTTTTTATTTATTTTTTCATAGAACACTGAAAGTTTTCGTAACATGAAAAAAGCACCTTACTTACAGTTTGGCATATATTGAATTATAAACCCTGATCATGTTTTGATGCATGCGTAATGTAAGTTGTAAGTCCAGGTAAGTAAATCCCAATAGGTTGATTCTGTTCATCTGGACGTAGCGTTTTCAGTGGGAGAAACATTTTGTCTTCTTCAGACAGAAGAAGTCATTTGGATGAGTGACAAAACATTTCTCCCACTAAAAACGCTACGTCCAGATGAACAGAATCAACCTTTTGGGAATCCTGATATTGTATCATCAGATAATTGATAGAATTTATCAATTTATTACTCCTGTGAGTGAGACCAAGAACATTTTAAAATGGACTACATATGGTGAAATGCAAAAGGCCTCAGAGACGCACCAAAAGCATGCAGTCTTTCATGCAAGCCCTACAGAATTTTTTTTTGTCCATGTCTTTGTGCAGTTTATATTTGAACCCTCTCAGTAAAGTGGCGAAGCAGTCCCTGTATGCCCGAGGTATTCCCCGTAGCCACAGTGGCCAACGGGTCAAGGTCCTGGCTTCTGTCACTGAAGGGACAGACCTCTCTGAGAACTGGCGGAACATTCTCAGTGTTATACGAGAGAACTCCTCATCCTGGGATCAGCAGCATGTCATACAGCAACTAAAGGTATATACATACAGTACAATGTAAATGTAAAAATGTACATAAAACATGTCATTTAAAAAAGGATTCATACTGTGTGGGTTTTTAAAAGCCTGTTTTTTTTAAATAATAGGTTAAGCTCAGCATTTTTAAGATACTTGTGTTTAAGTGTTTATAAACAAGACATGAGAGACCAGCCAGCTGGTGTTTTTCACCTGCAAACATCATCCCACCACTTTATTAAATCTAGGCCAATCCATTCCACATTTATAGGTTGTGTAAGGCAGAAGCTAACAGCAGCCGATGTTTTGCTTTTTATTTTAATTTCTACTAGCACCACATAATATTTTTTAAAGGCACCAACTACACATGTAGTTCTGCTTCCAACAATGCTCCAGGCTGAACCACGTTTTGGTGGACCAGGGTCTGCATACAACCTGAGTCCACCATAGCCCAGCATGTACCCCTTGGCACTCAACTCAACTATCCAATCCAAAAACAACACAAAAACTATTTTTGTTTTCTTTTTTCCTATTTCTGTTGTGTTTTGTGTGCTTTTGCAGCATTTTTCTTATTGCTGGTGTTTTCTTAAGTTGCAGTCCGTTTGGCCTCTCTGGGCCACCGTAGAGGAGGACAAAAGGTTCAAACTTGTCCAGGCCTTAAACCTCATGTGCATTCTTCCTAGTAGTTGCACATCCATAAAAATAAGGCTTTTATGAAAACACTGAATACAAAATTGCTTTCTTGAGAAAGACTCAATTTATAGTTGACTATTAAATTTTGCATAAAATAAATTTTACAAAGTATCTTTGAATGGCAGAGATGCAGAAATGTCTGCAGAGCCATGGCTCAGTGTCTGACTGTCACAGACTTAAATTTATGCCCATTTATATTTTTTAAATTGTTTACATTTGGACTTTTATTGTATTTTCATAAGTTTTACTGCTTTTAATTAAGCAATAAATACCGCTGCGCAACAGTAATTTAGCATTAAACAGTTAACCTGTTGAACCCCAATGGTCCTGGTACCAGAGGGGAGAGGGAGAACATCAGGTTTAATGGGATGTACCGCCAGATCTATTGTTTAAATAAAGACATGTGTGATATCCACAGAAATGTCAGAATCTCAGCTAAAAGCTCACAAAACCATTTCAAAAACCACAAAACGGGTAAAACAGCAAACAATTAAAAAGCAGGCAAACAGATTCTGCAAAAGGATGTACTCGCGTTTGTCTGTGTTCACTTGACGGCCAAGGACGTGTGGTTGAGTGCTGACAGATTCTAAAACTGCAAGATTTATCACTCGCCGACCAAAATTCACTGAATAAGCAGTTTAAGAAGATGAAAACTATACTGCACATTTGAAAAAACATTGTAATTCCCTTGTACTTTTACTGTCTTGGTTCCACCACAATAAAATTGCACTTTCTGCAGAGCTGTACCTCTTAGCATGCTTCGAGACCAGTTTTCCATCATCTGATAAGAAAGCCTAAACTGTACAAAGGTTGCTGTAAAATCTACAACAACTAGCTGGCAGCTGGATGCCAGTAACTTACTGTAAATACAAATCACAGTCACATATGCTCAAGTCAGAAGTTAATTACAACTATTAAAATGGTCACACCATTTGTGTACAAACAGTGCAATGTATCAACGCGGACACTGACTAGATTTTATCTATGTTTTCAATGTTTTTTCAAATGTGCGGTATACTTTTCATCTTCTTTTGCTGCTTATTCAGTGAATTTTGGTCGGCGAGTCATGTGACAAGCATTAGAAAAGTGTTAGTTATACCACGCGTTAGGAAGGTGGTGAGGGGGAAATGAAGATAAAAACTTTATTTTTAAGTTTGCTTTTATTCTATTCAATTCAATTCAATTCAATTCAATTTTATTTATATAGCGCCAAATCACAACAAATGTCGCCTCAAGGCGCTTCATAGATACAGAGAAAAGCCCAACAATCATATGACCCCCTATGAGCAAGCACTTTGGCGACAGTGGGAAGGAAAAACTCCCTTTTAACAGGAAGAAACCTCCGGCAGAACCAGGCTCAGGGAGGGGCGGCCATCTGCTGCGACCGGTTGGGGTGAGAGAAGGAAGACAGGATAAAAGACATGCTGTGGAAGAGAGACAGAGATTAATAACAGATATGATTCAATACAGAGAGGTCTATTAACACATAGTGAGTGAGAAAGGTGACTGGAAAGGAAAAACTCAATGCATCATGGGAATCCCCCGGCAGCCTACATCTATTGCAGCATAACTAAGGGAGGATTCAGGGTCACCTGGTCCAGCCCTAACTATATGCTTTAGCAAAAAGGAAAGTTTTAAGCCTAATCTTAAAAGTAGAGATAGTGTCTGTCTCCCGAATCCAAACTGGAAGCTGGTTCCACAGAAGAGGGGCCTGAAAACTGAAGGCTCTCCCTCCCATTCTACTTTTAAATACTCTAGGAACAACAAGTAGGCCTGCAGAGTGGGAGCGAAGTGCTCTAATAGGGTGATATGGTACTACAAGGTCATTAAGATAAGATGGGGCCTGATTATTTAAGACCTTGTATGTGAGGAGCAGGATTTTGAATTCAATTCTGGATTTAACAGGAAGCCAATGAAGGGAAGCCAAAACAGGAGAAATATGCTCTCTCTTTCTAGTCCCTGTCAGTACTCTTGCTGCAGCATTTTGGATTAACTGAAGGCTTTTCAGTGAGTTTTTTGGACATCCTGATAATAATGAATTGCAGTAGTCCAGCCTGGAAGTAATAAATGCATGAACTAGTTTTTCAGCATCACTCTGAGACAGGATATTTCTAATTTTAGAGATGTTGCGCAAATGGAAGAACGCAGTCTTACATATTTGTTTAATATGTGCGTTGAAGGACATATCCTGGTCAAAAATGACTCCAAGGTTCCTCACAGTGTTACTGGAGGCCAAGGTAATGCCATCCAGAGTAAGAATCTGGTTAGATACCATATTTCTAAGCTTTTCAGCGCCGAGTACAATGACCTCAGTTTTATCTGAGTTAAGAAGCAGAAAGTTAGTGGCCATCCAAGTCTTTATGTCTTTAAGACATTCCTGCAGTTTAACTAATTGGTGTGTGTTATCTGGCTTTATGGACAGATAGAGCTGGGTGTCATCTGCATAGCAGTGAAAATGTATGCTATGTCTTCTAATGATGCTGCCTAGGGGAAGCATGTATAATGTAAACAGAATTGGTCCTAGCACTGAACCCTGTGGAACTCCATAATTAACCTCAGTGTGTGAAGAGGACTCTCCATTTACATGCACAAATTGGAGTCTATTAGATAGATATGATACAAACCACTGCAGTGCAATACCTGTAATACCTACAGCATGTTCTAATCGCTCTAACAGGATATTATGGTCAACAGTATCGAATGCTGCACTAAGGTCAAGAAGGACAAGCACAGAGATGAGTCCACTGTCAGAGGCCATAAGAAGATCATTTGTAACCTTCACTAATGCTGTTTCTGTGCTGTGATGAACTCTGAAACCTGACTGAAACTCTTCAAATAAACCATTCCTCTGCAGATGATCTGTTAGCTGTTTGACAACTACTCTTTCAAGGATTTTTGATATGAAAGGAAGGTTGGAGATTGGCCTATAATTAGCTAAGACTGCTGGGTCTAGAGATGGCTTTTTGAGTAAAGGTTTAACTGCAGCCACCTTGAAGGCCTGTGGTACATAGCCGATTATTAGAGATAGGTTGATCATATATAAGATCGAAGAATTAATCAATGGCAGGACTTCTTTGAGCAGTTTTGTAGGAATGGGGTCTAAAAGACACGTTGATGGTTTGGAGGAAGTAATTATTGAAGTTAACTCAGAAAGATCGATTGGAGAAAAAGAGTCTAACTTAACATCAATGGAACTAAGAGTAGCTGTTGATAATATTACATCTGTGGGATGATTATTGGTAATTTTTTCTCTAATGATAAAAATTTTATTTGTGAAGAAGTTCATGAAGTCATCACTAGTTAACGTTAAAGGGATGGTTGGCTCAAAAGAGCTCTGACTTTTTGTCAGCCTGGCTACAGTGCTGAAGAGAAACCTGGGGTTGTTCTTATTTTCTTCAATCAGTGATGAGTAGTAAGCTGTTCTGGCTTTGCGGAGGGCTTTCTTATAAAGCAACAAACTATTTCTCCAGGCTAAATGATGATCCTCTAAATTTGTGACACGCCATTTCCTCTCCAGATTACGAGTCATCTGCTTTAGGGTACGTGTTTGAGAATTATACCACGGGGTCAGGTACTTCTGATTAGAGACCTTAGTTTTCACTGGAGCTACAGTATCCAGAGTCGTACGTAGTGAGGAGGTGAAATTATTAACAAGATAATCGACCTCTGTTGGGGTAGCGTTCAGATAGCTGCTCTGCTCTGTGTTGGTACAGGGCATTGACGATGATAACAGTGGCTGGATTATATTCTTAAACTTAGTTACAGCGCTTTCAGAAAGACATCTACTTTGATAAAGTCCACTCTCCACTGCTGCGTAATCAATTATTGTAAATGTAAATGTTATCAAGAAATGATCAGACAGGAGAGGGTTTTCAGGAAACACTGTTAAATGTTCAGTTTCTATGCCATATGTTAAAACAAGATCTAGAGTGTGATTAAAGTGGTGGGTGGGTTCTGTTACATTTTGAGAGAAACCAATTGAGTCTAACAACAGATTAAATGCCATGTTGAGGCTGTCATTTTTAGCATCAACATGGATGTTAAAATCACCCACAATAATTATTTTATCTGAGCTCAGAACTAAATTAGATATAAAGTCTGAGAAATCAGACAGAAACTCTGTGTAAGGCCCAGGTGGACGATAGATGATAACAAGTAAGACTGGTTTCTGAGTTTCACAGCTGGGGTGGACAATGTTAAGCATCAGGCTTTCAAATGAATTAAAAGTCTGTCTTGGTCTTTCATTAATTAATAGACTGGTGTGAAAAATTGCTGCCACACCTCCCCCTCGACCTGTGCTTCGAGATTTCTGGTAGTTAGAATGACTCGGGGGTGTTGATTCTAAAGTTACTAAATACTGATCCCCCCAACCAAACTTAGTAGGCAAGGAACATATATGCACCTTAGATTTGTCGTTTCGCTTAGGTTGACTTCAGTTAATTTAGTTACAACAGCTTACTCACCCGCTGAGTTTTCACAACAGTTCCAAACCAAACCTAATCCAGATACCAGGCACAAAAGGCTCCAGTGAACACCTCACAAATAGTGACTCGGGCCAAAAGCTTTAAGAAGGAAGATATAAAACAAAGCTTTTCCAAATACAAAATATGTTTAAATAACTTGTAACTAGTAATATTAGGCAACCTCTTCACAGGATAGATAGCAAACAGTTAAACATTAGTATCATATACTAATGGCATTAACAGTGACAGCATTAACAAATAATTTTCAGAAGGTAATAAGGCCAAAAACTATTTGTTTGGCTCAATAACCAATGTAAGCTAATAACCAGTGTATGACATACAATGGTTATAATACACTACTCCTCTATCTTTATAAACAGTTAGTGCTGCCTTTTGTAAGAAAGTTAAGAGGAAGCGAATCAAGTTAGAAGCATGTGTATCTAAAAAATTGTTTGAGGATAATAAGAACATAGTACTCTTTTGTCGAATTAAAATTTTCTCCAGAAAACAATCATTTTTCTTTTCAATGTCAGTCCCACAAAACAGTTGAAGAAAGTTTGAAAGAAATCTCTATAGCCATTGGTCAGTTTCACCTAGGTCAGTTTACTACTGTAAAACGAATTTACTGTAGGAATAATTACAGTAATATATATTTACTGTTGAATTTACTAAAGGTGTTTACAGGGTTATTTGTGCTATTTAATAATGAAGAAATGTAACCTTTCACAAATTATGCCAAATTGCAAACACTTATAATAAATATACAAAATGCTATATTTCTAATAAAAAAAAAAAAAAAAATCTATTACAGACATTTCTGGGGGAGGGTTACAGCTACAGTTTATTAAAAAAAACCCAAAACAAACAAACACAAAAACTGGAGAGTCTGGGCAATGAGCTACCACAAGTTTTTCTGTCATTCTACACATTTATTTCTTATGATTTAAGTCCAACGAGTCGTGCTGACAGCTTTCTTTGTTTTTTACAGCAGCTTTTTCTTTATCATGTAGAATAACAGTTAAATATGTAACTTCTTTACACTGACAGAATGGAGAATTTACTGGTCTGGCTGCTTAAGATCAAAGTAGGCTGTATGTTACCCACAACTAAAATGAGTTTGACACCAACGGTATATGATATATTGCTAAGAAGCATTATTATAACAAACAAGTAACCAAATACAAATTCTTTGCTTTATGTTTTAAGTTTATATGTAGCAATTCCACATTTGTATGCATATATTTTCATTATTACCTCAAGCCTACCTTCTAAACTGGAGTTTCTGAAACATGAAAACCCACGTAAACATGCTTACTTATTCACATCATATAAGGGTTTATTTGGATAGTGTTTAAGTCTTAACAAGTCTGTTAGATTCCAGTTTTGCTTACACTAGCTAACAGTATCAAAAACAACGGATCAGGATATCCTCAACTCACCTCAGTATAGCTGTGATAGACAGAAGTTAATAAACAAGTGTTATGATACTTGCCATCCATAAACCCCAAGTTAATTCATCTAGATATTGTCTTTTCAAAGGAAGAAACATTTTCCCACTCACCCAAGTGACTTCTTTAGTCTCAAGACTCAAGAAAACTCAATGTCTAAATAAACAGTATGACCGTTCTAGGGAAGAAACAGCAAGCAAGCCAAGATTCAAACAGAAAATATTTCATTAAAAAAACAACCTTGAAAACACAAGACAGTGGGTCAAAGACCCAGGATCATGACATCCAGTTAGTGACACACATTTCTACCCCTTGGCTTTAAGGCCATTTTATTCACCTCTGTTTTCCCTCCTGAGCATTATCACCTGAATAGGTGTCTGGCAGACATGAGCTGTGATATGATGACCAAGGTCTGTCTTTAACTCACTTACCAGTACTGTTAAGCTGGCACTCCTGTTGCATTTATAATGTAGGAATGTAGGAATTTGAAATATTAGAGATCCAGGTTTAGATGTTTTTTTGTTTGTTTGTTTGTTTGTTTGTGTTTTTATAGGAAAGCATCCTGGCTGCCAGAAAGTTTTTGTTAGTGTTATGACATATATGCTTCTGAAGATGGCATTGAGACAGCATTTTTTCCTAGTGAGACACCTCACTCATGTTGTCAGAGAACAGGGATCATTGGATTAGTGACCTTAAGATATGAATTAGATTTGCAGAATTAAATTTGTGTCATTTTACACGTACAAACACCCAACTTAAAATTGATGAGGTGAAATGCACAAAAAAGATTGATTGTCAGGTGTGTGTCAGTAAAACCAGTGGCCCTTTGTTCTTTTTTGCAGGTCTTTCTCGAGGATCTGGAGGGGGGGCGTCAACAGCAGCAAAGCCTCTGGAAGAGGCTACATTTCCGCAGAGTTGAGAAGGGAGTCCGGAAAATTCTAAAGATGTTTGAGGACAATTTACCTCCCTCCAAGAAGTAACCCAGGAGGTGATCAGGAAATGAGTGTTCAAGTTTGAATAGGATAAATCCAGATAGGAGAATCTTCAAACACCAACGACTAAGAGTCTAGGACAGGGGTTTTAAAACAGGCCAGCAGACTATATCAGGCCCACAATACAATTCTTTCTAGCCAGCAAAATAATTTCATATGTCAGTTATTGATGTGGTCTGTATGTGGGAGCTGAATCTTCAGCCCTGCTGAGAATTCATGCAGACAGGGGTTGGGCTTTATTTTGATAGGTACACCATGCGGACAATCATGTGTTACATTCCCCTTAAAGGTGCAGGGGATGAGGGAAAGTAATAAAAGTTGTCCAGGTTGAAAAAAGAAGATAGGGAGGTCATTCATACTATGCAAAGTAATTAAGCAATAAACAATTAAATGAAAAAATAGTTTCTGATTTTCACTTTCTACTATAGAAATGTCTGTGTGTGTGTGGTTTTTTTTACGATTACAGTTTAATTTAAGAAACAACAACAACAAAAAACTGACATTGTTTACTTCTTCCCACTCCCTTTCAACATGTAAATTAATCAGAACGGTTTTTTTGTATGTAATTTGTATAGTATTTTTTCTCTCTTATTTTCTTTTCTAAATGTACTTGTATATTGTTCACATATTGAAATAAATTACCAATCAATCAATCACAGTCCAGGCAATGAGCTACCCAAACGTTTTCTGTAATGTTTCACATTTATTTTGTACAGTTAAAGTCCAAAGACTCATGCTGACAGATTTCTTTCTATGTCACAGCTGTTTTTTCTTGATTATGTAGAAAAACAGTTAAAGATTTAACTTCTTTACACTGACAGAAAGACAGTTTCACTGGTCCGGCTACTTAAGATCAAAGTGGGCTGTATGTGACCCTTGATGTAAAATAGTTTTGACACCTCTAGTCTAGGAGATATAGTTTCATCACTGTAGAAGAGATTTTGCTCTTGATTCTACAGTAAAAACTACACTGCACTATTCATAACCATTTAAAAGACCCAAACACAATCAAACTGTATGGCTTTAATGTGTGAGGTGCTCCACATGTGACTGGATTGTGAATTTTCAGTTGAATAGTTTGTCATTTAAAGTTGCTTTTAAAGAGCACATTTTTGATTTATTTCACATTAATAATTGAAATGAATTTCCTTGTATTAGCAGGCACAAGAAAGAGAGAGGTAAAGGACATGCGGTTTTGTCATTGTCATATGAGGCCGAAGCATTGAGACATTTGGTTGCCTCGAGTGAAAGTCTGTTTTTATATATCATCTTCATTAAATGTGTCTTTTTTGCACAAAATAAGCCAACAAAGTAAACTGCAGTAAAACGAACAACTATTAGCATCAAACAGAATGTCTGCATGTGTAATTTACATATGATTAAGAACAAAAAGGAATATTTTGAAAACACGTGTATGCTAAGTAAAGGATTTCTTGATAATATACAAGACTTGATAAATGGCCGAAATACATACAGTACTGTATATATTGTATGTAGTAAAAAAAGAGAGAGAGAGAATGCATTTCCTGATCGAAATGCAGTGTGAATGCTGATAGCTGAATGGTTTGAGCTGAAATGTAATAGCTACTGAATCTTTGGCCTTCAGGTGAATGATTCAGTGGATTTCAACTCAATCAACATTTTTTAATGGATTGGATTTATATAGCGCTTTTTTTCAAGGCACCCCAAGCGCTTTACAATGCCACTATTCATTCACTCTCGCATTCACACACTGGTGGAGGCAAGCTACGATTGTAGCCACAGCTGCCCTGGGGCAGACTGACTTTTTCACCAAAGTACAGACCTGTTGAAAGCTGAAGTTCACGCAGAGGAAGTTTCAAAGTTGGAAAGTAGCTGAACATCTTTAAAATCCACATTAGAAAAGCCAACTGATGACAAAAGAAAATATAGAGTCAGAAAACATCTGAATGAATATTAAAAGCTCATCTTCTAAACCACTTAAAGAGTGGAATTGGAAAAGTGGAATGAAGTATTTTTAATGTCTTAACTCGAGGATGACAAATGTAAAAACAGAATGTTTGCAGAATATCTGCGTTGTGTGAGAGTGTGCATGTGTATGTATCGGCATGTGTAAACATGTATGTCTGTGTGTGTGTGTGTGTGTGTGTAAATGTGTTAAACTAAAATAAAAAGGTTATTCTTAGTTAAACCGGTGCTTTGTGGGTAGATCGTGGCTCAAGAGTTGGGAGTTCGAGTTGGACAGTCTCAGTCGTTGTGTCCTTGGGCAAGACACTTCACCCATTGCCTACTGGTGGTGGTCAGAGGGCCCGGTGGCGCCAGTGTCCGGCAGCCTCGCCTCTGTCAGTGCACCCCAGGGTGGTTGTGGCTACAATGTAGCTTGCCATCACCAGTGTGTGAATGGGTAGATGAATGAATGTGTAAAGCGCTTTGGGGTCCTTAGGGACTAGTAAAGCGCTATACAAAATACAGGCCATTTACCATAACAGTGAGGATGGGGAGAGTTGGTGGCTGCTCGGCCAGATCTTTTACAAACGCTCCACTTCGGTGGGAGACAGTCATACAGGAGTGAGCGTCCCTGAGAGAATCAGGTGGGTCTTCACGTCAGCAGCCAGTGTGGGCAAAAATGACATTCTCTCTGACTCCTGGTGCGACCCCGAGATGGGGTCCACCAGTAAAACAATTTAAAATCTAGCTTTTACCAATGAGAAAAAGCACTGATCAATAAAGCAATTTCAGAAGGGCCTGACCAATGAGGAGAGTGGAGGAGGCCGGGTTTAACCTGATCCCTGTGAAACAGCTTTTTGAGGAGGCACGGACCCCACCTTCGCTCAACTCAACAAGTTTTTGCCAGCCTGAATTGAAAGATTGCGAGCAGGACTTCTCCCAGAGGTCTGGCTACCTTCAACCATTACCAATAAAATGGTGTAGGACGGTTTCGAACCAGCCAATCAGGAACAGGGTCGAATTTACGACCAGCTACCCAGAAGTTGGAGGAGGTTAGAGGGTACCGAGGTCTTGGGCTTGTGGGTGGCCCCAGAAGTTGCCTCGCTCGTCCTCCAACTGCTGACTGACCTGGATGGGGGGCGCCTACATAGATGGCCATGTCTTTACTTGTCAGCATACATCTGATGCTTCTAAATAAGCTCATCCCAAGTGATTGTTAAGCTGCCCTAGCTGAATGGAATAGTATCATATTTTAGCTTTCTACAGTTCTTCTTGAATATAAAAGTGTTTTTTGTATTAATTGTTCTGGTTGCTTATGTGAACATGATAGGCAGACAACTTGTTTCTAATAATTTGTTTCTTTAATTTAATTTTGCAAAGTTACAACCTCAGAAAAACACTGTTTGTGTAAATCATTCATTTCTGTAAATCAAATAGCAATGTGGAGTCCAATCAGTGAGGTCATTCATTATGTGAAGAAACAGGTGTCATTCATGTGGCCCTTATTTAAGGATGAAGCTTGATTTGAAAAGGTGGTCAATCAGTTAAGTCATGATGAAGGGAAAGGAGTGGTTTTTCGTTTTTTGTGAAAAAATAGGGGTCTCATCAAGAGGATCGAAGGATTCCGAAGTGAAGTAAGAATAAAAGCCAGAAGATGGCAGTAGTGCAACATCTTTGGATGCAAGCTGCTGTTAAACATGAAAGAAGAAGAAGATGTTGTACATGGAATTCTCTCTGAAAACCTGACAAAGGTGGGTCATGCCAGACATTGCTCAGAAGAACAGCGTGCTTTAATCAAAATGTTGATTGGAGATGGGAAAACATAAAGAAGTGCAGAAAATGACAGGCTGCTCAGCTAAAATAATCTCCAATACTTTAAAATGAAAAGCCAAACCAGAGAGACGTGCAAGAAAATGGAAGACTACCATTCGAATGGATCAAACAATAGCCAGAATGGCAAAGACTCAGCCAATGATCAGCTCCAGGGAGATGGTCTGAAGTTACCTGTGAGTACTATGACAATTAGAAGAAGCTTGTCTGAGTCTATCGGCAAGAAGCCCGCAGAAAATCCCACTGTTTAAAAAGAAAAAAAAAAAACGTGCTGAAGAGGATACAATTTGCCAAAGAACATATCGACTGGCCTAAAGAGAAATGGAGAAAAATTTTGTGGACTGCTGAAAGTAAGATTGTTCTTTTTGGGTCCAACGGCCACAGACAGTTTGTCAGACGACTCCAAAACACTGAATTCAAGCGACAGTACACCTGAAGACCGTGAAGCATGGTGGTCCAAGCATCATGATATGGGGCAGGCCTATTTATTCCATACCAGGGATGATGGATCAATTTGCTTATAACAAAATACTTGGAACAGGTCATGTTGCCTTGTGCTGAAGAGGAAATGCCCTTTAAATGGGTGTTTCAACAAGACAATGACCCCAAACACACCAGTAAGTGAGCAGTATGTTAAATGGCCTGTATTTATATAGCGCTTTACTAGTCCCTAAGGACCCCAAAGCGCTTTACATATCCAGTCATCCACCCATTCACACACACATTCACACACTGGTGATGGTAAGCTACAATGTAACCACAGCCACCCTGGGGCGCACTGACAGAGGCGAGGCTGCCGGACACTGGTGCCACCGGGCCCTCTGACCACCACCAGTAGGCAACAGGTGAAGTGTCTTGCCCAAGGACACAACGACCAAGACTGCCCAAGCCAGGGCTCGAACCGGCAACCTTCCAATTACAAGGCGAACTCCCAACTCTTGAGCCACGATCGCCCCATGGTTTCAGACCAACAAAATTAAGGTTATGCCAGCCCAATCCCTGGACCTTAATCCAACAGAATACTTGTGGGATGACATCAAAAATGCTGTTTCTGAAGCAAAACCAAGAAATGCAGAGGAATTGTGGAAGGCTGTCAAATCAACCTGTTTACACGTGCCAGAAGTTGGTCGACTCCGTGCAGCACAGATGTGAAGCAGTTCTCAAACACAGTGGTTATACAACTAAATATTAGTTTAGTGATTCACAGGAATGGTAAATCTTAACTTTTTTTTTTTTTAGTTTGAGTAAATATTTGAGTTTGTGATGGAAAAATGCAGACACTCTTATTTTTTGAATTGCCCAATATTATGTTTTCCTTCATTTTCTGTAAAGTAATTGAAATATTGATACATCAAAAGATGAAGAAAAGAGTAAAATATAATATGCAGTGTTCCCAATGAATGGACAAAAATATTATACGGATTTTGAGCTTTATTCGTGTTCAAAATAATAGCAGTGTGTTTTAAAACACAACTGTAAATAGTTTCCGTTCTGATCATCCAGTCACAAAAGATGATTCCAAAAGTCATCAACTGACTCAAACTGCCCAGATTTAAACCACCTATCTGCTGAAAACAAATCCACCAATGGAGAACAAGCCTGAAGTTAACGGGCCAGTCAGAATGCTCTATCCAGTGTGCCTGCACTAACTACTGACTGATTCTGTTTCTCTGTGGCAAATCACTGTCAAATTTGTCCCGGTGCACATGTTGAAAAACTGCTTCTAAATCCAATACTGTAACTCTTATGAAAATACTTTTTGAACGGTGAGGGTCTTAAGCACTACACAACAGTGTGTTCTTTATGTTCCCGCTGTCAAAATTGTGGCCACAGGAGTGATTTAAAAGTGGGGTCTTTCCTGCTGCTGAGACAAACTCCTCACTGAAAATACAATGTATCTCTATTGGTCAGTTTAGAAGGTACTCCCTAGACTCGGATCCATGCAGTTAAAAAGGACTCTTTAAGACTCTCTGCAACAAAAGACTCCTGCAGGTGTGTTTCTGTTAGGCACAGTTAAAATCAGAATGAATATCGAAAGCTCATCTGCTTTAAATTACTTGTAATGTAATGTAAAAATAAATGTGTTAACATTAACTTAAGTTGATCAAACATTCTGCAGAACAAACTTTAAAATACAGCACAATGTGTTTCAAACATATTGTGTATATATATATATTTTTTCATAGCATTGCAGACAAATTTATTTGTACAAGATGATAAATGCACTGGCTGAACTATGGTAAAAGTAAAGTTCATTAAAGTTTATGTTACATTGAAAACCTTTGTAAAAAATATAATTGTATACTTTTGAAAAAGTTTATAGTTAAATAAACCAAAATCTAATTTTTATAAAAAAAAAGCATAGCATTTATTTAGTGGCACTTCCAAGAGAAAATGACTGAAAATGCTGCATGCGAGAAAATGCTGGGAAGACTGAGCAGCAAGACAGAGACTCTAACAGAACAATGGGACAGTTTTTTTTCACATGACAATGTGAGATACAGTCTGATTTAAGGATTAACTGTGTGTGCAACAGTTAGTTAGTTTGTTTGTTTGTTTATTTATTTATTCACTGAGTGTGTTTTTTGTTGTTTTGGGTTGGTATGTTTTTCTTAAATGTTCAAAATAATAAAAAAAAAACTTTAATTACAAAAAAAGAATAGCATTTCCAATTTCACATATAGACACACAAACTGGTTTAACTGTCATAATTGCTGTGATGGGGTTTTTAAAAACGCAATCTGTAGCCTGTGTTGTTCTCTCAGAATGAATGAAGCAGCCGTTGAACCTTTATTTGCTATGTGGGCAGTCCTCTGGTCCACCCTCCCTTCCTCCCAGTCACAGTGAGACTGGGGCAGCTTGGCAGGATGTTGAAGTGGGGAGAGAGAGACCCAAATGCAGCCACTGGCTTAGATGGGATGAATGAGCTTTATTTACACATGGGGTAAATACAGACAAAGCAGAGATGGGAAGGACAGAAACTAAGGAAAAAACCTAAACTTGGAAAATCTAACAAATCTGAAACCATAACTCACAGGATGACTTCGCAGAGAAACACAGATGGACCAATAACAAGCGGAAGAAAGGAGCAATCAGGGAATGGGAGACAGGAGGAAAACACAGCTGGGGAAATCACCTCTGATTTCAGAGCTGATTTCCCCAGCTCGGAAAACTAGACACAATACACACAGTACAGGGACTATCAAAATAAAAACAGGAAATACAACAGGTATGCACAGACACGAGCTTGACACTAAGACATCAGATAAGGCAACACGGAGGGAGCGCAGAGACACAGAACAGAATGAGAGATGATTTGGGGCCAGAGTTACCAAATTCTGCCATTCCTGTCTCCCTACATTACGATAACCATCTGGCACAGGCCCAGAGAGCAGATGTTGCTGCATTGCAACAGCATTTTGCAGACGTGTTCTTCCCCTGCTGGGCTGTATGAATCTCATAGAGCACCATTTTGAAACGTAAAAAGTAATAGAAGAGTCACAGAGCGTGTGGTGTTGCCCCATAGTTCTTATAGGTAGAGAAAGATGGGTCTGTACCAGGGGTCGGCAACCTGCGGCTCCAGAGCCGCATGCGGCTCTTTAGTCATTTTAGTGCGGCTCCGCGTGGTTTGGGAAAATAAATTAGAAGTATTTAGCTGAAGTGTATTTTATTTACAGCTATTCTCCTCCGTGAACTATGTTAAAAACAAACACCGCTCACGCCTCACAGATAACAGCTTACAGTCCTGCGTAAAGATGAAAATGACTTCGTACAGCCCCAATTTGCAGATGCTGTGCGCAGAGGTTCAGAAGCAGAAGTCCCATTGTAAACATATCATGGCAGACCCGGCAATGTTTCCATGAACATGCTTTTCAGCATCTCTTTACTGACCACTTTTCACACCAACACAACAGCATAGAGAGCACAGGCGTTAAGACGGCGAGGCAGGATTGCGGGTGCCACTCAGGTGCGTCCGCCTCCCCTGCAGCGGCGCTGCAGACCACGCCCCGCCACACACATTAACCAGGTAAAATACATATTTAGGCAGAATTTAACAAATATTTATTTTTCATTTTTTAGCACCATAGTTCTTTTTTGCCAATTATTTTTTAAAAGTCAGGTCAAGGCTCCAAAAGCCCAAAGGAGATATAACAGTTTTTGTTTGCTACATGGATCATTTTAGTTCAGCTGGGTGTCTTTCCTTTAGCATATTTCTTTAAGAGTTCAAAATGTGTTAATTGCATAAATAAAATGTAATTTTCTCTGTAGCACTTCAAGGATTTCATAAGCAACACACCTTAGTTGTTCACACAAAGCATAAAGGTAAAAAACAATATGTACAGTATGTCCAAGTGGCTCTTTCAGCGTTAAAGGTTGCAGACCCCTGGTCTATACGGTTCTGTGTCAACTACCTCAAGGTCAAAAAGTTGTCACAGTTTGATGCGTATCCCATGCCCCGGGTTAACAAGCTCCTGGACTGGTTAGGAATGGCTCAGTTTTTCAGAGCACTGGTTTTCACCAAGGGCTACTGGAAGATTCCTTTGTCTGTAAAGTCCAAGGAGAAAACCTTCTCCACTCCGTACGGTTTGTATCAATTCATCAAACTTCCTTTCGGATTGTTCGGAGCCCTCACCATGTTCCAGTGCCTCGTGGACCATGTGTTACGGCCGCATACTGCATATGCTGCAGCCTACCTGAATGATGCCATCATCCACTGTAACACCTGGGCAGAACATGTGCAAGGAGTGGCCGCGGTCCTAGAGTCACCGAGGGAGGCGGGGCTCATGGCCAACCCGAAGAACTGTGCATTTGTACTGGGGGTACCACTTGGGATAAAACAGATGGATAAAACAGCAAATGACATTTGTGCAGGCAAAAAAGGCCCTCTGTGTGTGAGGGTGAATGCGAGAGAGAGAGAGAGTGTCTGTGTACATGTCTTTGTCACAAATGTACTTAATAATGAGGGTGGGAAGCCATTTTTCATCAGGCTGTCAAAATTGAGGAGATCAACAGATTTTTGAAATAGTCTTGGCATTTAATTTAAAGCAGTAACAAGGGCAGGTCCGAAAGCTTAAAATTACAATCCATGATGAAATACTTCCTGTACTGAGTTTGTAGGTTAGTAAGGTAATACTGTCTGTTTTTAGAATTTCTATCTGCGATGTTTCTGTTGACATGAAAAATCTGAGTGTAACGAATCAAATCTTGCTTCATAACCTTTTGCCCTGGCTCCATTGTTGGACTGTCCATTGTTCAACAATGGAGGACATCAAAGTATCAAATGCAATGCAAAAATTATATATAAATATATTTTGAAAAAACACATCATACACAACATGATATAGAAAAAAAAGTTGATTTTGTTATAACGGTTATTAAACATCTCCTTTCCAAAAAATCAGAATTTTCTGGCTATTTATTGATGGGTTTGGTCTTACAGGGTTAATGACCTTATACTACCATATGACCCTATTAGAGAGTGCAGGCGTACAAGTACATCATAAGGTCCTAGAGTGTTTAAAAGTAGAATGGGAGGCAGAGCCTTCCGTTTTCAGGCCCCTCTTCTTTGGAACAAGCTTCCAGTTTGGATTCAGGAGACAGACACTATCTCTACTTTCAAGTTTAAGTTTAAAACTTTCCTTTTTGTTAAAGCATATAGTTAGGGTTGGATCAGCTAACTCTGAATCCTCCCTTAGTTATGCAGCAATAGATGTAGGCTTCTGGGGGATCCCCATGATGCATCATGGGGATCTCACAAAGTGAGTGAGAAAGTCACCTTTCTCACTCACTTTGTGTTAATAGACCTCTCTGCATTTAATCATTATTTGTTATTAATCTCTTGCTGTCTTCCACAGCATGTCACAGCACGAGGAGGAAGATAGAATGTCTCCTCTCACCCCAACCGCCACAGATGGACATTTCATGGATGTTTCATTGGTTCTTTTCCTACAGCAATGGTTTAAAAATCCCTTGACCACTTGTCATTTTGAGCTGATAGTAAATTTAACAATAGACGTTTTCATCCAGGAAGGAGTGCAAAAACTACATGTACAGTGGGGCAAAAAAGTATTTAGTCAGCCACCGATTGTGCAAGTTCCCCCACTTAAAATGATGACAGAGGTCAGTAATTTGCACCAGAGGTACACTTCAACTGTGAGAGACAGAATGTGAAAAAAAAATCCATGAATTCACATGGTAGGATTTGTAAAGAATTTATTCGTAAATCAGGGTGGAAAATAAGTATTTGGTCACCTCAAACAAGGAAAATCCCTGGCTCTCACAGACCTGTAACGTCTTCTGTAAGAAGCTTTTCTGTCCCCCACTCGTTACCTGTATGAATGGCACCTGTTTGACCTCATCATCTGTATAAAAGACACCTGTCCACAGCCTCAACCAGTCAGACTCCAAACTCCGCCATGGCCAAGACCAAAGAGCTTTCGAAGGACACCAGGAAAAGAATTGTAGACCTGCACCAGACTGGGAAGAGTGAATCTACAATAGGCAAGCAGCTTGGTGTGAAAAAATCAACTGTGGGAGCAATCATCAGAAAATGGAAGACATACAAGACCACTGATAATCTCCCTCGATCTGGGGCTCCACGCAAGATCTCATCCCGTGGGGTCAAAATGATCATGAGAACGGTGAGCAAAGATCCCAGAACCACACGGGGGGACCTGGTGAATGACCTGCAGAGAGCTGGGACCAAAGTAACAAAGGTCACCATCAGTAACACACTACAACGGCAGGGAATCAAATCCCGCAGTGCCAGACGTGTTCCGCTGCTGAAGCCAGTGCATGTCCAGGCCCGTCTGAAGTTTGCCAGAGAGCACATGGATGATACAGCAGAGGATTGGGAGAATGTCATGTGGTCAGATGAAACCAAAGTAGAACTTTTTGGTATAAACTCAACTCGTCGTGTTTGGAGGAAGAAGAATACTGAGTTGCATCCCAAGAACACCATACCTACTGTGAAGCATGGGGGTGGAAACATCATGCTATGGGGCTGTTTTTCTGCCAAGGGGACAGGACGACTGATCCGTGTTAAGGACAGAATGAATGGGGCCAAGTATCGTGAGATTTTGAGCCAAAACCTCCTTGCATCAGTGAGAACTTTGAAGATGAAACGAGGCTGGGTCTTCCAACATGACAATGATCCAAAACACGCCGCCCGGGCAACAAAGGAGTGGCTCCGTAAGAAGCATTTGAAAGTCCTAGCCAGTCTCCAGACCTCAACCCCATAGAAAATCTGTGGCGGGAGTTGAAAGTCCGTGTTGCTCGGCGACAGCCCCAAAACATCACTGCTCTTGAGAAGATCTGCATGGAGGAATGGGCCAAAATACCAGCTACTGTGTGTGCAAACCTGATAAAGACCTATAGTAAACGTTTGACCTCTGTTATTGCCAACAAAGGTTATGTTACAAAGTATTGAGTTGTATTTTTGTTATTGACCAAATACTTATTTTCCACCCTGATTTACGAATAAATTCTTTACAAATCCTACCATGTGAATTCATGGATTTTTTTTTTTTCACATTCTGTCTCTCACAGTTGAAGTGTACCTCTGGTGCAAATTACTGACCTCTGTCATCATTTTAAGTGGGGGAACTTGCACAATCGGTGGCTGACTAAATACTTTTTTGCCCCACTGTATATGGATATGTATTTACAGTATTGACAGTATTACAGAATTGATGGTGATTCTGAGTGTTTACAGTGTTTTCTTCCTTTAAAGAATAGGCAATGTTATGTTTATTAATAATTAAAATGTTATTTTACATTAGATGTGTTAATTCATATGCTGATTTTGCAATTGTATCAATATTTTATTATCTAAAAACAGGAGTAAAATTCTGTAAAATCCACAGGAAGACTACTGTTCAATTACAATTACATTATATATATATATATATATATATATATATATATATAATGATAATCAAGAATTTATTTGAAAACATGTTGCAGGATGTATTGCTTTGGAATAATCAAATTTATTTATTTGGTTTGAGTTATTTATTTATTTGGTCCTCCACAGTGAACAGCAGTGCCATAGAGTGGTAAAGGTGCATTATGTTGTCTTTTCCATTGCAATGTATCACACTCTGCACACAGACCTCTTGAGGCGTGTCATGAAGTAAATGTTTAACCATCATGGCTAAGCAGAAAGCAGTCAGTATCTTAGGTTTTTATTATCTGTCTGTTGTGAACCTTGTCCGTCCACAGTGCCTTAGTCTGAGCAGATATAAATGCCAAGCACACAGAACTTCATGAGGTCCTTAAAAGGTAGGGTTTATTTTCTGCTTCTCAAACATATGACTGTTCGTGATTTGAATATTCAAATGTGTACACATGCACTCCTTAGTTACGGCATAATTCCTCTGCGTGAAATGTCATAGCAGTGATGGTAAGCCAGTTTACTTTTGTTTTGTTTTTTACGGTAAGTGTTTTATGCATAATTATCATTGTGGTGGATTGTGTTTTTCAAAATGCTATGGTATATATTGCTGTCAATATAAAACCACACACTAACTTCAGCTATGTTCTTCCTGGTTAAACATTGCCTTTCACTATTTGAAAAAATAAATCCACAGGCAGGATATTTTTGTGTGTGAGCACACACACACACGCATGTGTGTGTGCACACAACTACACACACAAAGTTGGATTTGAAGAGTATTGTGAAATATTGACACAAAAGACCATGTTTCTGGGAGGTCATTTCCACTACCCTTTCTTTAAACATAATGAATGAATTGCATTAAAGAGAACGGAGAATGAGAATGTACTCATTTGCACATTAAAAAAGTTAATGTTTTAAGGGTTCAAGCAACATTCCGTCCTTCACGGTTTATGCTATATCCAGAATCAGTGACTGGCTTAATCAATGTTTATATGAGAAATAACTTGCATTTTTATTAAAAATGTGTTTATTATGCTTTCATATGCCACAATGCAACGGACACAACTGACATATATTGCATTTTTTCCTTTTTGAATTAAGTTTTGCTACTATGCAGTTGAAACTATGCAGTTTTCCAGCTATGCAGTGGCAAAACAAGTACAGCATGTACATGTCAAAACAGGCAGACAGGAGAGGGTAGACAAAAATCGTATTCACTAATTATCATGAATCTAACTTTATAATGATTGATGATGGGTTTTTATTAGTGATTAAAAAAAAGAGTTAAGTTGAGTTAAGTTGTGTTATCCTTTCTATAGCAGGTGATAGATGAAAAAAAATAAACCATATATAATATAATGTGTGGCCTTGTTTGGCCACCTCATACAGCCAGAATAGCCATGGTGGTGGAGTGGTTAGTGCTGCTGCTTGAAGGTTCGTAGTTGAGGCTTTTTTTTTTTTTTTTTTTGAGTGGCACTACATGCTCTCCCAGTGCCTGAGTGTTTTTTTCTTTTTCTTTTTGTGATTTAATTCAATTCAATTCAAGTTTTACACTAATAGAGAGAAATTTTAGCAATCAGATGACCCCAATGAGCAAGCAAAAATGCGTACTCTATTTATCAACATCAAATATTGATAAACTATATTTATCAGTATCAAAGCTTTATCATAAGTTTTAAGTCTAATTAGTAGAGAGGGTGTCTGCCTCCCGAAACCAAACTGGGAGCTGGTTCCACAGAAGAGGGGCCTGAAAGCTGAAGTGTCTGCCTCCCATTCTACTTTTACCAACCAACTGAAACCAACTTCTACCAGTTTACTGTGAAAGGACAGAGGTTTTCACAATGCACATGTTGAAACCACCAGAAAAAAGCAGCTGGCCCTTCAGCTTAATCAGCTCCAGTCAATGTTAACAGGTGACAGGCACACTCATATAACAGAGCTAGAGTCACTAGTCAGATTGAAACAGCAACAATAGCAAAGTGTGACCACAGGATGGCGGTAATTTAATGTAATGCAATGTATGATATGAAAGGAGGGACTTTGGTCCCTCTTTATTTATGTCTGTTTTTAGATATGACAAGGTAAGTACTGCTTGCCATGGTTGTCCTGAAAAGTGAATAATATAATGAGAATTCATTATATCCACAAACTAAAACAGATGTATCTACATGTTGTGTCACTGTTTCTCCTTCAGGTGGCCAGAATGCACAGAAATCCACAGTAAGTTCTCCTTTTGACCCACTAGAATCTTTTATGCCTTGCGATGAACATGAGCTGCCTTTTTTTTCAAAATGTTGTTGTAGGTTGTGTTTAAATAAATACATTATTTCTGATTTTTGTCTCCAACTTGATTGCTTGTTGCAATTCAGAAAACCCTTAATATCATGCAGCAATTAAATAAATTTGTCTATTTGTCTCTAAATAAATACCAGTCCACCTGCTGAGACTAAAGATTGTCAAATGGTAATGATAAATAGACTGTCTCTTGAATAGCAGTACTCTGACTCGTTTTTATACAACACCTGAGGACTTTTTCTATGCTTCTTCTGCCTAACGTGTGAATTTAGCAGCCAGGGATTGAAGCACTAACCTTCCAACTAGTAGACGCTCTACCTCCTGAGCCAAGTGAAGCCAAAACATCTCTATCCCCCACTGGTATCTGGCTGGCCCCTCCTATGTTAGTGGAGGCAAGAGTTGTTAAACTAAAAAAAAGTGAATGTGAGCGAGTGAGTTCTCCTCAGATATGTTTTTGCAAAATTCCTTTTTTGCCATTACTTCTTAACATGCTGTTATGGGTTCAAAGAGTTATCATTACTGTAATTTTACTATGAGTATTATACTATAACAGTAACAGGGCGGACACCTTCTTGAGCTTATATGATTATTTAGTAACAATGTGTTTCTATCTCTCTCCACAAGTCAATGGACAGTAACACTAAAATAAAATTTGGAATAAATAATGTTGCTGCTGTTAAACTTAAACAGTCCATTATTAAACACAGTACTTAACGCAGTAATAACCAAAGGTAATATTTTATTTTAATTTTACCGTCATGTAGAGTTAATGTGTGTGAGTGCATAATAAAACTTAAACATTTCAGATTTTTTCATATCATCCTCAGTCTTACCCTAAAATCTCTAAAAACATTTTCAAGATATTTCATCAGAGCCATCTCTACTCACAAAACAACTGATGAATAGTCCCATGTATTTAAGCTCCATTGGGAGATGTCTCATTGGAGGTGGTTCTGAGGGTTAATATGCAAATTATCACATGAGCCAGTGTGTAAAATAAATCATGGATTACCATCTGTGAAACATTGCCCCAGTCCCCCATTATGTGAGCCATCAAGATCACGTGAGGTAAGGTGTGGATTGAAATGACAGGGCAGTGATGTCAAGATTACATTGTAGTTGGCTGACAGCTAGTGTTGTAAGCCACCACCTGTGTTCGATGTTGGTCATTCATCATGGACATAGATAGACTCCTTTACTTTACCGCTTTCAAACCATCAGTGTTCAAAATATAAACACTGGCATCCTCAAAGGATTGGCCTTTCTCCTTTCAGCTGAGTTTTGTCTTGTTGTGCCATGTGTTAAGTGCTTTCCTCATTTATTTCTTCTGCCTTTGAGGGAATGTTCTCTGTTGGTGCGTTAGAGTCCTGACCCCCCCAAGTTTGTGTTATAATGTTTGGTGTGAGTCAAAGACTACTGAGCTGTGTCTGTGGGATTTTGGTAAACTTGAATGCTGAGGCTGGGGTTCTCCTCAGCACAGTCCAGGAGTGGTAACCTATATTCAAAGGATACCTTTGTCTACTTGGTTCAAGCACCTTTAGGTGGTTGTTGTTGTGATTTGGAGAAACACAAACAAAATGGAACTGAAATCAATTGAAGTGATTTTGTTTTGTTCCTCTGAGGAGCCCAAAGATTTACTTTTCACTTTCTCTATGTAAAGATTGACTGTGAAGGGTGGCTGTAGCTCAGGAGATAGAGCAAGTCATCTACTGATCAGAAGGTTGATGGTTTGATCCCTGGCTGCTCCAGCATGCTAAATATCACTGGGTTGCTACACAAGCTCCAAGTTGTTCTCCCATGCAAGTGTGTGAATGTTAGATAGAAAACACTTATGTAGGAAAAGCATAATAAACTGTTTGGGTGAATGAGGCAAGTTGTATAAAGCTCTTTGACTGCTCAGGTAGATTAGAATAGCTGTATATAAGAACCAGTCCATTAACCATTGCAATGGGTGACACTATTGGACTTCAATGCAGAATTGTCCAATTTGGTATAGCAATATTATAATTGGGAGTGAACAGGAATATTATACATAATAAATCTTGCTGTTAATCAGTGTAACTAGATGTGTTTTTTTATGTTAAATAGTCAACATAAGAAAATGCATATATACCTTCTGTAAAATATCTGTACAATGAGAGCATGTTCTGCTGTAAACAGGCCTTCTCTGTGCTAGTTTTTTATATGAAAATGTATTGTATGCTTTTAAAATTGGAGTTTTAAATTGACTCTAATATCTCCTTACATCAGTTTTACCTTTAATCCAAAGGAAGGGATTGACAACCCAGCTCTGGTCATGACTGATGATCCTGGTGAGATGTACACATCTTTACAGACAAAACATTTCATAATACCCTCCCGCTTCCTACTAGTTGTTGATTTTTTTTCCTGTGTTTGCAAAGCCAGATCCAAGCGTGGTGCCGAGACTGTGCCACCTGAAGCGTTCAGAGGGCCAAAGCTTTGGCTTTCATCTGTGTATGTACAGTCAGGGTTTTGAGATCACAGATCTGGATCCATGGAGTCCTGCAGAGCACAGTGGCCTGAAGGATGGAGATCGAGTACTGGAGGTGAATGAGGAATATGTGGTCAACATGGATTTTAGCAGGGTTAGTATCTAGAATTTGTCCAATATGATAGTGGGTACAATGGTGGTTAGTGGTGTTACTCAAAGCAAGCAGTGTTTACTCACAGCAAGCAGGTGTTTGTAGCCTCCTAGGGGCCTTCTGTAGAGTTAGCATGCTCTCCTTTTGCCAAAGGCATGGATTTTAGTATCGTTAGTGATTCTGAATTGTCCAACTGTTTAGATGTGAAACCTGAGTATTGACAACCTCCTTGCCTTATACCAGCTGAGAAAGGCAAAGAGCCTGGCTAGATAGGGTTATGAGTGGCTGAAACCATAATTTTGCTTTCAAGAAAATGGAAGGATGGTTTCATGGTGAGGTTTTTGCATTGTGTGTTGCATTTTTTTTTAAAAACAACAGACATTCTGCAAAACAGCTTGTCCTTTCTTACAGTGCATACTTACTGTACTGCAATTACATTTTTTCTTGACTTTCCATCCTTTAGAATGTGATAAATTCTATATTATTTGACATTGTTTGACATTGTCACATACTATCCCATATGGAAAAGAAATAGTAAAAACTTATAAAAGACTTGCATAAGATGTGGCCTACTTCATATAGTGAATCATATAAGGCTTATATGATTTACACAAGAAAGTGGCCACTTTCTCATTACTTTCATATATTGTTTTAGTAAGCATCCAAAACATACAAGTTTCATTTATATAATTTTTCAAGGGATCTTATATCTGTTTTCACTCTTGTATGCTTTTCATATAAGTTTCACACAAGACAGACACAAACTTTATAAGATGTATATATATCTTTTCTATATGGGTATGTAAGAGGTCAATATTAGTTAATCCCAATCAAAAGTTTAAGACCACTAGAAAAATGGCAAAAAATCATATTTTGCAAGGTTGGATCTTAACAAGGTTCCAAGTTGAGCTTCAGCATGCAACAAGAAGACACATTTTTTGACCATGCAATATATTGAAAACAAGAATTAAATTGAAACAGGCTGTTTTACAGCTGATCAAAAGTTTAGGACCACATGCCTTTAAAAGGCCAATTCTGTGCAAAAATGTGGATTCATTGTCACATTCTCAGGTAGTCACACTGTCAGGACGTTCCAATGGCAAAGCAAAAAAAAAAAACCTTCCCTTTTTGAATGTGGCCGGGTTGTCGAACTGCAGAAGCAGGGTGTCTTACAGTGCGTCATCGCTGCTTAGGTGGGACGCTGTAAGACAGTCGTTTGGAATTTCTTAAATGATCCTGAGGGTTATGGAACAAAAAAGTCATGTAGAAGATTTTACCAGCACTGAGCTGGAGGATCCAATTGGCTGTCTGTCAAGACACTGGACCTAGACCCAAATTAAGGCTGGTACTGGTGCCGACTGCAGCCTCATAACCATCAGACGGCATCTGAGACTGAAAAGCTTCAAAAACAAAAAAACGTCTTCAAAGGCCTTGTCTCCTTGAACAACACAGAACTGACCATTTGGACTTTACACCAAACATGGTACATTAAAAGGTGGAAGAAAGTTTCATTCTCTGATGAGAAAAAATTTAACCTTGATGGTCCTGATTTCCAACATTACTGGCACGACAAACAGATAGAGATGTTTTCTATGCACCACAGTGCAGGGGGCAGCATAATGGTCTGGGGTGCTTTTTCCTTCAGTGGAACAATGGAGCTTCAGGAGGTGCAGGGGCGTCAAACAGCTGCTGGCTATGTCCAGATGTTGAAGAGAACATCCCTCATAACTGAGGGCTCTCATCTGTGTGGTAACAACTGGGCTTTTCAACAGGACAATGATACAGTACACAATGCCCGCAGGACAAGGGACTTCTTCCAGTAGAATACCATCACTCTTTTGGACCATCTTGCATGTTCCCCTGATCTAAATCCAATTGAGTTGCTTTGGGGAGTGGATGTAAAGGGAATGTGAATGCTAGATACTTTAGAAACCACTTAGGTATAAGTGATATGTGTAGATAGATATGTGTATAAAATATGTGCCCAAGGATACTTTGGACACATACTGGTGTAGCGAATAATTGAACCAACAGGTTTCCAATTAGGTGATACCCTGCTCCACCCCCTGAGTTATAGCAACACAAGGTTATTAATCTCTGGCTGTCTTCCACAGCATGTCTTCTATCCTTTCTTCCTTCTCTCACCGGTTGGGTGATGGCCACCCCTCTCTAAGCCTGGTTCTGCTGGAGGTTTCTTCCTTCTTAAAAGGGAGTTTTTCCTTCACACTGTCACCAAAGTGCTTGCTCATAAGGTGTCATATGATTGTTGGGTTTTTCTCTTTATGTATTATTGTAGGGTCTACCTTACAATATAAAGCACCTTGAGGCAACTGTTGCTGTGATTTGGCGCTGTATAAATAAAACTGAATTGAACTGAATTCATTCCAATATGTTTCAAAGTCTCTGAAGAATGTTTTTAGGATCTTCTTGATTCTATGCCATGACTGATTGGGGGAATTAGCAGTCCAACCTACTACTAGTAAGATGTAATTAATTAAATGCCTGGTAAGTTTACGACTTCATAAAGTTTCACAGAGAATGAATTTTAGTTGAAAAGGTTCATGCTGACCATTTGGGGCCTTCCAGTCTTCTGTGCTTTTTGTGGTAAAACTGATTTCATGGAAACTCTTGAAATTCAGTCTGAAGTAAAATGGAATAATTGATAAAAACATTATTAGGACAGGCTTAAACTGTTTTAATGGATGAAAGAGTAAGTTTATCATGTGTCTATGATTATCTCTCTGCAATTATCTAACAGGTTGTGAGACAGATCCAGTCATGTGGCTTACACCTATTTCTTCTGGTGCTGAAGAGGGAAGAGTATGAATGGGTATGAGAACTGATCTTTCACACAACTATGTTTTATTCAAATCTGATGTCTTATTGGTAACCAGTGATCATAATGCTCAGTGATTAGCATTTAGATCAAGACTAAATGCAGCTATTCTTAAAACATTGACAGCCAGCAACAATCTCATGTTCTAATGCTACTACACATACTGACAATACTGACGATGAGGAACTTTCCAACCTCTCCAGAAATAGTTGTTGATTGCTGAGGAATTAAAGTTAACATTGCAGATGTGTGTACAAGTGTATGATTTTTTTTTAAACCTTTGCACAAAAGCAATTTATTTTCTTTTTTTTGAGAGAGACGGCCTCAGAAAAGAAATAAAGGGTGAGCGCTTCTTGGCTCACATGTCATATTTACTATCAACTACAGGTTGAGGCTTCCGAAAATCTATATTTTAGTCCTATATTTTACTTTAGCCCCCCTCCCCTCCCAATTTTCAACATTTCATCTCTGGCAGCTTAGCTCAGGAGGTAACAATTAGTCCTCCACCAATTGGAAGATTGGAGATTTGATTCCTGGCTATTCCATTAGGGTTATAGCTCTGTTATCAGAAGAAATTTTACAATGTGCTTAACAATGAAGGATAACATGAAAAAACAAAACAAACACAAATTGAAACAGTGGTCCCATCATTGCACAGTTACATGTTGTTTAGATAACAATGGTTATGGTTAACGTGAGGCTAGCAAGCCACTGACGCCAGTTTATTTAACTCAGGTATGTATCTTTGAAGGGTTTTTATTTCTCTGTTTACAACCACCACCACCAATTTTAGATTCTGGAAGAATGAATCCAGAACCACATATTTCGGGTCACAGAATCTTGCAGATGTCTCCTTTCTCCTTTTTCCAGGCAGTGTCTATGGGCGTGGACCTAAAATTCCTGGCCAAAGCCACCAAAGGGGATCGCTGGTCTCGACCCAGGCTATGTCACATCCAAAAACACCCAAAGCATGGCCTAGGAATGACTATTGTCTCAGTCGATGGTATTTATTTTGCTGTCACTATCTGTGACAAGTGCTAACTACTCACAAACAGCTCCCCTGAAGTCACTGTACCTTCTATTTTACAAGAAAGCCATGAAGTTCCAGTGCTAAAGTTCAAACTCAGTTTAGATGAACAGTTTCCCCTGGTTCTAGCCTATGTATTAACCATTAGGACATAGACCAGAACCATCAAATCACAAAAGTGATCTAATGGTTCCCAAAATGTGCAACTATTTAATTATTTCTGCTGATTACTTATAATATACAACAGTTTTGTTTTTTCTTTCATCAAGCATTATTGAGTAGATTTTGACTGTGGACAGACTGTGGATGTGTCAACAGGTGAAAAGAATCAATATATCGTGAGAACAGTTATTGATGGTCCAGCAGAGAAAGCGGGTATCTTCAGTGGTGACAGACTGATCTGGATTAATGGACTGATGGTGTCCACTCTCAGATACTCAGCTCTCACCAGAACTGTACGGATCCTCTTCTCTCAGTCAGAATTGATGTGTGTGCTCTGTTACACTGAATGTGCATTACTGTCTGGTGTGTTTGGCCCTCAGATGAAGAAGAGTGGGGATTCAGTGACAGTGCTTGTTATTGACAGTGACAGTGAGTCATGCTATATCAGAAGGAAAATGCCCATCATGCCTGTGGTGGCACAAAGCTGCAGCCTCCCCCACAATGCTAAGACCATGAATCTCGTGAAGGGAAGTGATGGATATGGCTTCCTGTTGAAGCAAGAAAAGCTGGCAAGCACACAACAAAAAGGTGAGAGACATATTAATGGAACGATTACATCCTTACAGAGAGAAACACATACTATTTAGACAAAGCTTCTTAAGTTTATGAAAGGATAAAGGGTCCCACTTTATTTTCAATTGAACTGATTTCAATTCAGCTTTATTTATATAGTACGGAGCCTCGCAGGGGACATGGGAGAAAAAAAAAATTAAGACGGACTTTTGCGAGATCCCGAGTTTGTTTTGTGAGATTTTGCAAAACCTTTGCGGGCCAGTGGACACTTTTTCAATAATGAGGATGTAGACATCATGGACAGGGAAAAACGCTGGTTTGAGCAGGGAATCAAGGATGCCATTTATGTGAAAAGGGAGGCGTAAGGATACATCTGTCACCATCTCACAATGCTTTGCTTGCAGCCATTCTTCAGCTCTCTATGAATGGATCAATGATCAATGGTCTTGTTGATCAATGGTCATGACAATTTGCATATTAATGATCAAGAAACTGACCTTGACAGTCCATTGTTCATCAGTGGTGCTAGTTTCAGTCATTGTGCAAAGGTACTGTGTATAAGGCTGGGGAAACCTGCAGTCAGCTGAGACTGATGAAGTCACTTGGATCAGTGATAAAACCTTTCTCCCACTGAAATTGCTATGTCCAGATGAACAGAATCACCTTTTGGGGATTTACTTACCTGGATGATTGAGCATGCATCAGGACATCAGAAAGCTTGCTTATCAAGTCGCAGTAACAGATAATATCAAACACCATGGGATGAGAAACAGATGGCAGGGCCTGACTGGTTCATAAGGTTTGTGAAGCTGAACCCCAGCCAGGGCGGGGGTGGGCACTTAAATGATACTTATATAACTAACCTACTCTAAGCAAATGCTGATTTTGTTCTAATCTTTGAAATCTTCTAAAATATATACTCTAACCAGACAAAAATGAGCAGAGAAAAAAACTAAATCCAAAAATCCTAAATCCAATTAAAGCTGCAAGCAGCTTTGGAAGGGCCCTCGCACCCAGCCATGCCCAACAGGTGGCGATGGAGATTACCGTTCGATCTAATGTCACACTCAAGCATATAATGTATTGCACCACCAGTCAAAATGTCATCTAGATCAATGACGATTTTAGCTTTTTGTACACTTCCTCTTTCCACAAAATGGTGCTCTAACCATTGCTGACAAATGGCACATCAGTCCGTTTGAGGCGCGACTGTCATAGTGCCTGTGAAGTGTGAGAGGGATTGGACAATGTGTCTTTGAGTTATAGCAGTTTTGTGCTTCTTGGCAAATGATTGAAACTCGACGTGCGGCCACGACTGCCCGTTTCATGAAACATGAAAAGCTTCGCATTTTAACATGACTAAGATCTCTTGATTCCACTCAGCGCAGATTAAGTTGATCTGGTGAAATTCCAAGGAGATGTTCATTAGAGTACGAGGCCTTAAAACTGTGAACAAACGTTGACATGTTCAATTAAAAATGGCTGGCTTTCTGTTGGATGGGAAACACTGCTCCAAGAGACTTTTTTGTATATCTTGATATCTTACATCAGGCTGCTAAATTTTAGACTCAGAAATTTTGTAGGGGGCGCTGCGGCATCATTTTGCAATATTCCATGAAAAGAATCACATAACAAGAAAGCCTTCTTCACATTGGAGCAGTGATGGGATTTCCGGCTCTTTTTAGAGAACCGGCTCTTTCGGTTCGGCTCACTAAAAAGAGCCGACTCTGAACCGGCTCTGAACCGGCTCTTCAGGTTGTTTTGTTGCTTTAATTAATTTATTATTAACAATAATATAAAATTATGCACAAAAGGAATTACTAATGTACAAAAAAGTGGTTTTATTTATATATGTTTATATATAAATATATGTGGTGGCCCCTAGAGACAAAACACATTTCTAGCATGAACTGAACTTCCAAAACAGAGCTACCTAGATCACTTAAATTACACAATTGAAAGCATATTTGTATTGTTTGTGTATTTATACACAATCACTCATATATATTCAAATAATAAATTTAAAAAAAAGTTAATTTACCTGTTACTACCACACATCAAATCCGGTTGTTGGTACTTGCTGGCTTGTGTAGCCACTAGGTGACAAAAGCTCAACACTGCGCCTATCATCCTGGAGCACTTCTGTTGTGTTTTGTACGTGTTTTGAGTTTTTATGTGCTTCTGAGTTTTTATGTGCTTTGGAGTTTTTACGTGTTTTGGAGTTTGTACGTGCTTCAGAGTTCGTACGTGATTTGAAGTTTGGATGTGCTTTGTCTCTAGGGGCCACCGTAAATATGCTTTTATTTATTTAATCCACGTAAAATGTAATAAATAAATCATATAATACAAAAAACAACTATTCACATTTCAACTTTTAACTATTTAAATTTTCAGCTTTTTCCTTTAAAAAAATTTAAATTCTTATTTAAATTCTCTGTCATATGGACCTGCATGAATAAACTTTCTGAATCCTTTATCATCTGCAACTGAAAATAGTTGTGGATGATTACTATACCTTTCTAATGTGACGTTGTTGTCTCTGGCTCTTTCTCTGTCTCTCCCTCCCGCTCTGTTCCTGTGCTACTGAGTGTAACTACCACCCCTCCCCCCTCTGCCCAGCGTAAAGCACAAGGCTTGCATGCGAAGTGAAGCGGAAAAAAAGTGCGAGAAAGAAAAAAAAAAACAAAACCACGGCTCGCGATAAGGGGCCGGCTCGTGTCGTTCACGTCAAAGATCCGGCTCCAAGATCCATTTCGTTCGTGACCGACACATCACTACATTGGAGGTGTGTGCCATATTTAGTGACTTTTCAAGCTTTCCAACCCCTCCGTCAAAAGCTTAGAAGAGTTAAAAGAGAGAGGCCTAATTTTTAATAATCCACATTCAACTGTTTTA
This sequence comes from Neolamprologus brichardi, assembly GCF_056152115.1. Lineage (NCBI taxonomy): Eukaryota > Metazoa > Chordata > Actinopteri > Cichliformes > Cichlidae > Neolamprologus > Neolamprologus brichardi. The sequence goes on along the minus strand of NC_142104.1, from coordinate 38,136,567 downwards.
CTCTTTGGCGCAGCTGTGGATATTCTATTGTTCTTTCTTTGTGATTTTTTTATGCTTAAATTGTTTGATGACAGAAGAAGAGAAGCTGCAGAGAGATGTGTAAGACTGTAAGTCTGCTTCCTGGTCCCAATTCTGGATAGTCACGTTTTGGCAGGTTTAATAAATTTGGCCATATTTTGAGAAACCTAGAGCTGCTCTGTGGGAAGGATACTGTTGAACCTAATGGTCTTACCTATAAAACCCAAATTGTTTCTTGGAAACGACTCAGACAGACAGCAGTTAAGGAGAACATGCAGCTAAACATGTCACTCCTGATCTGATTGGGGAGGGCACCAGAGAAAAATACATAGTCTGAGATTGTTTTAGCAAAGTTACACACCAATTTAATATTAGTTTTAGTGATCTATGATTGATGTAACCAGGTGTCATTACTGCTAACATGAATTCTAATTTTACAAAATCTACCTTTACATTTAGCCAGCAACTTCATGGTTCCTTCAGCCTCACCTGCTCTGGAAACCTGGAACAGAATTGCCAATAAACAGAGTTTGTTCCTGGCCTTAAGTTAGATTGGCTATAGGGTTTTTCAAGGGTGCGGAGCCAGGTTTCCAATTCAGTGATCCTGACCTTCAGAGCAGTAAACAGGCTTTATTTAATTCACGTATTGTACAAGGAGGCCAAAGAGTAGCTAAACATCTCACAGACTGAGCAGGACGATGCAGGAAGAACAGTTGAAGAAGCCATGCTGCTAGCAAGCCAGCTACAAGCTAAGCTAAACTAGCAAATACCTAGACACAGTAAATGAATACTGTGAATATAATTAGGGCTCAGTAGTTGGGCGTCTGCCATTTTTTCTGTTATTTTTTCTCTGATGCTCTTCAGTTCCATTCTTAGAAAGCACAAAACTACTTTCCTTTGTTCTCTCTTCATCTGAATATGGAAGGATGTCTACTTTATACAGACTTGGATACAAACTGAGTGTCTTGAGGAACTAAAAGCACTGACAGCTCTGAACGTCCTGAATTTTAATGAAAACATAGGTTATTGTATTTGGTCCTGCTGTTGCACTGTTGGGTCCTTTCCTGTACACATGGACCCTAGACAGTAATTTTAGATGTGACAGTCTAAAATTACTGTCAGTCTAAAATTACTGTGGCTTTCTGTGCAGTGGTGAAATGCAGTTTCTTTCAGCTGAGGCAACTGATAAAGATAAAACAAAAACATTGTGTTGAAAGATCACTTTAAAATAATGCCTTTATCACAGCTCGGTTGGATTACTGCATCTCTTTGTGTTTGGGAAGTTGCTGTAGCACAGGAGGAAGAGCAGGTCATCTACCAGGGCCATCTATAGGGTTTTGAATGCTTACAAAGAGTAGAACAGCGCTATACAAGAACCAGTCCATTTGGTGCTAGCCAGTCCTCCCTGCAGCTGGTGCCACATGACTTTTAACTGGAACATATAAGAGAGACTATATTACTCTGGTTCTTAACCCTTTAAAACCGGTAGGAGCGGGCACGCTCTGTTTTGCGCAGTGTTGGGAAGGTTACTTTTAAAATGTATTCCATTACAGAATACAGATTACATGCCCCAACATGTATTCTGTAACGTATTCCGTTACGTTACTCAATGAGAGTAACGTATTCTGAATACTTTGGATTACTTAATATATTATCATGCTTTTTACAACTACATGAATGTACTATTGCTGTGATTTATTACTGTTACTGAAGGTCCGCGGCTCCGAACCGTAGTAAAGGGACCTCTGGCTAATACGGTGGGTTCTGTGTCGGCTCGTAGCCGAAAACTAGCTTTACTTTGTTGTCTGGATCAACTTTGCTAGCAGAGACAGAGAGAGGCGTTGAAAGGCTGCTCCAACATAACTTGTTGTTTTTGGAGGAAAACACGAACACGGTGTACAGTCGAGTCTTAATAGTTTACTTACAACTGGGCTCGTCAGGCTCTCTTCTTGGCTGCAGTGGTTATTATTATATTTACATGCTTCTAGCTCCCGTTTCTGCTCGATGACAGCTCGTACTTTTCCTTTTTCTCCCTCCTCGCTCACAGACACATAACGTGTATGGCAGTCCATTCTCCCTGCAGCACGGACTACGCTGCCCATGATGCTACATTCTTTAGAGCTATACCTGTAGCATTCTGCCTGTTAGCTTAGCACAACAACAACAGGCGCTCTCTCACCCAGGAAACACACAGAGAGAGAGCGTCCAGTGTTGCCAACTCCTCAGTAAGGAAAATTGCTATTGGCTGTCCTAAAAGTCGCTAGAAGTCACCAAATGACGTCATCACCTAATTTGCATAATTTGTCATGCTAATGTAATTGTAACCTACGTTGTTGGAGAGAGAAATAACGTTGTGGAAGAGACATAAAGTGAGTAAAAAACGTCCTAAATGCATTTAGAATTTATTTAGAACTACAAATTAAATTTCTTTTAGCAATTATTGTTTTTTTTAATGTCACAATTCCAACCCTGCTCCTTTATTCGGGCCTGGACCGGCAAAAGTGACCTGAAATTGGCACTCTGGTGGAGTTACTTTGTGTGTGTTTATAAGTAGTTTTAAACCTTGTGATCCACAAAACAGCATAACAGTAAAGGAAGAACTGACTGCGTTACAGTCAGTGCGGAGCAGAGGCTTCGCTCATGCGCGATTCATTTGCCGTTTGGACGCACAGGTGTGAAGATCACCTGCCCTGATAGCAGCTGGGGGAGGACTATCCTCCACCCGTGAGCGCTTTGGCACGGGTGAGGCGCCCACGGCAGCACCTCTGCTTGTTGAGAGTAAGAGCGATACGCGCCTTCACCTCAAAAAGTCGTCATAAATAAGTCTCCAATAATACCAGAAAAAGTCGCCAGATTTGTCGCTAGTCGCTTTTTAGAAAAAGAGTCGCTAAGGGGGTCTGAAAACTCGCTAAATATAGCGACAAAGTCGCTAAGTTGGCAACACTGAGAGCGTCACCCTGTAACCATGGCAACCGTAACGCTGCCGCCTGGAACAACAGAACGTAGCTGTCAAACAAAACCCAAACAGTCCTGACCCGCCACAATATGAAACAGGGAAGTACCGCCGTGTAATCCATTTATTTCAACAAAGTAACTGTATTCTAAATACCACCTTTTTAAACGGTAACTGTAACGGAATACAGTTACTCATATTTTGTATTTTAAATACGTAACGGCGGTACATGTATTCCGTTACTCCCCAACACTGGTTTTGCGTAACTATTTTTAAATCCCGGTAGCTCTGCAACCACGTGAGCTAGCGCAATATTTTTTTTTGCATATGAAACCTGAGGAGTTGTACTTACATCTTATGCCATCAGCTTGTCCTAAGTCACAGTTTCCTTCCACATATAGCTTTGCAAAAACTGCATAAAAAGCGCTTGCAGCAACAAAAACATAATATTCCAGAAACACGCTTTGCCGATCCGATCAGCTGTTTGTAACACTTCCTACATTGGATTAGATGGCAGCGCGAACGATCGCATGTCCGCCATGACCTGCCCGAAACCGGAAGTGACGTCATTTTCGCGGAAATGTAGTTTTTTATGGTCCGGGCCTCAATGAGCCTATACTGGTGTTTTTAAAAGTTATGTTTGACTTTATGACTTTCTGTATCGTTTCCGGGATGCTTAGGACTCATATTGCACTGCTGGAAATAGTTTATTTTGATGCATATGCTGCTTTTTTGCAAATTTGCACTATAATATTTATTTTCGTTTTTCCTGCAGTGTATAAAAATTGGTGTATTTCAAAAATAAAACTATGAAGACACTCAAAATAAATTTCCTGTGGTGGGAAACTATTTTGTGCAACTTTTTTGTATTTACAGTTTTGAGGGATAAGCCTCTTAAATTTCTCTAACTAGAAATATATGTTAAAAAAACAAAAACGATTTTCAAATTTTTTGTAGTTTATTGCACTTTTTTGCAATTTATGTAATCACTGTGCACTTAATTCCTACATATTATTAAAATCTAGGCTGTAATGGTTGTATTGATGTATAGCAACTTGAAATGCTCCCAAAAATGGCACTACAGCATGTAAAAATATAATATAAGCTCTGGCGGACTTGGTTCTATGGTAGGTCTTAAAGGGTTAAAGCCCTTAAATTCATCCTACTTCTCTGAACTAATGCACTTGTATTCCCGTCCTGTTCCCTTAGTTCAGTTCACCATCTGCAAGTACACAGTGGACGTTCAAGAGGGACGGGTCTTTTGCTGCTCACAAATTGTGGAAATTACACATTAGACTGACTTGTTAAGACCCACTTCTACTTGGCTTTCAACCCACTGTGACATGTTGATTTTATTAACTCATGTTTAATTGTGTTTTGTACTGTTATTCATGCTTTTATTTTGTCCGGTACTTTTATTTAATATTGCAATTATTGTAATGCTTTTATTCTTACGTTCAACACTTTAAAAACAGAAAACACTAACCAAAGTGCTTTACAAAAAAGTTGCTTGTCTTTGTGCCTCTGATGACTGATCTTCAATCTCATTAGGATAGTGTGCAGTGGGACACTTGGAGGGCAGACTGTCAGCTGCCCAACTAATCAGAATTAGAAGTCATACTTTTGTTTCCTTTACTGTAATTCACTGCTGGTGGGCGAGACAGGCTGTTTGGAAGATGGAGCTAAGCCTTGCCCAGGCTTAACTATCTATACAAAGTATATCAAGATGTAATCCAGATGTAATCAATTCATATATTTCTCAAAGTTAGGAATATATAAATATATTTCAGGAAACATTAGTAATAAATCTAATAATAATCTTCTGTGACCCTGCAGTTCATGTGCTGAGAGAAGTGGATGTGGGGAGTCCAGCTCAGGGTGCAAGAATGGAGGATGGAGACCTGCTGCTTGCTGTCAATGGGGAACCTATTGAGTCCATGGAGCATGAAGACATTGTTAGAAAGATTAGACAGAGTGGGGATAAAGTCTCACTTACAGCTATATCTATTCCAGGAAGAGGCTTTTACAGAGAGGCAAGTACAATCATATCAATACAGTCACACAAATATAGTATAACACGTAGTGTGTAAGGGGTGAACTGCTTTCTGTTCTCCTGCAGTTAGGCATTTCTCCTCTGTTATTCCATGAAGATTGTTCTCACCACTGCATAAAGAACTGGGAGGATGCTCCTCTAAGAAAACCCACAAAGTATAATCAGTACAGAGAGGAGGCTGACTCTGGTTTCCACTCAGGTTATGTCCCAGAAATGCCAGAAACCGTAAGGATACAGGTAGGACCTCACTGTTTTACTGCAGTTCGACATGAATATGCGAGTCCATGGCATACAGTGTAAAATGTTGAGTCATCATAATGTCTAGAAAGGTGGTATTTAATGGGATTTGCAAAGCTACTAATGCTTTGTGAATATTTAGATGTTTCTAAATGTGCAATTTTGCTTGCAATACATGTTTAACAGACCCTACTCACATTATGCGTTTCTACTAAGGCACTCAAAGCAGTCCCTCATTCACCCAATCACACACACATTCATGCATCTATGCCTAAACACTTTTCAACATTCACACACTCACACCTTAGTTGCCCAAAGTAGATGCATGGATATGCATCAATTAAAGAAAAAGGTTGTTGTCATTTAAATTTTTTATTGCATTGAACAAAACAAAAATTCCAGTAGATTAACTAAATATAAACATTTTTTTTTTGTCCCATGTATCCCAGGAGAATTTACTTTGAAATTTACCATAACACACAAAATAAGCTTGGGAACAGAACAGAAGGATCTGAATTTAAATGATATTCAGTGGTACTCTCCCTCCCTCTAGTCATCTCATGTTTACAACTGCAGTTACAATTGATATTTATATCAACATGAAAACAATTGTATTTGCTGTTATGGACACATTTGTATATACATCCTATATTTTTTTCTGTTTATATACATTCTTTTTTGTTAACTTTAATTTTATTCTTCTTTTGCACTAAAAGAACTGTTCTAACTCTCAAATGTGTGGTTGAAAGTAGATGTAAGTAAGCTTGAGTTGAAATGGTGTCCCGCAAAATCTTTAGATAGCCTGGAACCATAGTTTGCTCTACTAGAGAAAAGCCTTCTGTAAAGCTGCGGCATCTCATTCATCACTGATTAAAAAAAAAATGAGAACAACCCCTTTCTTTTCAGCACTGTAGCCAGGGTCACCAAGAGTCAGCCAAGCATTCCATGAATTTCTTCACAAATAAATTTTTAACCATTAGAGAAAAAATTATTCATAACCATCTGTAGAGGTATTATTAATGCAGATGGTTACTTGAATAAGTATACTGCAGATACATTTTCAAACTAGTTATCTCCAATCTTCGTGAGTTAACTTCATTAAGGGCTTCAATCAAAGCGTCCATGTGTATTAGACCTCTTTCTACAGTTCACAGACATGTGTATTAGACCTCTTTCTACAGTCCTCCTCAAATAAGTCAATACATTTATCTTAAATATGATCAGTCAATCACTATTAAGGGGCCATTTTGAGCTTGGGGCTTCCAGTCCATGTTCCTGTATACTGTGTCAGACTGCCTACTAGCATCTTGCACCCTTGTTATGTGCTGGATTGTCTTAGAGGCATCTTTGCACAGTCTGCACCTTGGGTTTTGCCTGATGTGGTAGACCAAGCATCTATCGAACTTGTGCTTAGAACTTGTTCCTGTGTTGCCATGACTGTCTTTTAGTCCTTCTTTGTTCAGTCATTGGTAGGATTTCTCGATATCAGCTATGTTTTCTATCTGCTAGTGGTACATACCATGCAGGGGCATGTTTTTCTATGATGGTTCTTGTGCTTGCTTGTCTTCTGTCTCGGGTTTCTGCTGCCTGAGGTATTCACTAAGCAGACGATCAGTTGTTGCCATCTTCCTGATGTACTCATGGATCTTTGTCATTTCATCCCGGTTCTATCACTCTCTAGTCATTGGCCTCTGTAAGGAAGAGGACTCCCTTACTACTGTTTATATTATTTGTATAGCACTTTAGGAGCACACCTTTCACTTTATTAAAAGCACATTATCTAGCACTTTATTTAGCATCGCACTGTAAGCATAGATTTGCACATGAAGAACATTTGCACACAAGAAGTTTAATTATTTATTGAATATTAATTGCGTATTTTAAAATCAGTTGGTAGCCTTTGTTCCAGGTGCCGCACAGCTGCTCCTCATCAAGGAATGTGGTGGTTGTCTGTGAGGAGAAAGGAATTGGGATTGAGAGCAAATAAGGTTTACCAGAAAGGAGAACTAATGCAAGTGTGTGAAAATCTAAAAATAATGTGATGCAAAGAAGTGACAAAGATGTGATTACTCACCTTTCTTTCCTGTGCCCGTGTCCTCTCCAGGGTGTTTGGGCAAATGTTTCTCCAGGACTATCTATCTATCTATCTATCTATCGATCTATCTATCGATAGATCGATAGATCGATAGATGGATAAAAGATACTTATTTATATGATTTCAATGATTCACTGTCTTTGGATTGACATTATTTGAAGTTGCTAGTAGGCTGCCCAGTTCAACAGTTTATCTTTAATTCAATTCAGTTCAAGACCATTCAAAAATCAAAAGGAATCTAGATTTGACTCTGGGTTTGTCTTGTAGTACCCTACTGGCCACAGTGAATGCTGCACGGAATCTAGTTACTTCACAAGAGAACTCTCTGAAGATTTAGGTCCATTGACCAAGGTATATTAAGTCCTTCATGGACTGCTCCCCTCATTATGTCTTTGTATACATAATGTCTACAATGTATTCTTGTGATTAAATGCTCTGGTGGTTCATTCTTACCAGGTGACAGCCTGGTGATAATGAACAATATATCTTAAATTGTTAATTGCTAACAATTTTGTTAACAAGATACATTTATTTTTTTTGACAAAATTATATTCATATTAAAGACCACGTTTAAAACATACCATTTGTGATGGCTGTCTCACTTCACTTTTATACTCATTTCTGGCTGAAGAATTGTCTTCTTGCCAAGCTCAAGCCATTATTTATGTTGTTAATGAGATGTTCTAGCATATAAATATAGACAATTTACAAAACTAATTGTGGTTTGCATTGCATTGTGTTTTATGACATTTGCTATATTTTACAGATTTCTGAGAGAACACATTATGTTTACTTGTGATGGAAATGAACAAAAATAGAAGTGACCAAGGCCATCCTGTGGACAGAGCTTAACTTTAAAGAAAGTAAAGATTTAACAGCTGATGAAGATGTGACTGAAAACAACGTCTTCGTCTGGATTCAGGCCTGCTTGGTTATGGGCAGCCTCCCTTTTGATTTGATCATATAATGTGATTTTTGGACACTGAACACCAGATTTGCAACAAAACAGCAGTATTTTACGTCCTTGTAGTTATAAAATCACAAATTACTCATCTCCTGTGTAGTAATTGTGTCATCATGTTTACTGAAAACTGAATAATTACTTCTCTGCAATTGTCACACTTGGCAAAGCTGAGTGGACCAAACTGCATCCACTTCTGACCTGCAGGCCCATTCTTTTTAAATCCCCATGCTGTGCTATCTATATAATATGACAAACTTTAGAATGCACCGTGGATGGGTATACTCCTAGATATTTCATATACGATCTCAAAATATATTATTGTACTGTGTGCCATTGGTGCATAGAGATTCTGTATTTTATTCATTCAGTCCACAGATTTTTGTTTTGTCACCTCAGTTAATTGGAGTCACAAAACCCCCTGAATGTTTTTGTGGTGCTGTTGCCTTCTTTGTGTGCAAATATCTAATAAAAGATCTAATAAATAATAACTTAAGTAGGTTAAATTCACAGTTACCTACTTTACTTGAGCTTCCCTTTTTACACCGCTCTCTATTGTTGCTTCACTATGCTTTATATTTTACTTCATTATCTGACAGTTTATACTACTTTTGGACCTTTGTATATAAAAAATAAGTCACCCAATTGTGCATAGTACAACTAAAAGTATTAATTAGTTAATCAACTTTTGATTTGCTTTTTGTTTTTGTTTTTAGACAAAAACAAAGGACTAGATTGAGAGACTGCATCTTAGCTCATACAAATGCCTTCAAAATTGAAAATGAAACCATATGGTATGGTCATTTTCTTTTATTTCATTTCATTATTATTTATTATTAACAATAATTATTATTACATTTATTGCCTCTGGGTTCCATCCTTAGACGGGAAGGGATTGCTTTTCATCATTATGCTGATGAATGCCAAACTTATTTGCCACTAAAGCAGAAGGATGGCATCGCCATCAAACCTCTTTTGGCATGTCTAGATGACATTAAAGTGTGGTTGGCTTTAAACTTTTAAAATTTTAATGAAAAGAAAACAGAGGTGTTGGTGTTTGGACCTAGTGGGCACTGTGAGTCCTCTGTTGATTTGGGACCCCTGGAAGTTTATTTTAAACCTGTTATTACTGAACCTTGGTTTTAAGTTGGACAGGGATTTTAAATTGGACAGTCAAATTAGAGGCGGGGTAGACCCTGGACAGGTCGCCAGTCTGTCGCAGGGCCAACAACTTCTTCTAAACAAATTAGTTAAACTCTACAATTGAATCATCAGAAACATTTTGGGTAGCCTATGTTAAATATAAATATACATACAATGGTTATTGTGCTTTTTAGAAACTATATATTGGAAGTTAGCTTTTAACAAGCATGTAATGATTTCATTTAATTTAGGTGGTCTCTTTTTTTTAATAACACACATCTCTTTAGGCCTAAACTGACATTGGCAATACCACACATTCAGACATAGTAGTAGATAGTGTTTTAAATGACAATTTTTTTCTATTATTTTTATTAATAAGTATATGTGCTAGTCTAATTAGCTAGTATGAGGTGTACATTGTGTTTCTATATTTTAAGCTATAATGGTTGCAAAGTCAATAAGAAGCAATATCAGCTTCCCAACAATTTTCTTTTTTTTCTCCCTCTGCTTGCTTTCTTTGAGGCTCTGGACCAACACTCCCCACATTACATCAAACACTTGCAAGAAGACATCAACTGAGTGGTAAGTGTTTTGGTTTTCCAAAATATTAATAATCATCATTGATCGTGCTAAACTTTAATCATACTTTAAACCAACCTGTTTTACTTCAATTTTGATTTGTGCTTTGGCTTGGGAAATTTTATTTTTTACTGATATTTCACCTTGTGGTGAGTTGGATCAGGTGCCAGGGGCGCATGCCAGACAGACCTAGCACACCTGAAGGCATTCTGAGGGAGGCTGGGAACATTGAATTAGAATGGGCAATGTTGAGGCTCCTGCAAGGAGCTGAGGCTGCAAGATGGTTGGTGCCTGTCGTGGTGATAATCACATCAAGTTGACGAGGGGTACTGTCAGGATTGGTTAGACATCAGTTGATGGCTGAGTATTGAATGGTGGGAATGACAATGTACAATGCATACTTTATTAATCCAGTAGGAAATTAGTCCTCTGCATTTAACCCATTCACTCAGTGAAGCAGTGGGCAGCCATCAATCCAGCGCCAGGGGAGCAGTGTGTAGAGACGGTACCTTACTCAGGGGTACCTCAGGCTAGTAATTCGGTGGATTTGAACCCCCGGCCTTCCGATCATGGGGCGAACACTCTACCTACATCACCCCCTCAAAATCTGTGGCCATGGTCCTCAGCTGAAAAGGGTGAAGTGCCTACTCTGCATCAGGGATGAGTTGCTGCCCCAGTTGAAGGAGTTTATTTATCGCAGGGTCTTGTTCACGAGTGAACGAAGAGAGGAATGAGAGATCGACAGACGGATGTTGCTGCAGCTGCAGTGATGTGGACGCTATACCAGTCTGTTGTGGTGAAGAGTCATTCATGAGGGGTAGAGTAGAGTTGCTACTCGTCCACATCAAAAGAAGCAAGTTGAGGTGCCACAATTGTTTATATCAAATTTACAGTTTTTTTTTTTACTAATAATGTAATCACACAGCTAGTTTGTCTAACTTGAGATCTGTTCTATAGGAAATGCAGAAATACATTTTTTAAAAAGCCAAATAAGTTGGTGTTCTAAATTCAATTCAATTTTATTTATACAGTGCAAAATCACAACAACAGTTGCCTCAAGGTGCTTTATATTGTAAGGTAGACCATACAATAATACGATTGTTTCCTTCCAGGACACCAGTAGTGATAAGCCCTCTGTCACAGAAGGTGTGGTCAGTGAAGATGGTCACCTGCAGGTTTGAGGTTATTGCACTTCCAACCCACATCCACTGCCACTGTACTTAAGGGAAGTTGCAACAGTGTCAAAGACTTCATTGAGGCACTTACATTTGGATCGTCTAAATCCATGGCAGTCATTCAGGCAGTAATGCCAGGAATGGAAACAAACCATCCTTAAAATGTTACAAGACACAAAGCTCCTGTGTTTGAATGCAAAACAAATGTGTTGTTTGAGCTGAACAATAAATACATTTTTACTGATTATATCAGCAATGTAACTTGCAATACAAAGTTATGGGAAGCTTTAACTTAGTTTCAGAATAATTAAATCTGAGAATTTGTCTCAGTGTAAGGTTATTAAAGGTTTAAATTGTCTTAACAAATAAACATACAATTTAATTGTACTAATATTTAAAATTTAATGGGGGAATGGGAATATACTTGTTTGCTGTTAAACATAACAGTGTCCAGTATGTTGGCTGACATACTTTTTTGCATTTGAAAAAAAAGGCTGGGATAATTTTAACTGCATTGCAAGTGCTTTAAATTTTTGTTTTTGAATCATACTTGTACTAGAAATCTCTTAAGTTTAAGGATGATAAAACATAATGTGATTTAGCTGCATTTGTTTGTATGTAAGGAAAATTAAAAATAGTAAGTCCCCACAATTTCTTTTTTTTAACTTAGTAGAACTTGAAATGTTTGTCAGTGGGGTAAACAATTAGTATTGCTCACTCAAAAATATCAAGTTATTCTTAGTACTGTGTACTCGCAATGAATAAGCTGTCCTTAGTTATCTTAAGTGAGCTTTACTTTAGTTCTGGGAGCTAATTAGATTTTACAGGGCATAAGGGCACCTCTTAGTTAAATTATGGATGATGGAACCTCAACTGCTCACACTGCTGTCCCTGACACTGAGCTTTGAATGCAACCATCATGGTCAGAACATCTAACAGTCAGGTAACCCTTGGCTACTGGTAGGTTTTGTATTACAGGGTGCAAGAAAGGTCTGTCGGAAGATGTATGTGGAGGGGCAGAATATTTTATTATTTCGGTATAAAAGCATGAATGGACATTCAAGTGTTTTTTTGTTATTGTTTTTTTTATTTCATCCCCACATGATCAGAAATGTGTGGAGGTAAACAATGCCAAGTTATTGAGCTCAAGAGGTAGAGACCAACACGGTGAATTCTTAATATACATATTCACAGTGTTGCCGTGACAAAATAATTAAAAATAATAACAAAAAATGCATTTTCCTTAGACATATCTACAACTGCTGTACACACAAGTTATAGTTAAGATGACTGCATTTCTTTTAATTGTTACAGGATTTGCTGTCCACATCCTAGTTGCAGGGTAGAAATCAAGAAAATATATACATTTGTATGCAAGTTTTAAAAAAAAATTTCACAGCCTTAGAAATGTACAGGCTAATACAATCCCTATACAGTGTTTTTTGTAGGTTGTTGTAGATTTGCTTCTCTATATAACATATATATACATAGTTATTTTCTGAGGTGTGAAAAGAATGCATACCATAGGACACAAGAACAGAAATTGATAACAAGTCTAAAAATATATTAAATAAATTACGTCAAAAACTTTGTTTCTCCTGAAGACAGTGTACACACATGAGAAAGAGCAGGGGCACATATTTGCACTGGATTACCATCTAGGGAAAAACATGTAGAAAAGACCGTGTCATTTTTGAGATGTTCATGTGCTACTTTTCTCCTGTCTGAGAAGAGCTGCTCAGTACAATTCTTGAAGAATGTCTATAGTATGTGATGACAGATTCAAGTAGAAAGAACAAGGTTAAAACAAAATATACTGCTGGTTTAACTGCCAGTCACTCATTTTCACCAGATCAGCTACTTTGTATTTAGACAGGTTCTGATTGGTCCTTCTAATAAAAAAGCTTTCTTCTCACCAGAATAAAGCTACTTTAGCTCACTATGATTTTAGTTCTTTGAATATGTATTTCCCAGTCTAAGTCTGATTCTTCCGTTGCTGTTCCATTCCAACCATCTATATGTGATAACACACAAACAACGCTTTGCTTTGGCTAACCAACAACCACCCAAAAAGTCAGTGGCTCACCAAAAAATTTAAATTTAAATTATTTTTCTGCACATTTTCTTTTTACTGTATTGACCCAATTCATATATATATTCATGCCATTTCTGACATGAAGTCTCTGAAATGTATTTTGCATTTTGTTATTGTATTGTCACCAGCAGTTTTGCTGCAGACAACAGCCTATTGATGACAACGACAATTTCTTGCCTGCAAAAACTTTTTTGTTAACTGTTAAAGTTAATTACATGACAGTATTTACCCTCTGCTCTTTTCTTCTTGCTGGCGGGGTAAGGATGTTAAAAGGTAGGATAAAAAATGTGGCTCACATGGCTTTGGTTAGATTAACTTACAGTCTCACTTGTGAGACTTGTGAGCTTGCTAATGTCCCAACAGAAAAGCTATACTTTTAATGTGCTCATGGAAAATAATGAATAGCCAAGTCCACTTAAATAGGACCCAGACTATGAAGAACCATAAACACTCAGACTTGCATCAGCTCTGTTTCAGTGCAGAAAGTGTACAGTACACAGCAAGTCCAGCAAAGGTTACAGAGAACAATGGAAACCTGATATATTTCAGCTCAGTGCAAGCTTCTAGGTTATTTTTAATAAGAAATAATTCTCTTCAGACTCTTTTGGAAAAAAAAAATAGCTCACCTTGACTGAGAATGTCCAAGAGGGGAACTTTAGGAGGCACATATGTAGATAAAACACATTCCTTCATTATACAACAGTTTTTCAGTCAGTCTGATGGGACTTCTTAAATTATATGTGATTACTGAACTCTTTATAAGTAGTATAACTGATATGGTTGGTCAAACTAGGGGGTAGAAATATTACTGTAGAGTTGTTTGTTCTTTTTATCATTACAGTCACTCGTTGTATGCATCAGAGGAGTTTATTTTATTGTCTAGTCTAGAAGCAGGGTTTTAGGCTAATTCATTCTTAAAGTTATTTTCTATTCATTAAAAAGCTTGTCTTCATGAAGCATGCAAGTGAGCATTCACCAGCGCCACCAAAATGATCTCTTCATATATATTTTCAACTGCAAATTCCATTTAATTTTGCACAGAAATTAAATGGAACTGAACACTTTACCCAAGTTCATGTTACCAATCAGAAATGGTGTGTTGCTGATCTTCTCAGTAGGATGTCTGACTCTTTCCATGATAAGTGGAAAAGGTTTACAAATTCAGACAGGCTTATCATCATTACCTTCTTTAGGCCTCATGTACAAACATTTGTGTTCATTCATCTGTAAAATGATGCGCAAAATATGAAATATGACCACTAACCATTTAAATTAACTTATTTGCTATTTTGGAAATGTGACAATCATGGTGTATGGTGACAATGCAGACTCAAGGTCTACATTGTCTTACATTTGGCTAATAATCTATTTACACAGGGCGAAAGACTAGTTTACAACCAGTAATAAAGGAAAAGGTGTTCCCTGACTGATTGTGAGTTGTAGGAGGTTGACAGCAGTCCCTGGGAAAATGATCACTGAAGGCCCAGTCACACTAGCTGAAAGACCTGTTGGTGACCCCCCTGCTAAGGAAAAATGTGTATTCCCCAAAAACTTAACGATTGCTTTGGTCACTATGATGATATTGTATATTTGTTTGAATGGATGTGACCGACTTATAGAAACACTTTCCACCTTCTGTCTGCACTGCAGTGAAACCAGAAGTGCGACACAAACTGGAAAAGGAGGCTGTTTGTCTTCAAAGTAAAAGGTTTGCCTATTTAAACACAACTATTACTGTGAAGCTGTGAAGGTAGTAGTTTTAGCTTAGGAGGTAGAGTAGGTTATCTATTACTTGAAAGGTTGGTGGTTCTTTTATTGACTGCTCAAGCCTGCATGCCAAGGTATCCTTGGGCAAGATACTAAATCCCAAGCTGCTACCGATGGTAAATGGTAAATGGACTGGTTCTTATATAGCGCTTTTCTACTCTTCTGAGCACTCAAAGCGCCGATACCGATGTATTCACTGGATGAATAAGTGTGACTGTTAAACTGTCATGTAGACAAAACATAGAAAAAAATGACTGCCAGTGCCACCTGCCAGCCTCCTATTAGATACCTGTGGTAACATTTTCAAAATCCTATGTTGCCTTATTCAAAATCCTAAGTTATCGCATTTACAAGATTTTCAAAAAAACTGAGAGCCTAACTTTTAATATCAGCACCTATCAATTTTAAACTTCCCATGTCACCTCATTCTCGAGTTGTCCCATTCACAAACTTGTGTGTCCACACCGCCGGCCCGGCCAGTGACGACAATAAACCATTTGCCTACTGCTCAGCTAGTAGTAAGCAAGTATTTACAGACAAATATGAAAAACTACAGGCAACCACAGCAATATGGTTGCTAGCACATAAAACAATCACTGGGAAGTTTTTGGTGCAGCATTTTCTTTTCTTTGTCATATTTAACCCAGCAGGAGCCATGAAACTCCAGAGACCACTGTCATCCAGTCACTAGCAACTGGCTGTTGTATCACATCCAATATGGCTGGCAACTGCAGCAGTGTGTGAATGAAAAACCTTAATATGTGAATGGAAAACTTGACATAAACATTATCAGTAATAATTACTTTCCTGTAAGCATTTTCCATTTTTCCATTTTAAACATTTCAATGAATTTTCTGTGAAAACTACAGATAGTTTCAAAATCCACTGTAGCAATTTAATTTAACTGAAACTTACTAAAAGGGAGGAAACTTTTGTATCTTTCTTGGACAACAGACATCCCATGCTGTATGTTTTGTAAGCAAATGACAAAAGGTGAACTAATTCCACATAGAAGGACGCTATGAGAAGATGATGAGTAATTAATCAGGAAACAGTTGGTCTAAATTGGCTGTGTGACAAGCTATCACGATTTTGATGTGCTGGAACAAGACATAAGTAAAACAAAAAAACTTTCACAGCATAAATAGATGGATCATATAGTTGCCTGTATTTAAATCCAAATCTCTCCATGTTTGGTTGTTCCCTGTGTTTTCAATAGAACTATTTAGAATATGTTGGTCTTAGGTTTTGATTTTTTTTTATCAGGTGTTAAATAGGCAAAATTGTTCAAAATCAATTAGCACCCCTTCTGTCAAAAGAATGAATAAATGAAAACTGTCAAATATGCAGTGGGGCCACAAGGCGACATTTCATTTTAATACAAATGATTAAAAATAAATAAAACAATAATGCTACAGAGAGCAAATTTGTAAAAATTCAAAAATATGGGAAATTTTCAGTTGCCCATAATAATAATGTTACAGTTGATTGTCAGAATAAAAAGTGTGGTTGGAAATAATGCAGAAATGACAGAAATGACGGGTGCAAAGTAGCCTAGTTTTCTAAATTAATGAGATGGTGATTGCAGAATTTGTAAAATATACATTTTATATATAATTTGTGCACAAACACTATATATATACACACACACACATACACACAAATATATATATATATATCTATATATATATATATATGATGTGTGTATGTTCTCAGTTTGTTTAGAAAAATTCTGTACAAAGCATTATACAGAGCTTTTCTGTCATTAATTTCCATAAAGCAATTATCAGTGGACCTTTCTTTGATTCCATTTTTCAGCATAAACCCAGCAGACCTGTGAGTCCTGCTCTCCAGTGAAATGCTACACAGATGATAGAAGACACTGAGACCCTTTCTTGTTCCCAGTTTAGCAGCTTGTCAGTCAGGAAAAATAACGACACAAAACAGTAGCTATTCCCACACCAGCGGAGATGGAGGCATTTCAGAGGGCTGAGCCACTGTGGAGCTGTTCAAAAAACAGGGCATTAAGTGAAAGGAGTTAATATTAGCAATATTTAGTTAAGAGTAAAACATTTGTTAGTTGGACACAAAGGTTTAATACCACCAACGTTAACTGCTAGAGTTAATGATAGTAGTGCACTACTTAGAGGAGCCACATGCTTGCTAGTTCACAATGGCATGTTGCTGATCTTCTCAATAGGATGTCTGACTCTTTCCATGGTAAGTGGGGAAGGTTTAAAAATTCAGACAGGCTTATCATCATTACCTTCTTTAGGCCTCATGTACAAACATTTGTGTTCATTCATCTGTAAAATGATGCGCAAAATATGGAATATGGCCACTAACCATTTAAATTAACTTATTTGCTGTTTTTTTAAATGTGATGGTGGCCTCACTGGAAATGGCTTATTACACCAGAAAAAGGTCTTTTACAGATTTTATGTGAGTGTGTGTGTATGTGTGTGATCCTCCAGGATTTTATGACATTTGCAGTGTGTTTGGGATCCTTGCCATGCTAAAAAAGAAGTCATTGCCAATTAGGTGTTTCCAGATGGTAGTGTATGGTGGATCAAATGCTGATGGTACTTTTCTGTGGTCATAATTCAATTAAATTTGACAAGATCTCCAACAGCACAGGCTGATATGGAGCCCCAAACCATGACAGAGTCAGATTTCTGTAGACACTCACTGTATCTCTCTCCTGACATTCTCTGTGCATACTGATGACAATTTCAAGCATAAATTTCAAATTTGGATTCATTCACAAGACCTGTTATTCCTGATTTTAAGTCCAGTTCTTGTGTAATTTAGCATACTTTAGCCTTTTCTCCCTAAAATGTCTCCTTGACTTGCATTTCTGTTGAAGATTAAGTGAACAACAGATGCATCTATCATGTCCTGTGTTGTTCCTGTATCATTCATCTGCTGAAGATAATGTTGTTTTTCCCCATTTGGTAATAGTTTGCTAGTAACTAAGTGTCTAACACTGGTTCATCCGATGCCTTTGTATTGCTTGTTATATTCAGTTAGTCAGGTCACTTAGCAAAAGAAACATTCCTCCAAAAGGCAAAAGGTACAAGAACTGGCCTGAAAATGGGACAAAAAAGCAACCAATGTCCAGAGAAAACCTTTAGAAAGACCTTCAGCAAGTCTATAGGACTGTTGCTCAAGAAAAAAAAAGGTCTGGCTCCCAGAAAGCAGGGTGGATCAAGACTTTGGCACAGTACAGTATCTGTAACTCATGTACACAATATTTAGTATTAGTGTGTGTTCATACTGCTAACAATTACAGAGTCTCCTACCTGATGAAGCTTTTGAAAGCAGCTGATTGAGGATTGATGCAGAGTGGTACTCTACTTCCCTTTTGCTGTTCCAAAATGAATTGATGGATAATTTCTGTAAGAGAAACACGCAAATCATCATTCATTATTAATGATCCTAATGCCATTGTGAAGTTTTTTTTAAATATATTTCCCATGCTTACATAAAGATCAGAATTATGTTTTCTTTTCTTTATTATCTTGCTGCAGTCTTGTTACCAGTGTTACCACTCAGAAAAAAGAAAAGCATTGCCTTAGCACTGGTATTGGAGTAGAAGAGATAAAACAGGATGCACAGAAGTCAAGGAGTTTCAACGTTTTATCCTGAAAGTCTAATATTTCAAGCTGTAGCAGCATGTCCCTCTTTATACTTGGGAATCTCTGAGCTCCTGCAATGATATCTCATCAAAATAGCAGTAAAGCAGCAAATTCAAGGTACACAACAAGCCCAAGGCTAGATTTGCACTATTGTAGAGTCTTTACAATACTAAGCACCTTGGGGCGACAGCTGCGATTTGCTGCTATGCCAATAAAATTGAATCGATAATGATCTCCATTGTTAATATGACAGTTGGGTTAAAATGTTTGTGAGGAAGAAGCAGACTTTAAATTTTTAACCCAAGTGTCTGTCAGTTCTATTAACTTATTTTCATTTATCAAAGCCAGGGCTGCAGGGTTTATTTTTGTTGATGTTTATGCGCCTTGCAAATAGAAACAAAAAGAGCAAACAAATTTACCTTTGACTTGTCTTACAGAGCTCAGATTCTTCTCAAAGCCATCATCAAACTTGGTGTTAGTGATGGGCTCAAAGTCACTGGTGTACACGCGACCCGAGGATGTGGTATAGCAGCATTTGCACATGCACGTGTGGTAGCGAAGTCGACCCTCGTCTAGGTAAGGATGAGCCAGGGCATCTTTGGCTGAAATCCTCTTTGACTGGAGACCAGATACAAAAGTTAAATGTGTTAAATTTTAAACTGTTACTCTTCAAATACAGGCAAGAAACAATAAGTAAAGGACTGGTGTGAAAATCACTGAATGGCCCTTTTAGAAAAGGCACAGATTAAACTGTCACATCCCTACTGGACTGTGAGAACACTAATACTACCTCTAATAGACTTACATGACCATATCATTATCTAAAAGCAGACTGTGTGTAGCCACAGTAACCTGGTTTCATCAGTGTCAAGGATGGGTTTGATGAAACTGGACAATGATGGAAATTACAGGATCAATGATGGCCTGAACTCATTAAGGATGCTCCTGATTTGAGAGCTCAAGTAATTGAAGTGGGCTTTCATTATTATGGTTCAAACTATGTTTATTATTCCCATGTTGTTGATTCTGTTCATCTGGCCATAGCGTTTTCAGTGAGAGAAACGTTTTGTCACTCATCCAAGTGACTTCTTCAGTCTCACCAGACAGCAGATTTTCCCCAACCTGCAAGTTGAATCAACTTTTTGGGATTTCCTTACCTGAGTAATTGAGTATACATTAAGACATATGTGTATTATTGTACACAAGCTACTTAGTGAAAGGGATTCATTTACAAAACATGATGTAAATCAATATATATCAGAATGCCTCACCGGATCAAACACCAGCATCCTGCAGAGAAGGTGCACTGCTTCGTGGGTTGCTTGGCTGGACAGTGTGTACAGAACAGGAAGGGATGGCTGTAGACCAAACATCACACCATTTAGAATGTTGCCCTCTCTTTCAGCTTCTGGCACATCTTACATTCATATGTTTCTTACAAGTACAAGAGGAAGAAGTGAACAACAAGCCAACAGTACAATTTTAGATTTAACAGCAATGTTACAAATATATTTTCCAGTTTATCATCTATAGCAGGGGTCGGCAACCCTAGGCACACGCGAAGGGTTACCTGATGGCACGGCCATAGCTGGACTGGCCATCGGGCATACCGGGCATTTGCTCGGTGGCCCGATGATTTTTTTTTTTTGTAACGGTATAAACAATGAAAGGTGGTGGATTGGCCAGATGCCGGCCCGGTGTGTAAAAATAACTCAGTGGTTTGGTGGTGGCATCGCGGAGCTTCCACAGATTCGGTAAAATTAACAAGTGGTGGAGGCCAGCAGGTGGATGAGAGAGATCGGCGGCAGGACGAGGAGAGACCTGAGGCGGCCGCCGGTCCGAGCGTCAGGTGAACTGAACTTCAGGTAAGAAGTTATGACCTGCAGTCTATCTGGGTCAGATATAAACCAAGTTTAGGTGGAGTTTATTTTCGTTGTGCTGACTTTTTACAGTCAGTTACAACAACTCGTTCTGCTACTAGCTAGCATGAGTTTCTATACAGCTGGGTGGGTGCTATGTTACTGATAATGAACTTTATTTAATTCATAAGGTTAGTTAGTAGAGCTGCCAACCGTCCCGTAAAAAGACGGAATTCTCCCGCATTCAGAGAAATTATTATGCCTTTCGTGTTGAGCTGAGAGGGGACGCAGTTTGTCCTGGACTTCAGCTAGAATGAAAAAGACACAAAGCTGTGTCTGAAAAAAACTATACAGGTCTTCTGAAGGTAAGTGGTGAACTGCCAGAGGTTAAAAAAGGTAAGGTCACCCAAAACTGAAAAATAATGCTTTTCAGAATTATACAAAAAGGCCTTTTTTCAGAGAACACAAAATGGGTACAAAATTTAAAGGTGTTCTGCAGCAATGGAGGTTGATCAAGCCTTGAAAGATGGTGCTACTAATTACTACAGGTGTTCCAACTTTTCTAGATTACTTAAAACCCCCTCGGTCTGCATAGAAACAGTGTTGGAACACACTGTGGTACCATAGCCTTGTGAGCATCAGTTGAACAGTACTGCAGAAAGTAGTGTGTTACTACCAAAAGGCACTTAACAATGGAAGAGAGACAGACCATCATAACACTTAAAAATGTAGGTCCATCCTGCAGAGAAATTGCAAAGACAGTCATGGTGTCAGTGAGGACATTTTCCTTCACCATCAAAAGGCACTAAAAAAACTGGGGCAAGCTCTGAAAGGAAGACGTCTGGCAGCCCCAAAGCCACAACTGAATCAGAGAACAAGTTTCTGAGAGTTTGTGTGATACGCAGCTCATAGGACAACAGCTTCAAGCACAGCTTATTAGTGGTCATATCAGGGCTCTAGAGTGCAACCAATTTGGTCGCAAATGTGACCTAATTTCTCAATGGTGCGACTAAAAAAAATCCTAGGTCGTGGGAGTGCGACCAGCCATTCAAGTGAAAAAAAAAAAAGAAAGTTTCCGCCAAAAGCTGACAACATTATGTCCATATCGTGGCCTAAATCAATCATGAAGGTGCTGCTGAATGCGCCGTTAAAGCGCTGCAGCACCAACTCCGTGCTGCTGCTGTTCAATCGATTTGTGTGTCACGCGCATCTCTGCACAGACGCGCAGAAAGAGGAAATGATATAGGGAATTCCCACATATAATGATATAGGGAATTCCCACATATAATGATATAGGGAATTCCCACAATAATCCAATACTGTATGGCGACACCTGCACATTTCGCCAATGTGCTAATGTTCCGCCAAAAAAATCCTAGGTCGCACCGGTGTGACCAGAGTAAAAAGAAAGTCTCTGGGGCTGTTTTGCTGGATCCAGGGTCGGTGATTTGTACAAAGTGAGAGGCGCCCTGAAACAAAACCGCTACCACAGGCTTCTGTACAGTGGCGGTCCTAGCCTGTTTGGTGCCCTGGGCGAACACTCCCTCTGGGCCCTAACCCTCTCGCACAGCCCAGGGTTCAAATCATGAATACATAATGGGCTTGGATTTACATCATTATAAATGAAATGTGCTCTATTTGGAAGCAGCAGGTCTCCCTCCCCTTTCGATGGGTTGTGTGTGAGACTTTAAATCATCAAACTGTAAATTATACATTTTAAATTGTTATTGATCCCTTTACCCCGAGTCCTAAAGTGTATATTTATTTTCTTATTCTTCTTATATTTATTTTTTGTTTACTTGCACTGCTGTAACTGGAGCTTCGTCGTCTCGTCTCTCTATATACTGGACTGTATGTAGTGGAGATGACAATAAAGTTTACTTTGACTTCAGCAGCGAGCAGGCGCACCGAGGGCTCTCATGCTCATTTTTCGCATATAGAATTTCGAAAAAACATCGGTGCAAATTATAAGTCTGTATCATAATGTCTGGTGTTTTCGTGTTTGTTGGTTTGTTTTAATTTTGTTTTATTTTGCAAGTTGGTTATTAAATGCCGCTCCAGCCAGCCAGAGAATCCCCCGCCGCCCTCTCCTCCCTGTGCCGCAAGCAGCAGGTGCACCTCGCAAACAGAGGGCGCCCTTACTCCCAGCAAATGGGCGATAGAAAACCGATCGGTGCCTACGCCATTCCCGATATGCGCCGGTATGATGTCGGGGCAGCATGAGTATGAGTAAATTTTTTTTTTTTTTTCCAATGCCGTGATAGTGCCCTGGGCAACCGCCCGTGTCGCCTGAATCAAAAACCGCTACTGCTTCTGTAGCCCCATCCAATACTCTCTGGTATGCACCTAGTTGGTCAAGAGTTCATTCTACAGCAAGATAATGACCCAAAACATAAGTCCAGGCTATGTCAGAGCTACCTCAGGAAACAAGAACAGGATGGTAAGTGCTACATCTGACTAGAAACATTTGTATCATTAACTAAACCTGGAGTGCACAATAAAATTATTTCCAGATTAAAAACAGCATCCTGTGGTATAAAAATGACAGGACTGCTTCTGTTAAAGCGAAGTGGGAAAAAGTAGGCAATCTGACAATTACGGAGGAGTTTTGGGACCACATATGTAAAACTGCCTGTTTCTATTTAAAAACATATTAATAACCTATTAAAGCAAACTTAAACTGGCTATTTAAAGTGATCCACACTCACTATTGCCCTAATTAACTTAATTTCATCCAAATTTTCATCATAATACATAAAAATATTCTGTGTACCTTTTTTTCTTTGCTTTTCATTTCTACTGCCATGGAAACAGAGTGAATGCCAGTAGGAGGCAGATTGCTACCTACTGGGAGTCTGCACTTTCAATGTTATCCCTTGATAAAGGCAAAGAAGTGAGGCATCGCCTGCTAACTTTAGCCACCATTTCCCTGCTTTTTGGGTTCTCTCGTAGATCTGTATGTCCTCGTAGATATGCTTGCATAAACCAGTGGATCATAACATCCATCTATCCAACCATCCATCCATTTTCTTCCGCTTATCCAGGGCCGGGTCGCGGCGGCAGTAGCCCAAGCAGAGAAGCCCAGACCTCCCTCTCCCCAGCCACCTCTTCCAGCTTGTCCAGGGGAACACCAAGGCATTCCCAGGCCGGCCAAGAGATATAATCTCTCCAGCGTGTCCTGGGTCTGCCCCGGGGCCTCCTCCCGGTGGGACATGCCTGGAAAACCTCACCCAAGAGCAATGTTCCCAAGGGCTGTTCAATATAACGATATATATCGGATGATGATAGAAAAACATCTATCGTTTCATTTTACGCTATCGTTTGTTTCGTGGTGTCTCAAAATAAACTGTTTACGGCAATATTTTTCCTTTGTTTTGATGGTCACTGTGGTGGCTATATTAATTTCTTAAGTTCTCTCTTTCTCTTATATTTAATATAACCACACTACAGACGGACAAGCGCCTGTTTTTATGCGTTGTCATTAGCAACAGCGATGGTAAAACCATCGCGTGTCCGCTTGTTTAATTTCCACATAAACCTTTCACAATAAAGCTCAAGATTCTGTTGAGACTTTTCAAAATAAACTGAATCACGTGAAAGAGCATGCAGAGTATTTACGGATGAGAAGCAAAGAAGAGCCGTCAGGTGCTAAAAAAATAAACCTTAGACTCAAACGTTAGAACAGGCTTTTCCCCGCAGCACGCTGTGTAATAAATACTCACAAAAAAAACGGCAGCCGTTACAACTTATGTCTAAAAATGTATCGTTTCATGCATCGGTTAAAACACTCGACTCCAGGTACACGACACCCAGCTGGAAACACTTCACGCAAGTCGAGCTGCCCGAGATTCACAGAATTTACAGAAAATGTTAAATTTTTGTGATTTATATCGTTATCGGGACGGTAGATGTCTTATATCGGGATATGAGATTTTGGTCATATCGCACAGCCCTAATGTTCCCTCTAATTTTTCATGTGTCTGAGCAAACACACAAACTCCTTGAGCGGTCCCTTGGACCACTGTGAGCAACAGCAGATGTGTGCACTATGGTCACACCAGCATCGAATCCATCCAAGTTACATGTTTTTTTTTAAATAAACATTTCACACTATTTACAGAACAATCAATCATGTGCTCTGCATCAAATTTGATGCCACACAAATCATTTGTGCCACTCCAAAAAATGATTTCTGTCCACTATGAGATAAAGGAGAACAACAGCCTGATACCTGCAGGCCTGACAGCAGCAGATGTATCACTGCTGTAACACCTGTAGCATTCAGCAGTCGCCTCATTGTTCTGACACAACAACAAAACTATTGACTACACTACACACTAACTACACAAGATTTGTGCTAAACGTTGCAAATCTCTCACATCTCAAAACACCGCCGTCACTCCTAAAACTTCCCCCTTCCTAAACAACTAAATGCCATGTTGCCATATCATTTTTTGATTGGTTGACATGGTACATTTTTCCACCAATAGGAAAGGGTGGGGTAAGTTACCATAGTTATAAGCAGTAGTAGTATAAGTATTGATTAATAGTAGACACAATATAAGGAGTAGTTATAAAAACCAAGGTTGCACAGCAGTAAGGTTGTCTTGAAATAAACTGACCACTATTATTGCAAATATGGATAGGAACCTGAATGTGGTTAGTTACATATATATATGTTATGATATTTTAGATGATATTTATCGTATTCGCCCTAAAATTAGGCCGTTGAGAGGTGTGGTCTACTCAAAATACAGCTATCCACGCCCAGTAAATTTTGTAGTGATTTATTTCTAAAGATAGATACTAAATATTCCAGTGAGTTCCAATATGCTTTTTGGGGCAGAAAAAGAAAAGGATGACTTCCTTATTTAACTTTAGACAGAAATCATAATGGTGCCTTTTTTTCCATTTTGGGGGGGAATAGGACAGTCTGTATTTGTGAAATTTGCTGCAGGAGAAGCTGGATCCTTAGGTGGTGAGAGATCAGTCAATAATGAAGGCAGTGCAGGACGGTGGTGTTGCCCTCACCACAACTGGACAAGCGAGATAACTAGTAGGATTTTGTACAGTTCCAGTTCATTCCAGACTTCCTAATGCTTGTTTTAATCAGTTATCATTACCATGGTATTAAATTCCTACTCATAACACAGAAACTGCCACAGGTATGTACTGGTAGTCACTAGTTTAAGTTTGTCTTAAAAGGTTATTAACATGGTTATTAATATGTTATTAAACAGGCAGGTTTGCATCGTGAAGCTATTTCCTGCTTATTACACAGAAACCTCCATAGTTGTTTCCAGGTAATAATCACATACTGTTTAAGTTAGCTTTAATAGGTTATTAATATGTTATTAAATAGAAACAGGCAGTTTTGCATTTTGCAGCTCTGTTTCCTGTTTATTAAACAGAAACTACCACAGGCAATTGAGTGGTAATAAATTATTAATTACCACATTATTACATTCTTGTTTCGGCCTTGTTACCCTGCTATTACCACTTCATTACAGAGCTGTGTTTCCACATTATTACCCCTTGTTTTTGGGCCCGTAGTATCCAATAAATAAATATCAGTGCATTACTTGGATATTAGGTGGTATTATTTTTTTGTTTGTTTGTTAATTTATTTCGAACATGTAAACAATATACAGGTACATTTAGTAAAGAAAATAAGAGAGAGAAAAAATACTATACAAAATAAAGTCAATACATTTCAATATTGCTTCTGTTCTGATTCATTCACATTTGGAAAGGGAGTGGGAAGAAGTACACACTTATTTAATCCCATCCCTTTGCCATAAGTTATCAGTAAATATTTAGTCACCTTCCTTACCGATATAATCTGTAATAAAAATAGTGAAGAGATTTCTGATATAATATATACTATATACTACAATATCACATCCTTAAATTTTCTAAATAGATTAATTTTAACATTTTGCCTTTCTTTGTAGTTGAAGAAAATCATATCTTTATAACTCTTTTTGAACTGTTTTATGTTTGGACATTGCTTCAGTTCCATATTCAAAGTGTTCCACAGTTTCACACAGAAACACAAAAGCTTTTTCTTGTAGTGCGTACCTTCCCTGCCTTGAAGTTACAAAAACCCCTTAAATTATAACTTCTTTAAAAAAAAACCCACTCTGAATATTACCTGGCAGTTTGTTGTTTTTTGCTTTGAATAGAATTTGTGCTGTTTGGAATTTCACTAGATCAGCAATTTTCAGTATTTCAGACTGCAAAAAATAGTGAGTTTGTTCACTATTTTGGCATATTCATACATATGTA
Source organism: Neolamprologus brichardi (assembly GCF_056152115.1). Taxonomy (NCBI): domain Eukaryota; kingdom Metazoa; phylum Chordata; class Actinopteri; order Cichliformes; family Cichlidae; genus Neolamprologus; species Neolamprologus brichardi. The sequence continues at coordinate 38,109,706 of NC_142104.1, read as the reverse complement.
TGAATATGTCTTACGTGAGCTCTCCAGTTAAGTTTTTCATCTATTATTTCCCCCAAAAATTTATTTTCACTGGATCTTTTTCACTGGATTTTCACCATTTATTTGAATCTTAGCATTTGTATTTAAAATACTATTTCCAAATAACATAATTTTAGTTTAATTCAAATTTAATGATTACTTTGTTAATTACGTGGAAATAAATTTAATTACCATATTATTACATTCTTATTTACTTGTAATTGTGATTACAGGCTAGAAACCCTGTCCCTTTTGCAGTCAAGTCAAGTCCATAGTGCTGTTTCTATGACAGGAGGAATTGCAACAAAAAATAAAATGTAATTAACCTGATCTTTCAGTTTCATCTGTATTGTTTTGTCTTTTCACATAGAACAGATGCAAAAAAGCACTATTTGACCTGTTTGTGAGGTCCTCTGAGAATATGTGCACGAGCGCCTTCACATGCCGTCCTCATCGCCTCCATAGAAGGTGTCCCCAACAGGTCAGTGATTAAATCCAGCTACACAAAAGCACACACATCACAGTATACTGAGACACAACAGTTTGTTGCATGACTGTTTTTCTTTTAAGGAGGAGGTTTTCATTTAATCCTGGTGGTGACTGGTAATGATTCTGTTTTTAACATTTTAACACAAAAAATGGGGAAAAAGGACACACTGTTACTTTTATGTATCAAAATCTTTCTAGACAAAAAATTTCTCATGCCTTGCCTTTCTCATGCCTACCTGCTGAATAGGACTTTGGGCTTGGAAGAGGATGCGTCGCCCTAGCAACTCAGCAAAGATGCAGCCTACAGACCAGATATCAATTGAGTTGGAGTAGTGGCGGCTCCCCATGAGGATTTCTGGAGCTCGGTAGTACTGTGTCACCACTTCCTGAGTCATGTGTCTTGATTCATCCGACTCCTCCACTCGAGCCAGGCCAAAATCACAGATCTGAAAGACAGAGACATTCAGAGATTACTGCAGCTCTTTTTAATCTTCTGATTTATTTTTATTCATCTTTCTTCTGAAACCCAAGATTTCTTGTCTCCTCTCTGCCTCCCTCACCCACTGTGCTCCAGCATGTACAGTCATGGCCAAAAGACTTGAGAATGACACAAATAATGGTTTTCACAAAGTTTGCTGCTTCAGTTTTTATGAAGAAAAGTCCTTATTTGCCACGAAAATGAACTTAATTGCCCGAAACCCATTTCAACTGCATTGCATCGCTGCCACAAAAGGACCTACTGAGATCATTTCAATAATCTTCTTGTTAACTCAAGTAAGAAAGTTGATGAGCACAAGGCTGGAAATCATTATCATCATTATGTCATGCTGATTCAGTTAGAACAGCAGACTGGATGTGTTAAAAGGAGGGTGATGCTTGAAATCATTGTTCTTCCTCTTAACCATGGTTACCTGCAAAGAAACGTGCAGCCATCATTATAAAAAGGGCTTCACATGCAAGGACGTTGTTGCTATTAAGATTGCACTTAAATCAACCATTTATTGGATCATCAAGAACTTCAAGGAAATATGTTCAATTGTTGTGAAGAAGGCTTCAGGGCGCCAGCAAGCACAGGGACTGTCTCCTAAAGATGATTTAACTGCAGGATCAGAGTGCCACCAGTGCAGAGCTTGCTCAGGAATGACAGCAGGCAGGTGTGAGTGCATCTGCACGCACAATGAGGTGAAGACTTTTGGAAGATGGCTTGGTGTCAAGAAGAGCAGTAAAGAAGCCACTTCTCTAAAAAAAAACAAAACAAAAAAAACCATGAGGGACAACAAGGATATTCTGCAAAAAGTACAGCAAGTGGACTGCTGAGGACTGGGGTAAAGTCGTTTTCTTTGACAAAGCCTCTTTCCAATTGTTTGGGGCATCAAGAAGAAGGATTGTCCGCAGAAGAAAAGGTGAGTGCTACCATCACTCTTGTCTCGTGCCAACAGTGAAGCACACATTCATCTGTGGGGCTGCTTATCATCCAAGGGAGTGGGCTCACTCACAATTTTGCCAAAAAACACAGCCATGAAAAAAGAATGGTACCAAAACATCCTCCAACAGCAACTTCTTCCAACCACCCAAGAACAATTTGGTGGAGAACAATGCCTTTTCCAGCCTGATGGAGCACTGTGCCATAAGGCCAAAGTGATAACTAAGTGGCTTGGAGAACAAAATATTGAAATGTTGGGTCCATGGCCAGGAAACTCCACAGACCTCAATCCAATTGAGAGCTTGTGGTCAATCCTCAAGAGTCAGATGGACAAACAAAAACCCACTTATTCTGACAAACTCCAAGCATTGATTATGAAAGAATGAGTTGGCATCAGTCAGGATTTGGCCCAGAAGTTGATTGATAGCATACAAAGGTGAATTGCAGAGGTCTGGAAAAGAAGAGTTAACACTGCAAATATTGACTCTTTCTACGAACTTGATGTAATTGTCAATAAAAGCCTTTGAAACTTATGAAGTGTTTGTAATTATACTTAAGTACATCACAGATACAACTGACACAAAGATCTAAAAACACTGAAGCAGCAAACTTTGTGAAAACAAATATTTGTGTCATTCTCAAAACTTTTGGCCATGACTGTAGTAGAGTTTCACTGATGTTTTGTTTCTCATGCATAAACATATACTTTCATAGTCTATGTGTGTATATTAATGGTTAACGTTTCTTATTTGGTCCCAAATAAACAATGACAGAAGATTACTTTTGAGGTTTGCAATCATACTTTTTTCTACCCTGAAAAGCACACGCAGTTTCTTCAAATACTCTCAATTAACTTGTATCTTTGTAAACTGAATTGACAGTGAATAAACTCTAACATGTTAGAAACCCCTAACTAAGTTCCACTCTAAATAATTAACGATGACTGAGTGAAGATGGTGGACAGGACCTTTGCCATACACATTTTAATTCACTGGTAGCGATAGATGTGAGAAAAATAGAAACATGGAAACTTTGGAAAAAGTACACTAGGTTGAAGCCAGGAATAACACATCTCTTATTCGAAGAGATGTCTTCTGGCGAAGAAACGTGTATCTGGCAACTCAGTGCCAGGAACTGTAAACCAACAAAATTAGTAAGTGGGACAGAGAAAATCTAAACTTCCCAGTGCCAGAAACGGGAACCCAAAAACGTTAAAAAAAAAGAAAGACAGAGAAAAAAGAGTCACTGCCATTTGACGGACAGAGGAAAATGAAACTGGCATCTTGCTGCAAGTATAAATGGAGAAAAGAAGAGTTAATGAGGAAGAAAAGAAATGATGGTGCTGGCAACTTTTGCCTTTTGCAGTTAGAGCTGGAAAGGTTTTCACTGCTCACAAATCAAAGCCCTAATCTTAAACTTTTTAAACAACCTCTGGAGACTGCAATGACTTGCAGTGAGTTAGCATTCCTGAAAAGTGTTTTGATGCATGCTCAATCAACCAGGTAAGTAAATCCCAAAAGGTTGATTCTGTTCATCTGGACGTAGCATTTGGGAGAATGTTTCGTCACAAGTAACTTCTTCAGTCTCAGCTGACTGCAGGTTTCCCCAAATTTATAGACAGTACCCTTGCACAATGACTGAAACTACCTCACTGATGAGCAATGGGCTGTGAGGTCAGTTCCTTGATCATTAATTTGCAAATTGTAATGATGGGGATTGGCTGCAATTACAGCATTGTAAGATGGTGAAAGATGTACCCTTAGGCTCCCTCCTTGATTCAAAGATGGTCTTTCCTTTTTCATGTAAATGGCATCCTTAACTCCCCACTCAAACCAGCGTTCCTCCTTGTCCAGGATGTGTACAACCTCATCACTGAAAGAGTGTCCACTGGCCTGTAAGTGTAAATAGACTGCAGAGTCCTCGCCTGATGAGTTACTTCTTCTGTGTTATGCCATCCGCTTTGCCAAAGGTTGTTTGGTTTCCCCGATATACATCATGGCAAACCTCCTGGCACTTCACAGCATACTCTACATTACTCTGTTTGTGTCAGGGGACCCGATCCTTGGGGTGGACCAATTTTTAGCGCAGCGTGTTTTGGGGTTTAAAAGCCATGGAGCTCAATGATCAGTGGTCTTTGATATGGGCTTTGATCAGTGGTTGTTGAACAATGACAACTTTAATATTAATGATCAAGGAACTGACTTCACAGCCCATTGTTCATTTAGTGGGCTAGTTTCAATCACTGTGCAAATATACTGTTTATGAGACTGGGGAAACCTGTAGTCAGCTGAGCCTTAAGAAGTCTCAGCTGACTACAGGTCAGTGACGAAACGTTTCTCCCACTGAAAACGCTACATCCAGATGAACAGAATCAACCTTTTAGGATTCCTAAAAAGTCACTTCAGGAAGAGTGAAGATAAAGGAGAAAAAATGAAACAGAGAATGTTTGGGTAGCAGATAGAACTGTCCAACTTAATGGACTTCATGTAATTTTGATACCTTAAGTTTCTGTTCTCCTAGTGGTGAACAGGAACAGGAACTTAAGGTGGCATCTCTGTGGCAACCGGGTCATGGTCTTTGATAGTCTAGATACTTGCTGTAAGTGGGCTGGAAGATCCTGTGGTTCTTGCATCAGGAAAGGACTGTGTGGTCCAAGTGCTACTTTGTTTTTCCCTCTGGTCTGTTCTTTTAGGCATCACCTGGGGCGATCGTGGCTCAAGAGTTGGGAATTCGCCTTGTAATCGGAAGGTTGCCGGCTCGAGCCCTGGCTTGGACAGTCTCGGTCGTTGTGTCCTTGGGCAAGACACTTCACCCGTTGCCTACTGGTGGTGGTCAGAGGGCCCGGTGGCGCCAGTGTTCGGCAGCCTCGCCTCTGTTAGTTTGCCCCAGGGTGGCTGTGGCTACAATGTAGCTGCCATCACCAGTGTGTGAATGTGTGTGTGAATGGGTGGATGAATGGATGTGTAAAGCACTTTGGGGTCCTTAGGGACTAGTAAAGCGCTATACAAATACAGGCCATTTACCATTTTATTTTTACCATCAACTGTGATCTGTTTTTTTCATTCTTCTACAAACATCCTCATCTATACTGTCAATAAATATTCATAGTTGTTATTTCTTTATCTGTCACATGCCTGTCATACAACTCACATAAAGAATCCTTGCCATAGAGATAGGGTTAGGATTAATGCTTGCCTGTCCCACACACCTTGAGCACACAGTTGCTGTTGACTAGGAGGTTGCCAGGTTTGATGTCTCGATGTAGAATTCCAGCAGAGTGAAGGTACTTAAGTCCTGGTGATGGTGGAGTAGAAACAGACAAATTCATGAATCATGATATCACTTGTGCAAACAGGCTACATGTTCTTACACAGAAATTCACAGGTATCTTCTCATTTACAAATAAGGATGTTTGATATTTAAAAAAGTTATACAGTGTTAAAATACTCAAAATTGTTACAACAACATTTTCATGTAAAATAAATCAATCACTTCCTGACTGGCTGCCTCAGAACCAGCTGGGTTTTTTCCTTTAAATTAGTTTAGTATATTTAAACCTAGCAAAAGTTTTCTTTAGCTTAATAGAAAAAAATAATACTGTAATCATACATACAGTATATTGTAATGTATAATTATCTTTCAGCCATGTTGGCCTGCCATCTTGAATATAGTGGTTGAGATGGATTTTGTTATTCCATCATGTTTTATGTGGCTAAACACTGACCACACGTGTATCATGCCAAGAGCCAAAGAGAAAAGAAATTGTAAGCATTCACGTGCATGGAGGCAAATTTTAACTTGTGCCTACACCTTCAGATTCAAGACATGAAGGATCATACCTATGTTTTATCATCTGAGAAGGTGTCCCCTTAACCGTAGAAGCACACACACACACTTGGCTTTGCTATTTTTGTGGGGAGTTTAAAACTCTTCTTAAAACATATTTATTTGCTTAAGCCTTTGGTGCTTTTTAAAAGGTTGAATCTATTTTTTTCCTATTTTTCCAATTCTCTATTTTTAACATGTTTAATATTATTTTCTGTTTATGCTTCTTGTATATGTACACTTTGTGAAGCCTGGCTTTATTTTAAAGTGCTTTATAAATAAAGGTGCTATGGTATGGTATATGTCAGGGGTGTCCAACTCCAGGCCTCAAGGGCCGGTGTCCTACAGGTTTTAGATATCACCCTGGGCCAACACAAATGAAACAAAGCATTAGTTTATTACATCTTGAGAACTTCAAGACACGCTGAAGAGGTAATTTAGCCATTTAAATCAGCTGTGTTGGATCAAGGACACATCTAAAACCTGCGGGACACTGGCCCTTGCTTAAAGCAAAGAAGAAAGTGCAAGCAGAAAGTATCAAAGCACTCACACAAATTTATACTCCAATGCATGCATCGGAGAGCAACCTGGGGTTATCCAGCTAATTAGGTTGCTTTTGAAGGTAACATTGCAATGTTTATCCAATTGAATTGAGGTTTGCAAATGTGAAAAGAGTTAAGGCACTGATATGGTGATAAGGCATTGCATGAATGACATTATGATTGGGAGATGAGCTAATAGCTGAAAGTTTGAACCTAGATTTGCCTTAGTCAGTGGCAAAGGCATGCTCATCATCCTCTCGAACATTATCACTGTGAAAGAGCGAAAGCAATGCTGACTTTGTTCTGAGTATGGTAATTAGATAAGTATAATTCAACTGATATGATTTTTTGATGATTATTATCATTATTATTCTCATTATTGTCATTATTATTAGATTCTGCTTATACTTGCTTCCTGTTAAATTGGATTTAAAAATATATCCTGCATTCAAAAAAGTCTAAAATGTGGACATTGCCTTTTTAATTATTTACAGTTCCACAAAGGTAAAAATACAAATGTGCCCATGATATGGTCCAATCGAAATTTTTGATGTATAATTATTTTTGGAACACCTGACTGTGGGGGAACAGTGACTTAACTTCTGAATCCAGATCTGAGGACCGAGGTGAGTAAGAGTTTTGGGGGACTCACTTCAGTCCTGAAGGATAGTTTTGGAGTGAGCAGGAGTAGACTGGGAACTGTTGCTTGTGGGTGATATTCTGGGCGTGAAGTTTGAAATTTCAAGGCTATAGTGAGAGGCTGAACTCGCTATACAACTGAACAGAGTCAAGCAAACAGTTCTGAAGAATAGATACGACAGATCGAAGGATGGTGAGAATGATTCTCTGAAAGTTCCTAGGTATGAAGAGGAGTCACTGAAATTGGGCTGTAAAGTTCTTAGCTGGATGAACCGTGGGACAAGATGCCATGGTGATACATGCTGAAAGGATAAGTATGATTCTGTGTTATCTTGTGAGGGGGTTTCCTTGTTTGTGGGAATTTACACAAAAGTCAGACCAAAATGACCTATAGTGCGGGACGGCATATACAGAAACAGAACTGGAAAGTATGAAGTATTGTTTTCAGTTCAGTTAAATTCATTTTTTTTTAATATAACACCAAAACACAACAACAGTTGCCTCAAGGCACTTTATATTAAGTTAAGTTAAATACCCTACAATAATACAAAGAAAACAGAGAAATCCCCAACAATGACTCCCTATAAGCAAGCACTTTGGTGACAGTGGGAAGGAAAAACCCACTTTTAACAGGAAGAAACCTCCAGCAGAAGCAGGCTCAGGGAGGAGCTGCCATCTGCTGAAGCCACCCTAAACCCTAACCAGTTGGGGGTGAGCGGATGAAGACAGGACAAAGACATGACGTGGAAGAGAGCCAGATATTAATAATAACTAATGATTAAATGCAAAGAGCTATAAACACATAGTGAGTGAAAAAGGTGACTGAAGAAGAAACACTCAGTGGATTATGGAAATCCCCCAGCAGCCTACACCTATTGCAGCATAATTAAGGGAAGACTCGGGGTTACCTGTTCCAGCCCCTAACTACATGATTTAGCAAAAGGGAAAGTTTTAAGCCTAATCTTAAAAGTAGAGAGGGTGCCTGAATCCAAACTGGAAGCTGGTTCCACAGAAGAGGGGCCTGAAAACTGAAGGCTCTGGCTCCCATTGTACTGTGGCCTGTGGTATATAGCCGATTAATAGAGATAGGTTGATCATATTTAAGATTTAAACATTGATTAATGGTAGGACTTCTGTGACTTTTTTTGAGCAGTCTTGTAAGAATGAGGTGTAAACTACACCTTTATGGTTTGGAGGAAATAATTGCTGAAGTTAAAGATTGAATTGAAATATCAATTGGAGAAAAAGAGTCTAAATAAATATCAAAGCAGTTGTACGTCTGTAAAATGGTTATGAGTAATTTTTTTAATGGTTAAAATTTTATTTGTGAAGAAGTTATGAAGTCATTACTAGTTAATGTTAAAGGAATGATTGGCTCAAATATGGCCAGATTTTTAGAAATAAGAGCTGTTCATTCCAAAGTGGGATGAATGTCTTCTCTCCTAATAAAACTAGGTTTCCCCTAAAATGTTATCCAATTATCTATAAAGCCTACGTCTTTTTTGGACACCTCTCAGGCAGCCGTGAGTTTAAGACGAACGTGCTAAACATGTAATTCCAATTGGGGAGGGAACCACAAAAAATTAATAGTTCGACATTGTTTTGCAAAGTTACACACGGACTCAATATTAATTTTAGTGACCTCCGATTGATGTAACTGGGTGTTATTGTCGACATGAAGTTTAATTTTATGGAATTTACATTTACCCTTAGCCTGGACGCTGGAAGACAATTGGGTGTGTCATTGAGTGGGGAACAACAATTAGACACATGAATGGGTGATGTCACCCAGATAACCCGTTTTCCCGGCTGCTTGGATGCTTGATGGCAGCAACTTCCCTCAAAAGCTGCAACAGTAAGGAACAAAAAGCTGGAAAAGTATCTGATACTAAAAAAAATAGCTTGAGGAAAATTTTACAATTAATTATGTCAACTAGCAACTGGTTAGTAACATGAAAGACTAGCAGAGTTTCTGAGAAGTAAAGAAATATGTGCTTAAGGGACATGGCTAAACACCGATACTGGATGCTTTTTGGAATTCTATTTGGAGAATATGCACACCGCATCCTCCAGACTAAAGAGGGAAGAGGCTGACCGGCTTTTAACACACAGAAGAAGAAACAAATCACTCCTCAGTTCACAGTCTACATCTCTGATGGCATTAGTGCCTATGAGATGGGAAGCATCTAAAAACCTGAAATATATACAGGTTTTAAAGCAACATATAATTGTGGTCAAAAGTGTACATGTGGACTGGTCTTTCTATAGTACTTTTGTACTTTATGTGAGCACTCAAAACTTTTTATATGCTTAAGTGGGTTTTTTTTTTAAATCTAACATTCACACTCTGGTGGATGCATCAAAGAGTAAGTCTGCATCTTGCCCAAGAATATTTGGTACGCAGATTGGACCAGCCAGGGATCAAACCAACAACCTTCCAAGTAGTAGATGACTTGCTCCATCTCCTGAGCCACATAAACTCATTTTGATGACTCCAGTGAACTGTTTATTTTAAAGGGTGGAATGTGTACATAGCAAACATTTTTACTTGACTTGGGGTGGGGTGTGAATTGATCTGTGTTTTTTTTTCTCTCTAATCCACACAAAGTCAAAAGCTATTTTATACATATATACGCGCGCACACACAGAGTTAGGTCCATATATTTGGACACTGACACAAACTTTGTTTTTAACCAGTTTATTGAAACATATTTCAAATATAGGTATATAATAGAGATGGACATAATGTGTAGCTTCTGAGCTTTCATTTGAGGGCATCCATATTGAAATTGGATGATTTTTGGATGATTTGCTGTGAACAGTCAACATGTGGTCAAATGAACTTGTTTCAAATTAATTTGAAACAAGCCGTCCCTTAAGGTGCAAAGAGGAAAGAAAAAAAAAACATGAAAAATTGCTACAATATTACGAGTGACAAAATCCACAGATTGGTACATCCTGAAAACCAAAGAAAGCACTGGTGAACTCAGCAAGCAAAAAGTATCGGACGTCCACGGAAGACAACAGTGATGGATGATCGCAGAATCATTTCCATGGTGAAGAGAAACCCCTTCACAACAGCCAAAAAAGTGAACAACACTAAAGGAGAAAGGAGTATCCAAGTCTACTGTAAAGAGAAGACTGCATGAAAGTAAATGCAGAGGGTTCACCTCCAAGGTGCAAGCCATTTATTAGCCTCAAGAATAGAAAGGTTAGATTGGACTTTGCTATAAACAACACCCAAAATAAAAAAGCTAAAAAAAAATAAAAAAATTAGCCAGACAAAACCTGCCAAAAGTTTTAGAACACCCCAATTTTTTTTTTAAATTGAAAATGATGCCGCTTAATGTGTCATTGCACTCTGAAATAAAAGCATAGTACAAATAAGCAGTTGGAGTCCAAAAAAAGAATGAATTTATAGACCAAAATGTGTTCTAAACTTTTGACTCATCTAATTAGCCACCTTTGGGTGCTGCAAAATGCTGTTTTAGCCGTTTTGTTTCAGGGTGCCTCTCACTCTGTACAGGTCACTGACCCTGGATTCAGCAAAACAGCGCCAGATCATCACACCTTCCCCCTCCATGTTTGACAGTTGATGCTACACACTGTGGAACCATCCTTTTGCCTACTCAATGATGTGCAAAGATCGTGCATTTAAAGTTTTGATTCATCAATACCTTCTTTCATTCTTCAGTAATCCAATGGCGGTGTTTCATGGCCCAGGCAACCCTCTTTGTCTTATTCTGACATCTTAGCAACTGCTTTCTTGCCTCAACTCGTCCTGTCAAACCTGCAGCTCGAAGTCTTCTCTTCATGGTTGAAACTGAGACTTGTTTTCTACGACCACTATTAAGCTGTGCTTGAAGCTGTTGTCCTATGAGCCACCAGTCATGCAAGCTGTTAACTCTCAGAAACTTGTCCTGTGATTCAGTTGCGGCTTTGGGGCTGCCAGACCTCTTCCTGTCAGAATTGCCCCAGTTTCCAAGTGCCTTTTGAAGGAAACTGTACTTACTGACGCCTTGACTTTCTGTGCACTTTCTGTGTAGGAAAGACCTACATTTTTAACTGTTATGATGTTCTGTCTCTCTTCCATTGTTAATTGCCTTTTTTGCAACGTTTTTGTAGCAACACACTACTTTCTGAAGTACAATACTGCTCAAATGATGGTCACAACGGTATGGTACCACAGTGTGTTCCAACACTGCTTTTAAGCAGACAGAGGGGGTTGCACGTTATCCAAAAAAAGCTGGAAAACATGTAGGAATTAGTAGCACCAGCTTTCAAGGCTCGATCAACCTCCACTGCTGCAGAACACCTTTAAATTGTGAACCCATTTTGTGTTCCATGAAAAAGGCCTTTTTGTATAATTCCTATTACTTTTCAGTTTTGGGTAACCTTAACCTTACCTTTAAAACTCTTACCTTTATAACTCTTTTACTTTACCACTTACCTTTTTACCATTTCAAGCTATTCATTGGACTTAAACGACTTGAACTGGAATAAATAACTGGGGTGTTCTAAAACATAGATAGATAGATTAGATAGATATCACACTTCATTGTTTCAGCTCATTGAACAAATTTAAAATATTAGACAAAATAACACAAGTAAACACAAAATGTAGTTTCTACATGAAGGTGTTTATTGAGGGGGGAAAAAGGCCCTGTGTGAACCAGTGATGCCCCGTAAAACCTAATAACTGGTTGGGCCACCCTTAGTAGTAACAACCGCAATCAGGCATTTATGATAAGTGGCAATGAGTCTTTTACAGTGCTGTGGAGGAATTCCGGCCCGCTCATCTTTGCAGAATTGTTGTAACTGAGCCACACTGGAGGGTATTCAAGCATGAAGTGCCTTTTTAAGGTCATTCCTCAGCATTTCAATCAGATTCAGGTCAAGACTTTGACTAGGCCGCTCTTCATTTTGTTTTTCTTAAGCTATTCGGAGGTGAACTTGCTGATGCTGATTATTGTCCCACTGCATAACCCAAGTCCACTTCAGCCCGAGGTCACGAATAGATAGCTGGACATTCTCCTTCAGTTTGTTTTGGTACACAGCAGAATTCATGGTTTATTTACTGCAGCAGGTTTTCCAGGTGCTAAGGCAGCAAAACAGCCCCAGGCCATTATACTATGACCAACACATTTTACTGTTGCTATGAAGTTCTTTTTCTAAAATGCTGTGTTCTTTTATTACAGATGTAATGGGACTCAAACGTTCCAAAATGCTCAACTTTTACTTTGTCAGTCCAAAGAGTAATTTCCCAAAAGTCCTGGGGATCAATAAGAGGTTTTTGGCAAATAAAAGATGAGCATTTGTGTTGTTTTTGGGCAGCAGTGGTTTTCTCCTTGAACCCTCCCAATTCCATTTTGCCCAGTCTTTTTTTTATCTGAATCATGAACTCTGACCTTAGTTGAGACTTGTAAAGCCTGCGTTTTTTATTGTTGTTCAATTAAAAAAAAACAAAAAACGCAGTTGTTGTGGCCTGGACCTCGTCAATGTGCTCTTGGACTAATTTTGGTAGGCCAGTCACTCCTGGGAAACTTTGCCACCGTTCCAAGTTTTCTCCATTTGGTATAATGGCTCTCACTACGGTATACTGGAGTCCCATAGCCTTAGAAATGGCTTTGTAACCCTTTCCAGACGTCAGTAACTTTGTACCTCAGGTGTTTCGTTAGATCATGGCACAATGTGTTACTTTTTGAAATGTTTTAGCCTTCTTCACTTTGTCAGACACGTTCTATGTAAGTGATTTCTTCATTCTTCATTCAATCAGACCTGAGTGTGCTTTGTGAAGCTGAGCTCAGCTTTCCAAAACGTGGTGTGGTGGGGGTGTGGTCTTTGGCCTGCTGCAGAGAAGGGGTGACGCAGTGAGCTCACAGGGCGGCACGGAGGCGGGGAGGGAACAGGTGCACAGGACTGTTTAATGAGGGAGACCTGTCTTATGTCTTTGGTAGTGAGAAGAAGAGGACACACACTGGGAGCGACGGAATGACAGCGTCCGAGGCTGGTGCCAGAAACCGCAGGAGAAGAAACATTGTTTTGAATAAAGCACAATTATAAGCACAACCCAGAAGTGTCTGTATGTGGGTCCTGTGTCACAGTAGTTAATAACAGTTATTTAATGATTTAACAAGAGGGGCAATTATTTTTTTTATAAAAAAACAGGACCAATTTGTTTGAATAACTTTTCTCCCTTAATCAATGAAATCCTCATTTAAAAACTGCATTTTGTATTACCCTGGGTTATGTTTGTCTAATATTAACATTCTTTTGATGATCTGAAACATGTAAGTGTGACAAATATGCAAAACCCTAGGAAATCAGGAAGGGGGCAAACACTTTTTCACCAACTGTACATATATATTCGTATATGTACGTGTGCCTCCACTCCTTTTTATAGTGGTGCCATACCAAACCAGGCATGGTAGCGCCAAAGTCTCTGCAGCCAACCCAGCTGCTGGCACAGTTGTTGTCGGAGGCAGCCGAGACACTTGCGTCAGTATGCTTGCTAAGAGGTAGTACAGGTGTTCTATATTGCTAACCCTCAAACACCTTTCCCCGGTCCAGAACGGATAGTGCCACTACAACTAAAATATAACAGAGTCAAAGTCAGGATTAGCTCTCGCCTAACGCATCCCTTAACTGGGAAGACAGATTGGCCAGGGTTTAATAATCTGTTGGAGCAGTGTGTGGAGATACGTTCACCACTGATAGGGGTGTGTAGTGTCTGCGCTCAGTGGTGACGCTAGGTGTACGTCGCCGACTCTGGGGAGGATGAGACAGCAGGGGCTTCTCAGGAGGCCCCACTGGCTCCAATAGTTCACTCCAAGAGAGATTTTCTACTAGAGCAATATTGTGATGACACTCTGGTCAGCCATTGACCAAATGATGAAAACTGTCAAGAACATGACCCTGACATAACACTGATCTACTTGCATTTTGTGTTTATTAGAGACTAAATGTATCAAGTGAGTCGTGACACTCACACAGAAGAAGAACACACCCAGTTGCTGGTGTCAAAAAGCCATATGAGAGGGCATATGAGATATGGAAAAACTGAGGTGAATAGTGCTCCAATTTTATTGGCCGGGGGGGGACGTGTGCCGATGGTGTGTCCTGCCCTGAGTGTCAGCTGGTGAACCAGCTGGCCATTTCAAAAGCACTGTTGCATAGTTTTTTGGATTCACAAAATCTTGAATGGTTTTTGAAACATAATTTCTTTTTGAAACTGAAATTTCTGGTTGGCACCCTTTCACCTCTTACAGTGCCACCACTGCTGACCCACACACACTGAAGCATGCTGAATTGGTTCATCTCCTGTTTTTACCCTGTCTGTCAGCTGTTTGCTGCCCTCAAGCTATGGTCATTGCCTACCAGCATACTTACAGTTACAAAAGGATATCTGCCGACTGAAGCAGGAACTTATGAAGGATGAGCTTCACAGATTTCATCTGTGGCCACCACACAAGCAAAGCACTGGCTTCCCTATGGATCTCCTGCTGTGCCAACATCGACAGGTGCAACTCCACCCAGTGCTCTGTCTCGGGAGCTCACTGTGATGCCACATTCCCCTGGGTTTCCTTGCCACTACTCCTCCAGGTTGCCTGGCTCCAGCACAGACACCTAGATGTCTCCCTCTTCTAGAATTCAGGCATCAGCGTTTATCACTGCCAGGTGCTGCTGATGCTGCTCCTGCTGCCCCCACAGCTGCATCTCAGAGCCCACATGTGATCATGCCCCCAAGCTACCCATCACCACCTCCTCAAGGCCGTGTCTACCTAAAGTGATCGTTGTTGGCACCTTTATGGTTCAACACTTGGCGACCATATCTTTTGCTATCCTAAGAGCCGGTATGAGGGATATTACTCCGACCTCTCTTCAGCCGTTGAAACTCACCACAGCGTCTCTTCAATGTCGGCACTAATGACTTGAAACAATGTCAGTCAGAGCCCCTTAAACAAGACTTTATGCACCTTGTGGAAAGTCTGCAGAACACCAGAAAGCAATCCATTAACTGTGGTCCGCTGCTGCCCCCATTATGGTGACGTAAAGTTCAACAGTCTGGGTCAGCTACACATTGAACTTTTTAAACAAGATCACCTTCATCCAGAACCACTGAGGTTCAAGTACAAAATTAATCCATCACTCATGTAGGAGCCCTAAAGCATGAGGGAAAATCTCGCTATCTGCGACTCCGTCACTAGAACTGATATTTTCTTGCCATCACTACTAAACTGCATAACCACTATTATACTGCTACTTCACCTGTTTTCTCAGTTCTAAAGTATTCATCTTTACCAATTCCATTGATTAGAACGCATAAATTAAAAAAAAAAAAAAAGTCTTTGCCAGTATTTGTACAACCAGACTCCGTAATCTAATTACTATGCGCTGTAAGCCTCTTCCTCTTAAGCCTGTCTCTCCTGCAATTATTACCCCCTTTAACAGTACATCCTTATCTAACAAATCATTTCTACAATTTTGTCATCCCTTAAAAATTAGACATTTTCAAACCAGGCAACTGTTGCCTGTTACCCCTCAAAACTTTGTCCACCAAGTTACAAGTTCTTGAACCCCCTGAGGTGCTCAGGCTGTGGTGGGGGGAATAGCACCATTTAGATAATTATAAGAATTATCTATATTGTGTGCAGTTTAATCGTGGTTATTTTAATTCCTTTGAATTACTATCTTGTAAAATTCGATGTGAATATCCAGGTTGCTATATTGTAATTTATCGACCTCCAGATCCTGCAATAATTTCTTGAATTAATGAATTCCCTAATCTCCTCTCATCTGTTACTGTTAATTTAGATAAAATCAATTTGGTGGGTGACTTTAATTTACATATTGATGATCCCTCTAACTGCACTTTGACAAAATTTCTTAACATTGCAAAGGCATTTAATTTAGTGTAACATGTTACCGGCCCACACATAATGGTGGCCACACACCGGATTTAGTTTTTACTCTCGGCTTATCTAAAATCTTTTTTGTCTAATCTACTACTGATCACTAGGGGTGGGTTTTGATTATCGATTTATCGATTAAAATTGATTCTAGCTTGCATAACGTGATATCGATTCATTAAAATCCTGAATCGATTTTTAAATATAAATTTATTTTGCCCGAAACACCAGAATCTCAGGTTAAACCTCACAAAATTTCAACAACCACCAAACAGCTAAAACAGTAAATGAGAGCAGGTACACAGATTCTGCACAAAGATGTAAACACAAAACGCGGAGATGTGGCTTTCTCACCCAACGGCACGGACACTGTCCGAAAGCCGACAGCTCACTGATTCTGATCCGTCAGCAGGTCCGCGCTTTTTGTTTACGCCCCTTTTGCACTAGATTCAGAAGCTGCAGGTTTTTATCTCTCTCCAAACAATATTGACTGAACCAGCAACAAGATCCAAACTACACTTCACATTTTGCATCACATAAACATCGTCACGAATGCCCTCTTAGTTTGCTGTTTTGCTTCCACCACGATAAAAATCACTCTTCATGCAGAGCTCGCGGTCTCTCTCTCTCTCTGTACTTCAAGAACAGGTTCCCATCCAAAAATCTTTTTTCTGCATTATTCACTTGCTTATTACGCGCAAGTCAACCGTTGTTTACGGCGCTGTCAGCCGCTGTTTCTTTTCCCTTTTACTTACTTCCGAAAAGAAAGCCTCATTTCTGCTGTTCAATAGGCTACTGAACAAATTTAAACTTTTTAAAATTATGCAAAATTGCAAAACGCTTAGCTGCGTCTCTAATAAAACCTCTGTAACTTTGCTCTGCTTCACTTCAGCAGCATCAGGTAATGTTGATATTTTGATTAATGACTTTCTTTCATTTTTAATCTACTGCAGAACATTTTTAAGGTTATCTGCTATAAAAGTTGCCTTCGTGTTTTTCTGTGTTTTATCCTCAGTTTGACACAAAGGCATCTGCTGTGATGCTAACACTTTTGATAAAGTCTTGCAAGTGTCAGCTTTCTTTTTATAGATATAAAAATATGGAAATGTACTGATATGTGATCAAAATTATAATATTTCGGACTGAGGCAAAATTTCCCAGATTAAAATCGAATCAAACCGAATCGTGGATCGAAATCGATTCGGGACCTTGTGAATCTGAATCGAATCGATTCTAGAAATCAGTGACATTACCCAGCCCTACTGATCACAAGCATGTAAACTTAGACACAGTTCTGCATCTAGTGTTGTCTTCCCAGAGAAAAACTGCTCATATTCAGAAGATGCAACTGCTACCATCATCACCCATCCATCCATCCATCTTCTTCCACTTTATCCGGGGCCGGGTCGCGGGGGCAGCAGCCTAAGCAGAGAAGCCCAGACCTCCCTCTCCCCAGCCACCTCCTCTAGCTCATGCGGGGGAACACCAAGGCGTTCCCAGGCCAGCCCGAGAGATATAATCTCTCCAGCGTGTCTTGGGTCTACCCCAGGGCCTCCTCCCTATCATCATCACCCTGACCCAAAATTACATACCAAGCCCCAAAAAAATGACTGAAGGTGTATTGAGTGTGAGAGCAGCTGACCTGAGAGATAGGATCATGGCGAACCTGGAAAACCTGACCCTTGATGGCCAATTACCAAGACTATATTAAATACCCTCTGAAGGTCTACTAGAAGATGTGAATGCAGCATTACAGAAAATCCCTAAAATGACCATTACCAAAACGAATCAGCAGATCTACACCACGACAACAGTGATCACTTTTTTGTTTGGCTATAAGATGAACAGCCACAAGGATCACCATCCCCTATGGAGAAGGAGACTAGGGGCGAAGATCAATGTAGTGCAGAGGGAAGTTAGCAAAACTATTGGAGCTGCAGTTATGACTCGATGCCCCACACATGGATCCTGGAATGCCTAGAATTATACAATATCAGGAATTCAATGGGGATGTAGCGAACAACACTAGAGGCCAACCCATGGAACATGTCAACATCAGGTGTAGGAGCTGCCAAGGAGATGATCTGTCCCAACTGCTGTTCTACATAGGCAAGACCCCTTAGTAAGATCATTGACAAGACCTACAAGCTACAGACACTGACTATGGAACTGAGCAATCATCAGCCACCTGCTCCAAATGAATGACATCAAGCTGCATCCCAGGAGTAAACAAGACAAAAGGAGGTGTCCAAATTCATCCGCTGCATCCTCCTGAGGCTGCATTTGTAGACCGACTACCTCACAGTGACGCTCCAAGGCTGTCCAAATTTGTAGACTCCTCCGAATGCAGCCGACAAGCGCGTCCTCCTTTTCCCCAAATTTGAAGGATGGGTCGGGTGTACCCTTTGTGGCCCACCATATCCCAGAATTCATAGCGTGGCCCAGCCAATTCCAGTTTCTAACAATGGCGGCTGCTACTAAGTTTTAATATTACTCTTATTACTCTTTCTGGGTCACAAATTAAACTTTTAAGATATTTCAGGCAAGAATGTAGCTGTGCAAACTTCAAATATCTGCTGGGTTTATCAAGACATCACATATTTGCAAAAGTGATCTGACATTTTCGGGGACGTCTGTTACCCAGCAGCTTGATAGCTAGCCGGGGCAATAACAGCGAACTCCCCTCACAACCCACCCGTGGTCTTTCGCTACTCAGGTTAAACATGATATATAAGTCACTTAGATAACTTAATAGTGTTATTGTTTGGCTTTTTCAGTGTTTTACTTGTTCATGAGTAAATCGGTTTGGCTGAGATTAAAGTTATAGTTTTCACACAGCTAAATAAACGCCAAACAGAGAACTGATTAAACAGAAGTGTGAGATGATCGAGAATTTATGCCAGTGTCCTGTTATATTATAGACAGAAAGGAGCAGAAAGCCAAGTTTATTAAACTCCACCGAGACAGCTGGTGATGCAAAACTGAAGGCTAGACCATCCAATTTCACAGCCGCTCACTTCCGGCCTAGCTGGCCTTTGGAGGACGACCGCGAAGGCCGGGTCCTCAGGAGGATGCAGCCTATGAATTTGGACACCCCTATAGATACACTGATTCATACCAGTAGGATCTACAGCAACGAAATTCTAATGCCGTTAGGACTGGGAAAAGTGTAGTCAGTTCTGACTACTATCCCCTTATTTGTTACAGAGAGAATTGTACTACCAGGAGGCAACATTGCAGACATCAAGGACAGCTACAAGTACCTAATCCCACAGGCAAATGGGAGCCATGAAGAGGCCGCTAGGAAATCTGCAACCTCCAAATACCTGCAGAAAGTAAAGCAAGTCCTGAGGAGTCAGCAGAATGGGAAGAACAAGATCCAGGGCAATTAACACCAATGTCCTGCCTTTGATCAGATACCCTGTTGGGAAAATAAGCTGACCAAAGGAGGAGATAGAAGCCAAGAAAAAAGACAAAAGAAAGTTTCTTACCATGCATGGAGCATTTTACTCCAAGTCCAGGACCCTGAGACTGTATGCTAAGTGGAAAGAAGGAGGCTGAGGCCTAGTGAATGTCACAACCACTATCCAGGACAAAACAACAAAGATCAAAAGATCGAAAGTCAGGTAGATGGGCAAAACTGCTCATGTGCTTAGGAAATACCTGAGCCAATATAAATCCGAGAAAGAAGAGGAAAATCATCATGGAGGTACACTAGTACTAGGCTAGTATACCTCGGGCAGATCAGATTTCTGGATGAAAAAGCTGGTCTGAAAGACAGCAGAGAGGCACTAATAATGGCAGCATAGGAATAAGCTAAGATCCTTAGGGACTTCCAGGTACAGAGAGACAAACTGCTGATGGGTAACCAGACACTCTAGCGGCGTACAAGCAGATTAATACAGCCATAGTGATAGATATAGCTACGCTGAGTGATAGCAACATCAGGAAAAAGGAACATGAGAAGCTCAAGAAGTACCAAGGGCTGAGAAGATGTGGAAGGTGAAGTGAACAGCTTCCCTGTGGTAATCTGAGCACTCGGTGTAGAGACACCCAAGTTGGATGAGTGGCTCTAGGTCATATTTTTCAGATCTCAGAAACAACACCTGAGACATCTGTCCAGAAGAGCACAGTCCTCGGAACAGGAAAGATACTGTGAAGTATATACGTGCATGCTCAAATATATACATACACTCAAATCTTTTAATACGTTCCACTGAAGGTTCTAAAATGTCTTAACTTTAACAGTCAAGGCATACCAACTTGTTCCTCTATATTGTATGTGGATTAGAGAAAATAAAAAATAAAGTCAAACTTGTGCACCCAGTTTTCTTTCTTTTTTTAAATTAAAAAAGATGTATAGTGTATATTCACTTTACCCTGCAAAAAACACAAAAGATGTTTACAGAAATCAATATCAGAATTCTCCATCCTCATGAGTGCATGTAAACATTTGACCACAACTGTCAAATTTAGAATGAGCTAATATTTTTTGTTAAAATTGTACATTTTCTGCAGTTTTGCATGTGATATTTTCCATGTTCCGTTGTGAATAAAATATAAATTTATAAGGTTTGTAAGTCATTGCATTTTATACAACATCTCAACTTTTTTGGAAATAGGTTTGTAGCTTTTATTGCAGTTTTTAAACAGATGGTAAATGTACTTTTTTCCCCAACTGTAAAATATCAATGTGAATATCCCCAGTACTCATTCTTAAGCTATGAGACCCAAAAAAGCTATAAAAAAAAAAATGGTAAACCCACCCCTATGTAATTTGAGTGCCTTAAACTCTTTAGGGTGTAAAGCTTTTCCTTTTGTTATGGAATTTCCTAGTGTAAACCCAATCCTCAAACTCCAAAAGTCTTTACCAACAAATCCTACTCACAAATTTATCACCAAGTGAAATATAGACAACCTTATATTTCATGAAATAACAAGGCCAAACTGTTTCCATTCATGACTAGACTTTGATAATTTTTCAGCCATGTAAAAACAGCTATAACGGTTAAAAATACAATATAAAGATTTCCCATATAAAAATCTTAAATTAAAACTGAAGGTCATTGAATTAGTCACATTTCATTACTAATTTAGTTTTCAAATCTGTTGTAGTCAAGAGATGCAGAATTCTGAAGAGTCCTGTATTATTGTTCAATCTTGAGTATATCTGTATAACTTCATCAGTACCAACGCTTGAGACCATTCTATGGGCTGAACTTGGATAAATGTAACCATAGAGATATCTGAAAGAAAAGAAGACCTACCTCGCAGAATCTGATAAAGAAAAACTTTGGCATGGTCTGAGCTCAGAGGCTGCGGTGATACAATGATCTTATGGAGGTCACTTTGCATCAGTTCAGTTACTACATAGCTGATCAAGAGTAATTAAGGTTAAAAGAAAAACAAATATGTGCAAGAACATAAACAGTAAATCTCAATGACAACCTGAGAAAGACAGTATAGTTATAACAAAGATGTGCTTTATTTTCTAAGATAGAGTTTAGGCATCAGCATCACTGCATTGTTTTCTTACCTTTCCAGTTATCTTATGTTAATCACTAGCAGCATTCTAGAAATGAAAATGTAAACTGGCATCTTCTTTCACATAAAGTATGGGTATTTGGAATGAAAAAGCATTACACAACAGATCATTGCAGAGTGTAAATACCTTCAGTTACCAAAACTTGATAAAATTCACTAAACTTAATTCACACTTGTTTTCTGCGTAGCCATAAGGCCTTACCATATTTCCATCTTGGGGAGATGGGCAAAAAGAATTCCCATGAATTCCAGAAATCAGAATAACCAAAAAAAAAAATAAATTTTTTAAAGGGGGTTACCACAGGTATTTTGATTTAGTAGATTTTTACGCTGGATACCTTTCCTGGTGCAAGCCTCCTAGGAATTGTGTCTCCTCCTAATTTCAAACGTACAAGTTGATTGATGATGATGTATCCTGTAACACAGCTTTACAGAGTCTTTTAACGTTAGGGAACATGTTAATGGCCCCACACATACAGGGTCAGACACTGGTTTAAATATAAATAAGATGCAGAAAATTATTATGAAGAAAGGGATGCTTAAGAAGTACTGCAAGCTGCCCATAACTCAGGCCTTAGAACCTGCCAAACAAAGACTCACAGGCTTTGGCCTGCTGCTGGCAAGGTATACTATCTCTTCAAGGTGCATTTGAAGTGGTATACCAGAGAGCTAGAAGCCAGGAGAATAAACCAGCTGTACTCCATGGAGTGGAGTACAGCTGGTATACTCCACTCCATGAAGTACAGCTGGTATACTCCACTCCATCCAAGGTGTATTCTCAGTAGCAGGGTAACAATATGAGAACAGCCCCACTGAGGCTGGAAACAGTACCTCTGAAAATGCATGTGGGAGAAAGACGTAACCCATATCAACAATGCTCAGAGGCTGGTGGAGCCAAGAGTGGCAGTGGCAGACGTCATAGAAAGGGCCTCTGAGCATCTGGCAACATAAATTAAGCAGCTGCAAATGGGCGAAATGCACTCAGAATGGCTAACTGAAGCCTGGACAAACCTGATGCCCAAGCATCCCCAGAAGGCACCGGTCTAGTACAACTATCAGCCAATAACCTGCCTCAGTACAACATGGAAGCAACTGTCAGGCATCGTAGCGGCTAAGATGAACAGGCACATAGTTCAATACATGAGTGGGGCACAGAATGGAACTGGCAGGAACATCAGAGGGGTAAAACAACAGCTACTGGTAGATGGAGCAGTCACTCAAGACTGTAAGACTAGACTGAACAATATGTGCACCCCCTGGACTCATTACAAGAAAGCCTATGATTCAATGCCCTACACATGGATCCCAGAATGCCTAGAAATATATAAGATCAACAAAACCCTAAGAACATTCATCAAGAAGTGGCAAACAACACAATAGCACAAGAGATAATCTGTCACCACTGCTGTTCTACATAGGCTTGAAACCCCTCAGTGCGATATTTGACAAGACTGGCTATGGATACTGATTAAGAAATTGAGCAATCATCAGCCACCTGCTCCACATGGATGACCTCAAGCTGCATGCCAGGAGTGAACAAGACATCGATTCACTGATCCATACCACTAGGATCTGCAGCAACGACATTCCAGTGTCATTAGGACTGGAGAAGTGTAGTCAGTGAAACAAAATGTAACAAAGAAAGGGATAGTAGTCAAAACTGAGGGGATTGTACTACCAGGAGGCAACATTGCAGACATCAAGGACAGCTACAAGTACCTAATCCCACAGGCAAATGGGAGCCATGAAGAGGCCGCTACAAAATCTGCAACCACCAAGTACCTGCAGAAAGTAAGACAAGTCCTGAGGAGTCAGCAGAATGGCAAGAACAAGATCCTGCCTTTGATCAGATACCCCAATTGGGAAAATAAGCTAGCCAAAGAAAGAGATAGAAGCCAAGGGCAAAGGCAAAAGAAAGCTCCTTACCATGCATGGAGCATTTTACCCCAAGTCCAGCACCCTGAGACTATATGCTAAGCGTGAGGAAGGAGGCTGAGGCTTAGTGAATGTCAGAACCACTATCCAGGATGAAACAACAAAGATCCATGAGTCAGGAAGATGGGCAAAACTGCTCATGTGAGTCAGTATCTGAGACAACAGAAACCCGAAAAAGAAGAGGAGCAAGAAGTGGGACCATCAAAGAAGGACAGGCCCCTGCACAGCATATGTACCACTGTAAAATAGAAAAAGTGGCTGATATCAAGTAACATCAATGCCTTGACAAAGCTGGACTGAAAGACAGCACAGAGGCACTAATAATGGCAGCACAGGAATAAGCTCTGAGCACAAGATCCACAGTGTTGGTGCTCTACCACACCAGGCAAGACACTAGGTGCAGGCAGCGCAAAAGAGACAATCCAGCACATAACAGCATGGTACAAGATGCTAGTACGTAGGGCATATATGCTGACATAGTATACAGGAATATCCGTGCTTAGTATGGCCTGGAAGTCCCAAAATCCAAATGGAATATGCCCCTGAGATTGGTTGAGAATGGGCAAGCTAAGATCCTGTGTGACTTTATGTGCCCGTTCGTTTTAGCCACTATGAGGACCAGCACTTTACATCTTGTGCTGAGGCTGGTTATTGACCAGTAGTTAGACAGGACCAGTCCCTTCTGGGGATCCATGAGATTCAGGACTGTCAGACCTTCAATTAGCCATTCTGGGTGTGTGCCATTATTAGCAGCTGGTTCATTTGTGGGGTTAACAGCTTATGGTGTACAGTTAGCTTCTTTAGCCTGTAGGCACTAATCATGTCAGGGCCCGGTGCAGTCCGACTCGTCATGATTTTTCTTTGCTCTTTTTCTGTAAGTGCTTTCTAACACTCAAACACTTTCATAC
This sequence comes from Neolamprologus brichardi, assembly GCF_056152115.1. Classification (NCBI taxonomy): domain Eukaryota; kingdom Metazoa; phylum Chordata; class Actinopteri; order Cichliformes; family Cichlidae; genus Neolamprologus; species Neolamprologus brichardi. The sequence goes on along the minus strand of NC_142104.1, from coordinate 38,085,474 downwards.
TCCTATGAGAGCAACTTGCGGTTAGTATCTTGCCCAAAATAATTTGGCAGGCAGACTGGAGCAGATGGGAATCGAACCACCACCATCCATCCATCCATCCATTCGCTTCCGCTTATCCTTTTTCAGGGTCGCGGGGGGCGCTGGAGCCTATCCCAGCTGTCATAGGGCGAGAGGCAGGGTACACCCTGGACAGGTCGCCAGTCTGTCGCAGGGCTAACACACAGGGACAGACAACCATTCACACTCACATTCAATCGCACATTCACACCTAGTGGCAATTTAGATTATCCAATTAACCTATCCCCATAAGCTGCATGTCTTTGGACGGTGGGAGGAAGCCGAAGTCGAACCACCACCCTTCGAGTTAATATGCTCTTCCACTGCTGCTGTCTGCTCTTAGCTCCACTAGCCACTGAGCATTGCTGTTATGGATTGCATCCTCCTCTCATATGATCTTCCAGTATTGCTGCTTTTCCAGACTTGGTCGGGCTTTCCCCCTGCCACTGAGAATGCACCTTGGATGGTTTAGGGGAGTACAGCTGATTTTGTCTCTCTGGTATACCTCTTCAAGCGGCTTTCAAAGGCTGAGAGTCGTTACTTGGCATCTCAGTGACCACTGTGATTGTGATTCCCCTCTCGCCCTCTGGACGGTCATTATCCTTCAAACTCAGGTCTTCTACCAGAGCTTCAGAGTCCCCTACAGTTCCTTGCTGTTCCTAGGACTGCGCTATTGTAGACAGAGATCATGGATGTTGTTCCTGTAATTTGCTGGAGCCTCCCGCCCAGTGTAGGGGTCACTGCAATGAGTGCTCCAGTTTCCACTGGGACCACTGTTTCCTTCACATCAAGTCCTTCCCTCAACCTTTAGTACTTTGAGCTTCTCGTATTCCCTGTTCCCGATGTTACCATTATTCGGTATAGCTACATCTATCACTATGGCCATCTTCTTCTGCTTTTCCACCACTACTATATCTGGTTAGTTAACCATCACCAGTTTTTCTGTCCATACCTGGCATAAAGGTTGATGTCATCTATGCAGCGGAGCTACCTGGTGACTGGTGGATTGTGTAGTTGGTATCCATAGCCAGTCTTGTCAGTGATCTCACTGAGGGGCTTCAAGCCTATGCAGAACAGCAATAGGGACAGAGCATCTCCTTTGTAAATCCCGCACTTAATGTTGACTTGTGCCACTGGCTTGAAGTTGGCCTCTAGTGTTTGCCACATCCCCATTGAATTCCTGACAAAGGCTCTTATGGCCCTGTTGATTTTATATAGTTCCGTGATTCATTTGTCGGGCGTTGAGTCATAGGCTTTCTTGTAAAATATCCAACTGTGGGGATCTGGACAGACTGGGCTTCAGTTAGCCAATCCACATATCTCATCTACTAGCAGCTGGTCCATTAGTGCTGTCAGATGCTCATGGAGTGCAGTCAGCTTCTTCAGCCAGTATGTGTGAATCATGTCAGGACCAGGTACTGTTCATATCTACATACTGGAGACCCTTTCCTGTGATGACTACCGGACCCTGTTCAGGGAGATTGCTGTGGTCGGCTTTAAGATTTACTATCAACTGAGCCTTATTGTTATGGGTTGCATCCTTCTCCCATATGCTCTTCCAGTCTTGCTCCGTCTCCACTCTTGGTGGGCCTGTTCTCACATTGTTACACTGCCACTTGGATGGTTCAGTACAGTACAGCTGGTTTATTCTCCTGCCTTCTGTTTCTCTGGTATACCTCTACTTGGCAGTATCCAAGACAGCCTGCTGTACTTCTTAGGCACCCCTTTCTTTACAGGCTCTGTGCTACCTTATTCTTGGCTTCTAGTCACCTTCTCCACGGAGAGTAATGCTCCTTGTAACTGTTCATTTTATAGCCAAGAAGCTCTGTGATCACTGCAGCTGTGGTGCAGATCAGCTGATTCAGTGATGGTTGCAGTAGGGAGTGTGCTACATTCACACCTTCTACTAGACCTACAGAGGGTATCTCACGTAGTCTTGGCAATCAGCCATGGAGGGTCCAGGTTTCCAGTTTAGCCATGATGCTATCTATCAGGCCAGCACTCAATACACCCTCAGTCATACTTTGTTTTATTTAATGGTAAATGGACTGGTTCTTATAGAGCACTTCTCTACTATGAGCAATCAAAGTGCTTTTTATAACTTTTCACAACTTGTCTCATTCACCCATTTACATTTTTTTCTTTGCTCTTTTTCTGCAAGTGCTTTCTAACACTCACACGCATTCATACTCTTATGGGTGCATAAAAGAGCAATTTGGGATTAGTATCTGTCAATGGAAAATTGTACTTAGTAGTCAGTATAATCTTTTAATGATATAAGTTTGCATATGGTAGAATACTGCATGTAATCACTTGTGTTTAGAAGTATATAGTTGGTGGCATATTGAAGGAATGTCTCATCCTAGGAAGTCTGTAACATTCCAGGGTGTTCTGGCGTTCACCCCCACATCCTAGGAGCATGGGAAAAGGTCGTACCTTGTTTTACGGTAGGATTAACGTAGCTATGCCAGTTTTAGTCTAAGTGTCTTTTGTTTAGATGAACTGTTGGACTTTCCAGACCAGCAGGTCAAGGGAAGTCGTTTATGAGGTCACACTCTGACACACACACACTGAAGTATAAATAAAGAGTCAGTCTCTCATTTGCGAATCTTGGAGCCTCACTCTTGGTGTGAGCTCAGGAGGCTGCCCTTGCTAGCAAGAAAATCTGTGTGTTTCTCCTCTCTGATTCTCTGCTGAAGAAGTGTTTTAGAATATATCTCTTAACAGTATCTTGCCCAAAATAATTTGGCAGGCAGACATGGATCGAACCACCAACCTTCCGGTTAGTAAGTGACCTGCCCTACCTGAGCTACAGCCACCCCCAATGTGACCTAAAGAAAATTTCTTATGCAATTCTCCGCAATTTCATACACTTGATTTTAAAATAATTCCTGTAGGCCCTGCATCTTGTTATAATCTTTGAATAAATCAATAGTAAAGGATACATTTCTTCAAAGTAGTCAATGTGTGGAGGTTGTAGTATATCCAGCGCAGAGAGCACCTGAGAACAGAGATAAAGCTGTGGTCTGTTTTCAGGCTGAATGCAATCATGCAGGCAAACATTTCTTTTTCCTTTCTAGAGGAAACTATAAGCTCCATTGTCATGTACTTACATTCTCATGTTTGAAGAAGCACAGCATCTTCAGCTCACGAAATACCCTCTTACAAGAAACAAGGTTTTGGAAGACATTAGGCATCTTTTTGAGAGCAACTCGCTTTCCGTCTCTGGGGTCTGTCACTGACCTGGGTGAATATGAAAAAGAAATTCACAAAAATTATAACATTGGATGAAAAGTTAGATAAATAGATCAGCAGAACAAATCATGTCATGGATTGGAGTAAGTTATAAAAATATTTCAGTATTTTTTCATCACATTTTTGAGATTTGGTTTGTTTTTGTTTTTTAAAGGACTATTTCCCACAACCAACTTTAAGCATCACTATTATCAAATCTCAAAAAGTGCATTTTGTGTATACATGCAAGGGTTATATCATCTGAGACAAGTGGCTGGTCAAAACAAGTTACACTATATGAAAGGCGTCCTTTTAATCTAAATTTACGACCACCATCTTCCAGGCTCATCTTCCACTTGTAATTTCTGCAGTCAAACTAACTTTTTAATGTAGTTTTTTTTTTTAACAACAAAGAATTAATGGGCAGCACGGTTGCACAGTGATTAGCACTGTTGCCTCACAGCAAGAAGGTCCTGAGTTTGATTCCACCACCTGCCTGAGGGCTTTGCATGTTCTCCCCATGCTGGTGTAGGTTCTCTCTATGCGGGTGTGAATGTGAATGGTTGTCTGTCTCTATGTGTTAGTCCTGCGACAGACTGGCGACCTGTACAGTGTACCCTGCCTCTTACCCTATGGTAGCTGGGTTAGGCTCCAGACCCGGGGCACTGACAAGGATAAGCGGGAGAGAATGGATGGATGGAACAAAGAATGACGCTGATGTGAAAGGAGTGGCCAGAGACAAGATTAGGAGAAATTCCAGACAACGAGAGAACTTGGCAAAAGTGTGAAAGAAACCATGACATGTTGGGATGTGGCCGGATTCGGTGATGAAGAGAGGGTCTGAAGGTAATGCGTGCTGGGATTTTCTAAGGTAGAGGAAATGGGTCAGCAAGTCAAAGTGGCTTAAAGGCAAGATTATTTTGAATTAAAATATCGAAAGGGGGCTGCCCAATTGGTTGGTTTTCCTCTGTTTGAGGAGAAGATGAGCCAGTCTTCAAAGACTGGGTGGAAGTCGCTTAAGTAGGGATGACAATCTCCTTGAAGAAGAGGTCAATTCTGAATAGCACAGGAACTTGAAGAAGGCTAAAAGGTTAAAATGGGAGCCTGATGTTAGAGACCTTTGATGAGAACAGAAGAACTGCAGAACTTTGAAGGCACTTGTGATGTCGGCTTTTGAAAGACATGCACCTCTGCATTTTAACAAGGGAAATGGCATGGTTCACTGTTGAGCATTTAAGAGAAAAATCGGAGAATAAGGCAATTTATGTTCGGAATAAGACTACCTTGAGTTGCAGACAAATCTATGATGATGTGCTTTTTCCCTGAATGCTCAGTGATGCCCAGTGGGCTAATACAAAAAAGGGGGAAAGGCGTTATAGTCCAATTATGAAACCCTCCCAGACTTCTTTGGCGAGCAGGTTGTCAACAGCATCTGGGTCTTTGAGAGCTGACTAGAGATTTTTACAGGTACAAGAGACTGATGGCTGGGTGACAATCCTGGGTGAAAACCTGAAAAATCTTTTACTAAAAAGTTGACAAAATCTGGGTTAGGGTGATTTACTAAGGCTTCTTTTAATGCTAGTCATTTCTTGCGGTGGTTGTGGGGGCATGCTGGGTGGGAAAGGCCGCCGCCACAAGAAGGAAGGAGAAGGAGTGGAGATAGTGGCACTGAGACATGAAGCAAAAGGAATCGCTGTAATTGTTGCAAATAGTGCGGCCACCTAGCTGCATAATGGGTCTGTCCTTGTGTACCATATGGCAAAGGCATGCAAGGAATAGATGCTGTAGGTTTAGAAATTTCTGGTGTGGAGGCTGAAGCCAACTAGGTAAGAGCAGATGTACCGTGTATGGGCTGTGAAGTATTTTGATTGCAGCAATGATTTGTTGCCGAAGGTGAGTGGATATTGGGGAAGGTTTTGGAGCTGGTGGGTTAGGAGGAGGAATTGCTGAGGCCAGCAAAACTGAATAATATTAGAGTGGAAGAGAAAAGAAGGGGCCTGGGCTATAAAACTTGGCCATGTGCTGCTCCGACAAGGAGGAAGAAAAGGTTCTGGGTTAGAAGCATGAATAGTTGAATACCCAGTTGCATGAATTTTAGCTAAAGTATTGTAAAGAGAAGCCGAGGTGAGTGGAACTGGCAACCCGGTGCCATGAAGATTTGCTGAGGTGACTTGCAAAGGAGGGATGGAAGACCGCAGAACTGGCAACCCAGTGCCTAGCGTGGAGAAGCACTAAATAGGAGCTGAAGACAGAACTGGTATTTCCCTTCCGGGAACATGCGAAATGGTGGCTGGATGTGGCTTTTGCTGGCTGATGGGTGGGAGTGCAAGATGCGGAAAGCTTCACTGTTGGAGGCGTTGTCTTCATTTATGCCCAAAAGTGGATTATTTATGTTTGTTGTATCGATGTTGGAGCATTGAGAAGTTAAAAAGAATTGTAATAAGCTTTGTCTTCTTGTCGGACCAGTGAAATTGAATACCTTTCTCTTTTAAACTTATTTAAGACAGGCTACAGTCCAGTCTGAAATCTGGGGGGAGGACGTCTTCGGGAGACCCTTCTGGGGTGTGGAAACAGCCGCATATCTTTGGAGTTAGGCTTTGTGATGAATCAGATTTTTGGGAAGCTCTACAGGGCTGGAGCACCATCTTAGAGTGATAAAGAGTGGAGCTGCGCCGTGAAGTTTTGCTGGTGGTTGATCTTCCTATAATCGAAGTTGGGAGGTTATGATTTCACAGGGATAGCGAGCGACCAGAGTTGCTGTATTGCTAAATGGAGCGGAGAGAGGAATTCTGAGGTTTGGATATAGTAGACTGGATTGCCAAGTGGCAAGAATGACTACTGGAAGGTTCCCTATGCAGCGAGCGGCGATCAGTCTCTCTGTGGTGGCTCCACTATGACATTTAGAAATGGGAGTTTGGGATTCCTGGACTGCTTGAAAGATATCTGATAAAGAAGGACTGAGATCTTAGTCTGATGGGGTGAGGGACAAGAAATTCATGATGACCAGCTGAACAGGTGAGTAGGATCTATGCTCTTAGAAACGCTTTTAGAGTTGTTTGACATCGTATAGTGTTCGCATGAAAATGAGAACAGCGGGTATTAGTGAAGGGGGGATATATATATATATATACACACACATACACACATATATACATACACACATATATACATACATACATACACACACACACACACACACACACTGAAGACTAAAAGGGGCGTGAATGAAGAGTGAGTGAAATTCAGATAAAATATCTCCACTTATAGAAAAAGCATATAATTTAGTTGACACTCAATCCTTAGTTGTGCTGCAATAAACCTAGGTTCCTGGGAGACTTCCCATGATGCACTGATTGCTTCTGTTTCACTCACTGTTTGGTTACACACTTCTCTGCATTTAATCATTAGTTATCATTAATCTCTGGCTCTCTTCCATAGCATATCTTTGTCCTGTCTCCCTTCCTATAGCACCAACCGGTCATGGTAGATGGCTGCCCCTGACTCAGCCTGGTTCTGCCAGAGGTTTCTTCAGGTTAAAACTGAATTTAACTGAAATTGAGGAATAATAATAATAATAATAATAATAATAATAATAATAATAATAATAATAATAATGGATTGCATTTATATAGCGCTTTTCGAGACCCTCAAAGCGCTTTATAATTAATAAACTATTTATAACTTTATAAACTATTCATTCACTCTCACACACTGGTGGAGGCAAGCTATAGTTGTAGCCACAGCTACCCCGAGGCAGACTGACAGAAGCGAGGCTGCTATATCGCGCCATCGGCCCCTCTGGCAATCACCAGTAGGCGGTAGGTGAAGTGTCTTGCCCAAGGACACAACGACCAAGACAGACAGAGCTAGGGATCGAACCGGCAACCTTCCGGTTACAAGACGAGCTTCCCAACCCCCTGAGCCACGGTCACCCCACAAATGAAAGCATTCACAGTCTAACAGTATGCTAAAAAAAACAAAACAAAAAAACCAAAACAGTTATGAGCCATAAATATGAACCAGCACATGGGACGCTGCACCAACCGATTTCTTTCTAGACTTTAGTACAGTGAGTACAAAAGAGGCATGTGTTCTTATGCCAAAAGGAATCATCTCAAGCCGATGAAACAATGAAGAAAAATAAATAAATAAAATTTTAAAAAAAAGACACTTCTGTGATCCAGTCATGTCCGCATGCTCAACTTGCAAGGACTTTGACAAACCTATCCATCATAGATATTACACTATTGCAGAGAGCGCCAGGGAGAGAAAACTGTCTGGGTAAAACTTTTCCCTTGGTGGATTGGGCCATTGCACTACCTCCCCCTACTCACTCATTTTGATGGAAGAGGAGACAAAGAGTGGATATAACACAGTATGGGCTATGGCTATACAACCTTTGCTAACAAGGATCAGTGGAGGAGGCAGCCCACACTTCTTTCAGCAGTGCACAGAGTACACACATACACACACAATGCCTCAAGACTATTGTGTGCAGATAAGTTTTAGTATAATGACTTTTGCTACACTTAAGTCTAGCTACCAACAGTCCATCAGTAATCCAGTAAAACCGATCCAGAAACAGACTTTTAGAAATAATGATTTCCAAAAACACACCTTCTGTAATTTATTGCATTACCTTTTTTCAGAAGCACCACTTAGAAATATTTAAAGGAGCTATGTGTGAATGTTATAACGTTGTTGTCTTTGCCAGCAGCTGTTGTACATTTAAATTGTGCATTTTAGCATTTTACTGGGCCATTCATTGTGGTGCCACTTGACTCTCCATAACATAACTAAGTACATAATAGTATAATAATAGTATATGTAGAGCAGAGCATCTAGTAATCGAAAGATTTGTGTTGCAATCCCTGGCTACTCCAGTCTGCATGCCAAATACCCTCGGGCAAGATACTAACCCCAAGTTGCTCTCTAGTCCATATACCATTTAATTGAGTTTGTGTCGAAAATTATTATCAGAATAATCAGAGTTTTTCCTTAGCAGAGGTAGCCAAAATCAAAGTACTGCAATGCACAGCATGCCTAACATTCATAGTTACTTATGATTGGCTAGGGAAGTAGCTCTAAATTTCTTTTAAATTGTTAATGCAATCAATTAGAAAATTTTCAATTAGAAAAACCCTCTCGATTTAAGCAAACTCAGAACTTCCAATATGCTTACTCACTGACTTGACCTCTGGTCAGTTTAACAAAAATATATTGTTTTTCTATTTGCTACTATTGTTATTTTTATAGAATTCTTATATCCAATCCAATTTTATTTATAAAGCACTTTAAAATACCCAGCACAGGAACAAAGTGCTGTACAGAAAATAAGTTAAAACAATAGAATAACAGAAGACAGCAAAATAAATAAATAAAACACATAAAACATAAAATTAAAACAGCCCTATATTAAAACAAAAACAAGATAAAACAGCATCGAATCACCTAAAAACAACTGAAATAAAAATAAAAATAAAAACCAACATCTCACGTGGCGTCAAAGGCCAGGGTAAAGAGGTGGGTTTTCAAGAGTGACTTAAAAACAGATAAAGAACTGGCCTGTCTGATCTCTAAAGGAAGCTCGTTCCACAGTTTTGGAGCTGCTACAGCAAAAGCACGATCTCCTCTAAGTTTACACCCAGTCCTGGGTATCTTCAGGAGCAGCTGATCAGCTGATCTGAGAGAGCGGGTGGGTGTATAAGGCTGTAGCAGCTCAGAGAGATAAGATGGGGCTAGGCCATGGAGAGCTTTAAAAGTAAATAAAATAATTTTAAAATGAATCCTAAAAGAAATGGGCAGCCAGTGAAGTGAAGCTAAAACAGGGGAAATGTGCTCAAACTTTCGAGTGCCAGTTAAAAGACGAGCTGCGGCATTTTGCACCCTCTGTAGATGACTAATATATGATGCACTGACCCCAATATAAAGTGCATTACAGTAATCCAGCCAAGTGCTAACAAAGGCGTGGATCACTGTCTCAAAGTGCTGCCGCGAAAGAATTGGCTTTATTTTTGCCAGCTGCCTGAGGTGAAAGAAGCTAGATTTTACCACTGCCTTAATTTGATTGTTAAACTTCAGATCACAGTCCACTTTGACCCCCAGGTTTGTGACAGTTGGCTTAACATACTGGGCCAGGGAATCTACATACACATTGGGGGTCTCAGTGGGGCTACCAAAAACCATCACCTCTGTCTTTTTATCATTGAATTTTGAAAAGTTAACAGACATCCAAGGCTTAATGTCATCGAGACACTGAAGTAATGGCTGTGTAAGGTATCTGCCTTTTTTCTTTAGAGGGACATAGATCTGACAGTCATCAGCATAAAAGTGGAAAGCAATGCCGTGCTTTCTCAGTACAGAACCAAGAGGAAGCAGATATAAAGAGAAGAGGAGGGGGCCTAGAACTGAGCCCTGTGGGACACCACACAAGAGGAGAGCGGAGGACGACACATAGTCACCGAGGCTGACACAAAAAGTTCGCCCCGCCAAGTAGGACCTGAACCACTCCAGTGCTGTGCCCCTAATGCCCACCCAGTGCTCCAAACGAGAGAATAAAATGGCATAATCCACGGTATCAAACGCAGCTGTCAAATCTAAAAGCACAAGAACAACACAGTCCCCAGCATCAGTCGCTAAAAATATGTCATTAAAAACTTTTAAAAGGGCTGATTCAGTGCTATGAAAGGGTTTAAAACCAGATTGGAAAACCTCTAACACATTTTGCTTTTCCAGGAAGACCATTATTTGGCTGTAAACTACCTTTTCAAGAATAATTGGAGGTAATTATAAATAAAGGAGGTAATTGCTTCCTCCAAACCATCAAAGTGTCTTTTAGACCCTATTCATACAAGACTGTTCAAAGAAGTCCTACCAATAATTAATGCTTCAGTCTTAACTATGTGACCCAATGTCTGGACAGCCATTTAAATCAGCTCCCTTGGATCAAGGACACATTTAAAACCTGCAGGACACCGGCCCTCAAGGCCTGGAGTTCGACACCTGTGTCTTAATTCTTATTCTGTAGTATGAGACTCCAACATCTAAGGCAGGGGTGGGGGAACTCCAGGCCTCCAGGGCCAGTGTCCTGCAAGTTTTAGATATCACCCTGGGCCAACACACCTGAATAAAATGATTAGTTCATTAGCCATTTAATTCAGCCAATTCTGTGCCATTTTTTAAACACTTAACACCAGTGTAGAATATTGTTAACACTGCTTAGTATTAGTCAGGGTTAATCTTTAACTCTGTACAGCGTTAAAATAACACTTTGAAAAGTGCTGATTTAACACTAAAAAGAGTGGACACAGACACTTTGAAAAATGTTACATTTAACAGTGTCAATTTCACATTGGTGATTTTGTGTACAGCTATATAATTTTTTGGCTGGTCTTGACTACATTCTCTCTCGTTCCCTCAGACTGTGTACTGTTCACCCAAAAGTAAAACACTCGGTTTCACTTCAGCTCATTGCATGTTAGGACACTGCTCTCCTTTGCGGCTCACAGACTAACAACTACACAAGCAAGTGTGGCCCTGATACTTTGTTCACTGCCTCCATTTTACAACTTCCTGCTGGTAGGACATGCCCGGCCAGAACACCTTACCAGGGAGGTGACTGCTTCAGAGGCTCATTTCGATGTGGAGGAGTAGCAGCTCTACTCTGACCCTCCTAAATGACTGAACTCCTCACCCTATTGCTAATAAAGAGCACATCCACCCTTTGCGGATGCAAACGGTGGAATGGAAATAAGCTTTTTCCATTCCACTGTTTGCATCCAGAATCTCATTCTTTCGCCTTTATTAAAAAAAAAAAAAAATCTAACAGCTGAGACTGAAGAAGTCACTTGGATGAGTGACAAAACGTTTCTCCCACAAAACGCTATGTCCAGATGAACAGAATCAACTTTTGGAGAGTTACTTCCCTGGATGATTGAGAATGCATCAAGATGTTGTAACCCACTTTGGCAAGGACTGCCTAAAGCTTGTACGTCAGTATGAGCAAACAGCACGTAAGATGGCGGACTACAGGAGCCACCTGAGATTCAGCCTCAGATGCCGACAAAACAGGATTACTCCTAAAAGTCTACAAATGAGCTCTTCAGTTAAAGGCTTCCGGGAAACAAAAATCCTCCAGAAGGCACAGCATCAGTTGCTTAATGAACGGGTGAAGCAAATAAATGTTACCATCGACATGCTAAAATGTCAAGAGGATTGGATCCGACAGAGACTGACTATGCTTTTAGATGAGAATACTCTTAAAAAGCTGTTTGACTTTACTGAGAAGGCTCGTCTAGCACAGCACAAGAAGTCTAAGACCAGGCAACAAAGGAAGTTTGATTTACTTGTTGTACGTTGGAAACCACCACAAAATACGGAGAGTGTCCTCAGTGGTCAAAAGAGACAAGGATGCGACACAGAGGATGTGGACAAGTGGGTGAAGAATTTGTCTGACAGACAGCTCACCCAAACAGAGAAAAACATCCTTGCTAAAGGGTTGAATTTTGCTGTCACACCGAGACAAATCCCGCTAGTGGAGCTGATCACAGCCACAGAAACAGCAATTTGTAACAACACTATTGCAGAAGTGGAAGCAGAGCAACTATGGACGAAAGTTTCGGCCTGTCTCAGCAGTGCAAAGCCCCCAGCATCCAACATCACCATGGAGGAGAGGAAGGCCCTCACATCACTTAGTGATGGCAACAACATTATCATCCTTCCGGCAGACAAGAGTAGGTGCACAGTATTGCTAAACCAGAAAGACTATCATGAAAAAATTTTGTCACTATTCAGTGATGAAAATACTTATGAGCCCCTGAAACGAGACCCAGGAAGTGGCTACAGGAAGAGGGTGATAGACTGTCTGAAGCAGTTAGAACAAGACAAGGCTATTGACCGGACCTCATACCACAGGCTGTACCCAGGGGAGTCTACACCAAGTCTGTATGGTTTACCAAAAATACATAAACAGGGTGCACCTTTAAGACCGATTGTCTGCATGATCAACTCTGTCACCTATAACATCTCCAAGTTTCTGGCTTCAAACCTCAACCCACTGGTGGGCAGCTCTGAACACCACATCCAGAACACCCTGGATTTTGTTGAGGTGAGAGATGTCATTATGGAGGCAGATGAAACCATGGTCTCGTACGACGTTACATCTCTCTTCACTTGCATCCCAGTCACGGAAGCGTTGGAGGTAGTTCGTAAGAGCAACCTCAGCAACAGGACCACTCTCAGCATCAACCAAGAGTGTTGGCTTTTGGAACTGTGTCTTCATTCCACCTACTTCACATACAAGGGTCAGTTCTACAGGCAGAAACATGGGTGTGCCATGGGCTCCCCAGTTTCACCCATCGTGACCAATTTGTACATGGAAGAAGTGGAAAAGAGGGCTTTGCTATCCTACCCTGGAACACAACCAAGCCATTGGTTCAGATATGTGGATGACACCTGGCTGAAAATCAAATCTCAGGATGTACTACATTTCACGGATCACATTGACTCGGTGGACTGACACATCAAATTCACCAGGGAGGATATGAAAAGTGGCAGGCTAGCCTTCTTAGACTGTGAGATTTCCATCAGTAATGGGGGACATCTAAAAGCTGGCGTTTACCGTAAACCTACACATAATAATAATAATAATAATACATTTTATTTAAAAATAGCACCTTTCAAAGCACCCAAGGACACTGTACAACAGATAAAAACACAAAAACTGAAAATATACACAATAATAATAAAAACAACAGATAAAAGTTAAGAGCATACAGTGGTTTAAACATAAGCAATTTTAAACAGATGAGTTTTGAGGGTGGACTTAAAAAGAGGGAATGAAGTAATGTTTCTGAGGTCAGGGGGTAAGGAATTCCAAAGTCGAGGGGCAGAGCAACTAAAAGCCCTGCCCCCCATTGTGATCAGACGAGCGGAAGGAACGGAGAGAGAAAGAGAAGATGAAGATCTGAGGCACCGGGATGGGAGGTACATCTGTACTAAATCGGAGAGGTATGGTGGAGAGAGAGAATGAATAGCCTTAAATGTATAAAGGATTATTTTAAAAATGGATGCGAAATTTAACCGGGAGCCAGTGAAGCTGCTTCAGGATTGGGGAGATGTGGTGGGTAGAGGAAGTCCTAGTAATAATACGGGCAGCAGAATACGGATCAGTATTTAAGGTTTGACTCTCATCATCCACTGGAGCACAAACTGGGTGTCATCAGGATGCTACAACACAGAGCGAACACCATCCCCACAGACACAGCAGCCAGGGAAGCAGAAGAACAGCACATCAAAAAGGCCCTGAGTAAATGTGGTTATCCCAGCTGAACTTTTGTAAAAGCTGAAAAGGCACCTAAAGAAAGCTCCAGCCGATCCAGGAGAGAAGGACAACCGCTGCCCAAGCGAAAACCTGTAGTGATCCCATATGTGTCAGGATTATCGGAGCAGTTGAGACGCATTTTTTCTAAACACTGGGTCTCTGTGGCTTTTAAACCCCAAAACACGCTGCGCCAAAAATTGGTCCACCCCAAGGATCGGGTCCCCCAACACAGAGTAACATAGTGTACGCTGTTAAGTGCCATGAGGATTGCCAGGATTTATACATCGTGGGAAACAAACAACCTCTGGCGAAGCGGATGGCACAACACAGAAGAGCTACCTTGTCAGGCCAGGACTCTGCAGTCTATTTACACCTACAGGCCAGTGGACACTTTTTCAATGATGAGGATGTGCACATCCTGGACAGGGAGGAACTCTGGTTTGAGGCCATTTACGTGAAAAGGGAAAGACCATCTCTGAATCGAGGAGGGGGCCTAAGGGTACATCTTTCGCCATCTTACAAGGCTGTGATTGCAGCCATTCCCCAGCTCTCTGTGAATGGTACTCATGGCCATTGATCAGTGATCTTTGATCAGTGATTGTTGATCAATGGTCATGAGAATTTGCATAATTATGATTAAGGAACTGACCTCCCAGCGCATTGTTCCTTCAGTGGGCTGGTTTCAGTCATTATGCAAATGTACTGTTTATAAGATTGGGGAAACCTGCAGTCAGCTGAGACTGAAGAAGTCACTTGGATGAGTGACAAAACGTTTCTTCCAAAAAACGCTATGTCCAGATGAACAGAATCAACTTTTGGAGATAACAATAATAGTGTTAACAAAATGATCAGGCACAGATTTTATTAACAAAGATGGTTATAAAAACTATTTACCCCCATTGGGCATCAACAACATTGGCTAGTACATCTGGTACAGACTAATGAAAATATCAAAGATTAGTCACATACATCCCTGGCAGACATATTTAAAAAAAAAAAAAAGAAAAGAAAAGATGAGGCTTAGTTAAACTTCTACATCAACTACAGTTTAAACACTGCATGGCTAATGCATCTTAAGTGTACATACACAACTGAAGTACCATTTTTGTTCAGTGAACTCAACATGTCAGCATGTTCGGATGAAAGACGAGATCTTAGTTTATTAAGTCCACCATCATAGTCGGGGATAAACTTTTATTTTGGTGATGGTGGGGAGGTTAACAATCACATGTCTACAAGTGTCTAGTACATATACACATATCAGCTGAAGACAGTGAAATCAATCCACAGAATGTGAGGCTAAATTGAAGCAGATGATTATTTTTTTATTATTATTTTTGCTAAATTGCAAAAAAAAAACAAAAAAAACAAAACTATATGCATATTACCACTACTCAATTTGAGCACTCAAAGCGCGTTCAATTACATTCGCCATTCACATATTTCACATTCATAAAAGCGCTTCCTAACATTTACACACGCACTCACACTTCAGTGGATGCCTCGGGGAAAATGACTAACGTTCCAGTTAGTAGACGACCTGCTCTACCTGCTGTACTACAGCCACCCACAGTTATCACTGCCAACGTCAGGCTTCTCTTCAGTGCAGAATGCAGGTGAAATTATTACGTTGGTGTTCTGGGCCAAGACATTCTGACGTTAGTGATAAATTTAAGTCCATAATGCTGCTTACAATCTTCCATGGGACAAACATTCACATTATTAAAAACTCAAGAAGCCCATTTTCTGACACTTTTATCGAGTCAAACTAAGATTACTAACACCAAGAGACCAACTGGAAATTTCCTCGAATTATCTCTGGACTTCAGGACATGTGTTGTCTTTGATCATTAGTACTCATTACGCATAATACAATTAGTCTTTGTAAACAATATACAAAAAGTCATGAAAAAAAACTGTAAACATTTACTCACGTGCAAATGTTTACAAAACAAAAACACTTAGCAGAAGTCAGTGTAAATGACAACAGGCTCAAGTTTAGAGACTATGGGTTGAGACAGAAAAGAAAAAAAGAAAAGAAAAAACACTGTTGCTGGAGAGGGATGCGAAACACTAATGAACGACTTTAAGCCATGGCGTGTTAGTAGTATTAGTGGATACAGAGATACATTATGAGCGCGAAGTGCACTGCACTTACCAGACAACTCCAAACGCCCCGTAGCCGATGGGTCTGTCAGGCTCAATATCCAGCTGCTGCTGTAAATGGTGCGTGTGTTGCTGCTGCTGATGGTGGTGGTGGTGGTGGTGAGCTTTGACAGCGGCTGCTGCAGCCGCTTGGACCTGTGCGGGAGCCGCGGCCGCCGCCGGCCCGGGAGCTTGCCCGGGGGCTGGAGACGGAAAGTAGGGCTGCTGCTGTCCGGGGTTTAGCATCACCGCCGCAGCGGCAGCCGTTGATGTGTGCTGCTGGACCGTGTGCACAGCAGCGGCTGAGCCTGGGTGCTGTAAGTGGTGCTGGCCCGCGTGGTGGTGGTGGTGATGCATGTGGGGAGGCGGTAGGTGCTGGAGCTGGTGGTGGTGGTGATGGGGGTGATGGGCAGCTACTGCTGAGGAGCCACCGTTGTAAGCAGCCATCATTTTTGTAACATTTGCAGCAGTTGTACCGCAAAGAGCCATCCAATGATACTTAAATGCCTCCTTTTCAAACTGCTTCTCAAAATGATACTAATGGCAACCAGACAGCAACCCCACGGTTAATACAACTTATGGCAAACATAGAGAAAATATATTTTGTCCTTTAAGCGTCCAAAGTCAATCACTTTGACAGAAATTATCCGATATCTGGTATGGCGTTTTAGCATAATACTAACTAGGCTCTGCCCCACTTCCCCTAAATTAATTTTCTATTAGGTACACCATTAGACTACTGAAGTCTGAAACTAGTGACGGAGAGCATATTATGGGCAATGGACCACCCAAACATACAATCTATGCAGCTTTAACAGTGCCACTGCTGTCAGTGACAAACCGAAAATATTCAATAGGAAAAAAAACTTATATGCACTTCACAGAGACGGTTCTACCTCTCCTCCTGGGAAAATTTCACCTTCCCCTCTTAATAAAACAGTGCGATCTAAAGCAGGTCACATGGGAAGCAGAGCATTCATCTTATAAGTGTTCCAAGTTTGCCACACACTCGGGTCTGGCGCCGTTGCTTTTCTCACCACACGGCTTGAAATCGCATCTGTTATTCCAAACTGAATTCTCCTTCAGATGTGTGCACAGGCCAGACAGCTACTCTGATGGCAGAGGTAATCTCAGAGTCGTAATTAACGCTGCTGATCCGGTGCAGAGGAGGTGTAACCCAGCCAAGGCTACAATACAGCAGCGCAGAGAGGCAGGCAGGCCCGGGCCTCGGCAATCCACCCTATTCACATATTATTATAGCAATCCACCGAGCCGCGTGCTTCCAAAGAAACCCCCATCAGTTTGACAGGGTGACGAAGCTTCGACCATGACTCAAAACACGAGAAGAGAAATCCTCACAGACGGCTGGCAGACAAAGTAATTCCCCCATCGACAGCTTTGTGTGTGTATCTGTATTCTACTCTGTCCTAATACGGCTCAGAAGCGCGCATCCAAACAGACTAACAAGTTAAATCCGTTTGTTGTGGGACAAAATCTACCGCCAGGAGCTAGACAGCCTTATTCAATCTGACAACTCAGAGCTAGCTAATGGGTATCTGTATCTCCACATAAAAATAGCAGTCCCTCCGTTGGTTCCGCTGGGCCTTGACGCTGTCAGTTGAGGAAAAAAACGTCACTCGGCTGATCCTCTACACTTCAAGCTCACGACGCTTATGTGACATGATAAAAGTATTGGTCACGAGGTAACTGAAATGAGCTGTTCATCCAACATGGTGAACAAAACCTTAGCCGCTCAGCGCTGAGATTAGGCAGGGTAGCCAACCAATCGTCTTCCGCACGGCAATGACGTAATTGTAACCTCCTTGATTGTCACAACGAGCAGCCACTGGCGCGTGTTAGCTGGGGTGACAGCGGGGTTGATAGCTGACCGAAAAGCCCAATGATCTCCACATAGATGCAGTGAAAAACACCGCTCACTTCATTGCAGGAAAATATTCAGAATCCAGACCAGGGATTAAAATTAACTGATTGAATTGAAAATAATTTTAAAATAATAAAATATGATATGACTTCAGACTTACTACTTCTCTATACAAAGGACACTGCTCCGTAAAAGAAAAGAAAAAAAAGTGGATTTCTAGTTGCTGATGCGTTATATGCCTGAAAGCAGCTTCACAGGTTCTGTACCCTTACCCAGATCTGTCTTGACCTGTGGTCAATTTTGAATGTCATGTCAAAGGATGTGAATTCTGGATGTAAGATGTGCATATATGATGATACATATAGATATCATAATAATATCTAATATTTGCAAGAATAGTAAACTTTTTGTCTTCATTTTCTTGGGGGGGTGGGGGGTATTATTTGTAGAATTTTTAGGTGAAAAATAAATTGAATACATTTTGGACTAAAGCTGTAACAAACAAAAAATTGAAGCACTCTATATTCTATGAGACACTATCCACAATGAACTTATTAAGAACCCAGCTGTGAATAAACATTCATTTACTTTGTAATGCAGTTCTTTTCTCACACCCAACAATCAAATGACCCCTTTGAACAACTGCTGACAGTGGGAAAGAAAAACTAATTTTTAACAGGAAGAAACCTCAAGGAGAACCAGACTTGGCGGCTAACTGCTGTGACTGATGAGGGGAGGAAGACAGGACAAAGACAACTCGAGTTTTTGACTGCACTGTACAGGCAAGTAATTATTTTAACTGGGTATATGTGATTAGGAAGCAGCTAACTTTCAAAAATAAAAGCATGCAAACATAAACAGTCTCTTAAACACGCCTCTCTGCAGCTTCTCTCCTCCTTCTACCCCCCCCCCCCCCAAAAAAAAACCCAAACCCATCTTCATAGAGACTGTGTCAGCTCCCAAACAGACAAAAAACAAACTAAAAACCAGCAATAAACAATTTAAACATAAAAAATCAAAAAGAAAAAACAATACAGTATCCACATCTGAACCAAAGAGTATAACAGTGAAATGTGGATTATTAAATAGTAGGTCTCTCTCCTCCAAGTCTCTGTTAGTACATGACTTAATAATTGATCAACAAATCGATTTATTTTGCCTTACAGAAACCTGGTTGCAGCAGGATGATTATGTTAGTTTAAATGAATCAACACCCCTGAGTCATTCTAACTACCAGAAACCTCGAAGCACAGGTCGAGGGGGCGATGTGGCAGCAATTTTTCACACCAGCCTATTAATTAATGAAAGACCAAGACAGACTTTTAATTCATTAGAAAGCCTGATGCTTAGCCTTGTCCACCCCAGTTGTAAAACTCAGAAACCAGTCTTGTTATCATCTATCGTCCACCTGGGCTTACACAGAGTTTCTGTCTGATTTCTAAGACTTTTTATCTGATTTAGTTCTCAGCTCAGATAAAATAATTATTGTGGGTGATGTAGATGCTAAAAATGACAGCCTCATTTAATCTGTTATTAGACTCAATTGGCTTCTCTCAAACTGTAAAAGAACCCACCCACCACTTTAATCACACTCTAGATCTTGTTTTAACATATGGCATAGAAACTGAACATTTAACAGTGTTTCCTGAAAACCCTCTCCTGTCTGATCATTTCCTGATAACATTTAAATGGTAAATGGACTGATTCTTATATAGCGCTTTTCTACTCTCCCGGAGTACTCAAAGCGCTCTATACAACACGCCACATTCACCCAGTCACACCCCTTCTCACAAGCACTACCTCTATACTGAGTGCTTTCTAACTACACTCACACACATTCATACTCCGATAGATGCATCAGGGTTAGTATCTTGCCCAAGGATACTTGCCATACAGACTGGAGGAACCTGGGATCGAACCTCCAACCTTCCAATCAGTAGGTGACCTGCTCTACCTCCTGAGCTACAGCCACCCCAAATTTCATTTACAATAATTGATTACACAGCAGTGGAGAGTAGACTTTATCACAGTAGATGTCTTTCTGAAAGCGCTGTAACTAAGTTTAAGAATATAATCCACCCACTGTTATTATCGTCAATGCCCTGTACCAACATAGAGCAGAGAAGCTATCTGAACACTACCCCAACAGAGGTCGATTATCTTGTTAATAATTTCACCTCCTCATTACGTACAACTCTGGATACTGTAGCTCCTGTGAAAATTAAGGCCTCATATCAGAAGTACCTGACTCCGTGGTATAATTCTCAAACACGTAGCCTAAAGCAGATAACTCGTAAGCGGGAGAGGAAATGGCGTGTCACAAATTTAGAGGATCATCATTTAGCCTGGAGAAATAGTTTGTTGCTTTATAAGAAAGCCCTCCGCAAAGCAAGAGCAGCTTACTACTCGTCACTGATTGAAGAAAATAAGAACAACCCCAGGTTTCTCTTCAGCACTGTAGCCAGGCTGACAAAAAGTCAGAGCTCTTTTGAGCCAACCATCCCTTTAACATTAACTAGTAATGACTTCATGAACTTCTTCACAAATAAAATTTTTATCATTAGAGAAAAAATTACCAATAATCATCCCACAGATGTAATATTATCTACAGCTACTCTTAGTTCCATTGATGTTAAGTTAGACTCTTTTTCTCCAATCGATCTTTCTGAGTTAACTTCAGTAATTACTTCCTCCAAACCATCAACGTGTCTTATAGACCCCATTCCTACAAAACTGCTCAAAGAAGTCCTGCCATTAATTAATTCTTCAATCTTAAATATGATCAACCTATCTCTAATAATCAGCTATGTACCACAGGCCTTCAAGCTGGCTGTAGTTAAACCTTTACTTAAAAAGCCATCTCTAGACCCAGCAGTCTTAGCTAATTATAGGCCAATCTCCAACCTTCCTTTCATATCAAAAATCCTTGAAAGAGTAGTTGTCAAACAGCTAACAGATCATCTGCAGAGGAATGGCTTATTTGAAGAGTTTCAGTCAGGTTTCAGAGCTCATCACAGCACAGAAACAGCTTTAGTGAAGGTTACAAATGATCTTCTTATGGCCTCTGACAGTGGACTCATCTCTGTGCTTGTCCTGCTAGACCTCAGTGCAGCGTTCGATACTGTTGACCATAATATCCTATTAGAGTGATTAGAACATGCTGTAGGTATTACAGGTACTGTGCTGCAGTGGTTTGTATCATATCTATCTAATAGACTCCAATTTGTGCATGTAAATGGAGAGTCCTCTTCACACACTGAGGTTAATTATGGAGTTCCACAGGGTTCAGTGCTAGGACCAATTCTGTTTACATTATACATGCTTCCCTTAGGCAGCATCATTAGAAGACATAGCATACATTTTCACTGCTATGCAGATGACACCCAGCTCTATCTGTCAATGAAGCCAGATAACACACACCAATTAGTTAAACTGCAGGAATGTCTTAAAGACATAAAGACCTGGATGGCCGCTAACTTTCTGCTTCTTAATTCAGATAAAACTGAGGTTATTGTACTCGGCCCTGAAAATTGTAGAAATATGGTATCTAACCAGATTGTTACTCTGGATGGCATTACCTTGGCCTCCAGTAACACTGTGAGGAACCTTGGAGTCATTTTTGACCAGGATATGTCCTTCAGTGCACATATTAAACAAATATGTAAGACTGCTTTCTTCCATTTGTGCAACATCTCTAAAATTAGAAATATCCTGTCTCAGAGTGACGCTGAAAAACTAGTTCATGCATTTATTACTTCCAGGCTGGACGACTGTAATTCATTATTATCAGGATGTCCAAAAAACTCGCTGAAAAGCCTTCAGCTAATCCAAAATGCTGCAGCAAGAGTCCTGACAGGGACTAGAAAGAGAGAGCATATTTCTCTTGTTTTGGCTTCCTTTCATTGGCTTCCTGTTAAATCCAGAATTGAATTCAAAATCCTGCTCCTCACATACAAGGTCTTAAATAATCAGGCCCCATCTTATCTTAATGACCTTGTAGTACCATATCACCCTATTAGAGCACTTCGCTCTCGCTCTGCAGGCCTACTTGTTGTTCCTAGAGTATTTAAAAGTAGAATGGGAGGCAGAGCCTTCAGTTTTCAGGCCCCTCTTCTGTGGAACCAGCTTCCAGTTTGGATTCAGGAGACAGACACTATGTCTACTTTTAAGATTAGGCTTCAAACTTTCCTTTTTGCTAAAGCATATAGTTAGGGCTGGACCAGGTGACCCTGAATCCTCCCTTAGTTATGCTGCAATAGACGTAGGCTGCCGGGGATCCAGTTAACTCTGTCAAATGCCTTTTCTGCATCAAGAGACAATATTATGGTTTGGAGCCTTGATCTTCTCCATACCTGCTTCATGCCCAGGAGGACGGGGCTTTGGCTCCCCACACCCTCTAGCAGATCATTATATGAAGGAACCTTTTAAATACAAGCGCGCTCATGCTCACAGGTGTACACACGGGTGCTCACACACACAAACTACACCCTTTTTGGCTCCTACCTCAAAGCACACTGTGCGCTGTCGATCTTACGTGCTGCACAATAATATTTAATATTTAGTATTTACTGTTATATTCACATAGATCATCGCGATGATGTTTTTTATTATATTGCTCTCTTTTTTGCTTGTTTTCTCTTTTTTCTTTCTCAACAGGTGATCCAGGTGATTGACATATGTATTTTTTGTCTGTTTGTTTTGGTAGTTTTTGGTTTTTGCCCTTTATCCCCGTCCCTCTTCCCCGCTCTTTTTCTTTCCCTCTTTCTTTCTCCCTTTTCTTTTCCCCAGTCAAGTCTGTCCCGTGTTCAGCAAATGAAAATAAAATAAACAATAAAAGCAAAGGTGAATCAAATAGACCAATACGGCAAGGCTGGTCCATTCGGTCAAGTAAATCCGTTGGGCATCTTTCTTTGCCTTTAGACAACAATTCTGATGGCAAAAGAACCAAATGGGACAGGCAAAAATTAAAAAAAAAATAAAAAAAAAAATATATATATATATATATATATATATATATATATATATACATATATATATATATATATATTCACACACATACATACACACACACACACACACACAAAACACCCCAAAACAATACAAAATCCCATCAACCAGTAAATTGAGTCCACTATCCAACTCAAGTTACTCCTATGAGCTATAATCCCAGTTTATAGGAGTTGCTTGAGTTCATTCACAAATAAAAGACAAAGAATCCACTCCATGTTTTTTTTTCTCACTTCCTTCCCTGTTCGTTCAAAACAGTCACACACATGCAACCCTTTACTTTGGGTTTCCAGCCACCATAAAGCAAAACAAGAAAGTGAGCCCAGTTAAGGCCCAGTTAGGTTAACTGTTTTTTATATTAACTGGTTAGATTTGTTTACATATTCCACTCTCTGTGGTGCAGATGTTACATCTGCAGATTTGTCATTTTCACTGAATGGTGTCATGTGGTTTGACAAAATTAAAAACCTCCGCAACAAATAATATTAGCCTCAGATAACAATTAAATTATTTTAATAAAAAAATGTGACTATCAAGTTGTCCACCTGGTCTCTTACCCCTGTCTTTCTATAACATAAATAACAAGCTGACATTTTCACCACTCAGCTAGACCAGGGGTGGGCAATTCCAGGCCTCGAGGGCCGGTGTCCTGCAGGTTTTAGATCTCACCTTGGGTCAACACACCTGAATCACATGATTAGTTCATTACCAGGCCTCTGGAGAACTTCAGGACATGTTGAGGAGCTAATTTAGCCATTTAAATCAGCTGTGTTGGTTCAAGGACACGTGTAAAACCTGCAGGGACACCGGCCCTCGAGGCCTGGAGTTGCCCACCCCTGAGCTAGACAAACCCTCAAGTCTACTGTATACATCGTGTTCACCTGTCAGCTGTTTAACACCTACTGCTGATTTGGAAACCACACCCACAGTCGATGGTCATTGTGAAAAATAAGTCATGTTTATATAATCAATCCCAGGTGTTATGGAGAACATCATGGGAAAATGTCAACCATCGCTGCTGAATAAGTGTATTTGTAATATTTTATTATAAGTTTATTCAATAAATGAGTTCAGGTTACTGAGAATTTAATTTGGAGAATTGTTTTAGCAAATTTCTACAGCCACCTCAGACAATAAATGTTTTTTTTATTTGTTTTTAAAATAATCCTAATATTCTAATAATCTTTAGCCCTTTATTTATTTATTACCTGGAAATAATCATAGGAAAAAAAGACTTGGTCTGAATAGTGTCAGCCAATGATTTTTGGGAAGTGTTTATTACCCTCTGTGTAGCTTACCTGTTCTCACTAGTGGCCCCTAAGTACACTGCACCCAGGCAGTAGAAGAGCATGCTCTCCACTGAGGAGCGGTGCTGCCAGCAGCAGCTTCCATCCAGGTTATTTTTCCTCAGGACATGGAGGAAGTGCAGCCACTGCTGGGTTTTCTTTACCAAGGCATTGGTGTTGTGGGTCCAGGTGAGATCAGCAGAGAAGTGGGTGCCCCGAAACCTGAAGGTGGAGGCAGATTCCAACTTTTCTCAATAATTTATGATGAGAGTGGAGTGGATCTGTCTGTGCCTCCTGACATCCATGAGAAGTTCTTTCATTTTAAGGACTTTCAGCTTCAGATTGTTTTCTGGTGACAAATTCTGTACCTCCTCCATGCCTGTGCAGAGGGGGTTTGAGCACCTGCCCCTTTCCAGAAGGGTGTCCTAAGTGCCCTTTTCTTGAGGCATTTATTTATTTATTTTTTTTAATGTGTGTGTGCGTATACAGTCCTGCCTGTACCCCTCAACAATAACATTTTATTATTAATTACAATTTTGCTAAATAAAAGGATCTGGCTTGTGTTAGTCACATGACGACCATTAACCAATGCTCATCCTTGAGCAAGCGTGCTCTGCCATCAAGGGTGAACAAGCTCACAACGACCATGCACATTTTTTGCTGTTTTCAAACATGAAAATTGTGAAAAAAATATGATAAATATGAAAAAACTGTGACAACTATGGTGAGCATAACAGATGACCTGACTGTGAACAAAGGAAAACAGAGGACTTAATACACACAGGAGGTGATCAGGGGAAGTGGGAACACATGGGGAAACAGCTGACTGAAATAAACATAATGACACCACAGGGGAGGTGAACCTCTGGAATATTATCAAGAATTTGGAGACTACTGCTCAATTCCAGGTTCTTAAACATCAGTGTCTCCAGTGTGGGTAGGAGTGTCCCACGAAACGTGTTGTCTTCTCCCTGAAGAATGTCGAAGGCCACTGTAAATGGCCTCATGACAGTGCAGTACTCCCTTTAGGACTCATGTTCGCGCTCTGTCATGGCTGTCAACCCAAACTTAGAGAAGATGGTGTTCAGCTCAACCAGAGAAATCTCGCACATTTTAGCCATGGAGTCATAAAACGAATTCCATCTGGTAGTGCAAGGAACTAGCAGTTTCTTTCCAATAATGCCATCCACTGTCTCTGCGGCCACTTTTGAATGACTGGCCTTGTTCCATAACCCTGTGCACTTTGTGGTAGCACTTCTATATACCACTTTTACTTCTGGTCATGATAGTAACTCCTTGTCAACATCATTTCAAGAAACAAGGTTTAATGTGTGTGATGCACATCTCTGATGTGGTCGCAAAGTGATCACCACACCAACATTATCATCATTGTCATTATCACCAAAAGTTCACAAAAGTTGCCTCATCCTCATCATTCATCCTCCTCAACTGGCTGGTACTTTTTGAAGGCCTTGACAAAATTAAGGCCATTGTCCATCACAGTTGATGTTATTTTGTGGGATATGCCGTAGTGTGAGTGAATCTTGTCCAACTCAACAGCAATATTATGTAATTTTACACCAAAATCACTTTTATTATTTGCTGTACAGATGTTTGGTGACTAGTTTTGTTGAAACATGTGACGTTGAGAGGTGCTTCATAAGATTCGAATTGCTTACAACTTCTGTGTAGAACTTCAAGGTGAAATAAGTGAACTGAATCCACGTATGAATAAGGCTGAAACCTGACAAAATCTGGAAGATATGAACTGCTGTGAATGTTATATTTCCCTGTAAGTTCTTGTTTCCTCAGAACCAGGCAGTCAGTGATGGGAATAATGACGTTAAAATAAACGGCATTACTAACACTGTTACTTTTTTTAGTAATGGGTAATCTAACTAATTACTTTTTCTATCATTACAAGGCAAATGTGGTGCAGGCGCTCAATCAACAGAAGCCCCCAACCTGTTCACATCATTTTGTTCTTCCCCACTAGGTAAAACACCAACCGATATTGTTTTGAGATGTGAAGTTAGAGACACCAGCAACCACTGTTAGTTTTCTTCCAGGAGCCAGACCAGGCGACACAGAAGGAACCCTGAAACTGCTGCCTAAGGATAAATATGTTTTTTCAGCCACTGTCGTTTCCCTCTCTTCTTAGATTGCCTGAGATCTTCAGCCTGATCAGCTCCTATGCCTTGTTATTTTGCATTGTGATTTACACTGTAAATAAATATTTAAAAGAAGTGTGTGATTAACTCTAAAGCCTAACCTTTTGCTGGCATCAGACAGGTATTTGCAAAGTTTAACTAAGCATCTGTAACTACCGTAACTCCTGAACCATTTGCTCAATTGGGAGAATTCCAACACGTTCTGGAAGCAGCAACTCTGCGTGTTTCAGTGATATTAGGGTGATTATGGTAATCCCAGGCAGTGTCAAGCAGCCCAATGACAACGAAGGTTGGTTAAGAGAAGAGAGAATGATTGAGTGGGATGGCAAAAACAGACATTTTATTGGGCATTTAGGGTTATTTTTACAATGTTTTTTTTTCTTTTTTTTACTGTTTTGTTTTTGCTGTTTGCTGTGTTGTTTTCTGTGTTACAATACCAATATTTGGATATGCACTGTTTACTGTAATGACCCTAATATCACTGAAAAGCACAGGGTTGCTGCCAAAGGTTCAAGATTATGGTACTTTGGCCTAAACGTTTGACCTAAAACCAATGGGAGCACCTGCGCTCCCATCAGATTTAATGGGTTAAGCTGTTCTGTTTTTTTGGGTCCATCTCTGTGACACATGACAATGGCTGCAAGTGCAAGAATGCAACCAGAGAGTGGAAAAAAAAAACCAAAAAGGATTTTTAATATTTTCTAAACCAATTATCTTTTCTACTCTAAGCACGCCATTAGTTCCACTGGCATATATCAAATCAACAAGGGCTTCTGGAAGTGTGTATTGTTGGGTAGGCAAAAACAAACTTTCAGACATCTAAATTCAGTTGATATCAGCAAGTTTCACACATCTGTTTTTATTAACATTAGTATACATCATACAAATTGCTAATTGTAATCCTTTAGATCCAAGGATGAAAATGCTTCATTACTGTGCACAAACATTATATTATAACAGAATTTTGGAGTCATGCATAGTGAATAGCTGTACATAGTTACATTCTAGACAGTTAATTTAAAATTAATTGCTTTTGCTTTTTTTTTTTTACCCTTTTGTGTTTGTTTTCATGAAATTTTGTGTTTTATGTGCTATTTCACACCGAATAGTTTTTTCTTTGACAGCAAACAAGAGTTGCAGCTTGAGGTTATTGTGGTAGACCAGAAATCAGGAGAAAATCAGGAGAACTGTGTGTGTTCAACACACACTAGAAACAAAATAGCCCCTTTTTGTACAACAAAAGCCATGCAATTACTTGTATTTGTACATATATATATATATATATATATATATATATATATATACACACATTTAAAGTGCAGAAAATGTTTATCACAATTATAGTACAGGTCTGCAACGTATCAAGCAGATAATGATGGTTATAGAGAAATGGAGAGCAGCAGAGTGGTCTTGACATACAAATCACTGGCAATGCTGTAATCAGAAGTTGTCAAATTTCTTGTTCATTGGTTGTCAGTCTAAAGAGGGTAGAGCTTATTGCATGTGAAACTTGGGGCAGTCATTAGAGACAAAACAGAGTGAATTTAAATGAACACTAGGAATCTTATTTCTGAGTACATTTTAGTTCTTGAATGCATTCTGTTGAACTCATTAAACTGAAGTCAGCATTAGGTCCTCCTTCTTGGTTGCTGATACAAGATTTAATTTAATAATTGAAAACTTCATTACTTTATAATATACAGTGATATAAAACAATTGACTGTGTTTCACCCTGTGTTTGTGCTTGACCGTCAAAGAGAAACAAAACAAAGCGTTCTTTGTTTTTATTGTTATAGTTTCCGTAAATTCTGTAAATTGATAAAGATCTTTTCATCATTTTGTCCATTTGTAGTGTGTTGGGTCTTTTTATGTAAGTGTAATGAAAGTAGCTTTATAATGAAATGACTACAGCGTTACAGTTTTAAAACCTTCTCAATAAGGGGGTTTGACAACATTTAACTTATTAATCCATTGCACACAAATGTGCGGTCCTGCAAACACATGTAAACATTTATGCAATATGAAGCATTTCTTGCACCAGTTGTGCATGGTGAGTTTTAGTTTTAGTTTTATCTGCCTTGCTTGCCCTGAAAGAATATCACTGGTTTGAGTTTTTGACTCAAGTACTATATTTTTTTTCCCTTTTCACGCTACAATTGTGGAGTTTCAAAATGATTTATTGTTGTGAGGGAATACGATGCAATTGTCTAAAAATAAAGTTACATTACTGTTATAAATTAACTGCTATTCTTCACTGCTGCCCCCATTTGATTAGTTCATGATTTGGAGAAGATGGAGCCTTTTGCATGTCTTCCTGCCCTTATGCCAATCTTGGCTCCAGCATGAAGGCCACCTTCATGGGCCTGTTGGATCCTGATGGCTTCTCTCAGGTTCTGAGCTCGGACTTCCTTGTTCTGGATTTCCTCTGCTACTCGACTAGGGAACCATCCCCTTTCACCATCATGGAGCCGTTCACCCATCATCCAGCCTGGAATAAAGAAGACCAGACCCAAGGTGACCAAAGACAAAATTACAGAAAATAATGCAGAAACCAAAACGTATCAGGTAGAAAAAGCAATTGTTTTTGATAACAAACATAAGCAGATTTTGTATCTACACACCATCATCTGTTCTCTCTAGGAGGTTCAGAACATCAGCCATTTCAGTAGAGAGTTCATCTGGTTCCTGAGCTGAGTATGACTGAATACACTGCACCTGTGGAGAATCTGATAAAAGTCATAGACAACTTAAATTCATGTCTACACAGACAAAGAAATTTACTTGTGGGTTCCGTATTCTGTCTCACCTGGTTGGTGGGCACTAGTAGACATAAAGCGTGTGCGCCGGTTAGGAGTGAGTGCACATATCCATCGAAGCTTATCACTCCTGCCCACATGATAGTACTGATTAATAATCATTTAAAGAAAACAGACTACCACGTTGCATTATGGTATTTTCACCTTTTTTTGCAAGCAGACAGTCCATACAAAACAGTTTAAACCTGTAAGATCCAAGCCAATGCCATGACTCCTTCCATAGAGGGAATCGTAGAACATGTGATTTCTTGGACCATACTTGGAGCATGATTATTCCTGCTCCCCACTGACCTGCACTTACTCTGCATTTAATGATCTATTCAAATGTACACTTTAGTTTGTCTCAGTAGTTCAGCTTATCAATATCATGCACAGACTTGTTTCCTACATGAACTTATGGAAATTTCTTTACAAACTACAATGAAGTTCATGATTTCACCCATTCTGTGGCATAACTGGAGACATTTCAGAAGTGCTAAAAAGCTTCAGAAGGACTAAATTGCTTTACTTAAACAATTTTGCAAAGTTTGCTCACATACAAAGGAAGGCCCAGTCCTTTAGGTTTCTTGACTGTCGCAATATTTTTCTTGCCTTGTCATATTTTTCCTGTCTTTACACTATATTTTACAAATAATGGAAATAGAAGACATGATAGAAACTGCTTAATGGAATGCTAAGAGGATTCTTCTCTGAATACTCACATACTGGAGGTCTTGAGCATATAGTTGACCTCACGATCATCTTGGTTCTCAAGCAGCTTAAGATTAAAAACATTGGCCAGCTGCTGACCTTGGTCTTCAAGATCTTCTGTTCTCAACATGGCCCGTGTACAGGAGTCAATAACCTGGAACTTGTCCCCACTGGTAACAGTGTAACAGAATTAATATCCCCTGTTTTACAGAGCAACAGTAAAATGATCTGTTGTACTCTAAACATTTCGCAGTTTCCGCTTTATTTGGCACACTTTAGTAAAGTAGTCTAAACAGTAATCCTTACTAAAGATAGCTTTTAGTTTTTAGTGAAGCTGTTTTAAACACATTATTTAATTTATTGTCAGTACAGTAGGAGGGAATATCAGTTTATTATATAATTATATAATTGACTAAACTAGCAAAAAAGGTAGACTAATTGACTAGTCTAAAACTAAGAAACTAAGAAAATTTGAAAACCGTTTATGAATGATGCAAGCTGTTCAAAAATTCACAAAAATCACTTAAATAAGAGTTAAAATCTAAAATAACAAAACAATAACTCATCGATACACTTTCTTCCGCTTATCTGAAGTCTAGACTAGCTAATCTTAAACTAGCGTGTTGTAGGTTCGACCCTCCTGTTCCAGAAAGAAATTAGCAGGAACACCAGAGGGGCAAAATGCAAGCTACAACACAACGGTCCAGTGGACATCAACATATATGCCCTACCAAGCACAGCCAAACAATTTACTACATGTATATCCCACCACAAACATAACTAAGTGTCTTACTGAACATGATCCGGAATCAACTTTTTTAGTGCCTTGAGGGAACTGTTGTTGTGATTTGGCATTGTATGAATAAAATTCAATTGAATCTTTTGTTGTAAGCAGGGCAGTGATGATTTTTTCTCATCCTGTTACACCTTGTCCAAATTCTTTGTCTGTACAAACAATGTGTACAAGGTGCGTTTTGCTTGTGTTTTGGTTGTAAGCCTTACTGCTTCATCTTGCATGTGTCTGCGTTCTTTGTCTCACTGTATCCACAGGATAGCCCTCTCTCCTGCTGACATTTTAGTGTTCAATCTGTTCACTGTGTCTTGCAATTGCATAGCTCTTGCTGCAGTTTCTCAAACACATCTTCATCTTCAACAATTCTATCAATTCAATCTAAACATTTGGATATATGTTGGATATGTGTGTAAAATAATATTAAGCATGTAACATGTAATGTATTTGTATGGTAATAAGGAGAGGCTCCACCAATCAGTAGAAAAAAATCCAATCAGGCAATTGGAAAACCTAATTGATTAACTTTAAAAATGTATAGATGTTCCCAATTAGGAAATTGAAGGACACACTTAATGTGTATATATTGTATAATTATTTATAGATTTTATAGACTTTATATATTGGTCTGGCTTGATGGGGGTCCGGGGTATACCCACACTCGGCTGTGGGTATACCCCGGATGTTTAGTTTGGTTGATGAGATTTTTAAGAAGTGTTATATTTGACCAAGCAAATAAAGGTTTTTGTCAAAAGACTGAAATTCAGAACTGAACCTAAATCCATGTCAGGTGCCAATTAAATATCTATTCAAAAAATTGACAAAACTATTGTGTTAGAGTACTTTACTAAATGCTTACCTGGGTTTGGTGACCAGCAACAGATTATTAAAAAGGAACAGGTAGACAGGCTGGTAGAGCTTACGGCTTCGCATGGTCCTAGTACTCTTTGGTCCACCCATTTGCTGTACGTCGCCCTTCTTTAGCAACCAGCGTGAGTGGGAAATGATGGGCACAGACTACAAGGTTAAGAGAAATAACAAACAAAAAGGGGTACAGACTTACTGAATTGTTCCAAAACAGAATACATTTGGAAATTCAATGAACCTAGCAGTGGCCATTTACCCACAAGCAAAGAGCAAGCAGTTGCTTTGGGTGATATGGAAAACATCTCAGTCACAGAGATAAACATGTTTAATTAACAATGAGAATAATAGCCAGCTCAAGGTGTCCATAAATCTAACTCAATTATCTGAAACAATACATTTTCTCTGTGTGTCAAAATGAAACAGGTACATGTTGGAACCAGAACTTGACCAGAATTCTCCTCAGACTTCTCATTTGCTGCATGTCTTGCAACAAATTAACAACTGAAGGTCAAACAGTTCTTGATCTCTGTTAGGTGTTTTCTTTGCTGCAATTTGAGCAAGAAAACCTAACTCCTGATGTTAAAAGGAGTCTGCTACTTGACCTCTGTGAAGCATTGATGATTAGGATGGTAATTGTATCCTCATTACCAGAAGTACCCTACCATTAAGACCATGTCTGATGAGGCTTTAGTGGACATGCATCTCTCTTCTCCTGTGTCAGGTCTCTGCTGAATGTTTTTTGTTTCCTATTTTTAAGGACATGACTTTTAGGTACTTTCAGGTACTGTTCATCTACTGCAGATCAGTTTTTATGCCACTTCTTCTTTTACCATCCACTTGCTAGTTTCCTCAAATTTCAAATGTGTTCCACATAATGCCAAAATATCCCACGTTTTCAGCTAATAGCTATTTGGTAATCACCTTTTGGGAGAAAAAATATTCTATTCTATGCCCTTCAAACTGTGTTATCATTGATAAATATGTGATGATCATAGATTCAACTAAAAATATTGGGGAGAAAAAAGTGTTTTTCACAGTCCCCTGGTCCTCCCTTGCTATCTAACCTGTAGCCCATGCCGTCATTCACAGCTGTCATCTTAAGGCTGACGTTTCTCCACAGTCACAACCAGATTGTTACAGTCCCAGTCCCAATTTAATGGTCTAAAACAGTTCTTAGTTTTGTGTCTGCTTCCTGGTATGAAATCTTTTTATCTTAGTGCAGACTGACCCTTAATGCTGACCTTTTGTGTCCAGCAAGTGCATCTTGGCCTAGCATTGGCTTGGTGACAGAATGATTATGGTCATTACGAACTCACTGGATTCAGACTCCCTCCAGAAACCCCTCTCCACACATGGAGCTCAGCTGGAAAAGCAGAGATGATGGTTCTCTACCACCTCACTTCCAAACAGGAAGTAATTATCATCTCCACGTATCCCATTAGAGTCCTATTGTGTTTCAGTCTGGTGAGAGGCAGAGCACTCAATGTGTTTTACAGAGCAACAGTAAAATGATCTGTTGTACTCTAAACATTTCGCAGTTTCCGCTTTATTTGGCACACTTTAGTAAAGTAGTCTAAACAGTAATCCTTTGAAGCTGTTTTAAACACATTATTTAATTTATCGTCAGTACAGTAGGAGGGAATATCAGTTTATTATATAATTATATAATTGACTAAACTAGCAAAAAAGGTAGACTAATTGACTAGTCTAAAACTAAGAAACTAAGAAAATTTGAAAACCGTTTATGAATGATGCAAGCTGTTCAAAAATTCACAAAAATCACTTAAATAAGAGTTAAAATCTAAAATAACAAAACAATAACTCATCGATACACTTTCTTCCGCTTATCTGAAGTCTAGACTAGCTAATCTTAAACTAGCGTGTTGTAGGTTCGACCCTCCTGTTCCAGAAAGAAATTAGCAGGAACACCAGAGGGGCAAAATGCAAGCTACAACACAACGGTCCAGTGGACATCAACATATATGCCCTACCAAGCACAGCCAAACAATTTACTACATGTATATCCCACCACAAACATAACTAAGTGTCTTACTGAACATGATCCGGAATCAACTTTTTTAGTGCCTTGAGGGAACTGTTGTTGTGATTTGGCATTGTATGAATAAAATTCAATTGAATCTTTTGTTGTAAGCAGGGCAGTGATGATTTTTTCTCATCCTGTTACACCTTGTCCAAATTCTTTGTCTGTACAAACCTATTGTCCTATTGTGTTTCAGTCTGGTGAGAGGCAGAGCACTCAATGTGGCCCAAGCAATAATGAACTCCAATGATGATTGCTGCTATTCTTTGACTCAACAGAACTCTGACTTTTTGTCATCCTGGCTATAATGCTAAAGAGAACCCTTAGCTACAGCACTTTCAGAAAGACATCTACTGTTGACAAAATGTGTTCCTCATTATTGTAAATTTAAATATTATTATGAAATAATACACATAAACAGCTCCATTCAAAGTGCGATGGATGTCTCTTCTAACAAGACCAGGTTTTCCCCAGAACGTTTCTCAATTAACTTTAAAGTCCACATCAGTTTTGGACACCACTCAGACAGACAGCGAGCGATTGAAGGGGAACATGTAGCCTAACATGTCACTCCACTACTGGGAAGGGGAGCAGAGAAAACTATAGAGTCCGACATTGTTTTGGCCAAGTTACACACCAATTGACTAAAAGTGATACTGTACTGCAGAAAGTCAACACCAAGTGAGAGTGCCACCTAAACAAGGATCTCAATCCTAAAGAAAACCTGTGGAGTTAGCTGAACCTTTGAGTTACCAAGAGGCAGGCAAGAAAGTCATTGTGCTGTGAGTTTCTATAAAAAGACATGGGCCAGCATCCTTCCTGAGATGTGTGCAAACCTGGTGACCAACTACAAAAAAAAAGTTATTTTTTGTTTATTCACTCTGTCTAATGAGTCTGCACTTCGGTCCAAAAACCAACATACTCCCTCTTGATTGAAAAAGCTTGTTACAATAACATGTATTTTACCTTGGATTTAAACTCAAGTGTCTTTTCAATGCTGATAAGCTCCTCGGTGCGACTCATTTTTCGCACCCCTTCATTACACTCTTTTACAATCTGAGAAAGAAACAAATATTAGAGACAAAGAAAAAAATGCTTTACCCCATAAAACAGGACTAAACATAAATTCAAACTGTCCATAGAGTTATATTATTATGTGATGTTGTATATATTGCAACCCCAACTCTATAACATTTTAATGGAATTAAACAGAATTCAAATACCTGCAGATCTCATAAACCAATATTTTAGCTACAATATAACACAAGGAATGAAATAAGTATAAAATAAAACATTTGACTATTTCATGAAAATATTTAATCACTTTGAATTTGTTACATTCTCTAAAAAGTTGACAAAAGCCTGAAAAAGTAATGCTAAAAAGAAACAAGGGGAGGAACATTTTGCAGCTTATTAGTTTAACTTGCTGTAGACAAGTTAGCAAAAGTAAAGTTGTGGTTCACCAGTTTCCACAAAACTGGCCGTCCAAAAATGCAGTTTAATACTCTAAAGCCTAACATGTCGCTGGTGTCAGACAGTTATTTTGCAACATTTTTTTAAAACATCTGTAATGATTTTAATGTGGCACCTTGACTGGGATTACTGTAATGACCCAAATATCAGTTGTTGCTTTCAGGAACCATTGGAATTTTACTATTGCACCAGTGGTACAAAGGTTACCGTACTAGTTTGACCTAAAAGTTCTATCGTGCAAAGAGCATTATGAATCAAAATTTGAAATTTGTTTTTTAAATGATATTCATTGTATCCTTCAGTCTAAAAACAAGAGCGATCATCTGACTAATGGGAGCTTGCTTCAAAAGCCTGCATCTCTGACAATACGAGGCCTCATTAGTGATACTGGCCACCTTGCACACCAAGGTATATACAACAACATATGCGCTCATCCAGATAATGCCTTATGTGAATTGCATTTTAAAAAGGCTGAACTGCTTACTGTAGATATTTTTAAAAATCAAGGTTTCATCGTATAAGAGTCTAGATTTACCTGTCTGCAGTCAAGACTTCTCACTAACTGATAACACTAAACATATAATGAAACAAAATGGGAAATAAGACCTTTTGGTTGTATCTCTTAGGATTTTATATCAGACAAGAATGGGAAAGCATTCTTCTCCTCAGTTCCCATACATTTCCAGACTGTTGTTAAAAGAAAAGTCGATGACGCTACACAGTAATAAACCTTGTCACAACTTTTTTGAGACATGTTGCTGCCACCAAATTCAAGTTCAACTAAAAATGTTTTTAAAATGGGGCAGTAGTAATAGTGTCATAAATCAATTAATTATTAGAAAATCAAACACTGAAAAAGGAAATAAAAAGAAAAATGTTGCTCACCTTCTCCAGTTCATGATGTGCTTTAATGGCATTTGCTTCCCTCTCTGACTTTTCTTCAGCTTTTTTCAGAATGTTCTGTCAAAGACAAAGTGGTCATCATCATCATCATCATCATCATCATATACATTTTCTTTGCAAACGTTCACTGCTTAAAACGTTAAAGGAACACTTCAAAATCACATCAGATTTCACTGGAAAAAAACAGCATGGTAGATAATGTTAGTTAGGATAGAAAGGACCACATCATTTGATGAAATGTAAAACTATTCACCTATAAAAAGTCAAACTGAAACAAAAAAACAGCAGGCTACTTGTGATGGTCCGTTTTGAGTTTTGGGGATGCTTAGTGGTTTCTAGTTTTGATTATCTTTGTATTATAGTTTTTACATTTTGTACTGTTGTCATTCTGACTTTTTATTATAGTGTCATTGTTATGTCCCAGTTATTTCTGCATTGAGTTACTGCAAGGTTGTTTTTATTTCCTTTCTGTATCCCCATTCTATCCCCTCAGTCTTGTCTCTTGTCTCTTAGTCTTGGTCTCTGTGTTCATTACTTCCTGTTTTATTTTGATAGTCCCTTGTGCTGTGTGCATTCAAAATGAAAGATTCTGAGGTCTAACCTGGAGGCATTGGATGGAGTGAAAGATAATGTCCTAGAGGTGTTCTACTGTATTTAAGTAAGTGTGGGGGCCAGTCAATAGTATCAATTCCTTCATCCTCCAGGAACTCCCCGCATACTCTAGCATCATAAGACTAGGAATTGTTGTGCATCAGGAGAAACCCATGAAACACCACACTAGTGTAGAGCCTGACAATGGGTCCAAGGATCCTGATAACCCTGGCACTCAAGGTGCTTTTGCCTAGCCTGTAGGGGTCTGTACGTCCCTTCAATGATATGCCACCCCAGACCACCATTGACCCATCAAAGTGGTCATACTGAATGATGTTATAGGCAGTATAATGTTCTCCCCAGCTTCTCCAGACCCTTTCACGTCTGTAACATGTGCTTTGAACAAACCTGTTCTCATATGTAAAAACCACAGGGCACCAGTGGGGGACCTGGCAATACCAACTGGGATCCAGAATTCTGGGTAGAGAGTAGAAGGGTCTACTACAGGATGTGGGGCCATCAGGCCACATTCATGAAGTCTGTTTCTGATTGTTTAGAGACATTCACACCACTGGCTTGCTGGCTTATCCTTGAACTCATCCTGTGCCTCCTTGCACAGAGGAGCAGATACCGGTCCTGCTGATAGGTTGAAGACCTAGAGCAGGGGTGGCCAACTCCAGGCCTCGAGAGCCGGTGTCCTGCAGGTTTTAGATATCACCCTGGATCAACAAACCTGAATCAAATAATTAGTTCATTACTAGGCCTCTGGAGAACTTCAAGAAATGTTGAGGAGGCAATTTAGTCATTTAAATCAGCTATGATGGATCAAGGACACATCTAAAACCTGCAGGACACCGGCTCTCGAGGCCCGGAGTTGGCCACCCCTGACCTAGAGTAACTTTGTGTTTTCTTATGCTACAAGTAGTGGCACTGGCAAAATGCAAAAAATAGTGAAAAAACAATCAGGAAATGTCAGTGGCTTTCACCTTTTGAGGAATTGTCTTTTTACGCATCTAGTGAACCTGTTGTTAATTTGATTAACACCAAAGCAGCTTAAACTGTTGAAGAACCCCTTGTTTGTGTGTGTGTTTGTTTGTTTGAGGTGTGTCTTTATGCAACACTGTCTTTGGAACAAAATCATGGTCCCCCATGGTACCTAAGCCTACCTCAAAGTATGAACGAGAGACAAATAACTGAAGTCTAACTGACTCAGATATTGCCCAGATTAACAAGGTCCACATCAAGTTTTCAGGAAACAGGACATACTGATGAGTAGTGGGATAGGGATACTGGAACAAACCATACATAACTGATAACACAGTATGGATTGGTTGTTACTCTGCCAGCAAACCCACTGAGGGAGGTTATTTACAACGCATATGGGAACTGTGGATGAAGTGAGATCCAGCATTCCTCATTATGGTGCTGTCCTGTCTGTGGTAGCAGTTCCCTAAGTTGTGATGTGTGTGGACCCAAATGCAGACAAACAAAGGCGGGACTGAACTTAACAAAAAGCGAGCCTTTGTTGTGGCTGATGGAAAACATGAAAAACAAAAGGCAGAAGGGAGCAAAGACAGAGCTAGCAGTAAACTACACTGGAAAAACTAAAACACTAAACCTTGAACATGGGACTAGAACATGAGTACCTGGAAACATGATGTGAGACAAACAGACAACCTGACAATAAATAAAGGAAAAATCCACCCACTAAATACACAGAGGGGTGACGAGGGAAGTGAAAACACACTGGAACACAGCTGGGATAAACATAAAGACACAAAAGTGAAGCAAAAGTGAACACACTAAACAGGAGATGAGAGACTGTCAAAGTAAAACAGGAAACATTAAGACGCAGACAGTGCACACAACTTGACACAGGAGCCTGGAGGAAGGAATGCTCAGGGAAACTAGACGGGACTTGGGAGACAACGGGAGGAGACACAAAGAGGGGAAATGCAGAAACATTTAAGGGAGATGAGGCTCCCTTAACTGAGAGAGGGAGAGAGAGAGAAAGGGACACGGGGGGAGAGAGATCAAGAAAGAAAAATGGGTGGAAACATGAAAGCACAATACAGACAGGGGAGACAAGAAATGCAATACAAGGAGGGGAACATTTTAAACAGGAAAGGGAGACGAGACACAACGGCGCAACACAGAGGATGTCATGGACTCAAACAGGAAACGGAATGACACAGGGAGAGCATAATTAACTTAGACAGATAAACCATGACTGAACTAAACAACATAATAAAAAAACTAAAACATTACAACACAAAGAAAGCAGAAAACACCATAAACTCAAAATGCTGGGTCAAATGACTCCAGGTAGAAACAGGAGTGATACACCTCCTGCTGTCAGACCTGCAGGTATCAGGCTGTGACGTTCTCCTTTATATTGGACAGAAATTATTTTTTGGAGTGACACAAATAATTTGTGTGGCATCATACTGAATGCAGAACAGCTGATTGTTATGTAAATAGTTCGAAGTGGTTATTTAAAAAAGGGTAAAAGGTAAATGGCTGCAAATAACTTTGTTGTTTGCAAAACTTGTGCGTATGATTTTAAAACTGACAATTTATATTTGCATTTAAAGTTATGAAATATGATTCAATAAACGTGTTTGTGGTTGTTACAGTAAAAAATATAACTTTTTCTACTCTAATTTTATGTTTTTTGTCTGATTTTAGATCAATTGTATTAATACAGTATGTCAAAATGAAAACAAAACTGTAAATTCAGACATGTGGGGTTGTGCTGATGATACCAAACAAGGCAAAGTAAGTAGTTTTTAAAGGTGAAATGTAGAGGTCAAATCAAAAGTAGTCAAAAATGGCCAATTATACCCTGGACCCCAGAGGGTTAAACATTTTTTTAAAGTAACGCAATAGTTACTTTTCAAGTAATTAATTACTTTTAGAATCTTGTAACTCAGTTACTAACTCAGTTACTTTTTTAAAGAAGTAACTAGTGACTATAATTAATTACTTTTTCAAAGTAACTTGCCCAACACTGGTGAGGATGCTGTTCATGGACTACAGCCTAGTGTTTAACACTAAAATTCCAGACCTTACCACCAAATTGCACCTAAGCCCCACTGCCTGGATCACTGTTTGGTTAGAAATAACCAAACAGCGTCAATCAGTCCAACTCAGTGTGTTCCTTCTTCCTAATGTTGCTCTCACTTGGTATTACTACATCGATCACTACGACCGTCTTATTCTGCATGTCTACCACTACTATGTCCAGTGGTTAGCCACCACCATTTTGTCCGCCTGTATCTGGAAGTCCCACGGGATCTTAACTCGGCCATTCTCCACCACCCCTGGGGTGTCTCACATTTTGACCTCGGGGCTTCCAGGCCATATTCGGCACAGACACTTCTGTATACTATGCCGGCCACTTGGTTATGTCGTTCCATGTATGTTCCTGCCTGCTAGCATCTTGGACCCTGCTGTTATGTGCTGGATTGTCTCAGGAGCATCTTTACACAGCCTGCACCTGGGGTCTTGCCTGGTGTGATAGACCCCAGCCTCTATGGATCTTGTGCTCAGAACTTGTTCCTCTCCTACCATGATTAGTGCCTCTGTGCACTACATCACTCCAGGCCTGGAGTGATGT
Organism: Neolamprologus brichardi; assembly: GCF_056152115.1. Lineage (NCBI taxonomy): Eukaryota > Metazoa > Chordata > Actinopteri > Cichliformes > Cichlidae > Neolamprologus > Neolamprologus brichardi. The sequence goes on along the minus strand of NC_142104.1, from coordinate 38,045,581 downwards.
CTCCTTCACTCCAGGCATACAGCTTGATTTCGTCTAGCAGTCCAGCTTTGTCCAGCCATTGGCAGGATTTCTGGATGTCAGCCAATTTCTCTATCTGCCGGTGGTACATACTGTCCAGGGGCCTATCCTTCCATGATGGTTCCTCCTCTTTAGGGATGGGTATCGAAAACCGGTTCTTGTTGAGAACCGGTTCCCACTGTTTCAATTCCTTGGAATTGTTTGCCATTTTTGCAAACGATTAACTAAATAAATAAATAAATAAATAGAAGTTAATAAATATAGGCTAATATAGACCAATATAGGCTGAGCCACTGGCTTTTTTATAGTCCATCCAGGCAGTGCACAGGTTGGTCTGGTTTTAAGGTCTCGAGTGACTGCTTTATCTACCAGTAGATATAGCTTTGCCCCTCTGGTTTTTCTATTCCTTTCTGAGCCATATAGCTGTTCATCTTAGCTGCTACAATGACAGGATCTTTCATGTAGTGATGAAGCAGGTCTTTAGGGTTTAGGACTGTCCTGCCTTCACTTAGCCAGTCTGGGTATGTCTCATCCATTAACAGCTGGTTCATTTGTGCTGCCAGGTGCAGTTAATTTCTTTAGACCGTAGGGAACTGTCCAACTCTTCAAGCTGTCCAGCTCTTCAAGCTTGAGTATATTTCTTGGATGTCTTCTCTTTATGATGGTTACTTAATCCTGTTTAGGGAGGTTACTTTGGTCTGTTATTAGCTCCACAGGCCACTGAGCATTGTTATTATAAGTTGCCGCCTTCTCCGATATGCTCTGTCACCACCCTTGGTGGGGCTGTTCTCATATTGTTCCCCTGCCACTGAGAGCACATCGTGGATGGTTCAGTGGAGTACAGCTGGTTTATGCTCCTGGCTCCTGGAAACAGCCTACATACCAAATGAAAAGGATGGGCATGGCTCCAGACAGTTCTGTGATATAAAGGTCAGTTGAGGTCAGCTTCAGTCTGAGATTTGATTTAGCATTCAACATGCTTGTCACAAATGGAAAAAGAAAGTGCATGGCTTTCCCTAAAGTATTTACTGGGCAGCTGTGTCCAAAAGTCCAACCATGTCTGATTTCTGAAAGGGGACTTCAGTGTCTCGTCACAAGACAGTTCTATTAAACTCTCCTGCTGAACAACTGTAAAATCTTCTGACATGTCAGATGCTTTGATGCTGATGCCGTTTCTCATCCAGCTATTCACTTCTGCTGTCCCTGGAAAATATTTACTGAACTGTTGTCTGAAAGAGACAAAGTATGCAACAATGTTGTCTATGACTCCATTGGCAAGGTTTAGGTTGTTGTCAGACAGGAAACTCTCCAAACTGGGGACAGCTGCCTTTTGCTGCTCTACACACCCCAGTTCCTGCATCCTACTTAAATTCAGATATTCAAATAACCTCTCTTAGGAAATCAGCCACAACCATCTGCGCCCATGGCCTATGGATCACCTTGAACTTAAAAGACTGGAGAGCCAGATATCACTGGTTGATCCAGGTATTGGCATTCTTCATGCGATGGAGTGAATGCAGCCGGGATCTGAACAGAGGGTAAAAGGGTTGCCCAGGAGGAAATAACGAAGATAGGCGACTGCCCATTGCATGGCCAAGCACTCCTTTTCCACTGTAGGCAGTAGGCAGAATGAAAGGTAGGGAAACATTAGGACTGTGGAGCAGGTGTTCCCCATAAAAAGCCTTCTTTACTTGCACAAACCCTGCCTGCTACTGCTCTGTTCACCGGACCAGATCTGTGAGGGGCTGGTCAACTAAGTCGGGCATGAACCACCAGTAGTAACCAGCCAGCCCCAAGAGCCGTCTCACCTCTTTTTTGGTCTTGGGATGCAAGCAGAATGTGAAGGCTGCTGTTATTTCTATCTGAGGGTGTATCTGACCACTTCTTAAGTGGTACTCCAGATACTGTAAATCTGGCCGTCCTACTGCACTCTTCTTTGGGTTGGCTGTGAGCCTCAGAGACTCCAGGACTGTGGCTACTCACATACTCTGGTCAGATTCCACTGGTGATGATAACGTCATCCAAGTAGATGGAAGGATATGCAGCATGACACAACACCCATAAGGCATTGAAGGGTGGTTGGGGCTTCAAACGAGCCGAACAGAACTGTGACTTATTTTTACACACCGTACAGAGTGCAGAAGGCTGGTTTTTCCTTGAACTATAGAGGCAAGGTAATCTACCAGTAGTCCTTAGTTAAATCCAATGTTGTGAAAAAACAAGCAGTGCCAAACTGATCCAGGACCTGGGGCATGGAGTAAACGTCAAACTGTGACACTGTCACTGGCTGCAGCTGCTGTCATTGCTGTAGTAAGGACCCAAATGCAGACATTCTGAGGGCAAAACTAGGTTTTAAGGCTATTGAGGCAAAACAATGACAAGAGGTCACTAGGAAACACTAACTGGGCATGAACTAAATCATTAAGGATGTGACACATGAAGCAAGGAACATGAAACTAGAAACATGAAAACCTGGAACACGTGAGGAAGATGAACAGATGATCTGACAAAGGGGTGAGGAAGACAGAGACAATAATGTGAATGTGTGTGTGAATAGGTGGATGACTGGATATGTAAAGCGCTTTGGGGTCCTTAGGGACTAGTAAAGTGCTATATAAATACAGGCCATTTACCAATATATATCACTGGGTGATGAGGGAAGTGGAAATACATGGGAACACAACGGGAACAAATTAGACATAATGAGACAGGGGAAGCATTACTGAACACATTGAGCACAGGACGAGTGACTGTCAAAATAAAACACGAAGTACATGAACGCACGAACATCGACAAGGACACACAAGCTTGACAGTAGAAATGGGGATCTACAAAACATGGAGGCATATAACAGACTCGGGGAGACAAAGGATGAAACACAAGGTGAGGAAAATGGGAACAGGTGAGGGAGATGAAACACAGAGACACAATTAAGGAACCGAGAAACAAATAGGGAACACAAACATGAGACGGAGAGGGAATAAACAGAGACATGACAGGGAAAACATACACATAGGACATGACAGACTCTCAGAGGAGACACAGGGATGAGACAAAGACATGAAAACATGAAAACATGAACCAGAAATAAAAATAATCTCTGAGGGATGAAAGAACTAACTCAAGACTAATCTGTATAAACTTGAATTTAAAACATCTTCATGATGCAACGGAAAGAATCACAAATACAAAATAAACTAAAAATGCTGGGTCAAAGACCCAACACCCTGGCTGACACCTCATTCACCTACCAGTAGTCTACACAGAACTGTATAGACGTATCTGTCTTCACCACCATGGGGGCTACACAACATGCTATGTGACTTGTTTTACTCCCAATTTTAGCATTTCAGCCAATTCTTTCTGACGCTTTGTCTAGCAGGCTAATATTGTATTGTTAGGCTCATTTGGTGTTCGCTCGCTCTGTGGTATAGTATCACTTCCTGTTCCTGCTCAAACACAGTGGTGTTCTGAGTAGCTTATTTGCTTAGCAGTTTAATTAACAACTTTTAAATACATTCTTTTTTCATAGTATAATCTTCACGTGCTTCATCCGAAGCACACTTTCTGTGTACTCACTACCTAAGTTATAGCCAAAGTATTCACTCACTGTCTCTGTACTGTTTCGCTAGCTTAGCTCGTAGCCGACTCGTTAGCACCATGGCTACTTCTCCTGTCCCTCCTGCACTTTCTTGCTCATTGTGTCAGATGTTTAGTTACTCCTCGGCCTCCTTTAGCAGTAATGATATCTGTAACAAATGTAGCATATTTGCAGCTCTGGAGGCCAGGATTACTGAATTGGAGACTCGGCTTTGCACCCTTCACTCACCCTTAGCTAGCCAGGCCCCTGTAGCTGGTGCAGCCGAAGATAGCGTAGGCCCCGCTAGCTGTTCCCCGGCAGATCGCAAGCAGCTGGGGAAAGACGGCTGGGTAACGATGAGGAGGAAGCGTAGTCCTAAACAGAAGCCCCAGGTACACCACCAACCCGTTCAGTTGTCTAACCGTTTTTCTCCACTCGGTGACACACCCGCTGGGGGTCAAACTCTGGTAATTGGTGATTCTGTTCTCAGACATGTGAAGCTAGAGACACCGGCAACCATAGTCAATTGTCTTCCAGGGGCCAGAGCAGGCGACATTGAAGAAAATTTAAAACTGCTGGCTAAGGGTAAACGTAAATTCAGTAAAATCATAATTCACGTCGGCAGTAATGACACCCGGTTACGCCAATCGGAGGTCACTAAAATCAATATTGAATCGGTGTGCAACTTTGCCAAAACAATGTCGGACTCTGTAGTTTTCTCTGGTCCCCTCCCCAATCAGACCAGGAGTGACATGTTTAGCCGCATGTTCTCCTTAAATTGCTGGCTGTCTGAGTGGTGTCCCAGAAACAATGTGGGCTTCATAGATAATTGGCAAACCTTCTGGAGGAAACCTGGTCTTGTTAGGAGAGATGGCATCCATCCCACTTTGGATGGAGCAGCTCTCATTTCTAGAAATATGGACAAATTTATTAAACCCCTCAAAATATGACTATCCAGAGTTGGGACCAGGAGGCAGAGCTGCAGTCTTACACGCCTCTCTGCAGCTTCCCTCCTCCTGCTACCCCCCCAAAAACCCATCTCCATAGAGAGTGTGTCAGCTTCCAAAAAGACAAAAAACAAACTAAAAACCAGCAACAAACAACTTAAACATTTACAAAGAAAGAACAATACAGTATCCACATCTGAACCAAAGAGTAAAACAGTGAAATGTGGATTATTAAATATTAGGTCTCTCTCCTCCAAGTCTCTGTTATTACATGACTTAATAATTGATCAACAAATTGATTTACTCTGCCTTACAGAAACCTGGTTGCAGCAGGATGATTATGTTAGTTTAAATGAATCAACACCCCCGAGTCATTCTAACTACCAGAAATCTCGAAGCACAGGTCGAGGGGGCGGTGTGGCAGCAATTTTTCACACCAGTCTATTAACTAATGAAAGACCAAGACAGACTTTTAATTCATTTGAAAGCCTGATGCTTAACATTGTCCACCCCAGCTGTGAAACTCAGAAACCAGTCTTACTTGTTATCATCTATCGTCCACCTGGGCCTTACACAGAGTTTCTGTCTGATTTCTCAGACTTTATATCTAATTTAGTTCTGAGCTCAGATAAAATAATTATTGTGGGTGATTTTAACATCCAGGTTGATGCTAAAAATGACAGCCTCAACATGGCATTTAATCTGTTGTTAGACTCAATTGGTTTCTCTCAAAATGTAAAAGAACCCACCCACCACTTTAATCACACTCTAGATCGTGTTTTAACATATGGCATAGAAACTGAACATTTAACAGTGTTTCCTGAAAACCCTCTCCTGTCTGATCATTTCCTGATAACATTTACATTTACAATAATTGATTACGCAGCAGTGGAGAGTGGACTTTATCAAAGTAGATGTCTTTCCGAAAGCGCTGTAACTAAGTTTAAGAATATAATCCAGCCACTGTTATCATCGTCAATGCCCTGTACCAACACAGAGCAGAGCAGCTATCTGAACGCTACCCCAACAGAGGTCGATTATCTTGTTAATAATTTCACCTCCTCACTACGTACGACTCTGGATACTGTAGCGCCAGTGAAAACTAAGGTCTCTAATCAGAAGTACCTGACCCCGTGGTATAATTCTCAAACACGTACCCTAAAGCAGATGACTCGTAATCTGGAGAGGAAATGGCGTGTCACAAATTTAGAGGATCATCATTTAGCCTGGAGAAATAGTTTGTTGCTTTATAAGAAAGCCCTCTGCAAAGCCAGAACAGCTTACTACTCGTCACTGATTGAAGAAAATAAGAACAACCCCAGGTTTCTCTTCAGCACTGTAGCCAGGCTGACAAAAAGTCAGAGCTCTTTTGAGCCAACCATCCCTTTAACGTTAACTAGTGATGACTTCATGAACTTCTTCACAAATAAAATTTTTATCATTAGAGAAAAAATTACCAATAATCATCCCACAGATGTAATATTATCTACAGCTACTATTAGTACCATTGATGTTAAGTTAGACTCTTTTTCTCCAATCGATCTTTCTGAGTTAACTTCAATAATTACTTCCTCCAAACCATCAACGTGTCTTTTAGACCCCATTCCTACAAAACTGCTCAAAGAAGTCCTGCCATTGATTAATTCTTCGATCTTATATATGATCAACCTATCTCTAATAATCAGCTATGTACCACAGGCCTTCAAGGTGGCTGCAGTTAAACCTTTACTCAAAAAGCCATCTCTAGACCCAGCAGTCTTAGCTAATTATAGGCCAATCTCCAACCTTCCTTTCATATCAAAAATCCTTGAAAGAGTAGTTGTCAAACAGCTAACAGATCATCTGCAGAGGAATGGTTTATTTGAAGAGTTTCAGTCAGGTTTCAGAGTTCATCACAGCACAGAAACAGCTTTAGTGAAGGTTACAAATGATCTTCTTATGGCCTCTGACAGTGGACTCATCTCTGTGCTTGTCCTTCTTGACCTTAGTGCAGCATTCGATACTGTTGACCATAATATCCTATTAGAGCGATTAGAACATGCTGTAGGTATTACAGGTACTGCACTGCAGTGGTTTGTATCATATCTATCTAATAGACTCCAATTTGTGCATGTAAATGGAGAGTCCTCTTCACACACTGAGGTTAATTATGGAGTTCCACAGGGTTCAGTGCTAGGACCAATTCTGTTTACATTATACATGCTTCCCTTAGGCAGCATCATTAGAAGACATAGCATACATTTTCACTGCTATGCAGATGACACCCAGCTCTATCTGTCCATGAAGCCAGATAACACACACCAATTAGTTAAACTGCAGGAATGTCTTAAAGACATAAAGTCTTGGATGGCCACTAACTTTTTGCTTCTTAACTCAGATAAAACTGAGGTCATTGTACTCGGCGCTGAAAAGCTTAGAAATATGGTATCTAACCAGATTCTTACTCTGGATGGCATTACCTTGGCCTCCAGTAACACTGTGAGGAACCTTGGAGTCATTTTTGACCAGGATATGTCCTTCAACGCACATATTAAACAAATATGTAAGACTGCGTTCTTCCATTTGCGCAACATCTCTAAAATTAGAAATATCCTGTCTCAGAGTGACGCTGAAAAACTAGTTCATGCATTTATTACTTCCAGGCTGGACTACTGCAATTCATTATTATCAGGATGTCCAAAAAACTCGCTGAAAAGCCTTCAGCTAATCCAAAATGCTGCAGCAAGAGTACTGACAGGGACTAGAAAGAGAGAGCATATTTCTCCTGTTTTGGCTTCCCTTCATTGGCTTCCTGTTAAATCCAGAATTCAATTCAAAATCCTGCTCCTCACATACAAGGTCTTAAATAATCAGGCCCCATCTTATCTTAATGACCTTGTAGTACCATATCACCCTATTAGAGCACTTCGCTCCCGCTCTGCAGGCCTACTTGTTGTTCCTAGAGTATTTAAAAGTAGAATGGGAGGCAGAGCCTTCAGTTTTCAGGCCCCTCTTCTGTGGAACCAGCTTCCAGTTTGGATTCGGGAGACAGACACTATCTCTACTTTTAAGATTAGGCTTAAAACTTTCCTTTTTGCTAAAGCATATAGTTAGGGCTGGACCAGGTGACCCTGAATCCTCCCTTAGTTATGCTGCAATAGATGTAGGCTGCCGGGGGATTCCCATGATGCATTGAGTTTTTCCTTTCCAGTCACCTTTCTCGCTCTCTATGTATTAACAGACCTCTCTGTGTTGAATCATATCTGTTATTAACCTCTGTCTCTCTTCCACAGCATGTCTTTTATCCTGTCTTCCTTCTCTCACCCCAACCGGTCGCAGCAGATGGCCGCCCCTCCCTGAGCCTGGTTCTGCCGGAGGTTTCTTCCTGTTAAAAGGGAGTTTTCCCTTCCCACTGTCGCCAAAGTGCTTGCTCATAGGGGGTCATATGATTGTTGGGTTTTTCTCTGTATCTATAAAGCGCCTTGAGGCGACTTTTGTTGTGATTTGGCGCTATATAAATAAAATTGAATTGAATTGAATTGAATTAATTCCAAGGAACTGAACTACTGGAACCAATTCTCAATTTCCATCTCTACGTATGGTATGGGACAGACAGACAGACAGACAGACAGACAGACAGACAGACAGACAGATAGATAGAACAGTGTTGGTAAACTCACCTGAACAAGAAGCTTGAGCCTTGTAATCCTTTGAAAAGGAAGGATGAGGAAAGATGTAAAGGACAGGCCCCTGACACATGAATGGTTTTCTAGTGTAGCCATAGCGTCCCGAAATTGCTGGTTTCCGTCTCTGGACAGACAGTCATAATCAGAACTTGGACATTCAAACACATTGCTTATTTGAATACTATATGTTCTCCATATACTATATGTTCTTCTCCTTATCTCTATATGTGTTGAGAGATAAGTAAAGTGGCAGTGCAGCAGTATGTCTATGACATGTCTTTGGCCTGTACATATTTAATGGTAGGTTAAAAGGAGGTTCTTTAGGGAGATTCATACTAGAATCAAGAGCAATCAGCTGCACCCTTTAGGGTTCATAAAAGCAAATCATTAGCCTCCATCTCAATCTGTTCCTAGTATCCTTTTTTGCATACCCACTTTCTGCATATCCTTCTTTACTACATACATATATCTCCTCTCTTGTCTTCTGCTTTTCACCCTTCCTCATTGCAAAGCATCTTTCCAAATCATTCGATCTGAGGTGCCCCTCTGATGTATTCATTTTCCAATCTTGTCCATTCTCATCACTCCCAATAAAATTTCTTAACATCTCTGCCACCTCTAGCTCTTTCTCTTGTCTCTTTTTAGTCATATATAACCAAAAGCAATATGGCCCTACCAAAGATGATACAAATAAGGTCCTGATATGGTCACTAATGACATCAAACCTTTTGTGTCCACCTACATAAAATCAATAACTGCAGCCTTTAAATGCAAAACACTAAACGTTTGAACAAGAATGCAAAATAAAAAATAAAAATACATGGCTAACACCAAACATTGTGAAGAAAAAAAGCAGTCTTACATGCAATTAAATATGAACTGCCTTTTGCAGCAAATAAAATTATTTTCCCATGAAACTTGTATATGAAATGAAACCAAAATTAGATATGAGATAGGCGGAAAAGCTACAATACAAACAACCCACAATCATTACCTATCCAAACTGACAACATTTGGAGAGCACATTTTGAAAATCACTACAATGACATACATATGAACCCCATTAATTAAGACAACGTAAAAACACTTTCAAAAAAGCAAGAAAGAAACCAGAATCCCCTTAAAAATTTTCCAATTACCTGGAAAGAAGTGAAAACAAAGGAAAAAAATTAGAAGCTAGAAAGGGATTAAGCCAATAATCTGGGCTTTATAAATTGGGTTAGGGGTTAGGTTAAATTGAGTTTGTTAAAGACGTTCCTTAAAGTAAGTTAAAATCCCTCCTGAAACCTGGTGACCAACTACAAGAAATGTCTTTCTGTTGTACTTGGCAACCAAAGTTGATTCAGTCATGTTTTGCTTAGAGATTAAATACTTATTTCAGTCAATGGCGTGCAAATAAATGTATAACGTTTATGTAAAAGCATCTTTTTTTTTGTTGATATTTTGTCTGTCTCTATTAAAATTTATTAACGGATTTCATTTATAAGCAAACTTACAAAATTCATCAGGCATCAAATAATTATTTCTCCCATTGTACTGGTCATACCCAACAACACTGCATTTTCTCAACATTTGTTGAGAACACATGCAAAAACTTAAAGTAAAAAGCTTAACAGAGACTTAAAACATTAACAGATGATATTTATTTTAAAACTTTCTCTAATTCCAAGCATGTAATTATCATTAACAGCAATGCATACAAAAATAGCAGGAACTATATTGTGTTGTTTTAACAGAAACAAAAACACTATGAAAAATTAATTTTTAAAAAATATAAGTGTGAATAAATATAAATTACGATCATTCATATTTTTCTAACAACAACAGAAAAAATGACTCATACAACACTCCATAATTTAACTATTTGTGTATGAAGAAGGCATATAAAATATAATACTCACAAAATGCGTCTGTAGTTCTTCTCCTGGTACGCCTGATTAATGACGTATGTGATAAACACATTGAAGTGTTTTGCTGCATGGTAATAAACAATGTCACACACATCAGGAATCAAAATAGACTTCTCAATTCGGTGTTCAAGATCCATCAGGAACCTGAAAAGATTATGAGATTTCTATAACTCAAGGATATTGTGTAGCTAAATTTCACAGTTAAGACTTAATAAACTGATTTTGGTTAACATGTACTAACATATCCCACCTTTCACTGGCTTTCATCACTTCCTCGATGTTGGAAAACAGAAAATGCATGTCGGACTGGCTTAGAGTGTTCACTAAAGCAGGGTTACGTAGGAAATGTGTCTCTAAAATTTCCAAACTCTTGTAGTAGGATGCCTCTGAAGTGACCAGCTCAAACATGGCCTAGGGACAAAAGGAAATTTCAATACAGTATAAACAAATCACTACCAGGGCAGCTGTCTTTTAATTTGTTTCTCAGCAGCATTGTCAGTCTGTCTACCAGTTGGGCAAATAGTCTTTACTTAGTCCCTTCTAACCATTGCACTTTACAGTGTGTTTTTACTATCTAACCATTCACACACCAGTTCTAGTGGTTTGCTTGGGAGCAACTTTTGGGTTCAGTGTCTTGCCCAGGGCAATTTTAACTTGTAGAAGGATCAAATACCAAATGACCAACACCACAATTAATTGATTATCCACCTTATCACATAAGCTATGGTCTACACTGAAATATTTTAGTATCACTTAGTACATTCGTCTATTTGCATGCCATTTATATGTTTTGCATGCACACATATGCTAAGATCTCTTTATTAAGTGCCTGATTGAGTCTGCTAAGGTCAAACGTACATGTCGTTACACTTTCTGGAGCTTAGTGTATTTTTTCTAAAGGATTTCCCAAATTTATGATTAATAAAGTACACTATATAGACAAACATAGTGGGCCAGTCCTCTTAAATTTTAAATGCAGGTGTTTTCAGTCCCATTGCCACAGGTGAATAAAATCAAAACCTTGGATTAATATAGCGAGTTCATAACCAGCTTCATGTGACTGTTTATCCTGATTGTCATTGTATGGTAAGTGAATTCAGATAACAGAGACATAATCTAGTTACACTTAACCCACTTTGCAATAAAGGACCCTCGCCATACAGTCTGCCTTTACAAACATTTGTGAAACAAGGAGTTGTTCTAAAGACGTCATTGAAATCAAACATGTTACTGTAATAAATAACGTTACTCAATCCAAATAACTCTTTGGCCTCACAAAATTGCTCACCTCTTGCATTATAATTTCTTTGTGCGGTAACTGAGTAAGCAGACCGCTTGCCTGCACAGCTTCCAGGTTCTGCCACAAGGTCAGTGACTGATCACTATTCCTCAGCTGCAGCTGTAACACTGGTGGAGACATTACACCAGAGTCTGTCCCCACAGTCCCTGCCTTGACCCCAGGAAAAAGGTTGTCACGCTGACGCCGCTGCTCAATCTCCTGTTGCTTGGAGGTGTCTCGGTATTCCTGGTACAGGAAGGCTAAAGAGTCAAAAAATGATTAGTGCGCATGAAGTATGCATATACAACTTATTTTTTCAGTGGCTTCAATTACCATTCTTTCATACGGTGTCTAGACAGAAGGCATACACTATTGTATATGGATAAAAGTTCTGGGTTAGTCAGTTAAACTGAAAATGTACTTGTTTCTTTAGTCCCATTGCCACAAGTGTATAAAATCAAGCACCTAACCATTTAGTCTGCCTTCACAAACATTTGTTATAGGGTTGTTTTAAAGAGTTCACTGAATTTGAGTGTGGTGCAATAATAGTATGCCACTGTTAGAACAAGTTAAAATTCCATCACTTCTAGATGTCATTGTAAAATGAAATTGGTTAGAAACCTCAAAACCTATAATTCAGTTTTAGCTCAACTGACCACTAAATCAGATAAAAGGTCTGCGAAATCAGATCGAAACAGTGAGGATAGATAGCAACAAATAAAACTGACTTTAGAGTTTTCCATTTAGGGTGGACAAGGGTAAGCGTGTTAATTCAGGATCAAATGAGTTAACACTTGGGAGTTTGGGGGCATTTATATAATTTACAAACAGTCATTTAGAAGAGAGACCTTGTGTTTAATAATCCACATTTCACTTTTAGGTACAGTTGAGGATAGGGATGGGTATCGAAACCCGGTTCTTGTTGAGATGAGATGATGAGATGATGAGATAGCCTTTATTTGTCAGTTGCAGGTCTTTTGCCCACAACCGAGATGACAGATCTTGCTGACCGTACATACAATACAAACATCACATTGGGGAGACAGGTCAGGCTAGGTAGCGAGGAAAAAAAAACATTGAAATGTGTAACACAGAAGGATAATACAGGAATGCACAGATATCAACACACCATAACATAAACACAGGTGGAGGTGGCGTTGGATAGGGAGGGTGATGCGTCAGTGAGTGCTTATCAGTATCAGTATATGTATGTGTGTGCGTGCGTGTCCATAATTCAGCTGAGACAGTGTCCTTCGCCCCGCCAGACTAAGTAAACAGTCTTCCAGCCAACCCAGGTGGCTTTGCATGGAACGGGAAGGAACAGATTAAACACAGTCGTTATCAGGGAGTTTTTGTTCAGCTCCAGCCTTGAGCTCCGGCCTTGAGCCCACAGCTGGCGTCGAAGGGGTATCCGCATTATGATGGTGATTTTTCTTTTGCAAACAACTCATGAGAATTTCAAAGCTGTTTTTAACACTCCAACACTGGTCTCTCAATCTCCCGTTAATAGCTGCGAGCTTCTCCGTGATGTTATTAGCCGTCGATTCTGTGGTCTTGTCACTCTTTTTGCTCACATAGCAGATTCTGAGACCTCACGACCGCAGCCAACTGATCCGAGATGTAGCTTCCGCCCAGAGATGTTGTTCTGAGTTGATTCTTTCCTGATGTAATCCAACATACATACGCTCAAAGGTGTTATTCTGAGCATTCACTGCAGTCGTAAGCGCCTCCAAGCTCTTAACCATGCTGCCTTCAGTGAGCCCTTTCTGAGAAGTCGCACCTGTCGTTTCAATCCCAGCGGGCAGCCTTGTGGGGGTTTGAACAGCCGGTTCCGCTCTCTTAATTCTCCGATAAGCCAGGGCCAAGCCAGCTCCAATCAGCAAGAACCCTGTTATCATGGTTCCGAATAGGTAGATATCTTCAGGGTCCTCGATCGACAGTCCCACCAGGCACACGATCCTCTGCCACCCGTCCATCGTGTATCCGGCAGGGAAAGTCCCTCCAGGGCACTCGGGTTCTCCCGAGCCCAGACTTCTCGTTAAAGGGTGTCAATAGCATTCAGAGACCAGTTGAATCCATAATTCTCTTTTAGGTTTTAGACACAGACTGTGAGAGGGTGTTCCAGGGAAAGTAATAAAAAAAAGACACGAGACTAGACAAGGACATAAGAACTAGCAGGGAAGATAAGGGAGAGGAGAAAAAGTGCGTCCGCCTCCTCTGAGAGCCAAAGAAAAGAGAACCGGTTCCCACTGTTTCAATCCCTTGGAATTGTTTACAAACGATTCCCTTATCGATTCCAGTCGCCCCGAATGACATCACCACGTTGCGGAGCGTCATTTACCTGGCAGGAAACACGGCAGCTCAAACGCTCAAAAGTTTGATTATACTTTACGAGAACGGATGACAACAGGGCAACTTGCAATACTTGCAAAGTAGATATTTCATTCAAGGGAGGAAACACTACGAATATGCAAAAGCATTTGCTCACAAAACACGTGATGACCTTAAATGAATGTCGTGTTTTTAATTCTGCTCCGGACTCGTGAATCTCAATCCAGCAGCAGCGGTGACGTTTGCATGTCCTCTCCCGTTAATGCGGCAGGTAAATAATCAACTAACAGTGCATATTATGTTAGCCCGATCTGCCTTATTACAAAACCTGCCATTACTGTGCGTTTAGGTGACCATGATGAGACAGAGTCTGGCTCAGATGCTGGCAGTTCTCACTGCAGTCTACCGGTAGCGTCTCCTTTCAGGCCAGGACAGACGAATGTCACCGAGCAGTGACTAAGTTTGTGGTCAAAGGCTTGAACCCATTTGCCACAGCAGATGCCCCGATTTTCGGTAAGTGAATGTGTTTAATTGTAGGCAGGGACATTACTGGATATTCTTGTGTAATTGCTACAGAAGAATATTTATTTTATTGTTTTACATTTACAATTTTTTTTCCTGGGGACCCTGTGACACCCCATTGAAGAGGCTGTGGATCTCTTAAGATCTCACTGTTGGGTTTGTAAGGCCATGTTACTCCTAAATTTCTATCTTGTTCAAAGAGAAGATATAAAACAAAGTTCTGAGCTAATCGACCTTAGTGTTCTCCTTTTTTTAAAAAGAATCGATAAAGAATCAAATCGTTAAACAGAATCGAAAATGGAATCAGAATCGTGAAAATCTTATCAATACCCATCCCTAGTTGAGGATACTGTATTGTTCTTCCTAATTACATTTTTAAGCTTAAATCAATTTTTGCTCATTTTTGGTTTGTTTGTTATGGTAAGGGAGCACACAAAATCTCTATGGAGATATAGTTTTGGGAAATGGCAGGAGGGGAGAAGCTGCATGCAAGACTGAAACTCAATTCTTGATGGTCATGTTTTGGAGGTTTTAATAAACCATCTATCAATTTTCTTTTGCTTATGTGTGGTCGGGTCACAAGGGCAGCTACCTAAGCAGAGAAGCCCAGACCTTCCTCTCCCTTGTCACCTCCTCCAGTTTACTGGGAGAAACACAGAGGCGTTCCGATGCAAAGAACATGCCCAGAACACCTCACCCAGGAGGCACCCAGCAGGCATCCTCGTAAGATGCTTGAACTACCTCACCTGGCCCCTTTTTGACGTAGAGACGGCCACTTTTTGACGGCCACTCTTTGGATAAAGCTCATTTCCTCTGCTTCTGTCTGCGATCTCATTCTTTCAGTCACGACCCAAAGCTTGTGACCATAGGTGAGGGTAAATTGGGAGCTTCACTTTTACCCAATCCAGCTGTCAATCTTCCGCTCCCCACACTCTTGAGCAAGACCCCAAAAAGTCCATGTCACTTTCTGGACACCACTCAGGTACCCAAGTGGTGTCCAGAAAGTCCAGAAAGCTGTTTATAGAAAACGTGCTAAAGAGTTTTTTCCTCAGCAGATGTGTGAATGGGGAAAATCAATTTGAAATGTGCAGAGACTGGTGGTGTACCAGGGGCTTCTGCTTAGGGCTGTCACCCAGCTGGCCTAATGTCCCATCTGCTTGGGATGGCTAACAGTGGCTAATTTACAGTAAGTTGTTCCCCTGTGGTAATTTGTCTATTTTAGCAGTTATCTCAAAATTAACTATCATATAGTCTATCGATCAATTCACTGGTTGTGAGGTGCCAGTGCTAATCACCAATTCCACCAAAGATACTTACAGATTAAATAAGAATAAAACAAAAATATACAGGAATTGTTTTTGGTATTAGTATGTGTCGGTGTTGCCAAATAATCAATAGAACCACGATCCAGAATTTAGGCAAATATTTATTGTCTAAATTACTTTGTGTGCATGCTCTTTGTATTGTTATATTATCAAACTCTCATGACATTTTTTAATTTCTGTGTAGGTTCACAGTCATCCAGGCCTTGATAGTCTAAGGAGTTTGGAAGAAAGTGACTGGACTTCTTTAAGTTTTGAGAAGACACCTCTCATCCAGTATTCAGTTCTAAGTCAAATGGTGGAGAGTCCCAGGTATTTAAACCCATACTGGGTGTTGTCCCTTAAGAGGGTCATTGACCCACTATCCTAATCATATGCCTCATCACACGAGCCAATGTGTGAAAAACGGCGTGGGTCATTATCACCAGAAGTTTCAAGTGAAACCATTGTGAGATATTGTCTCCACCTTTTTTGTGACCTATTGAGGACACCTGACCCAAGATGTGAGTGCGGTTTGAGGCGCCTGGGAAATGATCTCAAAACTGCATTGTAGGTGGCTGACAGTTGGTGTCATAACAAACCCTCGCTGTTTAATGATGGTTGTTCACAGTGGACATAGATGGCTCCTTTTAGTTTTCAGTCCAAAATGTGAACACTGGCATCCTCAAAAGAATGACCTTTATCCTTTAGTTGCAGATGTACAGCTAAGTCTTGTCCTATTGAGGTGGCTCTTCTATGTTACATCATGCATTTATAGAGTGGCTGTTTGGTTTCTGCATTAAAGAAATGTAGTGCAAATGTGCTGCACTGCACAGAATACGCTATGTTGCTTAGTTCGTATTTTGTAGTTTTGTCTTTGGATTGAACCAGTTTTTCTCTGAGAGTGTGGCTGGATCAGTTTGTCTGAGTATCCTGCTACATGAGTGACAACAGTGTTATGTTATGTCATGTTATATTATGTTATTCTGTTTTTCTCCCTACTTGGGGTCTGACCTTTTTTCCTGTGCATCTTTTCTGATTCATCACAAGTTGTTGTTCCTGGTGGTGATGGGAGTGAAACACTAGATACCAGACTGGGGGGGGGGGGGGGGGGGGGGGGGCTTCTGGTAAACTCGTTAAACAGTGTTAAGGCTTTTATGCTCCTCAGTACATTATCTTTTGAGTCTTCCCTGTATCTTTCCTGGTGAACTATGTTTCTATCTACTGAGTTGATATGATATGTGGTGATACCTGGGTCACAATCAAAACCAAAGAAGTAGAAAAACTGGTTCATTCCATGGACAAGTTTTAGAACTGAACAAAACGTTTAGAGGTGAGACGTCTTCACAAAACGTAAAGAAGTCCATTTACTTACTTTTCAAGCTCCTTAGTAAAACTTAAATATATACTAACAAAATATTAATAGAAACTCGGGATAATTAAAATTTGTTATTAATAATTGGACTGGTTGGTTCTTATATAGCTCGTTTCTATTCTGCTTGAGCATTCAAAGCCCTTTACAAATTCACACATTCACACACAATCAATCCCAAACCCAAACAATCATTTAAGCACTATTTTTCCTACACCCAAGTGCTTTCTATCTAACATTCACACACATTACTTGAGGAGCATATCTTCAGAGACCACCTTGAGATTAAGTATCTTGCCCAAGTATACTTAGGCATGCAGACTGGAGACTGGAGCAGCCAGGGATATAAACTACCAACCTTCAAATTATAAGATGAACCTCTCCACATCCTGAGCTACAGACACCCCAACACAGCTAAACTGTGCTTCTCACAGGTGGGCTGAAAGTTTGCTGGTGCAGAAATTGGAACATGTTGTGTAATCTTCCTCAGTCATATACTGCAGATTATTTTTGTGGGTGTAGAACTGGACTTGAATTACATAAGAGCAGGGTGAAAGTACAGTCTCACACATAGCAAAAAAAAATGCACAGACTTTGGAGAAACATATAGTCTATGTGTACTGTATTGTTCAATTTTCAGGCTTCCTCTTCTTCATTTAATTGTTTATTATATTCTTAAATGCTGCCATCATGAGTAAGTTTCTACTAATCCCTGTAAAAATCAACCAAAGTGAATTAGACTGTGTGGAGTAGTCTATCAATCCAGGAAACTCTAAAAGAGGCACAAAATTGCTTAACCATCTACATGCAGGAAGATTTTATCATGCATATTATTGAGTTAGTAAAGTGTTAGAGAGCTTACATGAATGGTGTGACTTACCACTGCTTATATTAGCCATAATATAGAAACAAATACAAAAGGGTTTTCTAGCAATAGCTCTGATGGTGGGTGTAATATATGCACTACTCTCACCCTTTGTCAAACTCACCAATATTTTTGATGATTTTGAGACTGTGGCAGATTGTCTGTGAGCATTCTCCATTTCTCAGCACCCTACGAAGATAAAAAAGGACATACCTTTGTGAAGAGAGCGCTTATCTCTCGCTTTCTCTGTGTGTGTCATCACTACTACATTTCAAATCTTTTCATAAGATAATATAATATAATTCATAATATACATTCTTACAATGTGTAATTTTATTTTGTGAAAAAACAATAAGCATTTTTATCTTATTTATTTGCCTAATTTCTCATCATATTATTTGCTTTCATCAGAATTCAAATGATTAGGCATTTTTTTTAAAATAGTCCTTTTTAATTTTTTTTTATAAATTTATATCTCTATTGCTAAAATATTTATATCTCTATTTCTAAAGTAATTTGATCTGACCTGTGGTTCATGTGGATATCCTGGTCTCCTTCAGAATTAGGCTGTTGTGAGTTCATGGTCTTCCTTCTGGTATCCTTCACAGTGCAAGCTTTAGCTGTTTGCTCAGAAAGCTCTTCTATGACTTCACTGCCACTGTTGTCAGTCCAGTTCGTGCTCATTTCTGCTGTAAAATCTCTTCGCTGGCTGTATGAAGCAGCTGATATTTCCACAGTCCTCTTTCCTCCCACTCCTCCTCTTCTCTTTTCCGCAGCATTCTGGTTGTACAGAGCATGTGTGCTACTGAACTCACCATTGCTTGGCAACAAATCTCTGGAATGATGAGGCTGTCGCAAGAGCTGAGGACTACATCTGACAGAAGAAAAACAAGAAACACACCTTAGAAATACATATACAGAAGCCATTCACATCATCTAAAGCTTAACTGACAACAGCAAATTCTTAAATTTGTGTGCATATTTACTGGATATTTTAATTAGGTTTTTTTTCATTATCACCGGAAAATATATTGCCCTTGTGCATGAGAAATCTTTAAATTAGCTGCTAGTTTATATAACTAGTTTCATGTAGATGTAAGTGAAGAAACTTGGAGAAAGACTTGGGTTAACTTGGTCAACGTATTGTTAATTAATAAGCGAGGTGAGAATGGTTCAGGCATTATTGAAGGGCAAGATGAGAGAGGCTAAGGATGATTACTGGAGAAAGCTGGAGTGGAAACTCCAGCAGAATAGCATGACAACAGGTGTGGCTATGACGACAATCACTGGATTCAGGTCATCCAACAGCAAAGAAGCTGGGGCAGTGAGGACAAAGCCAATGAGCTGAATGTGTTTTTTAACAGATTCAAAACTGAGGTAAATGCTCACCCCTGTGACCTGACCTGTAGTCAGCCTGCAATCCACAGCCGCTCTCCCTCTGTCTCCACATTCCACCATAGCCTCCTGTGAAAGTCCTGACATCCCTCCCCCACCTGTCACTTTCACTCATGACCAGGTTCAGAGAAAAATGAGAAGACTCCACTCGGGCAAGTCTGCTGGACCAGACAGGGTGAGTCCCTGTGCCCTCTAGCTTTGTGGAGTCTTTCATAAACTGTTTATGATGAGTCTAAGTCCGCAGAGGGTCCAGTGTTGTGGAAGACATCATCCCTTATTTCTGTACCAAAACCGCCATGTCCCAGTGCCCCCCATGGTTAGAGACCTGTGGCACTGACTTCCCACATCATGAAAACCCTGGAAAGACTTATCCTTGGCCAGCCTCGACCTATCCGGTCTGTAAGTCTGATGTCATTAGCCATGTCTGGGCCCAAACTCCGCTGCAGGTCCATAAGTCAAACGAACACTGCAGCATTACTGAGAGTTAAAAACTGTCTAAATTCTTTCATCTGTAATAAAATGATCAGCGTTCTGCTCTATCAGGTGTAACAATTAAGTTTAACATCCAGGCATCCATGAAAACGGAATTTATGACATTTAACAGAGTTAGAAGTTAGCAGGGAGTTCGCTTGCTAGCTTCCCGCTAATTATAATATACAATGAGGGATTTATGAAACAAATTAAAACATACAGCTCTGCTATCACTTCCAACATAAATGAAGACAGGAAAGTAAACAGCAGCAACGTTTGTAGGGTTACTGAAGTTGGGCTAGTTGGTATATAATGATGTGCTACGTGATCGCTAGCGTGACAAAGCTATGCTAGCATAACATAAACAGTAAAGCTGGAGGACGAACGCTTACGAACAGAGGACTTTTTTCCAATCGATGAAAGTTAATGTGAGGGTTCCCAATGGTTAGGGGCAAATGCAATCGCATGGCAGGATGCTGTAAACGGACCAAATGTCAGTCAGGAGAACCACAGAGATAATCCATCCACAATACGAGGTTAGTCATTAATATACTGCTGCTCTCCCCTTTCCTCTTCACCCGCTACACGACATACTTCAGCCACTGCAAAGAGACCTGCCGTCTTCAGAAGTTTTCTGATGACTCTGCAGTGACTGAATGCATCAGAGAGGGTGATGAGACAGAGTACCGGGCTGTGGTTGGCTCCTTTGTAACGTGGTGTGAGCAGATTTGTAGCTCAACGTGACAAAGACCAAAGAACTGATTGTGGACTTTAGGAGGACCAGGAAACCTGTGATCCCTGTTTCAATCCAGGGGGTCGATATTGTAGAGGACCATAAATACCTCAGAGTACACATAGATAATAAACTGGACTGGGTTAAAAAAATACCACTGCACTGTACAGGAAGGGACAGAGTTCTGTCTATTTTCTAAGGCAGCTGAGACATCTTTGACGTTGGACAATGCTCAGGATTTTCTATTAGTCTGTTGTGGCCAGTGCTGTCCTCTATGCTGTTCCACACTGGGACATCAGGTTAAGGGTCGCAGATGCGAAGAGACTCAATAAACTGATCCGCAAGGCTGGTAATGTTGTGGGGATGAAGATGGACTCCCTTAAGGTGCTGTTGGAGAGGCAGATGATGTCCAAGATAAGTACAATGCTGGACCACCCACTCCATTACGTGCTGACCAGTCAAAGGAGTTCAGTGTGAGACTGAGATTACCCAAATGCACCACTGAATGACACAGGAAATCATTCCTGCCTATGCCTCCCTGTACAACTCCTCCATCTAATGCAAAGTACACACTGCAATAGTTACACCCTTTTGCACTTCATCTACAGTAAAAAATAACAAAGTTTCACAGTTTACTTAAAACAATTGAATTGAAAAGGGGAAAAAGACATATTCTGACAATGTTGAATGATGAGAAGTGCCCAATGACTGAAACTAGTACCACTGAATGAGATCAGTTCCTTGATCATTAATATGCAAATTATCATGACCATTGATCAACAACTACTGATCAAAGACCACTGATCAATGGCCATGAGTACCATTCACAGAGGGTTGGGAAATGGCTGCAATCACAGCATTGTAAGATGGTGAAAGATGTACCCTTAAGCCCCCTCCTCGATTCAGAGATGGTCTTTCCTTTTTCCCGTAAATGGCCTCCTTGACTCGAAGCTCAAACCAGCGTTCCTCCCTGTACATCCTCATCATTGAAAGACTGCCCGCTGGCCTGTAGGTGCAAATAGACTGCAGAGTTGGTAGGTAGCTCTTCTGTGTTGTGCCATCCGAAGGTTGCTTGGTTTCCCCGATACATAAATCATGGCACTTAACAGCATACGCTATATTACTCTGTTTGTGTTGGGGGACCCGATCCTTGGGGTGGACCAATTCTTGGTGCAGCGTGTTTTGGGGTTTAAACGCCACAGAGGGATAAATGCATCTCAACTGTTCTGATACTCCTGACACATATGGCATCACCAGGGTTTTTTTTCGCTTAGGCAGTGGTTGTCCTTCTCCCCTGGATCGACTGGAGCTTTCTTTATGCGCCTTCCCAGCTTCAACAAAAGTCCAGCTGGGATAACCACATATTCTCAGGACCTTCTTGATGTGACGTTCTTCTGCTTCCCTGGCCGCTGTGTCTGTGGGGATGGTGTGCATGCTCCAGTGGATGATGAGAGTCGAACGTTAAATACTGATCCGTATGCGTAGGTTTATGGTACACATCAACTTTTAAATGTCCCCCATTACAGATGGAAATCTCACAGTCTAAGAAGGGTAACCTGCCACTTTTCATATTCTCCCTGGTGAATTTTATGTGTTGGTCCACTGAGTTAATGTGATCAGTGAATTGTGGTAGGTCCTGAGATTTGATTTTCACCCAGGTGCCATTACATACCTGAACCAATGACTTGGTGGTGTTCCAGGTTAGGATAACAAAGCCCTCTTTTTCACTTCTTCCATGTACAATTTGGCCACAACGGGTGAGATTGGGGAATCCATGGCACACCCATGTTTCTGCCAACAGTACTGACCCATGTATGTGAAATACATACAATTTTAACCCACTTTGGCAAGGACTGCCTAAAGCTTGTACATCAGTATGAGCAAACAGCACATAAGATGGCTAATTGCAGGAACCACCTGAGATTCAGCCTCAGATGAAGACAAAACAGGATTACTTCTAAAAGTCTGCAAATGAGCTCTTCAGTTAAGGACCTCCGGGCAACAAAAATCCTCCAGAAGGCACAGCATCAGCTGCTCAATGAACAGGTGAGACAAACAAATTTTACCAAAGAAGTGCTAAAGAAGAGCGGATCCGAGACTTTCTATGCTTCTAGATGAGAATACTCTTAAAAAGGTGTTTGAATTCATGGAGAAGGCTCGTTCAGCACAGCATGAGAAGTCTAAGACTAGGCAACAAAGGAAGTTTGACTTATTTGTTGTGCGTCAGAAACCACAGCAAAATACTGAGAGTGTCTTCAACAGCCAGTAAAGTGAAAGTGGACACTTGTTTTCTTATCATAAAAATCTTTGTTTGTTAGTGTCCTTATTTTCTTCTGAGTTATCAATTTTCTCCTTAACCAGCTAGCATAAATTAATTTAAGTCCATTAGCCAACCAAGCGAGCACATGACATCACTTATTGACAGAAGATGGTGCTAAACATGTTTTTAAAACTTTAACTTTAAGCACTTATTTCTTAAATCCAGCTTCACAGACAGTGTTACATCTCTGTCAGTTTTTTAAGAGCAAGGCTCCATGATGTAAATGACATTTCATGTCATTTCTTTAAGTTTTGTGAAGAAACTTCAAAAGGACCAGTCGCTTTCTTTTCAAGCTCCTTAGATTATTTTACTTTTTATTCATGTTCGTCTTATACATGTTTATATTGCAGGTCTATTTTTAGTCACAAATGTAGGTGAAACGCTCACGTTTACATGGTGACAACTAAGTGTTACAGAGCTGTGCGTTAAACAAAGAATCAGAGTATCTGTGTAGGTTCTCAGTCATCCAGGTTATGGTAATCTAAGGAGAGTGGTGGTTTAAGTTTCTAGTTTTAAAATGAAATGGTGGAGTACAGATGGGACTGGGACACTCCACTGGGACACTTTAGTTTTGGAACTAAAGAAGCTTGTCGGATGAGAGGTGAAACGTCTTCAAGAAATTTAAAAAAGTCCTTTACTTTCCAAGCTCCTTACAAAAAATCAAAGCAAAATAACAAACCAAAAAAAAATGCATCAAGAATTATTAAAATTGTGAATTAAGTTTAAGCTGATGATGCTAAGATTCATTCACTGAGTTTCACCTTCATACCAAAGTTATACCACCTACTATTAATACAGTATAAACAGTATGCTGTCAATGTAGGGGAGGGAAATTAGTGAAGACTGCTCATAAATGTGCTCACATCTTGCTGAATGGTCAGCTGATCACAGCCAACACACTGAAAATCTGATAGAGCCCACAAAAGTGGTTTTTGTGAGTTGTGATTTTTTTCCCCACCCTGAGCTGCTACAACCAATTTTAGGATTCTCCCACCTGCTGAATCCCAGTTTAACGTACTCATGTTTCTGTTTAGGTGTGGAGGCAAAGTCACCATCTACAATGTGTTAGACAGAAAATAGAGCTGTTTTTAAAGATTCTCCTTCTTTTCCTCTGCTATATATCTGATTCAAGCTGAGTACATTTATTAGAAATAAAATTTACACCGAAACAAAGTTTGTATTCCCATGTACATATAGTTTATTATATTAATATATTGCAATGTTCAGTTAGCTTTGCATAAAAATAGCTGGTTGAAATGTCCTCCGAAGAGCTATTTTTTATTTTCTTACTTTGAGTACATTTCAGAAACTTTTTTTTTTTTTTCAGTTTTACTTAAGTAAAGAAATTAAATCAGAACTTCAATTTTTACCAAAGTATTTTTTAACAGTACCTTTACTTTTGCCACATCTACTTGTCTGGTATTTTGGCTGGCCCAGCCTCAAACAATGTTTTGTAAATGTGACTAATCCCATGGTTTAGCTAGAGCTTGCCAATGGCTGAAGAGATGATTCCTTGGAAGCCAGAGTCAATGGTACACGTCAGCAATCCGAAGACCCTCAGGTGGGTTGGACAGAGGTAGCCGATGAAAAAGGATGCCCTCTTGCCCCTGCAAGACCCCTCTGATGATTTAGCGCGGCGCTGTGGGGCAGCGAGGGTGACCCTTTAGAGGCAAGTTAAATTACAGGCCTTTTTACTGTCATATGTCTGGTTGTCAAATGTGACTTTTTAGGTCAAGCCAGCCTATCTGGCAGGTAATCTACTAATCAGAAGGTTGGTGATTTGACCCCTGGATGCTCCAGCATGGCAAATATCACTAGGCAAGATACTAATCCCAAGTTGCTCTCTATATGAATGGATGAATGAGGCAAGTTGTATAAAGCACAATGAGTGCTCAGGTAGAGCTCAGAGCTCATTAGAAAAGGGGTATATAAGATCCAGTCAGTTTAACATCTTTGCATTTTCAAATCCTTTCTTAAAATGCACCACTTTAGACATACTTACTCAGATTATCTTACACCTTTCACCACATGAATCCTCTGTTCTTATTAGTAATTTCAAATATTATAAATTTGCTTGACTTGATGGGTATTTTTGTCTCTTATATTTTAACTCTTCTGTCAACAGAAAACCTACACTGGGGAAGACCACTAGAAAACAAGCGCTCAGGAGCTTGAAGACAAAAAAAAGGGCAAGTGCTCTGACAAAGGACAGAGGGAAACAGAGAGAATATATACACAGGAGACTAATTAGGGAGATGGGGAAATACCAGGGAACAGAGCTGAAGCTAATCAGGGTAAAGAAATTGGGAAAAGTAAAACTGAACATAAAGCACATGAGGCAAGGAACTATCAAAATAAAACAGGAACTAATACCAAGACTAAGACACACAAAAGAGTAAACAGACGCAAGACAAGACCGACTGAACATGGGAGATAATAAAGGCAAAACACAGAGATGAAACTAAGAGACCAGAAGGGAACTAACAAACCCTTCTGGTCTCTTAGAAGGGTTTGTTATAGCCATAAATGTAATTTATGACTATATGAGTTACATAAAATAATACAATTGGAAACAAACAGAGATAAGAAAACTCATAAGTGCAAAGATAATTAATAGAATCTAGAAACAAATCCCACTTCTTCAATCAAAACAATAATGAATTAACACGATTCAAAAGTCAAAACAGGAAACTCTTGGTTAACAACCTAGAACCACAAGAGGAACAAAGACTTAACTTTCACAGAGACTTGTGTGCTTATCGCAGATATGATAAGCCACTAAGAGTGCCAGGTGTTAATTATAAAGCAGTATGCCATGTTCAAGCAAGCATTGTTATGTGATTGTTTGTTTTCTGGGTGTGTTTGGTTACAGGGTTGGGCAGTGAAGGCATGCAGACTCACCGTCTAGGCCCTGGCAACAAAGGTGACTTGTGGGGTAAGGGAGAATGAGAGGAGGAAGATCCTGCACTACTGGATGGGCTGTGGTCCAAAGTAGGCCTGGTGGAATCTGGAAAGTTAGAAAGGTAGAGAGTGTGTTTATAGATATAATAGGGAGGAATTTGAAAATTAAACAGTAGTTAAAATGGTTACATTTTAATCACTTATAGTGGGTTACAAAAAATCTATCTGTTCTTCTGTCTTTCTCTTTCACTCACACCTGTTTCCTATGTGAAGTAGTTTGTTTGTTTATTTTTATGAATTTTTTTCTACTACTACTCTACTTTAATTATTTCTACTTATTACTGTACAGACACAGGTCACTGCCAGCAGCCATAAAATAAACATTTACATTTTGGGGTAAAGTATTTTGGGGTGGTGGTCCCCATCTTTAAGAAGGGGGACCGGAGGGTGTGTTCCAACTACAGGGGGATCACACTCCTCAGCCTCCCCGGGAAAGTCTATGCCAGGGTGCTGGAAAGGAGAGTTCGTCCGCTAGTCGAACCTCGGATACAGGAGGAACAATGCGGTTTTCGTCCTGGTCGCGGAACACTGGACCAGCTCTTCATCCTCTCGAGGATACTTGAGGGTGCATGGGAGTTTGCCCAACCAGTCTACATGTGTTTTGTGGACTTGGAGAAGGCATTCAACCGTGTCCCTCGGGGTGTCCTGTGGGAGGTGTTGCGGGAGTATGGGGTGTCTGGCCCATTGCTACGGGCCATTCGATCCCTATACAACTGTTGCAAGAGCTTGGTTCGCATTGCCGGCAATAAGTCGGACTCGTTCCCGGTGGGTGATGGGCTCCGCCAGGGCTGCCCTTTGTCACCGGTTCTGTTCATAATTTTTATGGACAGGATTTCTAGGCGCAGCCAAGTGGCGGAGGGCTTTCGCTTTGGTGACCTCAGAATCTCATCTCTGATCTTTGCGGATGATGTGGTTCTGTTGGCTTCATCGGGTGAGGGCCTCCAGCTCGCACTGGAGTGGTTCGCAGCCGAGTGTGAAGCAGCGGGAATGAGGATCAGCACCTCCAAATCTGAGGCCATGGTTCTCAGCCGGAAAAGGGTGGAGTGCCCACTCTGGGTCGGGGATGAGTTCCTGCCCCAAGTGGAGGAGTTCAAGTATCTCGGGGTCTTGTTCGCGAGTGATGGGAGAAGGGAGCTGCAGTAATGCAGACGCTGCACCGGTCCGTCGTGGTGAAGAGGGAGCTGAGTGTAAAAGCGAAGCTCTCAATTTACCGGTCGATCTACGTCCCTACCCTCACCTATGGCCACGAGCTGTGGGTAGTGACCGAAAGGACGTGATCGCGGATACAAGCGGCGGAAATGAGCTTCCTCCGCAGGGTGGCTGGCCTCTCCCTTAGAGATAGGGTGAGAAGTTCGGCCATCCGGGAGGGGCTCAGAGTAGAGCCGCTGCTGCTCCACATCGAAAGGAGCCAGCTGAGGTGGCTTGGGCATCTGACAAGGATGCCCCCTGGGCGCCTCCTGGGTGAGGTGTTCCAGGCATGTCCCACCGGGAGGAGGCCCCGGGGCAGACCCAGGACACGCTGGAGAGATTATATCTCTCGGCTGGCCTGGGAACGCCTTCGTGTTCCCCCGGACGAGCTGGAGGAGGTGGCTGGGGAGAGGGAGGTCTGGGCCTCTTTGCTTAGGCTGCTGCCCCCGCGACCCGGCCCCGGATAAAGCGGATGAAGATGGATGGATGGATGGATGGATGGTAAAGTATTTTGTCAGAGTAAAAGGTGTCTACTGGTAATAGGAAATGAAAAGAATACTAAGCCCTCTTTGTTGACCTGTAACTCTGCTATTCAGTTATCACTAAAGTACTTTATCACTTGAATGTAAACATCCCTCCACTATGAGTAACTGTCTTATTGTGTTAAAGTGATTTAGGTGCCAAAGTGATCCAAGGACCTATGTCTTCAGAGGCAATTTGTGCCTGATAGGCTCTCCAAAGACAAATTGGTGAGGGGCTAGACTAAGTGTAATTCAACAACAAGGATTCAAGAAATCTCACTGGGACCAGTAGTTGGATGAAGACTGAATGAATCAATCTCCATTTTTTCTTCTGGCTTTATAGCATTTCAGCCCTGTGTTAGATTGGCAACCTGTCCAGGGTGTACCTGCCTCTCATCATATGATAGCTGGGATAAATTCCAGTCCCCCCACAACCCTGATAAGGATAAGTGGAAGAGAATGGGTGGATTAAAGGCCATTCCACTTGAACATCAGAGATTTGCTATAAAAATTGCAAGAGGAAAGAAACATAGCTTAAGGTAAGAGTGCTTTTAGACATGTTTTGAAGGTTTATATTAAAATTCCATTATCTAGGTCTGTAATTGTTTTTAGGTTAAATAACTGGTACTATGGCTCTATGAATACAGAATACTTCAAGTTAGTATAGAATGATTGATGCTTGAAGTCCTTAAAATATTTAGATGTCCAGTTACTGACATCAGATTCCAAAGCCTATATTAACCACAGTTTTGCAGGTAGGGAGCTGATATTTTATTTACCGCTTCTCATGTACAAGGCTTCCCAGTTAAAGAATACATTTTGCAGAAGCACCAGAAAGTCAGACTCTACCAGACTCTACCAAGATACCAAATAAGTACTCTAGGAAGGAATTCTTAAAGGTATGAAAAACTAGATACTTTTCCTATTGATTTCTATTCTTAAAAACAATCAAATAAGTAATCAAATAGTATCAATCAGTAGTCCAATGATGATGAATGATCCAACTATTTCAGTACTTACAAGCATCCAAAATCATTATATACAAACTGTTTTGGGTTTTTTGTTTTGTTTTTTGAGGGGTATTTTATTCCGGAATAGTATTAACATCTACAGTACATGGAGAAAGGCACAGTCCAGGGAGAACAAGGGTCCTTACACTCCATGTGAAATAATGTTAAATTTACACACTGCAGCTGAACACTTACTGAGATCTACACCATTTTCACACACAAAAAAAAAACCCTTAGTGAATACTCTCACATTGATCAGCAAAAATGAGGCTTTATGAAAAAACAATGAGAGCTCAGTCACAAGCTACTAAACAGAACACACCTAAGAGGCTGTCAGAAGAAATACATAGTAGTCATTTTAAAAAAATAAATAAATGAAATATATATATATATATATATATATATTTTTTTTTTTTTTTTTTTTTTTTTTTTTTTTTAAAAACACCCAGGTCGCCCCTGCAGGCAGTTTATCCTTCAAGCTTGGGTCCTCTACCAGAGGCCTGGGAGCTTGAGGGTCCTGCACAGTATCTTAGCTGTTCCCAGGACTGTGCTCTTCTGGACAGAGATCTGCTGGAGCCACTCTCCTAGCTTGGGAGTCACCACACCTAGTGCTCCGATTACCACGGGGACCACCTTCACCTTCACCCTCCACATCCTCTCGAGCTCTTCTCTGAGCCCTTGGTATTTCTCGAGCTTCTCGTGTTCCTTCTTTCTGATATTGCTGTCATTCGGAACCGCTACATCAATCTACGGCCGTCTTCTCATGTTTGTCTACCACCACTATGTCCGGTTGGTTAGCCACCACCATTTTGTCCGTCTGTATCTGGAAGTCCCACAGGATCTTAGCTCGGTCATTCTCCACCACCCTTGGGGGCGTCTCCCATTTTGACCTCGGAACTTCCAGGCCATATTCGGCACAGATGTTCCTGTACACTATGCCGGCCACTTGGTTATGGCGTTCCATGTACGCCCTGCCTGCTAGCATCTTGCACCCTGCTGTTATGTGCTGGATTGTCTCAGGGGCCTCTTTACACAGCCTGCACCTGGGGTATTGCCTGGTGTGATAGACCCCAGCCTCTATGGATCTTGTACTCAGAGCTTGTTCTTGTGCTGCCATGATTAGTGCCTCTGTGCTATCTTTCAGTCCAGCTTTGTCCAGCCACTGGTAGGATTTCTGGATATCAGCCACCTCCTCTATCTGCCGGTGGTACATACCGTGCAGGGGCCTGTCCTTCCATGATGGTTCCTCGTCTCCCTCCTCTTTCTTGGGTTTCTGCTGCCTGAGGTATTCACTGAGCACTCGGTCAGTTGGGGCCATCTTCGTGATGTATTCTTGGATGTTCGTTGTCTCATCCTGGACTGTGGTGCTGACACTCACCAGTCCCCGGCCCCCTTCCTTCCGCTTAGCGTACAGCCTCAGGGTGCTGGACTTAAGGTGAAACCCTCCATGCATGGTAAGGAGCTTTCTTATCTTTATGTCAGTGGCTTCTATCTCCTCCTTTGGCCAGCCTATTACCCCAGCAGGGTACCTGATCACGGGCAGGGCGTAGGTGTTGATGGCCCGGATCTTGTTCTTACCGTTCAACTGACTCCTCAGGACTTGTCTGACCCTCTGCAGGTACTTGGTGGTTGCAGCTTTCCTAGCGGCCTCTTCATGGTTCCCATTCGCCTGCGGGATCCCCAGGTACTTGTAACTGTCCTCTATGTCTGCAATGTTGCCTTCTGGTAGTTCAATCCCCTCAGTTCTGACTACCTTCCCTCTCTTTGTTATCATCCCACTACACTTCTCCAGCCCGAATGACATCCCGATGTCATTGCTGAATATCCTGGTAGTGTGGATCAGTGAATTGATGTCTCGTTCACTCTTGGCATACAGCTTGATGTCATCCATGTACAGGAGTCTCGGCTGACTGTTCTGTCTACCAGTAGCTGGTGTTTTGCGCCTCTGGTATTCTTGCCAATCCCTTTGGCCCCGCTCATGTATTAACCTATGTGCCTGTTCATCTTAGCCGATATGATGCCTGACAGGAGCTTCCATGTAGTATGGAGGCAGGTTATTGGTCGGTAGTTGGATGGGACTAGTCCCTTCTTGGGGTCCTTGGGGATCAGGACCGTCCGACCTTCGGTTAGCCATTCCGGGTGTCTCGTCAACTAGCAGCTGGTTCATTTGTGCTGCCAGACGCTCGTGGAGTGCAGTCAGCTTCTTCAGCCAGTAGGCGTGAACCATGTCAGGGCCTGGTGCTGTCCAACTCTTCATACTAGAGACCCTTGCTTGGATGTCTCCCACCGTGATGGTTACTGGACCCTGTTCAGGGAGGTTGCTATGGTCTGCCCTCAGATCCACTAGCCACTGAGCATTGCCGTTATGTGTTGCGCCCTTCTCCCATATGCTCTTCCAGTATTGCTCCGTCCATATACATATAGATAGGTAGATAGGTAGATAGATAGATAGATAGATAGATAGATAGATAGATAGATAGATAGATAGATAGATAGATAGATAGATAGATAGATAGATAGATAGATAGATAGATAGAAGGATTTTAAAAAGATCCCTGCTTAGGTTTTCATTCATTCTGGTCATTGTAGTCACAAGCCACTAGTAACCATCTTGGCTGTCACATGAGCTGAGATGTGGGAAAAAATAATTTTGACTGTAAGGGACCAAGGTGTAAAACCTCTGTATGACATTACTCCAACACACAATCATATGAATTACTGATGGTGACTTGGAGCAAGGTGTAGTAGAAGTAGGAGTATAGCTGACTAATAGCTGGTGTCATAATCCACCCCTTGTGTTCAATAATGGTTGGTCACAGTGGACTTACTTGGCTTCTTTTCTTTTGAAAGTGTGACCTTTCTTCTAAAACACAGCTGAGTCTTTTCCTGTTGTGGTCAAGACTTAGCCCCAAAATACAGTGAACCTAAACTTTCTAAGAAAGCAGTGATGGTGGTACGTCTTCTGAACAAGGAAGGATGTCTTGTGACTCCAGAAAAGGTCCTCTTAAAGATGTACACTGAGATCCTTACAGCTGGAGTCCTCTTCAACAGCTACTCCCTCGATGTATAGGAGTGTGACGGGGGGATTCTACACTTCCTGAAATCCACAATCATCTCCTTGGTTTTCTAGAGCACCAGCTTGCTGGTTGTTTTGTAATTCCTGCCTGTAGTCAGACGCATCACTTTTGGTTCTCCATCTCACCACTGTTGTGTCATCTACAAACGTCACAATGTGAGAGCTTTGATATTCTACCGAGCAGTGGTCAATGAGAGGTCTCATACACAACCTAGGGGGATCTAGTGATTAAGAAGTCCAGGAACCAACTGAAGAGGGAGAAGCTCAGGTCAGGTTTTGCAAGTTTTTGCTGCTGAGTTTGTTGAATTATTGTACTGAGGGCGTAAGTGGTCCAAGAATAGGAGACATATATACAAGTCCTTATTCTCAAGGTTTGCAGGCTGTATGAAACACTGATGAGATCCCATTATCTGACAGCTGACTGGTACAATCTCTCAGTGTCCATTCTAGTATACTGTCAGGGCCTGCAACTTCATGTGGGCCACTTCTGCTGAGGTCAAGCTGAGTCGTAGTTCACCTGGTGTTGAAGTGAGTGTAGTCCTAGAGGGGCTCATTGAAGCAGACATGAAAGTCATTGGGGAAATCAGGCAGAGATAAATCCCAGTCTTATTTACACAGCATTTAAACAGCATGTTTGTTTGTTTGTTTGTTCAAAATTGGGGTTTTATATTGGGGTTATATATATATATAGCAAGACATTAAGTATATTGTTATCCAGGTAGGTTCATTTTAACATTTAAACTCAAGGTTGTTCTTGCTTTGATCCATTTACCCGTGGGAAATACATTATTCACCGCTGTATGCGGTTCAAACAGAACCAGTTTCTCAGGTTGTATTCATGTAGATTTCTACTGAAGGATAGAAACTGCCTTTGTTGTACTTTCAATAACAACTGCACCATTAACTACAGCAGTCCCTAACACAATGCCTTTGATAACAACGTGTGAGAAATGAATTCATAACCTAGCGTAAGCACAGTTATATACAAATGATTAATTTAAAGTTAACTATGCATCTAGCATCTAAGTAAAAAAAAGATTTTAGCTCGGCTAAAAGCCCAGCTAAAATTAACTTAACAGAAAATTCATTGTTAAATTGTGGTCACAGCCAAATTCTGTGCTAGTCTTCTTGTCTTACTTTCAGATTGGTCAGATGAGATCAGTCTCTTCTTCCTCATTGACCGGTAAAAGCGGGAGTTCCTGCGAATAGTTTCTCTACTAAATCCAGTGCTGGAGTCATCATCATCATGTTCCTCTTGGCTTGGTTGAACCACAACTGGTTGCTTTTCTGTGACGTCTTTTGGTTTCTGTCCCCACTTACCCCTGAACAGGGTAGCTACAGACATAGTGAAATCTATTGCTCAATTTACTGAAAAACTAAGACTGGAAAATGTTGTTTGGTGTTGAGGAAATGAGTGGAAAGAAATTTGCCAGTTAGCCAGAATCCAGGAATAAATCCATCACTTGGAATCAGAAATTCACGTGAAAAATTAAAAGGAAAAAAAAGAATACAGGGAAAAAAGGGAATCTTCAGCCCTCTCTTGCTCCTATCCGTACAGCAATAATGTTGTTAACTACTTGGGTAACCTGTGGAAAGAGTGCTTGACGCTTATTTATGACTACAGTGTAATTATTACATTTATGACTCTCTCCTGTTCTTTGTCCCTCCTCTGTTTGTGTCCCTCCCTCTTTCTCCCTCCCTGCACCACCCTGTTATGTGCCAACATTCCTGAACTCAACCTAGTCTTACCAGCTTATAATGCCTTTCTGCTCTAAAACTTTCTCTGTTGCAGAACCAGAAAAGCCACTTGGAAATGCTTATAAATGTCTGTGCCTTCTACATTTCTCAGATCCCTTCATGAAATCAAGGCATGTTTTTGTTCTTGGCCTTTGTTCTTCAAGAGTTTCTGACCCTGTTGATCCGTTGTCCCACATAATAGTTTTATCTCTAGTCAGCTGACAAGGAGAGTTTAAAGTTCATCTTTTCCTTTTTTCAACAGAGCAATAAAGTTGCTTTCTCTGCCTTTGAACAGTACCAACCAAAAAAGGAAGTGCAAAGAATTTGTTTACTGGAATAACCTCTACTGTAAAATAAAGATCCTGCACAGTTTCTACAAACAGAAGATGGTTTACTGTGGAATTCACTAACCTACATGATTCCTGCTTCATTTACTCTTAAAGGAAAACAGAACGATTATGTTAATAATTATCATATAACTAAATAAAGAATGTGAAATAGACCGAATAGAATGGATGGATGAATGAATAATTATCACCTATCCATCCATTCTCTTATCAGGTTTGCAGGTTGCTGGAGCCTATCCTATAGGGCAAGGGGCGAGCTTCTCCCTGGATAGGTCACCAATCTGACATAGGGCTAACACATAGAAACATAACCATTCACAACTATGGCAATTTAGAATCACAATCACATGTCTTTGGACTGTGGGAGTAAGCTGGAGTACCTGGAGAGAACACACACAAGCATAGGGAGAACATGCAAACTCCACACAGATGGTGGCATTGAACTCAGGCAACATTGCTAACCAATGCACCATCTCACTTCCTTGGATTAGCTTGAAGTAGCTAGGCTGGCCAATAACCAACATTTGCTCCCACATTTATCTTAACATCAAGGAATATTTTGCTCTTGTACTATTTACTTTGAATTTTCTTTCTATATTTGTCCACCAGGTCGTAGTACTTTTTAACATCTAAAGCATGCAGCAAGATTTCCCACTTTTTATTGTTTTCTGCAAGGGTGTCTTGCTACTGAAATGGTAAGTGTGTTGTTACTGATGTTGGACAATAGTGTAGATTTTAATTCTCGCTACCTTATAGAGAAGTCTATAAGTTGGGGAGCAGCATTCCCACCATTCAAGTTAACCAAATCTCCATTGCTCACATAGAGGAGCCATTGGTAAAGCAATACAATCGTGACTTCAATGAGAAACCTCAAATGTCAAATGTCTATAGAAGATCTTGAATTTATGAAAATCATGAATAATTCAGTTGTGCTTATCACTGAACATTACTGTTAGTGTGGCCTGAAAACCTTTAATTTGTTCATCCTACTGATGAACTGATGGTGTGGTCATGACTTTTTGACTGTCCTGAGTGTTTCTGCCACCTCCTTTAAACAACTGAATACAACCATTGTTACACTTGTCCTTTTGTGCAATTAAAATATGTTATGTCCATATCCATGCTGTAGACTGCACTAGTATTTTGCTCCTCCGACAACTGAAATCAACTAAATGTAATGTAAGAGTATGAACCGATAGGCTGAATCAATAGGCAAGCAGAATTTGTCTGACTAACTCAACCAAGCAGAGAAAAACATCCTTGCAAAAGGGATGAACTTTACTGTGGTGCTGAGACAAATCCTGGTGGTTTACTAAAGGGAGACTATCTTGAGAATTTTGTCACTGCTCAGTGACAAAATCAGTGACATCTCTCTTACTCGTGTTCCAGTCACCGAAGCAGTGGAGGTCGTTTAAGAGTTTACAGGATGACCCCAACCTCAGCAACAGGACCACTGTCAGCACCAACCAAGTATTTCACATACAAGGGTCAGCACTATAAGCAGCAACATGGGTGCACCAAGGGTTCCCCAAAACCGTTCCACGGGTTTCCTCTTCTCTTTGGCTCTCTCTCCTCTCCCTTATCTTCCCTGCTTAGCTCTTATGTCCTTGTCTAGTCTCGTGTTTTTTGTATTACCTTTTCCCTGGAACACTCTCTCACAGTCTGTTTCTAAAACCTAAAAGAGAATTATGGATTCAACTGGTCTCAGAATGCTATTGACACCCTTTAACGAGAAGTCTGGGCTCGGGAGAACCCGAGTGCCCTGGAGGGACCTTCCCTGCTGGATACACGATGGCAGTCAGCAATGCATTTATTCTGTTCCTTATACTGTTCTGGCACAGGTGCGCCTTCATAGACAGCGGCAACAACAAATGTGGTGCTGGACAGAGGGAACAGAGTACTTTTGAGTTTGTAGGTCATGGAGTTATGGGCATATTCCACCCAGAAAAGCTAGAAACTCCAAAGAGATAGCTTAGTAGATGTAATACAGCAAAGAGTGGGCTCATGCTCTAGACTAGCCAGCGCCACCTGTCGATTAGTCTGCAGTTGAAAACCAGAAGAGAGGCTGACCTGGGCCCCAAGTTTGGAACACAACTCCTTCGAGACACGAGCTTTGAACTGAGGCTCCTGGTCGGAGACAATATCCTCAGCGAATGCATGCAAGCGAAAAACACTTTGAAGTTGAGCAGTCTTAAGTTTTAAGGAGAACTATGAAATGGACAGCTTTGGAAAAACTATCAATAATAGTTAATATTACAGTATTACATGAGGGTGGTAGTTGTGTGACAAAATGAAACACAATATGTTCCCAAGAATGACCCAATGTGGGTAATAGCCTTAATAACCTGGTAGGTGGAGAACTGGAGGTTTTGTAGAACAAGAACAAACATACTCTTTGACATCTTTGGCCAAAGATCACCACCAAAACCAATGTTGCATGAAAGAAGCAGTTGGATTCTCAACCTGATAGCAAGTGAATCTGGCAGTATGAGCCCAGTGAATCACTTTCCTCTGACCTTGGAAGGACCATACAGGAGTGGCGAGGGTCGTGCAGAGATGTTTGAAGGGTGAAAGGTGCTCAAAGTTAAAAAGGGGCACATAGAACCAGGCTGAATAACAACAACCGACATGCATGAAGAGTCTAATATGGAATCGTATCATACTATATCTTTGTGATCACGTGGAGACAATGCAAAGCAAACCTAGCCTATGTTTTAGCTGATGGCATACAATGTTGCTGTTAAAGGGTTACTGGTGGTGCTCATGCTGATAGTGCTGGAGGGCAGGACTGTGTTGATCTGAGACTGTAGACATTAAAAAGTCCATAGGACAGATGGTAGCTGATTAAACAAGTGTTATGAGATAAAAAAAAATATATATAATGCAAAGATTGGTGACAGCACTTGGAACCATATGGTGATGAAACTGATGAAAAAAACTGTGGAAAATAAACTTGCCTCTGCCTGTGACTCACTCTCTTCCTCCTTCCATCTCCTCGTCTGATCTATCACTCTCCACTTGTGGTCCATCTGAGAACAAGGCACAATTTGCTGTTGCATTAATCTATTATTTAATTGTCCACACTTAATGACTCTTGCACCTAATCCTTAATAAAGTAATGATAGAAACATGTTATAGAACCATAACATTGCAGTTGTGTTTATTATTGATTTCATTTTTGAATACCTCTGCAATTCAACAACTGGTACATGTGTTAATGTTACCTGTGCTATTTTAATCCAGCTGGTGAGGGATCCAATACCTTTAGCAGCCTCACATAGCTCCTTTTGTAGCTGTTTCCTCCTCCTGTCCTTACAGGGCATATCTGGTCAATGAGTAATAATTTTTAAAAAATCTATACACATAACACACACACACATGCACACACAATGACATTTTTACCTTCTCCAGAAGACTATATGTATGGCCACAGGTTTGCATCATAGCGCTGATCCACATCCTTCCCTTATTATTTATTCCTAGTGCTATAATAATTAAGTAATGAGAATTTTTTTAAGTAATAAATATAAAATACTGTATTTATAATGATTCAATTAGTTTCACTATCCACTCTGTGCAAGGCAGATGGGTGAGCTTATTACACATTTAAACTGTAGAGATACAATAATTTTGCTGCTGTAAAATCAGCATTTTTGTCATATTTGAAATATAAATCTAATATATAAAATATATGAAACTAAATATGTTCCCTAAAACAGTGGACAGTGCTACAGGCCCATGACACCCTTACCCAGTTAGTTAGCGGCTAATGATCACCACTATTGCAGTTAATAAAAGGACAGGTAATGTTTGTCACACTGTTGTGCACACAGCACACTCATTTGTTTCAATTCGTCAGTTCCCACAAGACACCTTACCACCATGTACATAATAATGGAAGAGGACGGTTTCTTTCTTCTCTGGCAACAGTCAAGAGAGAATTTTGTGTCTGTCCAAACAACCAGTGGATACCCTGTCCCCTCCAACCAATGCCTCAATTCTTCCATTGCCAGCTAAATAGAGAGCAATTCCTGTTTACCAAAATCATAGTTTCCTTCTGGAGCACACAGATGTATTTTACCTTCAGACTGCTGAGAAACCACAGCCCTGACCCCAGGATCCAAGGCATCCACCTCCATAATGAATGGTTGTGTGGTGGCCCACCAGAGGGCTCCACTCACAACCAGGTCGGGGGGAGGGGTTCTGTTGGTTGTTGGCGCAATGTGTCCAGTTGTAGTTTGGAGATGAATAAAGTCGGATGGGAAAGTTACAGCTCCTGTGTCGTCTGAACACAGTTGGAGAGATCAGGCTGGAAAAGGATCCAGCATTGCTGGGATCCAATACCAAGTAAAATTCAGGCTGGTATCGATACCAATACTTTGCATAAGTACAACGTTTTCGATAGAGAGTTGTTGGCATTGGTCAGAGGGCGCCAGTCTCCGGCAGCCTCGCCTCTGTCAGTGCGCTCCAGGGCAGCTGTGGCTACAACACCAGTGTGTGAATGGGTGGATGGCTGTATGTAGTCTAAAGCGCTTTGGGGTCCATAGGGACTAAGTGCGCTATACAAATTCAGGTCATTTACCATTTGCGTAAAAACTTGATGTGTTTGGTAAATAAAAATGAAAAGTAGTGTATTTCAAACCGTATTCGGAAACACAATGACTACAAGACATCAGACTATTGTTCTTCTTGTTTAATTATGAAGAACTCACACAAGAAGTAAAAAAAAAAAAAACAACAACAACAAAAAACCTGAAATCTATACCTACATTTTAAATATTCCCTTTCCATTCCGAAACAAATGTGACTGATTGAAAATAGTAAAGCTGAGAAAAAACATTATAGATACATGTCATTGTCTATTCTAGTTTTTTAAAGCATACAATGGCCGTTTTACTGTATATTTTATATATATACCAAGTCCATATAATAGACTGTAAATACTCTGCAATTTGAACAAATGGGATTCTGCAGTTTTAAGAATGCGGCGAATTCCCGTTATTTGAACACAAAGTCTCTCCTCCTCCTCCAGTTCGCCTCATCATATTCTGTTACAATTTATTTTTGTTTGTGTTTGACAAGGTTTGTGGCCTTGCACATGTGTCACAAACCGCGTCTTTGCTTTTTGTGGAGCTCAAATAGCCCCATACGCAACTCTGCTTATGATAGAAAACTGAACTAGCGCGCACACGTGAGCCGTGATGCATTTATACAGTCGTATTTCCCAACTCACTGTGATAGGCAGAAGAAGTAGTTCCTATTCAGACAATCCAATAATATAGTTGCTTTCCACTGTGTTCTTGTAAATTATAAGTTACAAATTTACCCTAAATTATCGATTATGTAAAACGAAAGTCGATTCTGGAACATAAATGTCTGGTATCGGAAGAACCAATATTTCAGTATCAATGCGCACAATGTGACCATTCAAAGCACCCGTACTATAATCGCATGACAGCATCCGAACGGGTTGTTTCGACAGTGTTGCAAACAATGGTAAACTTTAATGCAGATTTTTGCTAGAAAAGGGGAATTATATAGCTAGAGCTGTCGACGAAAAGCTCCACATGGCAGGTAGTAGACTAGAGAGATTTGGAACGGTATTCACAAGGTAAGACCAATGTTTACGCTTTTTATTCAAGTAATGATGAAGCTAATGTGGCTTTTAGCCGTATCCACAATGTCGATGATGGTGATACTATTTCCGGCACTATAAAGAGTCGTTAGTTGGTGCTAGCCTTGGGCAGTAATACGTGTTTTATTCGGGCAACACATGGGTTTACAACTATTAAAATAATTTAATTAATTTAGAAACATTAGTCACGGGAACTGTCATGATAAAGGCAATTGCTATCATATGTAACCCCCCCCCCCAAAAAAAAGCGAGAACGTACTGGAGGTTAAAGGTTTTTAAAAAAGGGGCGATGTGATGACGTCATCGGCATGCGACCAGTTTTGCGACATTGAAAGCTCTGTTCTCTATCTGATGCGCCGAAACAGCGCTTGCTGGATCCTGATAAATATTGCAAATACGTGTACCTAGTTAGCGTTAAAATTCTTACAAACATATTTATTACATTCTTGAAATAATGTGATCATTAAATAATAATGTGGGAGTTTGAGTATTTTAACAAATAAATAACAAACAAGCAAAATAACAAATACAAATAAATAAATGAAGACAGAAAGGGAGACAAAATATGGAGATTTGAAACAGGGATGTGTGTGTCAAAAATAGGTCAGCTGTTCAGGAGTCTGATGGCAGTGGGTAACAAGGAGTTGTTGAGTCTGGATGTTCTGGATCTCTCACTTCTGAACCTCCGCCCCGAGGGCAGAAGTGTGAAAAGTCTGTGTTGGGGGTGTGTGGAGTCTTTGAGGACGGAGGCAGCTCTCCTCTGGACTCTGCGATGGTAGATGCTCTGCAGAGAGGACAGCGAAGTCCTGATGATCTTCTCCGCAGTTGTTATCACTCTCTGCAGGCATTTGTGGTCCATAGCAGTAGTGCTGCCATACCATGCAATGATGCAGCTGGTCAGTATGCTCTCTACAATGCAGCTGTAGAACCTGCTGAGGATCTTGGCCAACATACCAAAATTCCTCAGCCTTCTCAGGAAATACAGCCGCTGCTGAGCATTCTTGACCAGCTGTGTGGTGTTCAGTGACCAGGTGAGGTCCTCAGAGATGTAGACGCCCAGGTACCTAAAGCTGCTCACCCTCTCCACTTCAAGGCCCTGGATAAACAGCGGCTGGTGAGGCCTCCTCTTCTTCCCCGTGTCCACTATTATCTCCTTTGTCTAATCAGTGTTGAGTGTGAGGTTGTTGTCCTCACACCATGACACCAGACCGGTGTCTCTCCTGTAAGCCGCTTCGTCCCCCCCAGTGATGCGACTGATCACTGCAGTGTTGTCTGCGAACTTCAAAATTATGTTACTTTGTTGGAGGTGACAAAGTCGTGGGTGTACAGGGTGTAGAGAATGAGACTGAGGACGCAACCTTGTGGAATGCCAGTGTTTGTACTAATGCTGGCTTTAGTCCTGTTGCCAATCCTGATGGACTGGGGCCTGCCAGTCAAAGTCCTGTAGCCAGTCACAAGCAGCAAACATTAAAAATCATGGGATGTGAGAGATGACTTGGTAAAAAATATCTGACTTTATTTTATTTTATTTTTAAAGCATAAACAACTTGTGCAAAAAGAGTTTCAGTATTAGAAGTTGCAATGCCATCCTTTGTAAAGCATTCTCCTGTACAGTTAATGATAAGGAATTGTGTGTTTTTACATTATCAACAGGGTTAGAGACCTGATACGCTCTGGAGTCATAAAGCCAAAGGAAAAACCTCTCTGGTATGATGTGTACAAGACTTTTCCACCAAAGAGGGCCCCACTTCATGTGAAACCAGTTACCAGCCGTTCTGCTAAGAAACAGGAAATTGTGCCTGAAATCTTCTACAGTGAGGATAAAATTAGAAAGTAAGTTTATGGCACACTCATGGCAACGAAAATAACTTTTTTCCTATATCTGAAAGCTCCTTTATAAATATTGTGAAAACGGCACCTTAGCACACACATAATATACATTTCTGGCTTTATCAGTCTCTCAGATTGATAGCATTCTGTCATTTAAAAGTTAAAAGAGCATCTAAGAGACTGGTATTCAGATACTCTATTTGAATTCTTTGAAAATAAGTTTCAGTTCACAGTAACAACATGCAAAGTATTATACTTCATACA
Organism: Neolamprologus brichardi; assembly: GCF_056152115.1. Taxonomy (NCBI): domain Eukaryota; kingdom Metazoa; phylum Chordata; class Actinopteri; order Cichliformes; family Cichlidae; genus Neolamprologus; species Neolamprologus brichardi. Next base: position 38,004,303 of record NC_142104.1, on the reverse strand, counting down.
TTATCCTGAAATGCATGTTACATTATTCCATATGCAACTTGGACCACAGGCTAGGTTCATTTATATTATTATAATTAAAAATTTATTTCATTTTGATTATATATAGCTCCTTCAAGTGCTAGATGAGCCAGTTCACTGAAGATTGATAAGTCATCAAATTATGCAACAAGAAAGGGAAAAAAATCACCTGAAACATTGCTAATACCTACATGTTGCCTTTTGAATGGGCGCTGTAAAAAAGAAGAAAAAAAAACTCTGTTCTGTAAAATAAAATGTTAAATGTCTCGACTGAGAGAGGAGAAATGAATGGTTATTTGTCACAAAAAATGAATATGAATATGCCATATGTCCACTTTGTTTCCTAAATAAATAGCACTACACAGAAATGGGAGAAATATTCTTCAGATGTTAACCCAGATTTTTTTTTCTTATATAAATACAGGATTATAGACAAAATACATGTAGTTTGCATATTCTTCCTTTTTTTTCTACCAAAACCATAATTCTGATCAGCACAGAGTGGACACATGTTTTGGGGATTTAGTCTTGGTTTGGAACAATTTTACATTTTAAACGGTGATAAATAAGTGTTGATACTAAGTGAAATATTTTTGTAGGCTTCACTAACTTCTATCTTGTGTTGTTTTTGTTTTTTTTGTTTGATTTTTGTTTTTGCTAGGGGATTCTATGAGCAGTATGGGAGAGGTTTGCGGGCTCTTGATCTCTCCAAATCAAACTTTGTTTCTACATGTCAGAGGTATGTTTGACTGTGTTCAGAATAGGGCTGGGCGATATGACCTAAAATCCATATCACGGTATAATTTGAAGCATATGCGGTAACGATATATATCACGGTATATTCTTTTCTTCTGTATAACGTATTTTACACACTATAAGGCACACTTAAAATCTTTTAATTTTCTCAAAAATTGACAGTGCGCCTTATGTGTGACTTCTGGTTGCGCTTACTGACCTCAAACCGATTTTATGCAGTACATGGCGCGCAGAAATCTGTCAAAAATGCTTTAGTACGACGTGCAGCTTCATAGTAGTAAGCTATGAAGCCACACCGCTTGATGGATTGCCGGAGCATTACGGCTGCTGTAGTCAGGAGCCTCACGGAGGAATCTGGGTCCAAAACTCCATCTACTTCAGGTCCCAAAGTCAAACGAACACTGCGGCATCACTGAGAGTTAAAAAAGTGTCTAAATTCTTTCATCTTTAATAAAATGATCAGCGTTGCTGCTTTACCAGGTGTAACGATTAAGTTTAACATCCAGGCATCCATGAAAACAGAATTTATTAAATTCAACAGAGTTAGAAGTTAGCAGGAAGTTAGCTCGCTAGTTTCCACCTAAACATGATATAGCATGTTCTGACTGAGAGATTTCTGAAAAAATTAAAAAGTACAGCTCTGCTATCACTTCCAACATAAATGAAGACAGAAAACTAAACAGCAGTGACGTTTGTAGGGTTACTGAAGTTGAGCTACCTGGTATATAATGTTGTGCTACGTGATTGCTAGCAAAACAGCTACGTTAGCATAACATTAGCACAGTGAAGCTGAAGGATGGCCGCTAACTTTTTTCCACTCGATAAAAGTTAACGTGAGGGTTTCTGGTGGTCAGGGACAAATGCAATTGCATGGCAGGATGTTATAAACAGACCAAACTTCAGTCAGGAGAACAACTGAGATAATCCATCCACAATACGAGGTTAGTCATTAATATACTGCAACTACATGGGAATAGAGCAGCTGCGAGAGAATTTAACATTAATCAATGGTAGGGAAGTGGAGGAAGCGCAGTTTTTGGCTTTCCCCATCTTCCAAAAGTGCTTCGTCTCTTTGCTATTACTGTCGCCCGGCATAATTTGCAGATGATGATGTTGTTTGTAGCCGCTGCAATGCTTTCGACCCAAATAGCCGCAGCTTGATGACACCATCAACATGCGCTATCGCGGTAGAGCGGTATAATCAAAATCTCTACCGTTGGCCAAATTTATATCGTTTTTACCGTATACCGTTTATACCGCCCACCCCTAGTTCAGAATAACACACACAGTACTCCAGTCTTTCTGAAAACCTTTTAAAATTTGTCTCTGGATATTAGATGCTTTTAAACTCATTTTCAATCTAGTACTTGCATTTTTGTTTAGCAATTTATCAATAATCTATGACTCATTCAAGTAGCGCTTGGTGACAAATGGTTCATGGCCAGTAGAAATTCGACATCCATGTTTTGACAGAGAACACAACAAACCAATGATAATGAAAATAGCACAATGCCAAAGCAACCATGTAGTTGGAATAAAGTTTGATCACATCATGTTAGGTTGATACACAGATCTTAGAAGGGGGGCAGCCACCAGCAGAGCATGTGTTAAAGCTTAGGCTACTGCAGTTGTACACATCAGTACATTAGGAATGTGAGGACAATAAAAGACAAAATGACAACAGAAACTTTTAAGGAATACTTGAGTGACGTTACTGAATATGAGACCCCCACAAACAAGGCTCAAAGACAAGGACATTGTTGAAAAGAAGGGTCAGAGGAATTCAGTAGTGTGAAGAACCAGTTTTAGCATACATTGCAACTGTGTCAAAAGCAAATGGAAGTAATGCCATGAATCATTTTTACTACACATACACCTACCATTCGTAAGTTAAGTTAAATCTATGAAAAATGTAACGATAACAGTTTGACAGGCAATTTTCACACTCTTCCTCTTATCTTTTTAATCCCGCAGGTTTGTTGACAAGTACAGAGAGTTAGAAAGCCATGGCATGCTGGATAACTCCTCTTTGTTTGAAGAGACTGGGAAGGCTTTACTTAAAGAAGGCATCATCCTGAGAAGGCGAGGAGCTCCTCCTGTAAGACTCTTGTTATAATTATTACTTTGGGTTCCTACAAAAATGTTGTTTGTCCTGTTTTGACATGGTCACATTTTTGCAAGCTGCAAACTATGTTATGCCAGTCAGCTAAATTATGTAGTCGTGTGAAAACGAAAGGTTTCACTAAAGAAAAAGGTGCCAAGTACATTCAAAGATTCCTCTAACCAATCAAAAGTTTGGTCATACCATCTCATTTAATAGTTTTTCTTTATTTTTACCACTTTTACATTTTAGAAACATACTAAAGAAATCAAATATATGAAGCAAGATATATAGAATTATGGAGCAAAGGGGAAAAAAGATAAATAACTCTAAATATATGGTATATTTTAGATTCCTGAAAGTAGCCACTCTTTGTTGGCATTGCTGCAAACCCCTGGCATTTTCTCAATGAGCTTCATGATGTAGTCACCTGAAATGGTTTTCGCTTCACAGATGTGCCTTGTCAGTGTTCATTTTTGGAATTTCTTGCCTTCTTAATGGGGTTGGGATAATCAGTTGTGTTGTGCAGAGGTCAGGGTCGTACACAGCTCAGAGCCCTATTTGACAACTGTTAGCTGATTGGTTCTTTCCATAATATGAATTCTAAGTAAAGAGAAATGACAGTCCATCATAACTTTTAAGAACTGAAGGTCAGTCAGTCTGGAAAATTGCTAAAACTTTGAACGTGTCCCCAAGTGCAGTCGCAAAAGCCATCAAGCGCTACGACAAAACTGGCTCACATAAGGACCGCCCCAGGAAAGGACAACCAAGAGTCACCTCTGCTGCTGAGGATAAATTAATCAGAGTCAAACGTCACTGTCTCATCTGCTGTTCACAATATTAAATGGTGATCTTAAAGAGGTTATGGACAATTTTGTCCATGCTTGGTGAAAAAAAATGCTTAGGAGCCCCTGAAATGATACCCAGGAAGTGACTACAAGAAGAGGGTGAAAGATTGTCTGAAGCAGTTACAACAAGACAAACCCCTCGACCAGACCTCCTACCACAGGCTACACCCAGGGGAAGCTACACCAAGTCTGTATTGTTTACTGAAGAAGGATAAACAGGGTGTGCCTTTAAGACCAATTGTCTGTATGATCAGCTGGGTCACCTATAAAATCACAATGTTTCTGGCTTCGATCCTCAACCCATTGGTAGGCAGCTCTGAACACCACATCCAGAACAGTTTGGATTTTGTTGAGAAGGTGAGAGATGTCACTATGGAGGCAGATTAAACAATGGTCTCACATGTTACATCTCTCTTACTTGTGTTCCATTCAGTGAAGCAGTGGGGATAGTTTGTCAGAGATTATGGGATGACCACTGTCAGCACTGGCCAAGTGTGTTTGCTCTTGCAACTGTGTCTTCATTCCATATAATTCATGTATACGGGTCAATGCTACAGCAGAAAAATGGGTGTGCAATGGTTTCCCGAGTGGGTTCTCCTTGACTCCCTGCTCAAACCAGCGTTCGTCCCTGTTTAGCCAGAGGTTGTTTGGTTTCCCCAATGTCTAAATCATATCAATTCTTCTGGCACTGGCAATGGGAGACCCAATCCTTGGGGTAGACCAATCTTTGGCACAGCGTATTTTGGTGTTTAAAAGCCACTAGACACGGTGTTTAGAATAAATGCGTCTTAAGTGTTTCGATACTTTTTCTCCTGTGAAAAAGGCCTAACCCAGGGATTTCTCTGGATGAAGGGAAAGTGAGGGGAAGTTTTACTCATTTTTTTGTTTCAGAAATGCGCTTTCAATGTTTTTCAAAATGTCTGAAATTATTTTCTTTGACTATTTCTTGTCATAAATTACTATAGCCACTTTTTCTTAAACCAGCAACTTTGTCAGGTAATGGATTCAATTCATTTTATTCTTCACCTCAGAACTCACCTCGAAAAGGGAAAAAGTTTGCTTGCTTTTTTGCTTTTATTAAAAAATAAAAACAAAAATATAACTTGTACACAAGTATTCACAGCTTTGCTCAATACTTTGTTGAAGCACCCTTGGAAACAATCACAGTATGACGTATGATGCTACAAGCTTGTCACACCTATTTTGGGTGTCACATAAATACTTTTTTTTTTTTTTTCGTGAGAGAGAGAGAGAGAGAGAGAGAGAGAATAAATCTGGTTACTAATTCACAACAAGTAAAAGCACAGTTTTGTTTTGATTATTGCATATTATCATTGTGTTGCTTTTATTCTGCAGGTTTTGGCCGAGTCCAGGGATCCTGTGCTTGGCCTGAAACTGATAGACATGTTGGCAGAGCAGCAGTCCGCTGGGACTGACACAACGAAGACAACAGAAGATAAAAATTCATAGATCACAGTAGCTCAAGAATCATTTGAACTGCATATTTTCTCTCTTACCAGCTGTTATGATCAATTTATTTCTGTTTTTGCGCTGACTCTGACACCCAACAATTATGTCTGTTTTTGATTTCTTGAAAGCCCATCGCACACTGCACCAGCATGTTGCCATTAAAGATTCATAAATCATATGTCAGTGCAGGTGAAAAGTTACAACAACAAAAAACAGAAAAGAATGTTATATAAGTATTTGGAGGTCTTATGTCTGGCAATAAAACACATTGTTATAACATGTAGAATTGTTGTGAAATTACTGTAATAGTTTTGAACTTTTCTGATCTGAAATTTCCCAAGTTTTTTTAGTTTTTGTGGTTTGCACCTCATCTATCTTGCCTTCTTGCTGACCTGGAAATTAATTTCTGCGTAACATGTTGAATGATGCCTCAATACCTACAAGCATCACGTGGACAGAGGAGGAAGCGAGTATGCACAGGGTGTATCCTTTGCACAATAACTTTAAATATATAAAATAGTCTTACAGCTTGAATTTGGGAGAACTATGCCAACAGCTACTTTATCATATCTATAAGTTGTTTTGGTTGTTAAGATGATCAACTGCCTTTAAACTTTGGCCTTCATTTTGTGTGTGAGAGAAATGATCAAAAACAGTCTTTTGTAAGATGGTACTACACTGAGAATTTAATTAGTAGTCGCCCTTAAAATAAAGCATATCATCAGTTCAGTTATGCCAAAGAACACGAAATGTAGAGAAACAATGCAATAGTTTTAATGCAGCTGTGCCGTTCTTCTTTTGACATAATTTAGCTGCAACAAAAGGATGGCATTAACTGTTAACTGTTAACTCTGCCTGTTTCTTATGTCTTCTTTGCACCTTCCAAACCTCGAGGAGAGGGATAAGTTACAAGGAAAGAAATTGAGGATGTACAGACTGAAAAAGAGGAAAACAGTTTGAACTTCACGCACTCACTTGGCAGGACCTGTCTTTATTTGGGGATGTAGAATGTTTGTCCACTGTTTGTAAACTACTGCTGGTTTTAGCCTGATATAAACTCAATAGCCACTTTATTAGATATACCTGTTCAGCTTCTCAGTGAAAAACAGGGCTCTGTTGTCCTATTCTAGAAAACCAAAAAAAGCATTGGTTTGGGTACATGGATGACACCTGGGTGAAAATCAAATGTCAGGATGTACCACAAGTCACTGATCACGTGAAAATGGATAAACATCAGGTTGAGCAGGGGGAGAATATGAAAAATGACAAGCTAGCTTTTCCAAAAGTATTGGTAATATTTAAAAGTGCACGATGGTGCCATCTCTCGGTTCATTTTTAATTTCTATTTGCCAATTCGTCTGATTGGGACCTGATGAATGTAAAAACAAAGAATTACCAGATTTTTTTTACCTGATTTTTGTTCCTGAGAAAAAATAGATCCACATATGAGGACATTCATTTTAAATTTTGATAGAACAGTGGCAGTATAACGTCCTCGTAAGTGGGTACCAGGCCCAAAATGTGATGTCCACATAGGTGGATGCCAGGTCCTAGGAGGTTAATATCTGTGACTCAATGCTGATCCTCCCCTGCATTGCCAGCGATTTGGAGGACTGCCACCACCTCTGGTGTTGGTACCGGAGGAACTGCATCGACGTGGCTGAGAATTGCTCCATTCCGTAGTCGGGATCCATACCCAGTCTTGTCAACGATCTCACTGAGGGGGTTCAGACCTATGCAGAACAGCAGTGGGGGCAGAGCATCTTCTTGGTTGATCCCACACTTAATGGTGACTTGTGCTATTGGCTTGAAGTTGGCCTCTAGTGTTGTACGCCATTTCTCCATTGAGTTCCTGATGAAGGTTCTTAGGGTCCTGTTGAGCTTGTATAGGTCTAGGCATCCAGGATCCAGGTGTGGGGCATCGAGTCATAGGCCTTCTTCCACTGGTAAAGTTTCTGGGCTGCCTTTCCTCATAACAGCCATCCATCAAGATTTTCTCCATTTAAAGCAACGCATTATCAAGGATTGTAACATTGAAACCTTTTACTGAATGAATTTACCTTTCTCACTCACTATGTGTTAATAGACCTCTCTGCACTGAATCATACTTGTTATTAATCTCACAGTTCAATTCAATTTTATTTATATAGCGCCAAATCACAACAACAGTCGCCTCGAGGCGCTTTATATTGTACAGTAGATCATACAATAATAGATACAGAGAACAACCCGACAATCATATGACCCCCTATGAGCAAGCACTTTGGCGACAGTAGGAAGGAAAAACTCCCTTTTAACAGGAAGAAACCTCCGGCAATACCAGACTCAGGGAGGGACCGGGCCATCTGCTGTGACCGGTTGGGGTGAGAGAAGGAAAACTGGATAAAGACATGCTGTGGAAGAGAGACAAAGATTAATAATTGATATGATTCAATGCAGAGAGGTCTATTAATACATAGTGAGAGAGAAAGTTGACTGGAAAGGAAAAACTCAATGCATCATGGGAATCCCCCAGCAGCCTACATCTATTGCAGCATAACTAAGGGAGGATTCAGGGTCACCTGGTCCAGCCCTAACTATATGCTTTAGCAAAAAGGAAAGTTTGAAGCCTAATCTTAAAAGTAGAGATAGTGTCTGTCTCCCAAATCCAAACTGGAAGCTGGTTCCACAGAAGAGGGGCCTGAAAACTGAAGGCTCTGCCTCCCATTCTACTTATAAATACTCTAGGAACAACAAGTAGGCCTGCAGAGCGAGAGCGAAGTGCTCTGATAGGGTGATATGGTACTACAAGGTCATTAAGATAAGATTATTTGATTATTTAAGACCTTGTATTTGAGGAGCAGGATTTTGAATTCAATTCTGGATTTAACAGGAAGCGAATGAAGGGAAGCCAAAACAGGAGAAATCTGCTCTCTCTTTCTAGTCCCTGTCAGTACTCTTGCTGCAGCATTTTGGATTAGCTGAAGGCTTTTCAGGGAGTTTTTAGGACATCCTGATAATAATGAATTACAGTAGTCCAGCCAGAAGTAATAAATGCATGAACTAGTTATTCAGCATCACTCTGAGACAGGATGTTTCTAATTTTAGAGATGTTGCGCAAATGGAAGAACGCAGTCTTGCATATTTGTTTAATATGTACATTAAACACAGCATGTCTTTATCCTGTTTTCCTTCTCTCACCCCAACCGGTCGCAGCAGATGGCCGCCCCTCCCTGAGCCTGGTTCTGCCCGGCGTTTCTTCTTGTTAAAAGTGAGTTTTTCCTTCCCACTGTCGCCAAAGTGCTTGCTCATAGGGGGTCACATGACTGTTGGGTTTTTCTCTGTATCTATTATTGTACGATCTACTGTACAATATAAAGTGCCTTGAGGCGGCTGTTATTGTGATTTGGCGCTATATAAATAAAATTGAATTGAATTGAATTGAATTGAATTGAATTGTAATCAATCCAGGCAGTGCATAGGTTGGTCAGTCTAGTCTTGTAGTCTCAGCTGACTGCTCAGTCTACCAGTAGCTGGTATTGCCAATTCCTTTCTGTGCCCCGCTCATGTATTGAACCATGTGCAAGTTCATCTTAGCTCCTATGATGCCTGACAGGAGCATATAGTACTGAGGCAGTAGTAGTAGTAGTACGGAGGTCCTTGGGGATCAGGACCGTCCGGGCTTCGGTTAGCCATTCCGGGTGTCTCATCGACTAGCAGCTGGTTCTTTTGTGCTGCCAGAAGTTCACGGAGTGCAGTCAGCTTCTTCAGCCAGTAGGCATGAACTATGTCAGGGCCTGATGCTGTCCCACTCTTCATACTGGAGACCTTTTCTTGGATATCTGCCACTGTGATAATTACTGGACCCTGTTCAGGGAGGTCTGCTCTTTAGATCCACTAGCCACTGAGCATTGCCATTATGGGTTTCGTCCTTCTTAATGCTCTTCCAGTATTTCTCACTCTCCACCCTTTGTGGGGCTGTTCTCATATTGTTCCCTAGGATTCCCATTCATTTGCTATGGCGGTCACTTTTCTGACCGGGAACACCACAGATCTAACAAAGTTGATTAAAACACTCAAAATTCAACAAAAGAGGTGCTCATCACTTTTATATGTTCAAGTGCATAGTGTGGAGGATGTCATAAGGACTCGAGGTAATCGGATGTAAAACACAATATTTATGTGTTTTTTCATTTGTAAATCGGTCACGACAGGAAGGTTAATTATATCTATATTTATCTTAAGATAAGATAAGACAAGATAAGATAACCTTTATTAGTCCCATGCGTAGGAAATTTGTTTTTGTTACAGCAGTGGACAGTGCAAAGTTACATAGAAAAATTAGGGGGAAAAAGCCATTGGAATAAGATATCAATAAGATACTGTACACAACTGTACACAATAGAATAGAATAAGATAAAATACTATATACATTTGAATAAATGCTATATACAATTGAGTATAATACAACGATGCCAGAAAAGAGTATTGCACTTAGTGTGGATGTGTGTGTTTGATCAGCTGAAGTCTTTATTGTGGAGTCTGACAGCAGTGGGGAGGAAAGACCTGCGAAATCTCTCCGTCCCACATCGTGGGTGCCGCAGCCACTGAAGGAGCTGCTCAGTGCTGTCAGAGTCTCCTGCATGGGGTGGGAGATGTTGTCCAACAGGGATGGCAGCTTAGCCACCATTCTCCTGTCACTCACCACCTCCACTGGGTCCAGAGGGCATCCTAGAACAGAGCTGGTCCTTCTGATCAGCCTGTTCAGTCTCTACCTGTCCCCAGCAGAAATACTGCTGCCCCAGCAGACCACACCGTAAAAGATGGCTGAGGCCACCACAGAGTCATAGAAGGTCCTCAGGAGTGGGCCCTTCACTCCAAAAGACCTGAGTCTCCGCAGCAGGTACAGCCTGCTCTGCCCTTGCCTGTAGAAGGCGTCTGAATTATGAGTCCAGTCCAGTTTATAACATTTATCTATTGATAAATGTTTTATTACTTCATTTTATATGGGTTCTTGACTTTTGTTGTATGTATGCTGCTTTGACAACTCAACTTCCCTCAGGGATTAATGAAGTCTGTCTGATTCTGATTCTGATATATTTGTGTTGGACAAAGTGTGAACATTGAGACGAAATACCCTTTGTAAAAGCCCACACACTTCTTAACATTGTAAAACTATCGGCACAAACAGCACTGTAGAAAAATACAGGCAGCCAGTGTGTCTTTCTAACCAGTCAGAGAGCTCCTTAATTTGCATTAGTTTTTTTCTAGGGACCAAAAGAACTACAGAAATTCTAAATAGTTTAGCTAATCTGATAGGTAATCTGTTAGCTAATCCTAATTGATCTCAAAGCTATACATTAGCTAACATAACAAGCTAACAAGAAAGGGAAATGCAGTAAGGAAATGGTTTTGAAAATGAGAAGTGGAATTCCCATTTTAAATGTCAGAAATAAATCTGTATTCATGATTTAATTTTATTTATTATTTTCTCTTTTTAAATTGCATTTTCAAAAAGACTTTGAAAATCAGCTTTTTAATTAAAAATTAGAAAAATAAAAAATTAAGAGATTAATTTAGAATTTAGAATTTAAATGAATTTACTAACGTACTTTATTCTACAATTCATGATGAAAGCACAAAACTCTTTATTTCATGACTCATCTGGACTGCCACAGTACTTCAGTCCATGTTTGTCAGGAAGGGCATTTCGTCTAAAAAAAAGAAAATCAAGCATGTGAAGCTACCTTCTTTGGCAACCCACTGTCAAAAGGGAGCAGCTAAAAGTTCTTTTTTTAAATTTTAAAATTAAATTTCTACATGCAGCAACAAACTATTACACTGACCACAATTTTTAGGTGTTCCTGAGTTACGATAGTGAATTTCAATTCAGATGCATGTGTGTAATGCAGTAGTGCCTGAAGGCCCAAATTAGACAACCATTAGATATCGACATGAACTGTTGTGTGGAATGTAGGGTTTAATTGTGCACCCAAATGCAGGACACTGAAGACAGAAGTAACATAAAGCAACATTTTATTTCTGGTGATTGCCAAGGTTTACAAAGTACAAAAGGAACAAGTGACATTTCACTGGATAGTGCAACAGAAACATACTTAAATAAATACATATAAGGAGCAACACAAGGCAATCTATAACAATTCTAAGAAGCCCACTGACAATGCAGATTACAGCCCCCTCAACATTCACCTACTATACACTCCAATAATAAAAATCTACACACGCTTTAAAGCCAAAGTGGAGCAAAGTTGTACATACAGATTTAAATTAGCATTAGCAATTCACCAAATTTCAAATTTTTAACTTTTTATACATGTCTTTGTGAAACTTGCAACTGTCAGTTGTATATATTGATTGAATCATTTGCATTGTGATTTTTTTTCATAGTTTTTGAACTCTTGGATCTCAAAATGTTAAAATAATAAAGTTTTAGATACAAGATACTGCAAATGAAATTTCCCTGGTCCAGTTATGAGTTATTACATGTCTAGTAATATCATTCCATGACTCCAGGTTTCCAAACAAAGTGTTCTTTGCATAATGATGTACTTTTGGTGTTTAAGAGGTATTAGCTGGGTTACTTTAGAGCACTAGATTTCACAATAGCTAAAACTAATAGTAGAGCCCCACACAGAAAGTCCCTCCCATAATATATTCAATTATTTAAATGAAAAGCAATTTTTAAAAAAGGGGTACGCTAGGCCTTAATTCCCTTTTCAGTCTGTTTTTTTTTTTTTTTTTTTTTTACAAAGATAATACAAATACAAAAAATTTCTCTCTCATAGCCAAGACTTCCTAGTCCATCCCAGCCTGGCCATATTAGCCAGTTTAACTTTTACTTTGTCTTTGCTGTCTGGACTTCTCTTGGAGGTGCATTCCACAGTTGAGTCTGTTTCAAACGAGATAGCTGGGGCATGTCCAAGTAGGCTTCCTTTCTTTTCCTGGGCCATGGTTGCTTGAGTCTGCAGAAACACCTGACCCCTCACAGAATGCCTGAGTTGCAGCATCAGGGGGTTATGGTTTGAGTATAATTTGACAGGATTCTGCTCTTGACGACAGCAGGTGGAGCAAGCTGAGCAGAGTATGCGAAAAATATAAATCCACCCCAGGTAGTGGAGCTCTGCAATGTTAAGGATGAAACAGCCCAAGCTGATGCTGAACATAAAGTTCAGGAAGATGGTCTTCTCAGTGGCACGTGATACAAAGCAGTCTGTACGAGTAGGGCAAGGATACGAGTCACAGCGATACAGGTGAGGCACTTCAAACCCAAACAAGAAGTACTGGCCGACCAGGAAGGTGATCTCCAGTACAGATCGTAGTAATACATGAAGAATGTAAATAAGAAGAACCTGGTTGGACTGCTGGGTGGGGTCCTCTCCCATTTCATCATAAGCTTCTTCCAGAAGGCTTTTCTTTACATCTTCCCTCTCACTTGTATTCCATTCCCCACTGTAATGAGGGTAGTAAGTGGGGATGTTGACCTTTAGTGCTTCCATGCCATCTTTCCTAATTTCCCCGGACCTTTGTTTGGGAACTCTCTGGGATAGCAGCTGTGTCCTCTGGCCATCAAGCTTCTCATCCTTGGCAATCTTATGCAGTACAAAAACTATGTAGAAAATAGATGGAGTAGAGACGAGTACAATTTGGAAGACCCAGAACCGTAGATGTGAAACAGGAGCAAATGTGTCATAACAGACGTTGTTGCATCCAGGCTGTTGGGTGTTACAGGTGAATTTGGACTGCTCGTCACTGTAGACAGCATCACCCACCAAGGCTACCAGCAGAATACGGAAAATGAGCAGCATAGTGAGCCAGATCTTGCCTATCACTGTAGAGTGGTTCTGGACCTCAGACAGAAAGCGACCAAGTATGGACCAGTCACCCATGGCTTAATCTTAGACAGAAAGTAAAAGGGGCTATTAATAATAGGACAACTTAGGGTGTACTCAGACTAGGCTCAACTGACTGAAGTAATATATACTAGCTTAAACCTATTGCCAATTTCTTGGTAAAATGATAAGCAGTAATATTATTCACTGATGAAGACTCTGATATGTAGCTGAAAACTCTGGAAAATATATTAACTTATATTAACTCACTACTGTATATATTACATTATAATATATTATATATTACATTTTAAATACAATATATATACAATAAAGCATTTGCCATGTAAAAACACTTTTTTGTTATCACTTAATTAAAATATATAAATATATTTGTTACAGTCAAGTTTGTTGAAGCATCTCAGGATCACAATTATGCTTTTAGAAACATCTAATTGTTTTAGAGAGCAGAAAGAGACCTTTCAACAGTTCTGAGTGGTTTGTCACTGTAACTAAGTTCATTTATTGAAAACTGCATTTAGGTACAAATTTGAAGAACTTACACTTAAATATGAAAATATCTAAATACGTCTTAAATATGTACTTAATGTGTTAATTTCTACTTCTGCTGCACTTCATTTCAGAGGGAAATGTTGTACATTTCTCTTGTAACATGGTCGACTACAGTGCAGCCTATATAGTAACTCACCTTCATAAACTCATCTCCATATTTGCTGTGGGAAATGGCTTTGTGTGTTTCACAATTGGTCAGCCAATCGCTGCCATTGGCTTGAGTTAATTGAGGGCAGGTGTATCTGACTGTACTCATAATCTACACTGTTTATATTCCACACTGAAAACAGTGCTGTCATATTTTTCTTTCTGCAGGTATGTGCCCCAGACTCAAGATGGTTTAGATTAAAACAGTTTATAGTAAGCATTTGCTGTTATTCTGTGAAATATATAATTAATATTGGTGACTGTCAGCCTATTACGTACAGGGTGTTGAGTCTGGGGGGACAACTGCTGTTCCCTGTTGAAATTTGGACTGTATTTTTTATTCTGTTTTGCAAGTGGGACACTGAACTGTTTCATTCCCCAACTTTTATGTGATGAATATAGTACCTGGGAGTATTTTTCATTGATCTCAGTGATGTGACTATTGTTTTATATTTTACAATTTTCTGTCTATCATCTTTGCTCTTACCTGCGGCTGTCAAACCTAGAATCTTTGTATAAAACTCTCAGTTTTATTAGTTTAGGGCTAGGGTTAGGGTTTTTTGGAAATTAAAATGTACAAACAGACAAAAATTTAAAATAAAATCAAATGGCCAAAGGTTTTTGTTTTATCTGTTTTACATCTTCACCCAAAACACTTTTACTTGTCAAAATATAGGACTGGTTCATTCAGCGTATTCAGCAGCTTACCCACATTACTGATCATGCATGCTCAGGCAAATCAATAAAGCATTATAGCAAATGAAGTATTGTGAAACCTAATGTCTGACACTGGTAATATTATTGTTGTATAGTAATGGTGCCCCCCCCCCCCCCCCCCTCTTCAAAAGAAATATATCAAGAGGTCCATTCTCAACCCTAAAACAGTGGATTTTACAGGAACTCATTTCAGTTTTCTTTTGTATCTTATTTTTTTTTTTACAGTATTTAGCTCATTATCGTTATTGTAGAAAAAGCTATTTACATATTTATCTTAACTCTGATGGTGGTTATTTTTTTCTAAAATGTTTCAATTATTTATAATCTACTGAAAGGTCTCACTGAAAATCTTTATATGAATAACAACAAATCATATAGAGAAAACTTTACCTTAGGATACCCAAATTTTGGTCATTTTCAATTTTCTTCCTGGACAATAACATACTTTGTAGTGCATTTTTAGTAGACTCAGAGAAGTGTTAAAAAATACAACCATGAAAAAGCAGCATTTGAACTCAATAGAATCCCATTTGAACTCACCTAACCTTAAGGTTTGCAGCATAAATCCTCATAATGTAGCCTTTACTGCACCATTTGCATGGCTATTTTTGATTTAAAATGTTGATGAATTGAATCCCGCTGAGTGTGGAAAGAGAGAATAGACCGATCACACACATTAAGCCAGTCTATCTGAAGCTGACATTGTGCTATTTTACAAAAAGGCTGGCAATGTACAATACAACAAAGCACAATGAGTGGGCTCATTTTCTGAACACCCGGGAACTGTAAAACAAAAAGCATATGGAACAGGCTGGAAAGTAAACATAATGCAGGTCTTTGCAAAGGCTCCGCTTGAACCACCTCGAACAGTACAAGTTACAGACAAATTTTGTTACTTTCTAGACTATAGCAGGTTTCAGCTGGAGTCAGTATGTTCACATCTGTTGTATCCTTTGATAGCATGCAGCAGCGGAGTTCAAAAGGGAAAAAAATGTTTTGGTTTTTGCATATGTAATCAAGTCCCAGACTCTGTAGATCATAACACAGACTCTCTTCTCTTGTCACAAGGGAAAAGAGCAGCAGAAATAATTGTGCTGGAGAAGTGTTCAGGAGCAGCTTCTCCGATGAATTATGTCTTGTTCTCAAATTTGTTACTAACTTATGATTTTATACCGATTTAGAAAAAGCCTGATTTAGCTTCAGCAAAGCAGGATAAAACTAAAACACCCAGTTAGCTAAATGTGAACAACATCATAAATCAAAGTAAAATAAAATGAACTGAGTACATTTATTCAAAAATAATTGATAAGTGACCTTATAGCTAATAAAACGGAAGATTGCCTGATTTAAATTTGGCTGATTTGTTGGTGAGGTGGTCAGCACTGCTGCCTCACATGAAAATCCTGGGTTTGGATCTATTGGGCTGTTTCTGCTTTCACTGCTCTGAGACCGGTTACTCTCTGTGAGTTCTGTGAAAAAAGCTAAACATGTAAGTGAGCATTCTGTGATTTATTATAGTAAATCACAGAATGACTTAAGTTCTGTATATACGTTACACAGTAAGTTCAGATCTGGAAAATTATGAATTTTGTATCGCTTTTTCGCAACACTCTTGGACTTTAATGGCCTTTCGAGTGCAGTGCAAAGAACTTGTATAAGTTTTTAGCATTTGGCAAGTAAATGGTTGATTAATTAGAGGAATTTGTGCCGTGTTTGATTTCAGACTCAACTATCAATTTTGGATTAAAGGCCTTTACACACTGAGCGTGTAACAAAAAAACAACATGAACTTCCAAATTTTTTGGATCTGAATCCGTCGCTGAATGTTGCGCTTTTGTGAAAAGTTGATCCTCAGAAAACGCACTGTGAAAAAAAGAATGAAGTCAACATCAATCAAGATGAGTTGGTCCTGATGCTTGTAAACAAGAAAAGCTAGAAATGAAGATTCTGGGTTCACTCAATTCCCAAGTGAGTGAATTACCTACTTCACTCACTTGGGAATTTTTTAGGAATAAAAAGAAAATTGCCCTCAACATCTATCAGAACTAGCTTTACTGACCAAGAATATGTGTAGATATTTATGGTCAGTAAAGCTGATACTGGCCTGGTTACTTATTAGTTCTCAATGTAACATAATAGAAAACAGACAATATTTACAATAGAAACATATATTGCATATTTATGTTTATGGAGCAGTTGTGCAGGGGGCAGAGATATTGGATTAAATTATGGAATAAATAGGGGATAGATAACTTGTTATTTGTTACTATTAACAGTACATATAAAGACTGACTAACTGAGAGAGAAGGAGAGAGAGATATAACGAAATAGTACATACAGCACAGTTTGATTCAGCAGCACATATGTTACATGTTTAAGTACATCTGTCTTGTAACATTTTTTTCAGTCTCTAGTAACAAAATATATGTGAACTATATGAAAGGGGAAATGTTTAAAGTAAAGTTTAAAAAAAGTATATTGGACTTGATTTAGTCCTTGGGGTTACAGGAAGTTGTCGCTGCCATATTTAGCTGCTTTGTTGTAGATTCCTTATAGGCTTCCTTCAGATTTTAGCCCAAGTGTTGCAATGGAACCGAGCTGGAGTACGTTTTTATTTCAAGTAAGTGGCACAGTCTCCATAAACGTTTGCCATAAAGCGTAAATATTGTTTGCTAAATGGGTTTTATCCGTTTCTGAAATTACTAAGAGTTAGCCAAGAAAAACAAAGGTGTTAGCGATACCCTGCTAGATAGCTCCGCTGAGTGGTTTCCTGTAACGAACTGCTAACTAGCTTTGTCGAGAGCTCCGGACTTTGTGTTGCCAACTTAGATACGGTATAGTCTTGGTATCAGTTAAATAGCCAGAAATCTGTGTCGGTTCATGATTTGCAATTTGTACCATTTACAGCTTAATGTGACTATAAAGCATTATGTGACTATAAAGCTAATTTGTAGCTCGGATGTTGGTGATGCGCGCGCTAGCAAATTAGCTTTAAGCAAAGCTTTTGCTATTGTATATAGGTAAGCTAAGCTAATAGGCTAACGGATTCGCTAACCACACACTTTTCCCGTGTGCACCGTGGCTATTGCAATAGTACAGAGGGTTAACAAAGCAAGAAAGCGGTGGGGAGCTTAAGCTCTTGACTGGCCCCGTTAACAAGAAGTTAGCTAACCCTAGCACTATAACTAAGGGGCTACTTAGCACGCTAAGAGAAGTGATTAAATCACATTCAAGGCTCCAAACGTTACCCTTTATCTTATCATTAGCCACGACATACAAACTAGAAAAATAAACTATAAAGTCATCTGGTTCATTAGTTTTGTAAGTAAGTTCAGAATCAGAATCCATTCACATGCCGTTTGATCATTTAATCTTGTTTTGAGAAACGAAAAGGAGGTTGTAAATTGTATATAGTCTATATGCCGAATAAATTAAATTTTATGATATAATCCCATATTATAGAAGGTCCGTATTTAATTTTTGCTTAATTTTTACTGTCCGCAGTCAACTTTGTATCTGTTTAAGTATAACTGACACACACTATATTTTTTTTATAGTGTCTCATGTTCTCTGAACAACTGGTATTAAATCTACACTTTGTGTACATCTTAACTGCAAAACCTTAAGAAACCCTGCGCCATAACCTGATTTTTTTTTTCTAGTCTTTTCATGAGATCTGAATATAAACAGCAAGACAATATTTACCTGCATCGATATAAGATTTGTAGACATGCCAACAGTTTGTCAAATAGGAGTCTTACCATAATTAATCTATACATTGCATTAACAGTGGCAGTTGTACAATTTTTTTTCATTATCTTATTTAATGATGTTTAGCTTAGAAGATTTGAATTTTTTTTTTTTTTTTTTTTTTTTTTTTTTAGCAGCATGATAGAGCAGCTGGCAAGCAAGCTTTATTTGTCACATACACAATCATACAGAGAACAACACGTAGTGAAATGCTTTTGTCCGAGCTGCGGACAGGCTGCAGACGTAGGGCTTGGTTTTAGCATGGGTCTATCCAGGACCCTTACTGGATACTGGGAGGGAATCCCGCTCCAAAGGTGTGTAGTCTTACCACTACACTATCCAGCAGTCTACTCTACTTGTTGTTGCTCCGAAAGGAGGAATTTGGCCAACCCATGCCAATTGCTAAAATGCTAATACAAATGCGGTACTAAATAGTCATGATAAGTAAAGTGAGCCTTTGTGAATCAGTGAAATAGTCAAAGCAATTACGCTGCAGTTGTGCCAGGGTTTTAAATCAGTTCTACAGCCATCTTGACATGGACACCTGCTGGCCATTGTGGCTATGATCACATATTGAAAATTATATTTGGTGAGCATTGCAAAATTCTAAACAAAGCTATATACTACACCAGGGTTGCAGCAGAAGTCGCCTGACATTCGTTCACACCACAACAAAATCACATCAACATAAAAAACATAAGCACGCAATATGCAGACACTTGCATCCTTCATTGCACTTTGTTCTTTGCTTTTAGTTCTTATTAGCTAACATTTACACACATACTCTGAGGGATGCATCGGAGACCAACTTTGGGTTAGTAACTTTCCCAAGGATATTTGGCATGCAGACTGTAGGAGCCAGGCATCATTGATGACCGGCTCTACCTCCTGAGCTACAGCCACCACCACCACCCCCCCAAACTTGGCAACCTGTTGGTCATGTTGAGAAATCTGATGGCTCGTAGAATAAAGATCATTTGAACCTGCTTTTTCAATATCAATAATTATGATCAATGTATGTTTTGGAACATTCCTTATACAGCACAGTAAGAAAAGTGTTCAAATATTGAAAGAGTTAAAATAGTTAAATAATGTAATGCCAATACTACCCCCTCGTATTGTGTTAATTCAGTGCATCCAGTTCATAAAATAAAATATTTTGAGAAAAGGTTGCTAATTTCTATTTTTTATTTTGATAAGTTTTGAGGATTTGAATGTTGCCTACTTTATTAGGTAAGTTAAGCATAGGCCACAGCAATCAGTGTGGAAGATGTTTGATGCTGATAATGCTTACAGAAATTTAAAATGAATAAGAAAAGTATCAATGGCTATATTTGTCATGTGTAAATGTTTGTATAGAAAAATATTAGTTTTCAAGTTGCTTTCAGGCTGGGTTGGTTTTCTGTGAGTTTGCAGTGTCATCAGGTTTTGCTCTACATTGTCAAAAACAGCCACGAAGCAGCAGGTAAGCCACCGGGATGAATTGCACCAAAATCTGAGTTAGCTGTAATCACATGATGTGGGGTTTTGGACTGCACTTTGGAACAGTGTTTCAAAACATCTGTGCTTTATAAGCTTGACACAGGGTCGAAATGTCAGTGTTGATGGTTCCTTCCTTTTTTGTAAAAAAAAAAAAAAACATGGCTGGGAGCGCCAGTGCGACCAGCCGTTCGAGTAAAAAAGAAAAAATCTCCGCAACTCTGAAAGTCTCTGTGTGGTCAACAACAGACACACATTATATCATATCATATTTTAAGTTAAAATTTCAGCTCAGCAAAGAACTTTAATCACAGGAACTTTTTCAGTACCATATTTTTTTGGACTGTAAGGCGCACTTAAAATACAGACTTCATACAAATGTGTCTTTATGTATGAATTCCGGTTGTGCTTACTGACCGCGAAATGATTTTATGTGGTAATCGGCACTCAAAAATCTGTCAAAATGTTTTAAGTACGACTTTGGTAAGCTTTGAAACCGCACCACTTGATGAGTTGTTCGCGCATTATGGCTACAGTAGTCTCACAGAGTCTCACAGAGTAATATGTACCGTGCCTCAACATAATATTACCGTTAGGGCTGGGACATATTATACCGTTCACGGTAATACCGGTACAATGATACACAACGATAAGAAAATAAAATGCGCAGTGCCTTTGTTTTCATACTCACATTGCCGAAAAAGCATGGCGGCAACGGAGAATGAGAAGGGGAAAAGTGGATTGTTGAGTGAAACAGATGACCCAGAATTGGTTTGTAAAAATGGTGCAACTTCAGTGATGTGAAACTAGTTTGGTGTTTGTCCGTCAGAAACAACACGGGAATAGAGCAGCTGTGATAGAATACAGCATTAATGAATCAATGGTACAGAAGTGCAGGAAGCAAGAAGAATGAGTTGAATAAAGTTGGACTTATCTGACTGCTTTGTTTCGCTTAATCTGCTGCGCACTTTATGGTCCGAAAAATACTTTTTTATTTGGCACACTGCAGTTTCATTTTGCAAAGCACCTCTTTTTAACTTCAGTGGATATTATACATGGTTATGCTTAGGGTATTTCAGCCCATTTCCACTAGAAATGCCTTTTGGTTAAACTTTGAGCAAGGAATTTGCATTTGCACATAAATGCACATTTAAAAAAACAGCTGCTTGTTTAAGTGAAAATAAATTGATGGTTTTTTTGCGCTAGTAAAGTTGTGGAGTTATATTTTGTATTTTGTCTCGCATTAATTATATCGTTAGTTATATTGTTATCGCAAATTTTCAAATGCATATAGTGATAAATATTTTTGGCCATATCTCCCTGCTCTAATTACTGTATTGTGTGTATGTAAGGACCCCAAAATGGCACCTTTTAAGAGACATGCTTACAAAGCGGATTTCAAACTCTTATCAGTCACGCATTAGAACATGGGAATAGAGCAGCTGCAAGAGAATTCAACATTAATGAATCAATGGTACGGAAGTGGAGGAAGCAAGAAGAATGAGTTGAGTAAAGTTTGACTTATCTGACTGTTTGGTTTTGCTTAATGCGCCTTATAATCCAGTGCACCTTATGATCCAAAAAATATGGTAACTTATCTTTCTTGTAAAAATGTGCTCCAAATAAAGAAGTTTGTTGACAAGATTGTTAGTTAATCATATACAAGTCAATATTGCCTGTATGGACAGCAATTTAGAAAAAAGAAAAAAAGTGTACATTTAAATCTACGGTGTTAAACGATGCAGTTGAAAAATTCGGGTGCACTTAAGAAAAAAAAGTTAGGCGCACCAGTGCAGGGCATGCAGTCTGACAACTAGGGCTGCCACAAACAATTATTTTGATAGTCGACTAGTCACCGATTATTTTTGCGATTAGTCGACTAATCAGATCATCATCCATTGGACGTAAAACGTACAGCTTATTGCACCAGCAGCATCTGCTCTTATATAACTATCATTAGCTTACAGCTTTAAGTGTTTAAGTTATGTGCTAACTAAAAATAAAGACAAGATGACAGTTTATTAAATTTTAATGAAATTTGCAGATTGTTTCGGTGAAGTTTAATAAACTCCTTGCTATCTAAAATATAACAGGACACCAGAGTAAATTCTCGAGCATCTCACACTTCTGATAATCAGCTGTCTGCTTGACGTTTATTCAGCTGTGTAAAAACTATAACTTTAATCTCAGCCAAACCGATTTACTCAGGAATAAATAAAATAGTGGAAAAAAAAAAAAAAACTAACATTTTTAAGTTATCTAAGTGACTTATATGTTTAACCTGAGTAGCGAAAGATGGCGGTGGGTTTGAAAGCGATTTGCCGGGAGTCCGCGGTTCTCAGCGGCTCTAGTGAGCCTTGCCCCCGGCTAGCTATCGAGCTAGTGGGTAACAGACGTCGGAGCGCTTTTGAAAATATGTGATGTCTTGATAAACTGAGCAGATATTTGAGGTTTACACAGCTACATTCTCGCCTGAAAATATGTTAAACGTTTATTTTGTGACCCAGAAAGAATAATAAGAGTAATATTAAAACTAACTAGCTGCCGCCATTGTTAGAAACTGAGCAGGGCTGCGCTATGAATTCTGGGACACTGCTTCTTCTTCGGGGTGTAACGGCAGCTGGCATCCTTGTACATGTAGTGCTGCCATCTTCTGTTTCAGTCCGTTATTACACTCTTAAATCCTACTACTTATTCCTGCGTCTTTTGTGATCTTACAAAGCTTCAAACGACGCGTCGACTATTAAATCAGTCGTCGACGATTTTGATAGTCGACGTAATCATGACTAGTCGACTAATTGTGGCAGCCCTACTGACAACATCACATTTTAGTACCTGCTCAGATTGCTTGGAACACCCATTCGAGCAGGTACTATTTTTGTACCTCGTACCAGGTACTATGACCTAATTGGAAAAACCTGAAACCTGTGGCAAATATGTACCAGTGACTGTAGAAAAGATTGCCGACTTGGTTGCACTTCTTCCCATTATACAAAAATGAAGCCAAAATGTCCTGTTTGTGGAAGCTGCCATGTTGCACTTTTGAAGCTTCAGTTTAATTATTTCATTTGTCATCTCATCCCATAAGTGCTGCAGATAATTACCAAAGCAGAAAATGTTTGTATCATCAGCAAATGGTACCATTTTTACCGCTTTGAACACTTTACAAATGTCATTAATGTATAAGTTTATGATTATGGGGCCTAAAACTCACCCCTGCAGTACAACACAAGCAGTGTCCATACATAAGGAGCAACAACCATTTAATTTCACAAACTCCTTCCTGTCTCTAAAAAAACTCCAACCCAATTTAAAATTACCCCCTGGTGTCCTTTATTTCAGTACAATGGCACATGTATGGCTTTAGTTTTTGTTTGTTTTCCCCCACATACTGTATTAATATGTCACCTTAAAAATCAGTAGTAGTAATAGTAGTAAAAAAGTATTTTACTGTGAAAACCACAAACATATTTAATGAACCTTTTACTCCTCAGCCGTAAAAGACTGATGGGGTTTTGTCGTCGCCCTACTAGGCAGGCGGCATGAGCACCCAAGTTTGTGAATGCGAAAACTCAAGAATGAAGTCACCTAGGTTTTTCACCATATGTCAGGGGTGGGCAACTCCAGGCCTCGAGGGCCAGTGTCCTGCAGGCTTTAGATATCACCCTGGATCAACACACCTGAATCACATGATTAGTTCATGTGTTGGATCAAGGACACATCTAAAACCTGCAGGACACCGGCCCTCGAGGCCTGGAGTTGCCCACCCCTGCCATTGCTGCATTTACTAAGTCGCAAATGAATTCGAATCTCGGTGACCTTGACCCTAAAGTTAAGGTTAGAAGTCACATTTTCTAAAAATCTCGTGAATGTGATAACTCGAGAACAAGGCAGCGTAGGATTTTGAAATTAATACAATAGGTATGTCTACAAGGAGGCTATAGGGTAGCACTGGTGGTCATCAGTATTTTTTATTTTTTGAAATTCTATTTATTAATGTTTTTTAATTTGTAGCATTTCTATGATCCTCATGACCGTTAGAGTAGATACACAGTACTTTCTTAACTTTACTAATCCTTGATGATATGTGTATCTATTAACATAATTTTCAAAGGTCCTCTTCTTGATTTTTATTTTGTTTTATTTTGTTATTACAGCAGGCCAATGAGGCTCTGCATCACCAACACCAAGTAGCTGGAAACAGCCTGTTGCCTCTTCTTAATTCTGGGACAGAGCCACCTGATCAGAAACCAGTGTTGCCAATCCCGTTGGACCAGAAACCACCTGTCAGTGCTACAGAACTTCTTAAAGACAATGTGGCTACTGGGGCTGTTGGAGGAGGTGGTGAAGTGGCTCCAGTTGCTGTGGTTAAAAAGGAACCTAAGTCAAAGACTCCCTTTATCTGTGGCTACTGCAACAAAGCTTTCCGGGACAGCTACCATCTACGGCGGCACGAGTCTTGCCACACTGGCGTTAAGATGGTGTCACGGCCTAAGAAGGCTCAGACTGCTCCTACCATGGTGCCACTCATATCCACTGTACCACGTGAGAATAGTGGAAATCCGTCATACATAACTACTGTAGCCACAGGTGTCCTGACTACAGCAACAACATCAGCATCCACAGGCACTAGCAGCATGACCCCAATGCAACACCAACAACTACAGAGCATCCCTAAAAAGCCTCCCAAGCCAGTGAAAAAGAACCATGGTTGTGACATGTGTGGTAAGGCCTTCAGAGATGTGTATCACCTCAATCGCCACAAGCTGTCACACTCAGACGAAAAGCCGTTTGAATGTCCCATCTGTCAGCAGAGGTTTAAAAGGAAGGATCGCATGACATACCATGTCCGCTCCCATGATGGGGGAGTTCACAAGCCCTACATCTGTTCGGTCTGTGGGAAGGGCTTCTCTAGGTATGTGGATCTGATTTCTCTATTATTATAGTTCTTCTAAATTTGTACAATATAAGGAATCATAATTGTTACACTACACTGTTTTTGAGGGATCACACTAATAGCCCCCCCAAAAAATCACCTCAACTTTATATTTCAGTTTTAGGCTGTAGACAGGCTGCTGTCACAATGTTTTGTCCACTTGAGGGTACACACTGTTTTTTTGTTTGTTTTGTTTTTTGTTTGTTTGTTGTTGTTGGGTTTTTTTGGGGGGGGGGGGGGTTGTTGTGGTTGTTGTTGTTTTTTTCTTTCCTTTTTTTTCTCTTTTCTTCATTTACGTATTTATTTCTGTCATTATTCATGAGTGCATATGTAATATGCCAGTATTGACAGGAGGACAGAAAAATGGGGGGGGGGGGGGGATATGAAAGAATAAGAGGGCAGAGCAACTACTGCAGAAAGAAAAAAATTATATCTCAAACAAGTGGCACCTAAAAAGAAAAGGGGCCTAAGCCACTAGTCTTGTGTCGGTTGCAAACGAAACGGCTCCTAGAGTCGGATCTTTGAAGTGAACGAAGGGTGGGGTTTTTTTTGTTTGTTTGTTTGTTTGTTTGTTTTCTTTCGCTCTCCCTCTCTCTCTCACTTTTTTTTTTTTTCGCTTCACGCCCACGTGAGCCTTGTATTTGCCGTGAACAGAGGGGGGAGGGGCAGTAGTTACACTCCCAATAGCAGAGGAACAGAGCAGGTGGGAGAGAGAGAAAGAGAGCCAGGGGCAGCAACAAGAGACAACATCATCACATTAGAAAGGTATAGTAATCCACAACTAGTTGTATCATCCACAACTATTTTCAGTTGTGGATGATAAAAGATTCAGAAAGTTTATTCATGCAGGGAATCCTATGTGGGCAATTCCAAGCAGGAAAACACTCTTCCAAAAAATCATCCCAGGCCTATATGATAGAGAACGTGCATCTTCTTTTTGTTTTGCATATTTTAATTTATATTTTATTGTGTTGTGGTTTGCAGTGTTTTGTGTTGTTTCACTTTAAATTTGTTTAAAAGGAAAAAGCTGAAAATTTAAATAGTTAAAAGTTGAAATGTAAATTGTTGTTTTTTTTGTATTTTATAATTTATTTTTTACGTTTTATGTGGAGTGACCGGTCAGAGCGGGCACGCTTCATTTTGCGTAACTATTTTTAAATCCCTGGAAAACTGCAACCACATAAGCTAAAGAAATTTTTTTGGCATATGAAACCGGAGGAATTGTACTTACATTTCATGCCATCACCTTGTCCCAAGTCATGGTGTCCTTCCACATATGGCCTTGCAAAAGTTTTCTAAAAAGCATTTGCAGCAACAAAAACATAATATTCTAGAAACATGCTTTGCCGATCCAATCAGCTGTTCATAACACTTCCTACGTTGGAATAGACGTTAGCGTGAACTATCGCATGTCCGCCATTGCCTGCCCAAAACCTGAAGTTATGTAAATGTAATTATCGCAGAAAATGTAGTTTCTTACCTTCAGGGCCGTATAATCATATACTGGTGCTTTTAAATCATGTTGACTTGATGCTTTTCTGTATCATTTCTGGGATGCTTAGAACTCAAATTGCACTGCTGGAAATAGTTTATTTTGATGCACATGCTGGTTTTTGTTTTGTTTTTTGCAAATTTACATTATAATATTTATTTTCAATTTTCCTGCATTATATTAAAATTGATGTGTCTCAAAAATAAAACTATGAAGACACTCAAAATAAATTTCCTGTGGTGGGAAACTATGTTTTGTAACTTTTTTGTATTTACAGTTTTGAGGGATAAACCACTTAAATTTCTCTAACTAGAAATATACGTTTAAAAAAAAAAAAAAAAAAAAAAAAAAAGATTTTCAATTTTTTTTTTTGTAGTTTATTGCACTTTCTTGTAATTTATGTAGTTACTATAGACTTAATGCATACATATTATTAACATTTGGGATATAACAATTGTATTGATGTTTAGCAACTTGAAATGCTCCCAAAAAATGGTACTACAGCATGTAAAAACATAAAAATAAGCTCTGGCGGACTTGGCTCTATGGTAGATCTTAAAGGGATAAATAAAAGCATATTTATGTATAAACATATATAAATAAAAAACAATTTTTTTACATTAGTAATTCATTTTGTACATACATTTATATTGTTGCTGATAATAAATTAATTAACAAAGCAACAAAACAACCTGAAGAGCCGGTTGGGATCCAAAAGACTCGGCTCTTTTTAGTGAATGGAGCTGAAAGAGCCGGTTCTCTAAAAAGAGCCGGAATTCCCATCACTACAAGCCACCCCAAACTACAACCCCCAAGGGAGCAAGGCAACAACCATGCAAAGACATCCGGCATATGGAACCAATAAGTACCTACATCCCAAGGAAGGGACGCAACTTCCAGTGGTGTGTGGGGGAGGAGGGGGAGAGGTCAACCCGACCACTTCTGCAGGGGTCAGGAGTCAGCAAGGCCCTGACATCTTGCTGACAGATGTTGGATTCCAGTTTAGCACTTGTGCCTTTGGTGTTTCCTCAGTAAGGACTCAAGCTAAACTTGGCACAGAAAGTAAGATTTTGTATATGGCTGATAATTTCTTAGTTGTGACAATGCTTCTTGGCAAGAAAAGCATATTTATTTCCCCTTAAATGGTGCCACATTTGTAAGGAAAATACATTTGTGGGTTAAGAAGCAGAGTTGAGTATGTGGGTTGCGCACAAAAAAAAAAACATTAACAGATCTCCACTGCCAATGCTAAACAACCTATTCTGCTATGGACTCTTCTTTGGTGTAATTTCTTGGATTGAATAATTGAAGTCTAAAGAAAGACATATTAGCAATTTATTCATTTAACAAACAATGGTCAGAAGCATGTGGAAGAACCATATATATCCATAACAGCCTGGCACCACCTCTTCATTCTTGTTATCAGCTTAGTTCCTGCTTGGGGATGGCATCTCATTCTTCAACCAGAATTTTTCACAAGTCAGTCAACATTGTTGTGTATGTTACTCTGGCATGAACAGCACATCCAAGCTCATTCCACAAGTGTTCAGTGGGGTTGAGGTCAGCACTGCAAGCAGGCTATTCCAGCCCCTTCAACTCAATTCTCTGATAAGCCCTGTTTTGTGTGGACGAGCATTGTCATCTTGGAGGCAGTGTTGCCAACTCCTCAGTAAGGAAAATCGCTATTGGTTGTCCTAAAAGTCGCTAGAAGTCGCTTAATGACGTCATCACCTAATTTGCATAATTGGTCATGCTAATGTAATTGTAACCTACGCTGCTGGAGAGAGAAATAACATCGTGGACGAGACATAAAGTGAGCAAAAAACGTCCTAAATGCATTTATAATTTATTTAGAACTACAAATTAAATTTCTTTTAGCAATTATTGTTTTTTGTAATGTCACAATTCCAACCCTGCTCCTTTACCCGGGCTTGGACCGGCAAAAGTGACCCGAAATAGGCACTCTGGTGGAGTTACTGTGTGTGTGTGTGTGTGTGTGTGTGTGTGTGTGTGTGTGTGTGTGTGTGTGTGTTTATAAGTAGTTTTAAACCTGATCCACAAAACAGCATAAGAGTAAAAGAAGAACTGACTGCGTTACAGCACCTGCTGCTTGTTGAGAGTAAAAGCGATATGCGCTTTCACGTCTTTTTTTAGCGACTTTTTCTAGAAAAAAAGTCGCTAGGGGGTCTGAAAACTCGCTAAATATAGCGACAAAGTCGCTAAGTTGGCAACACTGCTTGGAGGATATACAGTCCCGATCACCAGTTTAAAACTACTTGAAAATGGCCAAAAAATAATAATTTGCATGGTTAGATCTTAACATGGTTCCAATCTAGTGCTGGGCCATATTATACTGTTCACGGTAATACCGGTACGATGCTAGGCAACGATAAGAAAATGAAATATCGCGATAGAATATGGGTCAACGCGCATGCGCAGTGCCTTTGTTTTCATACACACATGAATGAAAAAGCATGGTGGCAACGGAGAATGAGAAGGGAGAAAGCAGATCGTTGAGTGAAACGGATGGACCAGAATTGGTTTGTAAAAATGGTGCCACTTCAGTGATGTGGAACTGGTTTGGTGTTTGTCCATCAGATACCCACCAAAGCACTTTTTTTTTTTTTTTTCTTTTCTTTTTTTTTTTTTATGTAGAACATGCAAGCGGGCGTTGTTATTGCCGTATTTGTCAGACTAAGGTGCTCGTCAATCTGGGAGTGATCTGGGTCCTAAACTCCGTCCGATTCAGGTCCCAAAGTCAAACGAACACTGCAGCATCACCGAGAGTTAAAAACTGTCTAAATTCTTTCATCTTTAATAAAATGATCAGCATTGCTGCTTTACCAGGTGTAACTATGACGTTTAACATCCAGGCATCTATGAAAACAGAATTTATTACATTTAACGGTTAAGTTAGTAGGAAGTTACCGGAAGTTAGCTCGCTAGTTTCGCTAGTTACCTAAGCATGATATACGATGTTCTGACTGAGATTTCTGAAAAAATTCAAACGTACTGCTCTGCTATCACTTCCAACATAAATGAAGACAGGAAACTAAACAGACATTTGTAGGGTTACTGAAGTTGGGCTAGGTGGTATATAATGATGTGCTACGTGATCGCTAGCGACACAGCTATGTTAGCATAACAAACACAGTGAAGCTGGAGGATGAACGCTAACACTTTTCCAATCGATAAAAGTTAACGTGAAGGTTCCTGATGGTTAGAGACAAATGCAATCTCTTGGCAGGATGCTGTAAATGGACCAAATTTCAGTTAGAAGAACAACTGAGATAATCCATCTGCAATACGAGGTTAGTCATTAATATACTGCAACAACATGAGAATAGAGCAGCTGTGATAGAATACAGCATTAATAAATCAATGGTACAGAAGTGCAGGAAGCAAGAAGAATGAGTTGAATAAAGTTTTATTTATCTGACTGCTTTGTTTCGCTTAATGGGCCTTATAATCCTGTGCACCTTATGCTCCGAAAAATGCGTATTTGACTTTTTTATTTGGCACACTGCAGTTTAATGTTGCAAAGCACCTCTTTTTAACTTCAGTGGATATTATACATGGTTATGCTCAGAATATGTCAGCCCATTTCTACTGGAAATGCCTTTTGGTTAAACTTTCAGCAAGGAATTTGCATTTGCACTGTTACATTTTTATATAGCTTTAATACACATAAAAACAGCTGCTTGTTTAAGTGAAAATAAATGAATGGGGGGGTTTTGTGCACTAGTAAAGTTGTGGAGTTGTATTTTGTCTCGCATCAATTATATCGTCAGTTATATCGTTATCGCAAATTTTAAAATATATATCGTGATAAATATTTTTGACCATATCGCCCTGCTCCAGTTCCAAGTTGAGCTCCATCATGCAACAAGAAGAAATGGGAGTCAAACAAAACATTTTTAGGAGCATGCAATTTATTGAAAACAAGACTGAAACTGCTGATCAAAAGTTTAGGACCACACCTCCAAAAACCCCCCCACATTAGAGTTTCAAACATGAACTCAGTAATGAGTAGCTCCAACCTTATTGTTGATCACTTCAAAAATTCATTTTGGCATGCCTGATGCAAGCGTTTCCATGAGGTGAGTGGAAACATTTCTCCAAGTGGTGAAGACAGCTGCACGAAAGGCATCTACTGTCTGGAACTGTTGTCCATTTTTGTAAACTTCCCTTGCCGTCTATCCCCTAAGGTTCTCAATTGGATTTAGATCAGGGGAACACGCGGGATGGTGATCCAAAAGAGTGATGGTATTCTCCTGGAAGAAGTCCCTTGTCTTGTGGGCATTGTGTACTGTAGTGTCGTCCTGTTGAAAAACCCAGTGGACCTAGCCTGCGGCCGTTTGACGCCCCTGCTCCTCCTGAAGCTCCATTGTTCCACTGAAGGAAAAACCACCCCAGACTATTATGGCGCCCCCTCCACTGTGGTGCATAGAAAACATCTCAGGTACTTGTCATGCCAATAATTTTGGGAAACCATCAGGACCATCAAGGTTTAAAAAAAAAATTTCTCATCAAAGAATAAATCCCCAAAGGTTGATTCTGTTCATCTGGATGTAGCGTTTTCAGTGGAAGAAATGTTTTGTCACTAATCCAGGTGACTTCTTCAGTCTCAGGTGACTGCAGGTTTCCCCAATCTTAAAAAACAGTACATTTACATAATGACTGAAACTAGCACCACTGAAAGAACACTGGGCTCGGAGGTCAGTTAGCGTTCATCCTCCATCTTCACTGTTTATGTTTTTTATGTTAACCATAGCTGTGTAGCACATCATTATATACCAGTTAGCCCAACTTTAGTAACCCTACAAACGCCAATGCTCTCTCCCAGGCCTCGGTGATGGTACTGCTCTCGAGCTTATGGAGAGGATGCTGTCCTTGTTAGGAACGGATGACACTGGAAAAAACGTTTTCTTTCACTCTATCCAAGGTCACCATGTCTATAATGGCTTCACCTCTTTGCTCTTCGCTGTGTGCAGACCGACTCCACATGAAACAATAACAACATCATCATCAGCTGTTGTTTTATCAGTCTTTTCTTTGAAATACTGGGGCTGCGTGGGCTTAATGTCATGCTTTTTATTCACATGCCTGCTCCTAAATATTTTTTTTATTGCAGGTATATTTTTAGTTGCAAATGTGGGTGAAACACTTGAATTTACTTGGTAACAACTGAGCGCTACTGAGCCATGTTATAAATGAAGCATGAAAGCAAAACATTTGTGTCGAAGACTTTTTATAATAGTTATTCTAATTCAATGAATTGTTTCAGCCCTAATCTCAGCCTTGCAAGATGTTGTCACAAAACATCAAAGGCTTTGTTTGTTTGTATAAAATAAATGTGGTTTAATTAGTTTAATTGTGGTTTAAAAACGAAAACTGACCAAAACTAGTGTGATGACTTCATAAGCTCAGCTCTGAGGTTCTCTGACACTGCTGTCAGAAGTTATAAATGGCCTGTAACACTGCCAGTATCTATGGAACGCCAGGGCTGCCATAATGAATTGATTAAATACACCATTAAATAATTCATTAATTATAATTAATTACACGGAAATAATTACATAAATATTTACGATGCATGTAATTAATTAATTATTGACACATTAATAACACATTTAAATAATTATTGACAGTTTTAATTAATTATTTAATGATTTATTTAATTCATTTTGGCACTTTTGTCCCCTTCATCTCTCTCCTTGAAATAATTTTATCTGTCAGCCTCACCCATCAAATTAAGTGGGCGGGGTTAACGCTGCCCATGCAGCTTCTCTAACATTTGATTGGTTGCCATGCAAAGTAAGTTAAGACAGGTCAATCCTAGATAATCGATTCCTTGTGTGGACTTGGGGCAGCCAGGTATCCCAGAATGCATTTCAAATCACAGGCAGCAATGGTGGTGGTGTAAAGTTTTAAAATACCCCATTTTTCTGTCACCAACTACACTTTTAATAGTGTTTTAGCCGCGAATGTTGCGGCGTAATCTTCACATGTCTGGTCAGGTTGTCGACATGTTTGCAAAAGTGCTCAGATGTTTTCAGAGATGTCACTAGCTCTGCTAACAGTCAGCTGACAGAGTGCACCGAGCTCACAGCCCCGGTGTTCCAGCTTAACTGTTTTGTTGTTGTTTTTTAGTTTGTTTGTTAGTTGTTAACGTTAACCGGGTTGTTTACATATTCCACTCTCCGTGTTCCACATTTGCAGATTCTCATTTTCACCGACTGGTCTTGTGTCTCTTTGCTTCTGTAACATAAAGAACGAGCTGACATTTTTCTCACGACACCAGCGATCAGCTCAACAGGCCCTCAGTTTACCTGCACGCATCCTCCTCCTCACCTGTCAGCGGTTGTTTAACACCTGCTGCTAATTCAAGAAACGCGCCCACGTCTGATGTCCAATCACCGGCACACAACTTTGAAACCTCAGCTGAGTTTTAGCTCTCAGTGTTAAACGCTGGACTTAATTCACTCAGGTTTTGTCTGTCGGTCACGTTTACTTTGCTGTTTTATTTACAACTGAGCAAATCGGTTTGGCTGAGGTTAAAGTTACGTTTCATAACTGCATAGTTTTACAGACGTTTAATGGTTCACTGCCACATGTGTTAGACTGAACTATTCGCTTTTCTTTATCTGGTGTGTTTTAGATTTAATTTGAGATTAAACTGACTTTTAAAATGTTTTATACAAAAAGGAAAGAGAAGGCGCATTTCCACCGAGAGGAGCAGAGTTTGCAACAGCGTGTTCATCATGCAGACTGCAACCTGGACAGAAATATTATATCAACTGTTTTTTAATAGTTATTCTGTATTCTAAGCATCAGCGAATTTAGAATTTTTAGAGTTTACTTAACTAAAAATAAATGAGGTTAACATATAATTTGTGTGATTTTATTTTATTTTTTATTTTTTTCTTCCCCCGGTCATGTTATGTTTAACTGTCAAAGGCTTGTTACAAACTATGAAACACATCGTGCAGACTTCTGGATGTTAGAAGAAAACTAATACTGCTCATGAATGACACTAAAGGCAGGAAGGTGTCCTTTAAAACTAAACATGTTAATAGGACCTCCCTATTATATCATAGTTTATGATATAGCAGGTGTATTTCAGTAATAGCCTACTTATTTCAGTGTACTGGTCAGTAGTAGTACTGGTCAACAGTCACACAGCTCATGTGGGCGTTATCTGTAATACTCCTTAACTATAATTTATCAAAGTTAACTT
The DNA here is from genome assembly GCF_056152115.1 of Neolamprologus brichardi. Lineage (NCBI taxonomy): Eukaryota > Metazoa > Chordata > Actinopteri > Cichliformes > Cichlidae > Neolamprologus > Neolamprologus brichardi. Next base: position 37,970,947 of record NC_142104.1, on the reverse strand, counting down.
CAGTTAACCAGTCAGACAGTTCTGACTGTTGATTCAGACAGTTCTTTTGCAATGAAAAACATAAACACCCATGCTCCCGGTAGGTTTCCGCTGTGCCAGCTGTTTACACTTAAGCTGCTTATGCAGTAACCATGGTAACAACGGACTCTGAGCGGCTGGATCGACGCAGGTCAGACAACAATTTTACATGTATGATCTTAAAACAGGACACAGCCACTGTACGTGCTGGCCTCATATCAAATGTGAACGCAGACTGAGTCTATGTTTGACGTTTGCTTTATATCTAATCTTCCTCTCAAACATTTAAACAGCAGCGAGTCTGCAGCTGAGGGAACACAAACTCAAATTGTCGGAACAGGTTTGCTCGTTTCTTGCGTGTATTCATTTGGTGATTTATTAAATGTATAAATGTTATTCTAATCTGCTGCTGAGTCTCTTACGCTGATGAAAATGCAGAAAACACAGATCATGAACACCTGTTCAACCAATCACTTTCATTCCACTTTGATCTGCAACAAACTGACGGTTCATCTCTGTTACAGTGTTGCGTCAGACTGCTGTATTTTCTTGTTCTTTATGCTGTAGATTTTCACGTCTCTGGAATAGTTGGCAGTAATAAGGATGATTTTCTGTAAAATCATATTGATATGACCCATGACATATTCGTAGATTACAGTTAGATTAGTCAGCCGGGAAACTGGGCTCACTCAGAGAGCTGAAGATATCATGGATATGCTGACCTCGCTCCATGGTGTACAGGTCCGTTTACCCTCATGATTAATATTCACAATAATAATATTAGCCATCATGAAGTCTGCATGTGTTTCATAGTGTCGAACAACCTTTGTACAGTTAAAGCCAGCAGTTACTACATGACAGAAACGCCAACGTTATCTCTTTTATGCGTTTATACGCAGGTCACGCTGATTACTGAACAAAAACCCAAAGATCAGCTGTTAATCAAATTTATTTCCTCTCTCTCCTCCTTAAACATGTTTTTAATGTTAGTTATAATTCAGAATTGGCAACTGAAACACGTAGGACACATAAGAACATCAGGAAATAAAAACCCGATAAATATAACCTCAGTAAAAGAAGTCAGTGTCAGCGGGGGTTATTACAGCTGTGTATCGGGGTAATAACAGCTCGATTGTTTGCGCGGCGAGCGGGTCTGTCCCACGCTTTGCTGTGAGACTGGGCAGACATCTCCGAAATCATCGAAGCACTTTTGCGAAGAGGCTCCATCTTGACAAACCGACCAGACACATGAAGATTAAACATTCTCGGCTAAAAAAATATTAAAACGGTATTTGCTGACACACAAAAAGGGTTTTTCAAAGTTCAGTTCTGTTAGTTTCCACATGCTGGTTGTTGTGTGCTAAAAACAATGGCCACCAGGCCAAAGCAATGGTTTTGACTCGATCAGCGTTAGCCCCGCCCCCTGTGTTTGATGGGTGAGGTTGACAGATAAAATTATTTCATGGTGAGACCTGAAGGAGTCAACTGTGCCAAAATGAATTAATTAAATACACCGTTAAATAAATATTTAAATGTGGCAATAATTAATTACATGTGTTGTAAATATTTATGTAATTAATTATTAATGATTTTAATTAATTGCCACATTTAATTAATTATTTAATGGTGTATTTAATTAATTCATTATGGCAGTCCTGGCGTTCCATAAGTATCTACCTATTTCTCAATCCTAAATTACATAATATTTCATTGTGTGAGTATTTTACTGATTTTAATTAAATGATAAAACTTCTCAATAAAATTAGGTGATTCGTCCAAGATAGATATTAAGTTTGTGTTACCTTCTTCATAGAAAACCATGCATCTATATTTCTGGCCTCCTGACAAGAAAAATAATGTTTGGAATTGTTTTTGTGATCTGTTTTGTGTTATTTGGGTTTTATATAAAGGGAAATCTAATAGTATAAGGGATTCTTGTGTTAAAACTTAGCCTGGATTTTTCAGTTACTGTAACTACCACATTACCCAGCCTTAAATTGGTATGTATATATCTCACCTTTCAGACCTGATCATCTAAGCTGTCATGTCAAGCACGTCCATTCCTCAGAGAGGCCATTTAAGTGCCAAGTAACGGTAAGAGTTGTGACTGGGTCTCTTGTTTTCATGTTTATTTTAAGTTTACATTTTGGTCATGTGTCTTCATCACAGGCCAATAAAGGGCAGTTTTGTTTAGAGATTAGCTGCCACTCAGAAACTGTTTATTTCCATTTGTATCATGTCTTATGGTTACTTTGTATATTATAATAACTGAGTTCTCTGTGCTTCAAATATGCATTTTCTGAAATGTAATGGCTGGTAGTCCATGGTTTTTGGCAAAACACATTTCTGATCAGTCATGCTGCTCATGAAAGTAACACGAACAATCTTGAGGTTGATCACAGAAAATAGCAACCAATGCAGCACAAGCTGCACTAGTTATCTAGAGTGTCCTTTTTGCAAAGTGTTTTGTTAATGAAGTGAAACTACAATACAAGTTGAAAAAGAAAAATTGATTTCCTGATTTCTCATTTTTCTCAGGCTTGCACGTCTGCTTTTGCTACCAAAGACCGCCTGCGATCTCACATGATCAGACATGAAGGCAAAGTGACCTGCAACATCTGTGGCAAAATGCTAAGTGCCGCCTACATCACAAGTCACCTCAAGACCCATGGGCAAGCTAGCTTCAACAGCCCATGTAACAATAAAGGTAGGCGCATATCTCCTTCCCTTATTTGTTCACTTTTGCATTTGTAATAATATTGCTGCGGTAATGATTACAGATGTGGAGCATTTAGACGGACAACGTGGCTCCAATTGCTCTCAAAATGAAGTCAAAATGACCGTTTTGTGGGGGCTGCCATATTGCACTTTTGGAGCCCAAGTATGAACAGTAGTGACTTGAAGTGGAGTTGCTGCATCACACTCCCACCCACACACCCGCTGGACGTAACCGCGAACAAACCCACCTACACTTTTTATATAGCCCAGCTGCCCCAATTTTGAGGATATCTGCTGATGGGTTTACCACGACTGATGGTTTGTTAAATGAAGGTGAATACAACCACGTTGCTATAATTTAAAAAAGACACAGCTTAACATCTTATAGTTCTACAACATCTGGCATCACTCTGTAGCCCCTATTGTTAATGTGTTAGCTAGATTAGCCTTCAGTGTATGCACTGTGTTAGAGGCTTGTTGCTAGCTAGTTAGTGATGCTACACGCCTATGTTACTTTCATAGACTTGGTTTGAATGATACAGCACTACTTAGATTTTTAAATATTGTCCTTTGAGATTTTAACGTAAGCCTGAGGATGATATAAAAATGAAGATTTAAGCAGTTTTAGATCCATAGCACTCACAGAGCACTCTGCAGTCTGGTAACATGGAAACTTTAAAATAAAATATTAGATATAAAAACACAGCAGTGGAAGTGTAATTTGTTCTTTTCATTTAATACCAGGATCCAGAGTTCACCTTATTACTCACAGACACATTTCACCTGGGGAAAATGAGTGAAGGATACCATCAGGACCAAGCTAGGTGTTGTGGAGCCAGAGGTTTCCAGAAACTTTCTCCCTTTCTTTCATCACTGCTGTCCTATGCCAGATTATCGGTTGTCCAACTAAGAGAGACATTATTTCAGAAACATCAGGAGGAATTATCTTCACTAGCAGCTCCCTCAGAGGGATATCTTCTTCAGATCTCCATCGTAGACCCATCACAGAACATCTTTAAACCCAGCACTTCATAAACAATGGGATGGCGACCTTTGCCTTGTGTAATGTTAGCAGTAGTGCACATCATCCTCAGATAAAGCACAGAGGACCTGGACTTTGACATAACAATGTTGTATTCAGTCCAGTAGAAAGATATTAAAATTTAAAATACATATTATTGTCTCTTGTTACTCTTGTATGAATGGCTCTTAATTAATTTATGATAAATAACACACTATTAGCAAAACACAGTGTGAAAGTTTTTAGTTCAATATACAAGTAAAGACCTTTGACGTTCCAAATCATGTCCTTTTCATGCAGCTGACTACAGTCAGTGTTAAAAGCAGAGGCTGTGCAGGTCTGAGATCAGCAGGTTTCTGCTGAGTTACTGTTTATGCTCCTGTATAGTGAGACCAGTCACCTGGATGTTAGACTTTTATCTTTACCTTTATCAATAAAACGGCTGCAGCTTTCACTGACAGCATCTCATGTGGTACTTTTTAGTCTTAGTACTGTTTTCATCAGTTAATTTTGGAGTTACTACAAAGAGTGAATATATAGGATCATTTGTCTGTTGCCACTTGGGGGTGCTGAGGTCTGAATCTCAGGGTAGCATCTGTAATCACAGAGAAAATAATCATTACAAATAATGAAATGTTTATTTAATTTCAAGCCCATCTGTTCTCTGATTGGATAGTTAAATTTGTGATTGACATGACATTGGCCAATCAGATGAAAGGAAGAAAAACAGGGTCAAAATTCGTACTTGTAACTTGAAACTTGAGTTTCACACGTATTTTTGGGCTCCACACACAAATCTTTTTTACACGCACAAAAATTCTTTTTACACATACAAATCCTGATTTACAAGTACAAAATATTTATGACCACAATTTGAGCCCATAGAGTTTTTGTAACCATGTCTCTTACAGGTGCCATTTGTGGTCCTTATACACACACAGTACGGTAGTATTAGGTTGAAGCAGAGTACGTATTACTCCGCGAGGCTCCTCGGTAGCCGTAATGCTCCGACAATCCATCAAGCAGTGCAGCTTCGTAGCTTACCAAAGTCGTACCAAAACATTTTTTGAAAGGTTTCTGAGCGCTGTGTACCACATAAAATCGGTTCGCGGTCAGTAAGCACAACCAGAATTCATACATATGGCACACTGTCGATTTGTGAGAAAATGAAAGGATTTTAGGCGTCAACGCATTAGCGCAGCTCGTTGATGCCTCCAGCCCTACGCACGGGGTCATCTGCGGTAACTCGTTAACAGAGATTTGCCCGTTAATGCAGCTATGACGTTAACGTCACACTGACAGCACTAAAATAGTAATCTCCAAATTTTTTCTTTTTACCGACCAGCTCCTCTTTGATAGCTGCTGTGTCCATCTTGTCGTTGCCTGCAGGTGAAGCGATGGGGGAGGGGGAGTTGTGTTCAGTGAAGGAGAGAGCCGAGGCAGAGTAACGTTGCGTAGAGACAAAAGTGGACGAAAGAGAGGCAAACTTGCAGTTCCACAAGTATAATTATAACGTAACATAGACTATTTCATATAAACGATATTGTCACATCTCATATCTCGTATAAAAATATATTGATATATTTAAAAACTTGATATATCGCCCAGTCCTAATATCACAGTATAATTTGAAGCAAGTGCGGTAATGATATATATCACGATATATTCTTTTCTTCTGTAGAACGTATTTTACACACTATAAGGCACACTTAAAATCCTTTTTTAAAAATCGACAATGTGCACAGAAATCTGTCTTTAGTACGACTTTGGTAAGCTATGAAGCCGCACCGCTTGATGGATTGTCGGAGCATTACAGCTGCCGTAGTCAGGAGCCTTGCGGAGTAATCTGGGTCCAAAACTCTGTCAGCTTCAGGTCCCAAAGTCAAACAAACACTACGGCACTGATAGTTAACAACTGTCTAAATTGTTTCATCTTTAATAAAATGATCAGCGTTGCTGCTTTACCAGGTGTAACAATTAAGTTTAACATCCAGGCATCCATGAAAACAGAATTTATTAAATTCAACGGAGTTAGAAGTTAACAGGAAGTTAGCTCGCTAGTTTCCACCTAAACATGATATAGCATGTTCTGACTGAGAGATTTCTGAAAAAATTAAAACGTACAGCTCTGCTATCACTTCCAACATAAATGAAGACAGAAAACTAAACAGCAGTGACGTTTGTAGGGTTACTGAAGTTTGACTAACTGGTATACAATGATGTCCTACATGATTGCTAGAAAAACAGCTATGTTAGCATAACATTAGCACAGTGAAGCTGAAGGATGAACGCAAACTTTTTTCTACTCGATAAAAGTTAACGTGAGGGTTTCTGGTGGTCAGGGACAAATGCAATTGCATGGCAGGATGCTATAAACGGACCAAACTTCAGTCAGGAGAACAACTGAGATTATTCATCCACAATACGAGGTTAGTTATTAATATACTGCAACAACATGGGAATAGAGCAGCTGCGAGAGAATTCAGCATTAATGAATTAATGGTATGGAAGTGGAGGAAGCGCAGTTTTTGGCTTTCCCCCATATTCCAAAAGTGCTTTGACTCTTTGACTGTCGCCCGGCATAATTTGCAGATGATGTTGTTTGCAGCCGCTGCAATGCTTTCAACCAAAACAGGCGCAGCTTGATTACACCATCAACATGCGCTATTGCGATAGAGCGGTATAGTCAAAATCTCTACCGTTGGCTAAATTTATATAATTTCTACCGTATACCGTTTATACCGCCCACCCTTAGTAGCCTGTGACAAAAACACATAATTTGTTCCCAGTTCTCCAGTTGAATCTTTGGAAAATGCCAAACATAGAAGTTAAACAGCTAGAAGATACTATTTTTTTCTTTTCTTTTCTTTTTTTTTTAATGAATACACTTTACATAATTACTTACTTAAAAATGCATCATTATAAGATTGTTACCTAACACGAGACCTGAAAGATGCATCTGGCTCTTCAGCTGATCATTCCATCTATCCATCTATTATTCACTGAAGCTTCATCAGAAATGGTCTAATTTGAAGGGTAACTTTAAAAAAACTATTCTTAAGAAAGGGGAAACGGGAAAGGTGGAGGTATGCTAAATTACAAAAGAACTGGACTAATAATTAGTGACATCAGGTCTTATGAAGTGATACACAATTTCAGATTTTTGGTTTAATTTGTCATCAGTATGTAGAGTGGAGGTCAGGAGTGATAGTCTAATGCAATCTGTACCACAAGGTGGAGGCACTGTTATGGTTTGCAGCTCCATTTCAGCCATTGGTATTGGGGATCTTATCAAAATGAAGAGAATTATAAATGTTGAAAAGTACTGAGCGATTTCAATCCACCGTGCATTACCATCTAAAAACTTATTTGATTGGAAATGGCTTCTCTTATTCTTCAACAATGATGCCAAAATAGACTGCCAGTCCTTTTGGCATCATTGCTTAAGCATACTTCAATTGAAAAACAGACACAGTTATGGATTGACCTCCCCAGAGCCTGGACCTCAACTTTAATTTGACTGTGGTATCATCTTGACAGAGAAAAGAACAAAAGGCAGCCAGCGGCCAACAATATTCCTGAAGACTACTACTAATTTAAAGAAAGCTTGCCTAAGAGAGGTCAGGCTGTGTTAAACTGTAAAGGTAGCAATATTGACTTGTATATTGACTTTCAAGCCTGTTAAAATTGTAAAAACTCAATTTTCCCCTTATATACTGTATTTCCATTTATTTTCTTGCATTAAAAAATGACTACACCCATTTCCAGATTTCCTGGAAAGTCATAAAGAAATGAAAGCTGGCTCAAGACATTTGCACTGTACTGTATACTTGAAATAGTCTTTAATGATTTTTTTGTTTTCTTGTGAGATAATGGACTCCACAGAACTGTACAATATCATGTTATAATTATATTTTCTTACTGTGGTTGTGCAGGTTTAAGTGCTGGTGGAATTTGAGATCATCTTTTTGTTTGTTTGTTTGTTTGTTTGTTTGTTTACATATTTCTTATAAGTAATCCCTAACTACTAAACTGCAAACATCACATGAAAGGGAAAATGTTGGAAGTTGGTCTGTTTAGGTGATGTCTACAAAGCGTGTGGATTATAGAGAAAAGCTTTCAGAGGAAAACCTGGTCTTATTAGGGGAAATAGCATATCTCTAACTTAGATGGTAGGTTTCATTTCTAGATATTTATAGTATTTATTAAAGCTTCCAAAATGTGACCACCCAGATTTCCAAAATCCTATCCCAAAGACTGTCTGCTCGTACACCAACGAAGTGTCTCAAAGAAACCTGCTTCCAGGAGAAAAAAATGTTAGTGTAAATGTATCAACACCAATTGAGAAATGTTACATAATGGGAAAGTTTTTAGGATAAAAATTTGACCTTGTATTTTCACATTTTTACTTTTACGATGTTTTCACTTGTGTTTTAAATTTACAGTTACCTAAAAGTAAAAATAATTTTTTTTTTTTGTGGTAAACATGTTGCAAAACCCGCTGAACGAGCAGTTTATTACAAAGCAGAGGACCAAGATGTCTCATTCTCAGCTGTCCTCTGTCCACCACATGGATTTGTAGCCACAAAGCACCTGTGATTCATGAGCAAATCACTGCAGACACAAAATCCCTCATTCTTTCAACCAGCAAAAATGAAGTTGAAAGAGAATTTTGTATATCTGCAACTGCTAACGAGTTATCCAGCATAAATGCAGTGACCAGTATGCTTCTGTGACATTAGTATTTGCTCAGATATTTGACAAGCGTTCAGTCCACATGCCAGCAGTGTCTTCTCACTTAGTTTCTACCAGCGTTGTCAGATAAAGAGGACTGTTAGTTAATTCAATTGTATTTATATAGGGCCAAATCAGCCTCAAGCGCTTTATATTGTAAGGTAAAGACGCTTAATGGACCCAGCAATTAAATTACCTCTTTGAGTGAACATTTGTCAACAGTGGGAAGGAAAGGGCAGAAACCTCCATGACCAGTTGGGTGTGATGGGAGGAAAACAACATAAAGACACACTGTGGAAGAGAGACCGATATTATTGATAACTACTGATTTAATGCAGAATGCTGAGTGAAAAAGGTGAGTGAAGAAGAAATGGTACTGGTCTCCAGCACCATTGGCTATTGCAGCATAACTAAGGGAGGATTTAGGGTCTCCTGATCTAGACCTAATTATATGCTTTAGCAAAAGGTAATGTTTGAAGCCAAATCTTAAAAGTAGAGACTGTGTCTGTCTCCCAAATCCAAATTAAACTGGTTCCACAGAAGAGGAGCCTGAAAGGTGAAGGCTCTGACTTCCATTGTACTTTTAAATACTTACTGATCCATTTAGAAACTGTGGCTGTTACCATGTTGTACAGTCAAAACAAGGGCATGTCTGAAATAATGTTTTTTGTAAATAATGAATATATATATATATATTAATAATTTGTTTTTCACTTCATACTGTCCAGTAATGGTGGAACATGGTTTGATTTCCAGAGACGGGATATAAAAAGGGCAAGAAAGGTATGGCGTTATTTTTGTGCCACTGTTCTGAGCGCACGTAAAAAAAATTTGAGCGCACGTAAAAAAGGTTTGCAGGTGCAAGTGTTGCATTTTGAGGAGAAATTTACTTTTAGCGAAGAAAAGCTGAATTTGAATGAACAAAATTCATTGCTGCGTGCAAAAACTGTATTTCAGTGTTTGCTATTATACACACACACACACACACCAGCAGCCCCTCTCGCTCAGTTTTTGCATTTGCGCTCGCTCGCAATGTGTTGCTCGCGCTCTCAACATTTCTGCCCGTGTGCGCTCAACTCTTTCTCTATATTTGTGCCACAAAACCAGCCAATCACAGACTTGGATGCAAAAAAAATCTGATTGGCTGTTCTGGTCTCCAATCAGCTCGAAATGAAGAAATGCAATATCCCCGAATCCATTTAGTCCAAAACTCAAACGAGGCAGTGGCGGAGGAACACAGAGTGACGGAGTTTGAAAATTACTCTGTCTGGGTCACAAAATAAACTTTTAAGATATTTTCATGCGAGAATGGTGCTGTGTAAACTTCTAATATCTGCTCGATTTATGAAGACATCACATATTTGCATAACTGCTCTGACGTTTTCGGAGATGCCTGTTACCCACCAGCTGACCGCATAGCTGGACTGGTCATTGGGCATACCGGACATTTGCGCGGTGGGCCGATGATGTTTTTTCATTTTTATGTTTGTTTTTGTAACAGTATAAACAATGAAAGGTGGTGGATTAGCCAATTGGTCATGATCAACTCTGGGCTGGACCAATTACAATACATCCGTATTGAAAGGAAAAGGAACGCGATTCGTCCCGTACTTTAGCTACAATGAAAAAAAGACACAAAGCTGGAGTTATTCTGTCTTTACGTTGCACAGCTGCCTCTTCTCCCCTCATTCTTCCTCCCTCTTCTGTTGCTACTTATCAATGATCAGTTGATCGTCTCTCTTGTTTGTTTATCGCCCACTTTGCGCCAGAAACGAAACCAGCGGATGTTGCGCTAAACAACAACAGCAGCACGTTCAAGCTTGATCAGCTTAAAATTAATTTCTAGTATCAGCTGATGTTTGCTGGAGCCACAGCTGTAAAAGCTGCTGCTCATGATATCGGTTTGGAAACATGAAGGTGATATAAATCATACATATATACCAACAACACAGTGTACGTCACTGTCACAACAGCGTTTGTTTTAGTTCAAAGGCTTTATGGTTTTTCCTATAATACCTGGTGGTGTAGTCGGTGATTTTTTGTCAGTTCAGCTTTATATATTATGTTTAACCCGAGTGACCACCCGGTCAGCTGGTGGGTAACAGGCATCTCCGAAAACGTCAGAGCAGTTATGCAAATATGTGATGTCTTGATGAATCGAGCAGATATTAGAAGTTTACACAGCACCATTCTCACATGAAAATATCTTAAAAGTTTATTTTGTGACCCAGACAGAGTAATGTTTCAAACTCCGCCACTCTGTGTTCCTCCGCCACTGCCTCGTTTGAGTTTTGGACCAAATGGATTCTGGGATATTGCATTTCGTCATTCCGAGCTGATTGGAGACCAGAACAGCCAATCAGATTTTTTTTTTTTTTGTATCCAAGTCTGTGATTGGCTGGTTTTGTGGCACAAATATAACGGTGTAGAGAAAGAGTTGAGCGCGCACGGGCAGAAATGTTGAGAGCGCGAGCAACTCATTGCAAACAAGCGTAAATGCAAAAACTAAGCGAGAGGGGCTGCTATTGTGTGTGTGTGTGTGTGTGTGTGGATAATAGCAAACACGGAAATACATTTTTGGCACGCAGCAATGAATTTTGTTCACTTAAAATCAGCTTTTCTTCAAAATAAATTTCTCCTCAAAATACAACACTTGCACCTGCAAACCTTTTTTTACGTGCACTCAGAATAGTGGCACAAAAATAACGCCATAGAAAGGAACTTAAAGCTTAAGTGTGGAAAATCTTTCTTTACTTCTACTTTCTATGGACAGATTAAAGGTGTACAAGCATGCACCATGTGTGTATTGTAGTAACAAAATTCAGTGTAGGTTTAAAGTAACTGAGTCAAATGAGAGAGAAGCCATGATTTAAATGTCAACCTACACATTTGTCAATATTTTTGTTTTGTAACTGTAAATTTAAAACACAAGTGTGGAAAAAAAATTGCAAGTAAATATAAATGTTTTGTACATGTTTCCAAATTTTATTCTAGAAGCACTGACATTCTTGCAACATATTTAACTTGATACCCATGAGTCATACTGTCAGAATCCTCGAAGCACAGGCCAAGATGGAGGAATGTTAGCCTCTTTAGCCCTAGCTAATCAATCACCCAAAGACCCAGACATTTATAATTTATTTGAAAATCATATATTTGGCCTTGCTTACCCTAATAGAAAAAAAACACACACACAAAGTTTAATTTGAGAGACTGACATTTTGGTTTTATTTTATACTAGAAAGGCTAAAACCCTGGTCGAGGTGTTGTACCCCATTCCCACCTACACACAACTTGACTAATTGATCAAGTTGACTCCAAGAATAATGGCAGTGCTCCCCTTGTTTATGTAACCCAATATGTGTCTGTATTTCTGAATAGGCATAAGTGACTGGCAGTGGAACCACTCAGGGCCACGAAAAGGTAATCCCGTAGCAGAAATAGCAGAAATCCCTAATTATTTAAGCATAACCTCTGCAAAGCATTAGTGGCCATTTTTAATTCATGTTGTACCATGTCACCTAAGTACAAAGAGATTTTTTTCTTGAAGCACTGGTACAGTTGAGGCTATTCTCATGTGTAGATAATAGATATTTTGCTAATGTAAGGTTAAATTTCATGAAGCAGGATCAGTAGATCAATTAAATTAACCACAAAAAGGACCATAGCACTCGGGGTAGATGTGCACTCCTTTACATTTCATCACAGGCCATCTGCTATTACCGAGCTGTCATTTCTGTCTGGACTTTGAAATTTAGATTTTCTTTTTGAGAACGGATCACAAATGACCCAGCAATGTGCCAATTATCTGTGCGCAAGAGTGAAACTAGTCAGTGATCCTAAGCTTACCTAGGCCTGCTAATCACTGGTCTAAGACCTACACTGCAGTGTGTGTCCAACCTTAGGAATATGCAGAACTTAAGATGTCCTTAATATGTTTCTGTTTAAATTTTTTAATTATACCATTAACAATAATTAACTGGTAGTCTATTGATCCTGCTTTTTGAATTTACCCCTCAGGTGAGTTGACGGTAGGAGAGATTTTAAATAACTCCTTCCAAGTCCTAATTGACAACTCTCATAAAGGTAGGTTTCTTCAAATATATTACCACAGTTGACACTATGTGATAATGATGTATTGATATTTTCAGTCACCCACAGCCGAGGAGCTGAGAGGGCTGTTGTCTCCTTGTTTTGAAAGGGTAACATGTATCTATAAGGCTGACCAGCCCTAAATGTGTTTTTGTTTGTTTGTTTTTTTCTTTTCTAATACAGATGCCAACAACTTACACAACAGCTCTGCGGCTACGACACCTGTCACCAACTCTGCAGCCAACACCTCTGCTATGAACCGCAGTGTCAATTCCAGCAATGCTGTTACCATCACAGCTCAGATTAATACTGCCACCAGCACCGTTAACATTACATCGCCAGTTAACCTGCAGCACCCTGTCACCATCACTGGCCCTGTGAACCTGACCTCTGTTGGAATCCCTACAACAGCACACATGAATATTGCCCACCCGGTAGCTATCACCACTCCTATGCCCATGAATATAACTGGGCCACTCAATATTGCTATGAGGCCCATGGAATCTATGCCTTTTCTTTCCCAGGTTCTGCCATCCTCCCCTCCTTGGTAGAACGTTTGTTCCTCATGTAACAGTTAGTGATGTTTTAACTGCCTAATAACGGACAAAGCCATTAGATATTAGTAAAATCTCCCTCTAAATGAGTTGATAGTGTACTGGGCATAAAAAGGTGAACTAATGTGTCACGTAGATGGTAACCAATGATTGTTACTTACAGAGGTCAGCATTATTACAACATTATGTGGTAATTATGAATTTTATTTTTAGTTAATACAGAAAATACATATTTTTGTAACTTAGCAATGGTCAGAAATTAATTAATCAGAGTACTAGCATGTACATAAATTGTTCTTTTATAGAATATATATGCATTTTGTTTTATGCATTTTACCTTAGGACATTAGTAGAAATGTTTTAATAGGGGAAGACTTTGTTGATTGTGAGTTGTTTTGTTTTTTTTGTTTTTTTAGGCTTTTTTGCCTAATTCAGTGAACCTGAAAAACCACAGTCCTACATCATATTGATGCAAAATCTGTAAATCCAATAATATGTCCAATAATATTGATAAATAGTTGTCAAACCTATTAGTTGGATCCCTGAAGGCAGAGCCAGTCTTACATGTCCATGTTTTAAAGAGCTGTCATTGCTTGCTTTCAACGTCACGAATGAGCTCTCATGCTCAGGTAATTCCAATTTGTTACATCGTCATCATTTAACCAGATAACATGTGATTTCATAGTTTGGGAGAAGTGGAAATAGGTTTAAGCCAAAGAATTTTATAAATGTAATTTTGCCCATGAATGATATTTTCAAAAAGAAGGGGGGAAATCTTTTAACCAGTATGGGGATTTTTTTTTTCATCTGAAAACCAGAGAGAATAAATTGTTGCCTTTAAAGAGACGAACACAGTAGATGCTAACGTGTCCTGGTCATCACACGATTACGCTCAAATGTTTCCAGGACCCAATATATTGCTCAAATATGAATTCTACTTTTTGTACCATTTTGTGTTTGATAATGGTAATATTGATGTATTAGTCAATTGTATTACTCACAGTTGATCATGTGAACAGTTTTAATTACACCAATAGACTCGAACCAAAAAGTAGGTTCTTTCACTTAAACATGGTTTTAAATTATTGGGCAGTTATTACACTTCCAGCTGTTCCATGTTAAACTACTTTGTATTTGCATTTTACCCTTTTACAAATATGTATAATTTTACTGTAATGGTTGACATTGAGCAAACTCAGTGCAGGAGTCTTTACCGTAAACGCAATATACTGTAGGGAGACAAACCATTTAAGATCATTATTGTCAAGTTATTTGACAAGACACTGTTGATCTTATCAGAGTGAGAAGTAAGAATTATATTGTGCAACTGGACATCTTAAAATATGGATAATGTGTGATGCTATACTGATATTTAGGAAATGTCTTAATATTTGTGTTGCTTCTTCTTAAGGAAATGTTTTTTTTGTCCTTTTTAGCTGATTTTTATTTTAGTGGACTTCTCAGTATTTTATATTTGATATGTTTTAAAGTTAAAACAAGATATGTTTATTTAGAGTATGTTTTGATAAATTTTGCGCCCCTCCCCAGCAGAATTTCTACAGTTAAAGTTGCTGGAAGCACAATCATTCCTTACTGCTGGAGACAAGTTTATGTGGAACTAAGTTTGGGGGGGTTGTATTATTTTGTATTTGAACGTGACAGGTGAAAGTATTGCTTCCTGAAAAATGTCACTTAGGCTTTGCCTGTTAAAATCCTGGTATTATCAAAAGTCAAACATTAAATTTAGCTTTTTTTAAGACTTTTTAAACGTGAAAGCCAAAAGAGAAGACATTAAATTTAAGTGGCGCAGTCCCAAAGTTTCTGTGGTGTGTTCAGTTGGTTAGATTTTTAATTTAGCAGATAGTGGATCCCATCACTGTCCATCATTTGTGTCAACATGTCAGACATTTTACACTGACCTTTTTTTCTTTTTCTTTTTTTTTCTTTCAAACCAATAATGTAAAACACTATTTTATTGCCTTTACCCACGGTAGATAAAGCCTTTCTATTAACTACATGTTATTGGTGCAAAACCTTCATCAACACTGATGTGGCCGTCCAGCCTGGAGAGAAAGGAGAATAAGGAGTCTTATACATAAGCCTGGTGTCACTTTATTTTTATTATGAGAAAAATCCCACTAAAAAGGAAAACATGTTTTATTTGCTGCAGTTTTTATATAGCCGCAAATGTCCAAAAACATTTGGACGCACTCACAATTTTTTAAGTTTTGCCCTTTGTACACCATCTCACTGGATTTTAAGACAAATAATTAGGATGTGATTAAAATGCAAACTTTCAATTTTAATTTAAGAGGTTTTACATAAATTCTGTATTAACTATTATGAATTACAGCAGCTTTTTTACAGGCCCCAATTAGACAGCTGACAAACAGTTTCATGGCGAAGTGACACCTTTTCTTTTATTATTTTTAGCTGGTAAATTATCTGGACATCATTACAAATGTTGAATTTGCATGTGGTAGTTATTAACCTCAATGTGAGTGGGAGTCAAACCATTGGTTACACTCAAGAAAAAGAAGACCAGGTTAGAAAACATTTTGGATTTGTCTTGGACAAATAAAACCAATGTTATCATTTACCAGAATAGTAGGAAGAGATCTGAAGCGTACTACATAATTTGTCAAACAAAGCCTTGGCACAGGCATGTACGGCTTCCACAAATGTTTATTGATGACGTGGCTTCTGATAGGATTAGTAGGATGAATTCTGAAGTGTACAACTATACTTTGTTTCTATTAATGGCAAATAGATAATGTTGAGAGGTAGACTGCAAAACCAGCCCAAGAGAAAAAGAAGTGAGACATGTTCATTGGCCAAACCAGTCACCTGGTGTCAATTCATATTTTCAGTTAGTAAAGACAAAACTGGAGACCTAGGCAGATGTCCACATCTTGGTGATGTCCATGGGTTGAAGACTTCCAGCAGTCATTGACTGCAAAAGATAATCATTTTTATTACCGTTGCTAAACATTAGTAAACAGATAAAGCAATACGTTTGCTAAACTACTGACTTAAGGCAGAAAATGTGCATCTTAATCACATCTTTGTTATTTTTTTTTTTAATTTAATTATATCGGTTTTTAATTTTTTGGTTTCAAAATTAAAATTGCCAGTGTGGTGCTTTAAGCACAACATACTAAAAATGTTATTCAAATGCTTGTGGATTTAACTATACATTATCCCTCCAATACTGAATACTGAGTGTTGTCTGTCATCTAAGATTACCAAAATAAGAAAATGGTCATAGTACAAAGTTATCTACATGTTGTCCACTCCAAATGGTGCTACTAATTAGAGATTGAACATGAAGCCATTAATTACTTCTAGGATAATCCCCAGTGCAATAGTATAGTAGGACATTAGGTCTTGCTTGTATTTCCATTAGCTGTGGCACAGTGTTAGTAATATCAAACTATAGCAGCACAGATCAAACCTGTCAGCAGAGAAATGTTCTTGATGTTTGTAATTTGTTTAGGAAAGTTATCTGTTGCTAGAAAGAGAGAAATAAACTACAGCCTTATTCTGTGTAAAAGCAGAGTTTTCTCTGTAGGTTTCATATGCTTCCTTATTTTATTTATTTTATTGTTGTTGTTATTGTTTTCTTGTCACTCTAGCAACCTAGATAATTGGGATAATTAATAAAGAACATTTGCCTAGGTGTAACTAAAAGATCAAGATGCTAAAGGATGGGTGTTGTGTTACTGATGTTATTACTTAGTGGTTTTGACAATTTGCAACCATGTGCATGCAGCATCCACTAAGTTGCCCTTAGAAGTTACAGGCTCATGACTCTAAATGTTTACATACCTTTTCCTGCTGTTTCAGCCATTTCATTTTCATTTGTGCCCCCTTCAGTTAAGACTTGTGAGCTTGCACATATTCTGCTGCTCTCTTGAGCAGGAATAGGTTTACAGAGCACATTACATCTGGAGATGTCTGCTTGATTGTTTGAAAGGGTGAACATGTTTCCTGGCTGTGAGTGTCTTGAGCAACATGAATATACAGTTTTTTGATACTTGGATTTTGTAGTTTTTCACCCTTTTACAGTGTAGGAACTCCGTAGCACCTGCAGTAAATGGTAAGATATAGGGACTACAGGACAATGGTACATAGAGCGGCATTCCAGTTTGGTGTAACTGGACAATGACTGTCAGTCCCACTTCACCTGGCTCATCTGTATGTTGGCAACTCAGTTGTTTAGCTCATTAATTTCATTTTATGTATGCTAACAGTCCACAAGGGAAGGTGCTTTTAATTTTGAATGGCATTATTTGTTGAAAATATATTTCCTGGTTCTTTTGTTTGTTTGTTTGTTTGTTTTATGTTGCCTGTGGATGATGAGTTGATTAGAAGGTAATTAGAAGGGTGAAGACTTTTTATAAAAACAAAAACACTAAAAAAAAATACAGGATGAAAGCTTAGTATGTGGTGTCATTTGTCCTTCTTTAGTGGCTGGTTAACAAGTGTGCCTAAAATACTTTACAAGACTTTTCTCACACATTGATACTTCCTCTTCTAGTTAAGCTGTGCAAGAGAATAGCCTTGTGAAGGAATCCTTCATTAGTTCAAACGGCCTAGGGTCCTGCATGGCCAGTTTTTGGCTTTGTTCTTTAAAGCTAACAATAATGAACTTAATGTTTTCTACTTAAGGACTAATCTTGAAACACAAAGTGATTGATCTTTAAAAGCGCATGCTCCTGTTAACGTATCATTGACATTTCTCTGTGTGGTTTCACTTTGTAATCCAGCCTAATATGAAAAACAATTTGTTTGGCCAAATAATTATTTGAGTTTCATTTTGCTTTTTGTTTTGTTTTTTGGTGAAGTTTGTAATTTGGCAGATGTGAAGGCAAATGAATGTATATCTTTGTATAAACCATTTAGTTCAGAAGACATGTTAGTTATGACACACAAGGAAAAAAAACTTTTATAAATCCTTTTTGTATTAGAACATTAACAGTGGTAATTTTTGTATATATGAAGATTAGGCTTTCTGATTAGCAGAAAGGTAAAACATTCCTACATTTTTTTAAATGTATGTCCATTGAGAATAATTATGTAAACATATTTCCAATGTTTTATGTGCCTTTTATTTTAATTTGTTTAAATAAAAGAAAAGAATCAAACTTGTTTGTGGACCGTCTCATACAGAGGAATTTCAGTACTCATTCAAGATAAATTTCTGGAGTGATGCAGATCATCTAGATGCAAGAAGTTGTAGTGACTAATAATTTTTGTTGCTTTTACTAGATTTAGTTGAGATTTCTGAAAGGTTATCTTTGAAAATGAATAGATGGAGTCGCTGATCTTTTGCAGTGCGCTAATCCTAACCCACCAGACAGGTGTCTGCACTCATAATTTTGCCAACATGAAACTGTTCAGTAAATCTTCTTGGCATCGTTGTTATTCTTCACACAAACCTTTCTGTGATGTGAGGATTGTCAGCCTAACTACAGCTCACACTTTATGTTATCTGCACTCAGATTGGATGTTAGTCCGCGCATGCTACACTGTCACTTTGGCAGTCCAGCCAGATGAACCTGTGACACGCCTGCATTCTGAGCATATTTCAGATCAACACTTCCTGTTTCATGTTTAACACATCAGACTCTGCAGCTGTCAATGTCAACATCCAGAGCCTTCAGGAACTCATGGCAAACCTTATTCACCACAGGGCCTCTGCCACCAAGAAGTTGTTCAATTGCCTCATTGGCCTCACCCCCCTGTGACGGACGAGTCATCCCCCTCTGCTTCCTCTATAGAAGATATGTCATTGGGATAAGGAGGTCCTCCAAGTATTCCTTCCAACACCTGACAATATCCTCAGTTAAGGTCAGCAGCGCCCCACTGTACACAGTGCAGGCTTTCCTCTCCTGAGTTGCCTGACTGCTTGCCACATACTCTTTGAGGAAGTCCAAAAGTCTTTTTCCATGGCCTATTAGAACTCCCCCCAATCCACGTTTTTGTTTCTGCCACTCCCAGAGCCGCGTTCTACTTGGCCTGTCAGTACCTATCATCTGCCTCCTAAGTCCCACAGGCTAGTAGGGGTGGGGGAAAAAATGGATACTGTGTAGTATCGTGATATTTTGTTTGCTAATAATGTATCGATACAGGGACAGCAGAAATCGATACTTTGTTACAAAAAAGGTTTTTGTGCTCTGACTTCAGAGCATGTTGATCCTTTTTCTGAGCAAGAATCCTGACATTCCTTCACTGTCCAAATGTGTTTAACTTTTTTTTGGCAGCAATAAACATGACAGTTTACTTATTTTAATTTAAGACATGTTTTATTTTAATTAAGTTTAAAACTTTTTTATTTAATGTAAAATTATATTTTGTTTTAATTTACTTTCAAATTCTTCAGTTGCTGAAGGGGCTGCATAGTTTTCATAAACTGCATAGTTCAGAATAGCTACAATTGTACCAGATGGTTGCGTTCAGTTAAGTTGGACTAGACTGTAATACAAACCGTTCAGTTTGTCAACAATAAAACTGAAATGAGAGAAAGACTGAGTGTGAGACTTTGATATTAGATAAAATGAATATTGATAAAGTTTACCTTTATGTACAGAATCTGAATATCGCAAAATATTTTAAAAAATTGCAATAATATCGTATCGTGAGTTAAGTATTGTGATAATATCGTATCGTGGGATGTATGGTGATTCCCACCTCTACAGGCTAGCCAAGCCCAATAGCTCTTTTTCCAACCTGATGCCCCCCTTCATCTCCAGTGTCCATCATCTGGTTCGGGGGTTACCACCATTTAATAATGATAGTAATACGTTTTATTTTAGGTGCCTTTCAAAAAGCTGACAGCCACTTTACACAAAAAGAGTTCAAAAATAGCAATTAACTAAAATACCCATCAGGTCAAAAATAAATTTAGTGTATTTAAAACCACAAAGAACAGAGAATTTATGTGACAGGTTAAAGACAGCCGGGTTAAGCAGGTATGTTTTGAGATGGGATTTGAAAATGAACAGTCAGTGTTACAAATGTCTGGTGGGAGGGAATTCCAGAAAGGTGACACTCTAAAGACTCTAGACCCCATGGTAGTCAGACACACAAGAAGGGACAGCAAGATGGAAGCAGTAGTTCAGAGAGGTAATGCGGTTGTAGATTGCATTCAAGGTGAGGAGTAGAATCTTGAAAACGATACGGCATTTAACAGGAAGCCGATGTGTTGTGCCTAATGGAAAGTGATCTGGTGATGATCTGAGTAGCAAGACTTCTGGACCAATTAAACCAAAATGAAGAGAGTTGCAATAATCGACGTAGGATGTAGCCAAGGTGTAAACAGTGATGGCATTACTATTGAGTGAGAGAGATGGATGGAAACAATTCATGTTACGAAGATTAAACTATGAGGGGGTCTCAAGTTCTGGTTCAGAGACAGAAGAAGGGAGCGGGAGATCAACAGACCGATTGGTGCTGCGGCTGCAGCGATGCGGACGCTGTACCAGTCCGCTGTTGTGAAGAGAGAGCTGAGTGAAAAAGGAAAGCTCTGAATGTACTGGTCGATGTACGTCCCTACCCTCGCCTATGGTCATGAGCTGTGAGCTGTGGGTAGTGACCGAAAGAATGAGATCGTGGATACAAGCGGCAGAAATGAGCTTCCTCCGAAGGGTGGCTGGCCTCTCCCTTTGAAATAGGGTGAGAAGTTCAGCCATCCGGGAGGGGCTCAGAGTACAGCCACTGCTCTACCATATCGAAAGGAGCCAGTTAAGGTGGTTCAGGCATCTGACAAGGATGCATCCTGGGCGCGTCCTTAATGAGGTGTTCCGGGCATGTCCCACCAGGAGAAGGCCCTGGGGCAGACCTGTGTTGAAATTTGTGATGTAAAATATATATAAAAAAAAAAAAAGCTTCAAAATTTAAAGATGGTTTGATGAAATTTGGGAATATCAAAATTCATTATAATTTTGTCAACTGAGAGTCAACAGGGCATATATTGATGTTGGGTTTTAGAAATACTAGATGGTAGCATGAGAAATGCTAACCTTGACAACGCTAATCTAGTTTAAAGTGTGAGAAATAAATAATAATAGAAGCTAAAAAGGATGTGCTTCTCCCTAAATTTACTCAAATAATTTACAAATGATTTGCATAAGGGTGATGCAATGGTTCAATAAAGGTTTGTGCGATGCTTCACATCGTCTAACCAAGACTCAAGGGGAACCTTGAATGATATAAGTGTCATGAGTCGAGTGAGTGTCTGGTGTCCATCTGGACCCCGACTTTCCCTGTGTTCACCCTCGTGAGTGGTTCTTCACCTGCTTCTCTCACCTGTGATTCATCGGCGGCAAAAGCAGATGGACTCTTAAGGCCTGTGCAGTCCTTCACTCTTTGCCAGTTTAGCTGCTACCTTATGTTGGTAAGTAGGCTTTCTTGTCGCTTGTAGTCTATGTATTTTTGCCTTATATTTAGCCTGGTCTCTTTGTTCTCCTAGTTTCCTTGCCTCCATTAACCTTGACTGCAGTATGTTCTCCTGGACACTGGCGGCACTTGGTAATGACCTTCAATCCTGTTTGCAAATCTCTCTCTGGAAAAACACTACTACTCACAAGACTCACCTGTCTGCCATCACTCCTAGATTCACGAAATCTCAGGGTTGGAACCTTAATGCTCTTACTCACTCCTCCATCCTGCCAGACACTCACTCACTGCTCCACTATTCCCAAAGCTTCTCGCCTCCCACCAGCCAGTAAGCTAAAACCTGTTCAACTCATACTTGCCTACAGTCACCTTCGTCACTACTCTGGAGCTAATCATTTCCCCTGTTCTAACGTGGCTTGTATTTAATGGTTGAGAGCAGGCGGCAGAAACGCTTAGCAGGAAACTCATGACCACACTGGTACTGGGAATTCCAAAGAGCTTGTCCTTTCATAAACACACTCTTCACCAACCTTACAAGGCTGAGCTGAACGGCTGCTGTCTTATCATACATGATGTTCAGTGTTCATACAACCCATAACGCTACATAACGTGCCCTCCCAGCCCGCCCCGCTGCCTCCAATTAGACTGGAGCTACTCGCTTTGCAGCTACAAGACGGCTCAGCACCACCCTGACATTGGCTACTCATCACTCCTCCTACTGGCAACAACCCCACCATGGAGTTGGCTCCCTCGTCCTCTTCCCGTTTCTTACTGCGACCTACGCAAAGAAGAAATGCAGCAGGTCTGAGAAAGACGTCTGTACAGACTAGTGTCACAGTAAACTCCATTAATGTGGAGACAATGCAACCATGAAAAGATTTCACTGATTACATTTTATCCACAAAAGAAAAAATGAACACTTTGTTTTGAAAATGAGACTAAAATCATGTGGAAAGCTGAACTCTGGCAAACATGTTTTACACTCATCATCTATAAACACTTTCAGAGAAATTTGATTTAATGCTGTTTCACACTGCAGCTCTTTACTAATTAAACATCTGTCCAAATGATCTTTAATAACAGATTAAGACTGGAAGCTTTATGTGATACAGCAACATTCAGATTTTACATAACGTGGTCTGCCACAGAACAAGTATATCTGACTGCTCATTTTAGCACTTTATTTATTTACCTTTCTCATTGCTACAATGCCACGTGCACCAAGTTTACCACTGTACTGTACGTTTACTACATCCTTACTTTTACTTTGAAATTGCAACTGATAATAATAAGCCAGCCCGTTCTTTCCCATTTGGTGTTTTCTCTACCAGCAGGCTCGCTGGCTAGATCGCCATTATGGATGGAGATGAACTCCAACACCAAACTCATGGTTTGTTTTTTTCCCTGCACTTCAAGCTGGCACTCTAACCAGAACCTACAACAGACGGAGAACCGGTTCGTGTGCAGTTCTCCAACAATGAGAATACAATGAGTTCACTGGGACTCAGAGCAGAACAAGAGCCAGCAGCTGCAGTCCAAGAACATGGGCTGACTGAAGACAGCTAATGATGATGTTCACTTATTTATTTTAGTTTTATATTAAGCTAATATTTTTTTATTTAAAAAAAAACACACATAGCTCATCACATCTCATAGGCTACTGTAAGGTATGAATTACAGGTGCAACAGTACAAGGTGATAAGTTTTCTTGTCATTGGTTCACTACACTGCATAAACTAATTACATGTACCCATTAAGAATGACAAATGTGACCTTGACCACAATTTGGATGAAGAACACTAAAAGCTGACCGATACTGCAGGAGCAGTGTCAGTGTAACAAACAGGACACTGACATTAAGCACATGGGGGGCTACACTTCCTGAAATTCTAGCCAAACTAAAAATGATTCTTTTCAGTATTAGAGTATAAATTAAAGTATTCCTTAAATTTACAGAAGCAATGATGTTATGATTTCTTCACAATTAAAATTTTAACCATTTTAACCAGAACACATACAGATGAGTGTCTAAGTGGAAGAAGATGGATGGATATTCATAAAAGGTTCATACAAAATCTATGAGTGACGACCTCATCAGCAATCCAAATCAAACTGGGCACACAGACCTGGGTTCCTTCAAGCCAATCCAAACAGATGAAGGAGATGTACTTACGAATGATTCCTTGGACTTTGGCTACCAGGCCACCGGGTGGACATGGTGAGGTCTTCTCAGAGAAATCGCATGAGTACAGGACATTATCCACTGTGGTGCCATGCTCGCTGTAGTTCAGAAGCTCATAATGCTTGGTATTCTGAAGGACGACAAACACACACACACAATTTACATCTTGGTCACTAACAACCACAGGAGTGCTCTGCAGAGTGATGTAGTTTAACGGCCTCACCTCATCATAGAAAATACAGGCATGTTTCCCCGATACGTAGTTGCAGTGACCGTAGTTTGTAAGGCACACATCCATGTCAGCACCTTAGAGAAACAGTTAAAGACTTAAACACCCTTTCCCACAACACAAAGAATACAGATTTGCTACATGGATTTTGTTTCTGCAATATTGACGTGTCAAAATGTATTTTAATGACCTGCACTCCAATGTGACATCGTTTTTATTCCACATGGTCCTGTTGTGACCCTCACAGGTCTAAGAACTTACTTTCACAGGCAACTTGCTTAAAATACTCCGATTTAAAGATGACGGTAT
This sequence comes from Neolamprologus brichardi, assembly GCF_056152115.1. Classification (NCBI taxonomy): domain Eukaryota; kingdom Metazoa; phylum Chordata; class Actinopteri; order Cichliformes; family Cichlidae; genus Neolamprologus; species Neolamprologus brichardi. The sequence continues at coordinate 37,946,690 of NC_142104.1, read as the reverse complement.
CAACTATCAACCTGACTAATGATGCAGAGATTGGGAGCTAGTACAGGCTCAGTATATTATTCTATTATACTCTGTCGTGTACTGCTGCCTGTCGTACAGAAGTACAGTCATGGTTAAAAGGACACCTTCTGTCAAGGTTTACATATTAGGACAAAATAAAAATCATCTTGTTTTTAGCAGGTCTTGAAATTAAGTCTTGATATGTAACCTCAGATGAACTATAAAATATGACATTACTGTCATGTATTTGACAAAACTAAGACAAAATGCAGAATTAGTGTATGAAACACTAAGCAAACCCTTGTTGCTTCCATAGAAATAAAGATGACAAGTAGCAGGTACATACTGCTAATCAAACACAACTGATTAACTGATTATCAGCACGAGTGACCACCTCTATAAACTCAGAAGCATTCTGGTGTGTGTCGACATAATGCCAAAGAGGAAAGATGTCTTAAAGAATAAATGGAGTGCTGCATGTCAGTATGTGAAGTTGCATAAAGCCAGTCCCAAACACGCTCATAATTCTACCATGAGAAAGATTATTCACTATTCAAGTGGAAAACATGCAAGACAGCTGCAAAATATTCCCAGGAGTTAAAGTCCCAAAAAAAGTCACCTAGGATCAGGCAGTGCAATGACTCAAAGCACATCAGCAAATCGGTCTGGTGGTTCTGCAAGCTAATGAATGATGGGGTGTTGTTAGTTTTTCCACACACTGCTTCTGCATCACTTCCCATTTTTGTATCTGTAGGAGTGATTAGCTCAGGTCTAAGCCACCAAACCAGGGGCCCTGGTACACCTGCTGTGTTGGCAGCTTTGCGTATCCCCGGCAATGCCATCACACAGCTATATCCATTCATGCGAGCTGTTACGGTGCATGTACGTGCTGCAGTATTCTTCTGAACAATAGGTGTTGCCCATCCTCCAAATCAGCGCTGGTATAGAAGGAGAAGAAGTCAAAGTTGGAAGCCAAGGAATTTTAAAGCCAAGTTTCAAAGTTTCAACATCTCCCTCTGTGAAACCTGTGAATCTCTAAACTTCTGTACTGATATGATGTTAGGATGCCATTAAAAACAGACTTTAACCCAGCTGCAGCAGCAATGCAACAACACACCAGATTATAAAAATGGAGAAGTGCATGACCAGCAGAGATGACAGCTTACAACATGTAACATCAACTTTGCTGTACGGTGACATTTGCCAGGCACCACACAGCAGATATGATGGGGCCCTACCTATGTTCTACTTCTGTCTTACTAAACTTTAGTCACAATGCAAGAATATAACCTAAATCAAACATGATTAACTGGAGTTTGGTGAACTGGTATAATTTCAAAAAACTACATGAGACCAGCTTTAACACTGTTCTCCTACGTGAACCTTTCCCCATCAAAGGTGAAACCTAAGAGTGGCTCAGGGCCAGGGCACAGAATGCAGCAGGGTCAAAGTCACAGCGATTGAATGTCCTACCTGATCCTATGTGTAACGTCCTACAGCACATGCTGACAGCTGCTCCTCTTCCTGTCAGAGGGTAAAAGACCGCTCTGGCAGAACACAGCAATACGAAGGCTCTTAAACTGTCACATGTGGTCACAGAGTGACAAACTCACCCCCATCCTCCTCTTTTCCATCCTTCATGCAGCTGGACAGGTTGGTGATGGAGGGCAGTGTGTTGGGCAGCAGTGAGTCCATCAGTGCAGGAACAGCCTTTATGTCTGAGGGACAGGAGAGGAAAAAGAGACAAACTGACATTGAATATGACGGCCCAGCTGTGTAAGTTTTCCAGTGTCTAAAAAGTCACTCCAAGTGGTTTGATGCACAAAGTGATACACTTGCAAAATTTCTACAAAAAGACTTCATTTAACACACTTCAAAGAGTCTTGAAGACTCGTTGCAACATTATTTCATCTCCTTTAACTATCATGAGTGTGTTTGGTTTTTTGGGAGTCAAGGATCCCAATAAAAATCAACAGCACATCTTACTGGTGTGTCTACTGCATGAAGAGTTACAGCGAACTGACAGAAGCACTGTTATCAGAAGTAATTTCTGACCACACCAATGTCCACTTTTTTCCCAGTTAATGCCAGTCGTTTATCTGGACCTCTCTCCTATCACATCGAAAATGAATCAAAACTCAGAACCTCTGATCGATACCATCTTGCCCATGTCAGTTATTTTGGTTTGTAAAATCTGTCAATAGTCTGCCCATGATTTACTGTCCCCTTTGAAACATACAAACATGTATGTTGTCACCTGACACTGCTATGTCCAGGTTGTGGCAAGTAAACGTAAAGAGACGTCAGATACCAAGTCAGCTTCCCACCTGAGCAGCAAATAAAAATGCTGTTTTTTGTCTTACTCTTAGTAAACTAAATAAATAATTCACTGACCAAACACCATCCACTCTGATCATTTTGCATCTGCTGGTGAAAGAAACTGATCTGACATCAGTGTTAAGTTAACAAGCTCTACGTGACAAGCTCTAAAGAGTCATGCATTAAATGAAACAGCAGGAGTATTTCTTGTAATCAAATTACTCGATGAATAGTTGCAGCCCTGGCTAGTACTATAGGCGGAAAGAACAAGCCTGTATTGACTTTAGAATTACAAGTTTAGTTTACTTTAATTACTGTTAAACTACAGTGTTATGTTTTTACTTGTACTTAAAATTTTTGTGCTTAGATTTAACTTGTGCTGTGTCACTAATATTGCACTGTAATACTATTGGTACCATAGCAGTGGCAATGGATTCACACTTCGGTCATCTGTCATCATCCCAGAAATTTACTAGTCAGTACTAATACAATAGAATTATGCAATTCTCAATACCAAAACAAAACCCCCACAACACCTCCCCCAAGTGGTGAGCACATGGGGGGTGGGCCTATGTCATCTCTTTAGTAGTGATGGGATTTCCGGCTCTTTTTAGAGATCCGGCTCTTTCGGTTCGGCTCACTAAAAAGAGCCGGCTCTTTCGGCTCCGAACCGGCTCTTCAGGTTGTTTTGTTGCTTTAATTAATTTATTATTATCAATAATATAAAATTATGCACAAAAGGAATTACTAACGTAAAAAAAAAGTGGTTTTATTTATATATGTTTATATATAAATATATGCGGTGGCCCCTAGAGACAAAACTCGTACAAACTCCAAAACACATTTCTAGCATGAACTGAACTTCCAAAGCAGAGCTACTAGAGCACTTAAATTACACAATTCAATTCAATTCAATTCAATTTTATTTATATAGCGCCAAATCACAACAAATGTCGCCTCAAGGCGCTTCATAGATACAGAGAAAAGCCCAACATTCATATGACCCCCTATGAGCAAGCACTTTGGCGACAGTGGGAAGGAAAAACTCCCTTTTAACAGGAAGAAACCTCCGGCAGAACCAGGCTTAGGGAGGGGCGGCCATCTGCTGCGACCGGTTGGGGTGAGAGAAGGAAGACAGGATAAAAGACATGCTGTGGAAGAGAGACAGAGATTAATAACAGATATGATTCAATACAGAGAGGTCTGTTAACACATAGTGAGTGAGAAAGGTGACTGGAAAGGAAAAACTCAATGCATCATGGGAATCCCCCGGCAGCCTACATCTATTGCAGCATAACTAAGGGAGGATTCAGGGTCACCTGGTCCAGCCCTAACTATATGCTTTAGCAAAAAGGAAAGTTTTAAGCCTAATCTTAAAAGTAGAGATAGTGTCTGTCTCCCGAATCCAAACTGGAAGCTGGTTCCACAGAAGAGGGGCCTGAAAACTGAAGGCTCTCCCTCCCATTCTACTTTTAAATACTCTAGGAACAACAAGTAGGCCTGCAGAGTGGGAGCGAAGTGCTCTAATAGGGTAATATGGTACTACAAGGTCATTAAGATAAGATGGGGCCTGATTATTTAAGACCTTGTATGTGAGGAGCAGGATTTTGAATTCAATTCTGGATTTAACAGGAAGCCAATGAAGGGAAGCCAAAACAGGAGAAATATGCTCTCTCTTTCTAGTCCCTGTCAGTACTCTTGCTGCAGCATTTTGGATTAACTGAAGGCTTTTCAGTGAGTTTTTTGGACATCCTGATAATAATGAATTGCAGTAGTCCAGCCTGGAAGTAATAAATGCATGAACTAGTTTTTCAGCATCACTCTGAGACAGGATATTTCTAATTTTAGAGATGTTGCGCAAATGGAAGAACGCAGTCTTACATATTTGTTTAATATGTGCGTTGAAGGACATATCCTGGTCAAAAATGACTCCAAGGTTCCTCACAGTGTTACTGGAGGCCAAGGTAATGCCATCCAGAGTAAGAATCTGCTTAGATACCATATTTCTAAGCTTTTCAGCGCCGAGTACAATGACCTCAGTTTTATCTGAGTTAAGAAGCAGAAAGTTAGTGGCCATCCAAGTCTTTATGTCTTTAAGACATTCCTGCAGTTTAACTAATTGGTGTGTGTTATCTGGCTTTATGGACAGATAGAGCTGGGTGTCATCTGCATAGCAGTGAAAATGTATGCTATGTCTTCTAATGATGCTGCCTAGGGGAAGCATGTATAATGTAAACAGAATTGGTCCTAGCACTGAACCCTGTGGAACTCCATAATTAACCTCAGTGTGTGAAGAGGACTCTCCATTTACATGCACAAATTGGAGTCTATTAGATAGATATGATACAAACCACTGCAGTGCAATACCTGTAATACCTACAGCATGTTCTAATCGCTCTAACAGGATATTATGGTCAACAGTATTGAATGCTGCACTAAGGTCAAGAAGGACAAGCACAGAGATGAGTCCACTGTCAGAGGCCATAAGAAGATCATTTGTAACCTTCACTAAAGCTGTTTCTGTGCTGTGATGAACTCTGAAACCTGACTGAAACTCTTCAAATAAACCATTCCTCTGCAGATGATCTGTTAGCTGTTTGACAACTACTCTTTCAAGGATTTTTGATATGAAAGGAAGGTTGGAGATTGGCCTATAATTAGCTAAGACTGCTGGGTCTAGAGATGGCTTTTTGAGTAAAGGTTTAACTGCAGCCACCTTGAAGGCCTGTGGTACATAGCCGATTATTAGAGATAGGTTGATCATATATAAGATCGAAGAATTAATCAATGGCAGGACTTCTTTGAGCAGTTTTGTAGGAATGGGGTCTAAAAGACACGTTGATGGTTTGGAGGAAGTAATTATTGAAGTTAACTCAGAAAGATTAATTGGAGAAAAAGAGTCTAACTTAACATCAATGGAACTAAGAGTAGCTGTAGATAATATTACATCTGTGGGATGATTATTGGTAATTTTTTCTCTAATGATAAAAATTTTATTTGTGAAGAAGTTCATGAAGTCATCACTAGTTAACGTTAAAGGGATGGTTGGCTCAAAAGAGCTCTGACTTTTTGTCAGCCTGGCTACAGTGCTGAAGAGAAACCTGGGGTTGTTCTTATTTTCTTCAATCAGTGATGAGTAGTAAGCTGTTCTGGCTTTGCGGAGGGCTTTCTTATAAAGCAACAAACTATTTCTCCAGGCTAAATGATGATCCTCTAAATTTGTGACACGCCATTTCCTCTCCAGATTACGAGTCATCTGCTTTAGGGTACGTGTTTGAGAATTATACCACGGGGTCAGGTACTTCTGATTAGAGACCTTAGTTTTCACCGGAGCTACAGTATCCAGAGTCGTACGTAGTGAGGAGGTGAAATTATTAACAAGATAATCGACCTCTGTTGGGGTAGCGTTCAGATAGCTGCTCTGCTCTGTGTTGGTACAGGGCATTGACGATGATAACAGTGGCTGGATTATATTCTTAAACTTAGTTACAGCGCTTTCAGAAATACATCTACTTTGATAAAGTCCACTCTCCACTGCTGCGTAATCAATTATTGTAAATGTAAATGTTATCAAGAAATGATCAGACAGGAGAGGGTTTTCAGGAAACACTGTTAAATGTTCAGTTTCTATGCCATATGTTAAAACAAGATCTAGAGTGTGATTAAAGTGGTGGGTGGGTTCTTTTACATTTTGAGAGAAACCAATTGAGTCTAACAACAGATTAAATGCCATGTTGAGGCTGTCATTTTTAGCATCAACATGGATGTTAAAATCACCCACAATAATTATTTTATCTGAGCTCAGAACTAAATTAGATATAAAGTCTGAGAAATCAGACAGAAACTCTGTGTAAGGCCCAGGTGGACGATAGATGATAACAAGTAAGACTGGTTTCTGAGTTTTATAGGTGGGGTGGACAATGTTAAGCATCAGGCTTTCAAATGAATTAAAAGTCTGTCTTGGTCTTTCATTAATTAATAGACTGGTGTGAAAAATTGCTGCCACACCGCCCCCTCGACCTGTGCTTCGAGATTTCTGGTAGTTAGAATGACTCGGGGGTGTTGATTCATTTAAACTAACATAATCATCCTGCTGCAACCAGGTTTCTGTAAGGCAGAGTAAATCAATTTGTTGATCAATTATTAAGTCATGTACTAACAGAGACTTGGAGGAGAGAGACCTAATATTTAATAATCCACATTTCACTGTTTTACTCTTTGGTTCAGATGTGGATACTGTATTGTTCTTTCTTTGTAAATGTTTAAGTTGTTTGTTGCTGGTTTTTAGTTTGTTTTTTGTCTTTTTGGAAGCAGACACAGTCTCTATGGAGATGGGTTTTTGGGGGGGTAGCAGGAGGAGAGAAGCTGCAGAGAGGCGTGTAAGACTGCAACTCTGCTTCCTGGTCCCAACTCTGGATAGTCATGTTTTGAGGAGTTTAATAAATTTGTCGATATTTCTAGAAATGAGAGCTGCTCCATCCAAAGTGGGATGGATGCCATCTCTCCTAACAAGACCAGGTTTCCTCCAGAAGGTTTGCCAATTATCTATGAAGCCCACATCATTTCTGGGACACCACTCAGACAGCCAGCAATTTAAGGAGAACATGCGGCTAAACATGTCACTCCTGGTCTGATTGGGGAGGGGACCAGAGAAAACTACAGAGTCCGACATTGTTTTGGCAAAGTTACACACCGATTCAATATTGATTTTAGTGACCTCCGATTGGCGTAACCGGGTGTCATTACTGCCGACGTGAATTATGATTTTACTGAATTTACGTTTACCCTTAGCCAGCAGTTTTAAATTTCCTTCAATGTCGCCTGCTCTGGCCCCTGGAAGACAATTGACTATGGTTGCCGGTGTCTCTAGCTTCACATGTCTGAGAACAGAATCACCAATTACCAGAGTTTGACCCCCAGCGGGTGTGTCATCGAGTGGGGAAAAACGGTTAGACACATGAACGGGTTGGTGGTGTACCTGGGGCTTCTGTTTAGGACTATGCTTCCTCCTCACCGTTACCCAGCCGCCTTCTTTCCGCAGCTGCTTGGGATTTGCCGGGGAACAGCTAGCGGGGCCTACGCTATCTTCGGCTGCACGAGCTACAGGGGCCTGGCTAGCTAAGGGTGAGAGAAGGGTGCAAAGCCGAGTCTCCAGATCAGTAATCCTGGCCTCCAGAGCTGCAAATATGCTACATTTGTTACAGATATCATTACTGCTAAAGGAGGCCGAGGAGTAACTAAACATCTGACACAATGAGCAAGAAAGTGCAGAAGGGACAGGTGAAGTAGCCATGGTGCTAACGAGTCAGCTTTGAGCTAAGCTAGCGAAACAGTACAGAGACAGTGAGTGAATACTTTGGCTATAAATTAGGTAGTGAGTACACAGAAAGTGTGCTTCGGATGAAGCACGTGAAGATTATACTGTGGAAAAAAAAGAATGTATTTAAAAGTTGTTAATTAAACTGCTAAGCAAATAAGCTACTCAGAAACACCACTGTGTTTGAGCAGGAACAGGAAGCGATACTATACCACAGAGCGAGCGAACACCAAGTGACAGCTCTTAGACACAAGAGAAAGCATGTTTGTATTGTTTGTGTATTTATACACAGGCACTCATATATATTCAAATAATTTTTTTAAAAAGTTCATTTACCTGTTACTACCACACACCAAATCCGGTCGTTGGTACTTGCTGGCTTGTGTAGCCACTAGGTAACAAAAGCTCAACACTGCACCTAGCATCCTGGAGCACTTCTGTTGTCTTTTGTACGTGTTTTGAGTTTTTACGTGCTTCGGAGTTTGTACATGTTTTTACGTGCTTCGGAGTTTGTACGTGTTTGTACGTGATTTGAAGTTTGTATGTGCTTTGTCTGTAGGGGCCACCGTAAATATACTTTTATTTATTCACTCCACATAAAATGTAATAAGTAAATCATATAATACAAAAATCAACTATTCACATTTCAAATTTTAACTATTTAAATTTTCAGCTTTTTCCTTTTACAAATTTAAAGTGAAACAACACAAAACACTGCAAACCACAACACAATTAAATATAAATTAAAATATAAAAACTAAAAGAACATGCATATTCTCTGTCATATGGGCCCGCATGAATAAACTTTCTGAATACTTTATCATCTGCAACTGAAAATAGTTGTGGATGATTACTATACCTTTCTAATGTGAAGTTGTTGTCCCTGGCTCTCTTTCTCTCTCGTTCCCTCCGGCTCTGTTCCTGTGCTACTGAGTGTAACTACTGCCCCTCCCCCCTCTGCCCAGCGTAAAGCACAAGTGAAGCGGAAAAAAGTGCGAGAGAGAGGGTGAGAGAAAGGAAAAAAAAAACACGTGACGGCTCGCGATAAGGAGCCGGCTCGCGTCGTTCACGTCAAAGAGTCGGCTCTAAGAGCCATTTCGTTCGCGAACGACCCATCACTAATGTCCAGCAGGTGAAAATGCAGCTCCATGAACAGTTCCTGTAGCTTTTGAAGTGTCGGAATGTGGAAAGCTGGAAAGTTATTTTTAGCCAATTACAAGTTGAATCTGGTAGTTTGGGTTGTTAGTTAGATACCGTCATTGAGAAGCGGCACAACTAATGTGTCTATGCGAGCTGATTTGCAATGTGCACCGCTGGCGCGGCCATTTGTTTTTTAATGCTTCTCTCAGATTAACTCACTGTGTGTCGTGCCCAGGGCTGGACTGGGACAAAAAAACAGCCCGGGCATTTTGACTAAAGACCGGCCCCCCAGGTATTAAAGCCATAAAGCCTTTGAATGAAAACAAACGCTGTTGTGACAGTGATGTACAATCTTGTTGGTATATGTATGATTTCTATACATTTTACATCAGATAAAGACTTTAGTTGTAAGCTTCAGATAATTATTTATTAACAGCCAGACATTTTAAATGAAAATAAGAAAGTATTTCTTTGTGCCCCCCTCTCCTTGTTAATGTCCCACCTGGCCCCCCTGGCAAAACTTTTCTAGATCCACCCCTGCACGGTTACCAGCTGTCAGCTACTTAGAAAAGGATCCTGGTGTTATTTCTCAGAAACAGTTCATAACTTCCCTTCAACTCATTCATGTCACCTAAAAGGTAAACCTGTTTCTCCATCACCTGTTCAGCTCTGATGATTCAGTAAGGACATCTCCTGGTTTCATCCTCATGTTTTCCCCTCACCAGATATACAAACCAATATCATGACCAGCAGCTTTACAGCTGTGGCTCCAGCAAACATCAGCTGACACTAGAAATTAATATTAAATAAATTCTAACAACAGCTGATCAAGCTTAAACGTGCTGCTGTTGTTTAGTGCGACATCCGGTTTCCTCTTTCTGGCGCAAAGTGGGCGATAAACAAACAAGAGAGAAAAGCTGATCAGCTGATCATTGATCAGTTTCATGATTGAAGTAGCAACAGGAGAGAGAGGGGGGAGAATGAGAGAAGAAGACGCAGCTGTGCAGCAAAGACAAAGAATAACTCCACCTTTGTGTCTTTTTCATTCTAGCTGAAGTCCGGGACAAACGTCCCCTCTCAGCTCAACACGAAACTCATAATAATTTTTCTGAATGCGGAAGGATTCAGTCTTTTTACAGGTCGTTAGCAACTCCACTAACTAACCTTATGAATTAAATAAAGTTCAACATCAGTAACATCAAAGCACCCACCCAGCTGTATAGAAACTAGCTAGTTACTAGCAACTAGCTAGTGCTAGCTAGTACGCAGTACGAGTTATTGTAACTGACTGTAAAAAGTCAGCACAACGAAAATAAACTCCACCTAAACTTGGTTTATATCTAACCCAGATAGACTGCAGGTCATAACTTCTTACCTGAAGTTCAGTTCACCTGACGCTAGGACCACGGCCGCCTCGGGTCTCTCCTCATCCTGCCTCCGATCTCCCTCATCCACGTGCTGGCCTCCACCACTTGTTAATTTTACTGAATCTGTGGAAGCTCCGCGATGCCACCACCAAACCACTGAGTTATTTTTACACACCGGCCAGCATCTGGCCAATCCACCACCTTTCATTGTTTATACCATTACAAAAAATAAAAATAAAAAAAATCATCGGGCCACCGAGCAAATGCCCGGTATACCCAAGGGCCAGTGCCAACTGTGGCACGCGTGCCTAGGGTTGCCGACCCCTGGTGTAGAGCAGTTGTTCCCAAACTGCGGTATGCAAGTGGCTGTAAGGGATACGGGAGGGTCGGGGTTGGAGTGGGGATCACGAATCAGGCCTAAATTTGTGCTAATACACTTTTATGTGGCAATTAAATACATGACTATATACCACCCTCTGGTGTTCAGCAAAAAAAAATTACACTAACAAAATACATGGGAGTATTTATTTTTATGCATGCGGTATTGCAATGTATTTATAAACACTAATTAAGAGTCGTTGGTAGCAGCGCGTATGTGGCTGAGGCTGAAATGTCTCAAGGGGTAGTGACTAGTGATGGGTCGGTCACGAACGAAATGGCTCTTAGAGCCGACTCTTTGACGTGAACGACGCGAGCCGGCTCCTTATCGCGAGCCGTGGGGTTTTTTTCTTTCTTTCACCCTCTCTCACACTTTTTTCCGCTTCACTCAGCACGCGAGCCTTGTGCTTTACGCTGGGCAGAGGGGGGAAGGGCGGTAGTTACACTCAGTAGCACAGGAACAGAGCAGGAGGGAGAGACAGAGAAAGAGCCAGGGACAACAACGTCACATTAGAAAGGTATAGTAATCATCCACAACTATTTTCAGGTGCAGATGATAAAGGATTCAGAAAATTTATTCATGCAAGCCCATATGACAGAGAATATGCATGTTCTTTTTGCTTTCATATTTTAATTGTGTTGTGGTTTGCAGTGTTTTGTGTTGTTTCACTTTAAATTTGTAAAAGGAAAAAGCTGAAAATTTAAATAGTTAAAATTTGAAATGTGAATAGTTGATTTTTGTATTATATGATTTACTTATTACATTTTATGTGGAGTGAATAAATAAAAGTATATTTACGGTGGCCCCTACAGACAAAACACATAAAAACTCCAAAACATGTACAAACTCCAAAACACGTTAAAACACGTAAAAACTCCAAAACACATACAAACTCCAAAACACGTTAAAACACGTACAAACTCCAAAACACGTTAAAACTCAGAAGCACAGAAGTGTGTGGTAATAACGTGTAAATGAACTTTTTTTTTTAATTATTTGACTATATATGAATGCTTGTGTATAAATACACAAACAATACACATATGCTTTCATGCTTTCGATTGTGTAATTTAAGTGATCTAGTAGCTCTGTTTTGGAAGTTCAGTTCATGCTAGAAATGTGTTTTGGAGTTTGTACGTGTTTTATCTCTAGGGGCCACCGCATATATTTATATATAAACATATATAAATAAAACCACTTTTTTTTACATTAGTAATTCCTTTTGTGCATAATTCTATATTATTGTTAATAATAAATTAATTAAAGCAACAAAACAACCTGAAGAGCCGGTTCTCTAAAAAGAGCCGGAAATCCCATCACTAGTAGTGACTGGAAAAGTTTGGGAACCACTGGTCTAGAGTGGGCGGATTGATCCAAATATCGATAGTATCAATACCAACACCAGTATTGGTATCGGATCGATACTAGCACGATTGGATCGATATCGTCTTGATGCATGCTCAATCATCCAGGTAAGTAAATCTTCAAAAGTTGATTCTGTTCATCTGGACGTAGCATTTTGTGGGAGAAATGTTTCGTCACTCATCCAAGTGACTTCTTCAGTCTCAGCTGACTGCAGGTTTCCCCAATCTTATAAACAGTACATTTGCATAATGACTGAAACCAGCCCACTGAAGGAACAATGGGCTGGGAGGATCAATACTTTGCTTTTATCCTTCAAGTTCAGTATGTAGCCCGCTGAACTGTGCTAATTATTTCTTTGGAAAAAAATAAACCTCAAACATGCACTATGAAAAATGTCCAAACTTTTTTGTGCTTTGGAGACAGAAAAATTTACATTCCAGGTCTCCAAAAACCCAGTTTTAAAACACATGAAAAGCTCACGGTGATAAAATGTGTTCAGAAATTGCAAATTGAGAATTCCGTTCATAGGTCATGCATAATAATTATGGCCCATGGAAATTATGCCCCCCCCCCAATAATCACACCCAACCAATACAATAATGGGCCTGTATTTACTTGGTATTGGATTGATACCAGAATTTGTAGTGTGGCACAGCACTACTGTGAATGAGGGAAAGTGTGAATGTTGAATGTTTTTGTTGAAATGTTGAGGCAAGTATATACATGTTAAATGACAAGATATGCGTGTTCAAACAGCGTCAGTTAACACACAACTTTCAAAAGGTTTTTTTATTTCTATATGATAATTCTTCATAATTAAACAACAAGAACGAGTAATCTGATGCCCTGTAATCATTATGAAGCAATAATTTAAAATACAATAACACATTAAGTTTGTACAAAGTATTGTATCGGATCAGTATCGTCGATACCACCCTGAATTTTACTTGGTATTGGATCGGAAAAGAAATCCATGGTATCGCACATCTCTGTAGCACTGGGTCCTCAGGTATAACGTAGCTCTATTAACCGGCACTCTGCGGCTTTCACAAAGGACCCAGATCAGATGTCTGACCCGAAAAACTGAATTTAAAAACTGAAATTGAATGGCGCAAAGTGAAACTGAAAGCATTTAAGAGCTAAATTTAAAGAAAGACGGAATACAATTTCAAATTAAATTAATCCATCCATCCATCCATTCGCTTCCGCTTATCCTTTTCGTAATAAATCAGAGTTACCAATCTGTCAAACTGCGTTGCCCAATTTGTAAACAAAGTGGCTAATAGACTTCTACGACCTATAAACACACTCATTTACCACCAAGTAAAATAATAAACATATGGCACGAAGTAAAAATTTCAATTCAATTCAATTTTATTATATAGCGCCAAATCACAACAACAGTCGCCTCAAGGGGCTTTATATTGTACAGTAGATCGTACAAAAATACAGTAGATTGTACAATAATAATAATAATAAAAAAACATACCAGCAATCGATGGGAGGCTTCGGGGAAATAATCTGCAGGTGATCACTACAAAACATGAGTAACACCAATCAACAAAAGTGTAGCCAATTCAGGCTGAGGCAGCAGTGACATACCTGTAACAGCCAGGGAAGGCAGGTGACCGAAGGCTGATCGAAGTGTACGGCAACAAGTGAACAAGTCAGGGATGCTCAGATGGCAGCTGCAATTTATAGCAGCTCCATCTAATGTGATTGTGGTAGTAGCGGGATCAATAAGCCAGTATTAAAATACAATATTCATTCTGCTACACATAGAAACTGAACATTTAACAGTCTTTCCTGGAAACCCTCTCTTGTCCGGTCATTTCCTGATAAGAGTTACATTTACAGTAATTGATTATACAGCAGTGGTGAGTAGACTTCATCACAGTAGATGTCTTTCGGAAAGTGCTGTAACTAAGTTTAAGACTATAATTCCCCCACTGTTATCATCTTCAATGCCCTGTACCAACATAGAGCAGAGCGGCTACATGAACACTACTCCAACAGAGGTCGATTATCTTGTTAATAATTTTGCCTCCTTGCTATGTATGACACTGGATACTGTAGCTCCTGTGAAAAAGAGAGCCTCAAATTGTTATGTGACGGCTGTGTGCAGGCAGGAGAAGGACCCAAAGTGCAGACTCCGGAGACAGAAAGTAACTCAAAACAGCTTTAATGTTAAACTCAAAAAAGTAACAAAACTGAGTATCCAAAAAATAAACTTACACGGACAGACTGACAGAACACACAGCTAGATAAACGGTAGATCGCGACAATGACAAACTGAAACACAGGGCTTAAATACATAGAGGGAGCAATCGGGGAATGGACAACAGGAGGGAAACACAGCTGGGGCAAATCAGAACTGACGAGACAAGGAAGCGTAAACTGAACACACTGAGATAAGACAGAGACCTTCAAAGTAAAACAGGAAACACATAACACAGACTGAACAAAAGACACAGACTCACATGCAGGCACTACAACAGAGGGAACAGAGATGTGGGACCAGGGCAGACAGACACTGACTGGACACGGGGATATAGCAGACAGGGGAGACAGCAACTAAGGATTATACAGAGACAAACCATAAGACATGACTCTAACGAAAACCCAAAGACTAGAAATTATAAATAATATAATAAACTCAAAAACCCTGGGTCAACGACCCAGGCATCCTAACACAAATCAGAAGTACTTGACTCCCTGGTATAATTCTCATGTCTTAAAAACATAAATACTTGGATGACCTCTAATTTTCTGCTCCTAAATTCCGATAAATGCTGGACTATTGTAATTCATTATTATCAGGATGTACTAAAAACTCACTGAAATGCCTTCAATTAATCTAAAATGCTGCAGCAAGAGTACTCCTTGTTAAATCAAGAATTGAATTCAAAATCCTGGTCCTCACATTAAAGTCTTAAGTAATCATTCCCCATCGTATCTTAATGACCTTGTAGTACCATATCACCCCATTAGAGCACTTCGTCCTCGCACTGCAGGCCTACTTGTTGTTCCTAGAGTATTTAAAAGTAGAATGGGAGGCAGAGCCTTCAGTTTTCAGGCCCCTCTTCTATGGAACCAACTTCCAGTTTGGATTCAGGAGACAGAAAGTCAATACTTTTAAGGTTAGGCTTAAAACTTTCCGTTTTATTAAAGCATATGGAGGATTCAGGTGCAGGCTGCTGGGAGATTCCCATGATGCATTGGGTATTTCTTCTTCAGTCACCTTTCTCACTCACTATATAGACCTCTCTGCATTGATTCAATTCAATTTTATTTATATAGCGCCAAATCACAACAAATGTCGCCTCAAGGCGCTTCATAGATACAGAGAAAAACCCAACAATCATATGACCCCCTATGAGCAAGCACTTTGGCGACAGTGGGAAGGAAAAACTCCCTTTTAACAGGAAGAAACCTCCAGCAGAACCAGGCTCAGGGAGGGGCGGCCATCTGCTGCGACCGGTTGGGGTGAGAGAAGGAAGACAGGATAAAAGACATGCTGTGGAAGAGAGACAGAGGTTAATAACAGATATGATTCAATGCAGAGAGGTCTGTTAATACATAGTGAGCGAGAAAGGTGACTGGAAAGGAAAAACTCAATGCATCATGGGAATCCCCCGGCAGCCTACATCTATTGCAGCATAACTAAGGGAGGATTCAGGGTCACCTGGTCCAGCCCTAACTATATGCTTTAGCAAAAAGGAAAGTTTTAAGCCTAATCTTAAAAGTAGAGATAGTGTCTGTCTCCCGAATCCAAACTGGAAGCTGGTTCCACAGAAGAGGGGCCTGAAAACTGAAGGCTCTGCCTCCCATTCTACTTTTAAATACTCTAGGAACAACAAGTAGGCCTGCAGAGCGGGAGCGAAGTGCTCTAATAGGGTGATATGGTACTACAAGGTCATTAAGATAAGATGGGGCCTGATTATTTAAGACCTTGTATGTGAGGAGCAGGATTTTGAATTGAATTCTGGATTTAACAGGAAGCCAATGAAGGGAAGCCAAAACAGGAGAAATATGCTCTCTCTTTCTAGTCCCTGTCAGTACTCTTGCTGCAGCATTTTGGATTAGCTGAAGGCTTTTCAGTGAGTTTTTTGGACATCCTGATAATAATGAATTGCAGTAGTCCAGCCTGGAAGTAATAAATGCATGAACTAGCTTTACCCAATGCATCATGGGAATCTCTCTGAGATTCTGTCACTCTGAGACAGGATATTTCTAATTTTAGAGATGTTGCGCAAATGGAAGAACGCAGTCTTACATATTTGTTTAATATGTGCGTTGAAGGACATATCCTGGTCAAAAATGACTCCAAGGTTCCTCACAGTGTTACTGGAGGCCAAGGTAATGCCATCCAGAGTAAGAATCTGGTTAGATACCATATTTCTAAGCTTTTCAGCGCCGAGTACAATGACCTCAGTTTTATCTGAATTAAGAAGCAGAAAGTTAGTGGCCATCCAGGTCTTTATGTCTTTAAGACATTCCTGCAGTTTAACTAATTGGTGTGTGTTATCTGGCTTCATGGACAGATAAAGCTGGGTGTCATCTGCATAGCAGTGAAAATGTATGCTATGTCTTCTAATGATGCTGCCTAGGGGAAGCATGTATAATGTAAACAGAATTGGTCCTAGCACTGAACCCTGTGGAACTCCATAATTAACCTCAGTGTGTGAAGAGGACTCTCCATTTACATGCACAAATTGGAGTCTATTAGATAGATATGATACAAACCACTGCAGTGCAATACCTGTAATACCTACAGCATGTTCTAATCGCTCTAACAGGATATTATGGTCAACAGTATCGAATGCTGCACTAAGGTCTAGCAGGACAAGACATTGAATCATACTTGTTATTAATCTATGGCTCTCTTTTACAGCATGTCTTTAATCTTGTCTTCCTTCTCTCACCCCAATCGGTCACAGCAGATGGCCGCTCCTCCCTGAGCCTGGTTCTTCCTGAGGTTTCTTCCTGTTAAAAGGGCGATTTTCCCTCCCCCTGTCGCCAAAGTGCTTGCTCATAGGGGGTCATTTGCTTGTTGGGTTTTTCTCTGTATGTATTATTGTAGGGTCTACCTAACAATATAAAGCGCCTTGAGGCAACTGTTGGTTTGGTGCTGTATAAATAAAATTGAATTGAATTGAACTGAAGTCAATTGAAAACTGCATAGTTTTAGTGGACCTCAATAGCTCACTGGAGCATTTGTTGAACTAAATCATTCATTTGTCTTTACTTCCTGATTTAATGTGTTTAAACTGCTGTTTGTTAGGAAGTCGTTGAAAGTTATTAAATTGAACTGGAAATACTTAAAGATGTCCCATGCAAAGAGCAAAGAAAAAAAGACAAGTTTCAGACTGTGTTAAAGAGGCATGCAGCTGTTTTCTCTAAAAAGCTAGGAAAAATGAAAGGGGTTAAAGCTGAACTGCCTCTAAGTCCCACTGTACCCAAATTCTGCCCACCACGTAACGTGCCGTATGCTCAAAATCTTCTAAACCCACAGATCTGTGTGGATAAGTATCCAATTCCACACACTGAGGACTTGTTTGCTTCGCTAGGTCAATTGCTCCAACTGGACCAATTGCTACCAACTGATACCTGGACAACATGCTCGTCAGTGGTCCTGAGGATGCACCTCAAATGGATGAGGTCCTGAGCAGACTTAAAGAAGATGGCCTGCATCTCACACAAGAGAAATGCCTGTTTTTCTTGGTCTAATGATATTCGTTTTGAGCCAGAAAGAACATTCCTGACACAAAATAGAATCAGTTTTTGGCAAAGTGACTTTTATATGTCCTTTATTTGTCCAGGTAAAAATTGTCACTGACATTAAAAAGCGATCTATCCAAGAACGCAGCAGAAATATATAACATCACATTTCTATAAACACACTTTAAGTGACCAAGAAAGACTTTATTGATTGTAATAAAACTCTGGGTTTTTTGTCTTTAGTATGCATACCACTACCACTTACTTTCTTAAACTGGTCTGGTCCACTGTTCAGAAAATCAAGATTATCAGTCAAATGCTTTTGAATTAGAATAACAATCATTAAAATTTATAAAACATCCTTAATAAAATAAAAAAAAATTCAACCCGGCCTTGATAAGCAATCTGCAATTAACAGTGGTTTTCCCTACTCACAGAACCCAAACACCACACAAGTAAATCCTCAAACTTATCACAAACCGCGGCACAAAAGAAAACTGCACTTCAAAGACATAAAAGCTCAACTGTGAGAATCACAGTAAACAAAAGGCCACTCTGTGGCCAACATCATTTATTTAGAGGAGGCCCCCGAAATTTAACAGAATTTTTTATGATATATATACTGTGAAATCATATGTACTTGTATACACTATATACCTATACTAAAGTGTTTATATATTATAATTACAATGTTAAGCTATTGCTCAAATTGTGATCCATATATTTAGGTCAAGCATTATTTACATTTGTAAGAACACCTGTTAATGCACAGTGGTTGTTTTGAGATTTAATAATTGGGACTTATGTGCAACTTTGAGAGTTTTGTGGTCTATTTTGACAGGTTTGTGACATATGGTTGGTAGAAATTGGTAGAGAATCCTGACTATTTAAGCACTTGTGGGACTCTCCACCATTTGCTCTTAGAACTGAAGAATCTTCTTGGATGAGAGGTGAAGCGTCTTCAAGACACCTAAAGAAGCCGTTGCTTTTCTTTCCAAGCTCCTTAGATTACCATGAACACTAAGTGCAATAATCTTTTCTGACATCGTTGTATTTTTACTCAGTTGTATATAGCATTTGTATTCTATTTTTATCTTATTGTATATTTTATTCTATTTTATTCTACTGTATATAGTATTTTATTTTATTCTATTCTGTACAGTTGTGTACTGTATTTATTATTATTGTATTCTAAGTTTTGCTTCATAACTTTTGCACTGTCCACTTCCTGCTGTGACAAAACAAATTTCCCACGTGTGGGACTAATAAAGGTTATCTTATCTTATCTTATCTTATCTTATCTTATCTTATGAACTGGACGACTGAGAACCTACACACACTATAACATGTTCAACCTCTGTTCACTACAGTATTTACTAATATAAGTAATATAAGTAAAGGTATTAGACTTAGACTTAGTATTAGACACTTTTTGGTAGATTTTGGCACAAAAAGTTTTATGTAGTATTTTATTTTGAAGGTTGTTGGCGGAAGTTTCCTTATTTACACGCTAACCTTTTAACAGTAGTATTCCACCAAGTCTTCCACGGACTGCCACGTCGAGATCCGTGACGACAAGGTTTGTAACTATTCTTTCACACTGTGATTCTCTGCTATAACGAACCCGACTATTACGAGTCCTGTAGAAATATGCTGGCCAACAGAAACTGTCCCAACTCAGGACAGTTACTTGTAACTCACTGCTAATAATAAAGTAACTCAGTGCTGCTGAATCGTCAGCAGTATTTTGTCATCGGTGAAGCTCACGCTTCCTAAAGTTAGAACTAACTACTATACTAACTACTGTCACTGAAAGCACCGGATACAAAACCGTAACCTCCTCGACAGTACGTAATACAGTCTAAGAGAAAATGGGAAGACTAGAAAACTCCTGTATTTAACGGAGTCCCTTGTGAAGTCAGCACCTTCTCAGTGTGGAACTAATGTTACGAAGTGTAACGTTAGCTTGATATGAATACACTGTGCCGCGATACTCACAATTCAGGTGCTATTTTTACCCTAACCCTAGTAAGTATAGCATGGGGGACGACTGTCGAAGGTCAGACTGCTTCGGAATCTTTTTTTGTATGTCTGCATGCTGGAGACTGTTAATGAAAGTGTATCTTGAACGTCAGCGACTGAACATTTCTTGCCCTCCAAACTGCTGTTTCCCTTACCTCTGATTTTTTATTTTTTTTAATACACTCGTGAAACTTGCTTTATGAACATACCTGCTTGGTTTGTTTGAATCTCGGTGCAGTAAAGGTTTTTTTTAAATTCACCTGGGTGAATTTGATTTGAAGCTTACAGTGTATTCTTTTGTAGCAATATAGATGGTAATGATTGTGGAGTAGTGCTTTATTGTTAGTTAAGAATTTCTCCAGGTAATTGTCTCACTGAGATTAAAATCTCTTTTTCAAAGAGAGACCTAATAAGGTTAATTAGTGACTCTACTTTGACCAATGAACAATGCTAAAACATAGTACATAGCACCAATAATAATATTAAAAGTGAAGAACGTATAATTTGCAATTCATTATAATAATAATAATAATAATAATAATAATAATAATAATAATATTGGCAAATGTGTACAAATAAATGGTAAATGGCCTGTATTTGATTAGCGCTTTATAAGTAGAGCTTAATAGGTATTCTGTCTCTCTCTAATAGGTTTATTTGGTTTTTATCTCTCAGTTTCAAAAAGGCTGATTGGGTATTGTCATCACCCTGCCAGGTGGGCAGGTAGGCAGATGGCCAATGTGGACACCCAAGTTTGGGAATGCGATAACTCGAGAACAAAGCAACATAGGAATTTCAAATGATACCATAGGTGTATTAACTAAAAATCTCGGACGAGTTTGAATCTTAGTGACCTTGACCTCAAGGTCTGGGTCAGAGTTCAAGTTTTCTGAAAATCCTATGAATGCGATAACTCAAGGAGAAGTTAATGCTATAGGTTTATCTACTAAAAATCTCTAACAGGTTTAAATCTTAGGGACCTCAGCCTCAAGGACAGAGGTCAGAGGACAGAAGTTTTCTAGTAATCCTGTGAATGCAATAACTTGAAAACAAATGTATAACTTAAGAAAAATCTAAATAACTAAAAACCGTGAAATCATATTGATTTGCTCTCCTGATATTTAGACTGTAGTTTTGATATTTTAACCTTTGCTGTTCAAAAACTGTGAGCCTCACTGTAATAAGAAAAGGTAAACATGGACTGTAAATCATTTGTAAATGTCATAAATACGTGTTATTGTTGTAAGCATTTGTTCTGAAACGAAAGAAAATGGAAGGTTCTTGTGTGTTACATGTCACGGCAGGTGGATGCCCCTTCCTAAACCCAAGTCTACTGAGCTCTATTTCTTTAACCTCCTAAGACCCAAACTCTTCCACAGCATACATTTTTAATTTCTCTTTGATATTTGGGCATGTCGGGACACGATGAATGAAAAAGCAAAGAATTACCAGATTTTTTTTTTTTTTTTTTACCTGATTTTTGTTTCTAAGAAAAATGAGAGCCACCTATGAGGATATTCGTTTAAAACTTCGATAGAACAGTAGCACTATAATGTCCTTATAAGTGGATACCAGGCCCTTTGTAGAGCAAAATTGAGTATTTTGGCCTAAATAACCCAAAATGGGATGTCCACATATGTGGATGGCAGGTCCTAGGAGGTTAAAGGGGATGCAACAAGGAATAATTTGATCATTGAGGTTTTCCATCTAATATTGTAGGTTTTTAACTTCAAGGTAAAGGCACCTTGATCAGATGTTGTGACTGACATAAAAATGTAACTGAATTGAGTTCGCTTGTCGAATTAAAATGGAAGAAATAGACATTGTCATAATGGTGGAGGATCACATAAGGGACTTGGCTTGAACCCTTTGTCAGCCATTACTGGACAGTGTGGAATCGTTTCCGGTCCTTGCTAACTCTTGAGACTGCTATATCAGTATCATTTTTGTCTGCTTACTTTTGAAACTGAGACTTAAAACAACTAGGTGTGAACTCATTTCTATTACTCCTTTGTGCCACCATGTAATTTACAACAAGTGTGTGTGTTTTAGTACTACAAACGAACTGCATAGAAAAAGGGTTTCTGGATAAGTTACAGAAATATTAATGCCAAAACTTAATGCTAACTATTGTATGCTTCCCCAGGTTCCAGTGAGCACAGCAAGACAAATCATCATTGGTCGTAATGAGGCAGCTTAAAGGCAAGCCGAAGAAAGAAACCTCTAAGGACAAGAAGGAGCGCAAACAGGCAATGCAGGAAGCCCGTCAGCAGGTTGCTACTGTAGTCCTGCCCACACTAGCTGTAGTGGTCTTACTTATCATCGTCTTTGTCTATGTGGCCACCAGACCTGATGCTATTGAGTAGACACTAAAGAAACATCTACTTCCCAACTGGTGTGGCAAATTGACTTGGTTATATCGAAAGGATTGACCCTATCATGTGATGACCATACTTGTGCAGGCCAGTTACTGGGCCTAGGACTATTGTTTATTTTAAGGAAACCCTTCTTCAAAGTGTGTCTTCATGCTGCAAAAAGAAGAAAACATTGCTCCTTGGTGCCTCCAAATGTATGAGGGTAAACCACATTTAATCTTGGTTGTTAGAGACTTACAGCCACTGATGGATTTGTGTGTATGTTTTACAAAACAATGCACTATCCTGCATACCAAAGTACTTATGCAGAGCTTTCAAAATGTGACCACAGGTGTTTAATGTCTAAAATGTTCAATGTAAAAAATTGGTCTTGTGACTTGTGCTGTTAAAAATATTTCAAATCAATGCAAACAAGGTCCTTTACCACACCTTAGACATATCTCACATTTTTTTTACAGTATCTGTAAAAATATGTGTGACATATTCAGAATAATTCTTGTGCCTACCTTGTGTGAATGTCACTGTGAAATATTTTATTTTAAGAGCAGTAGGATCACATGAATTTCTTCATCTTCAAAATGTTTAGAAGCCTGATCCACAAAGTCATTGACATCCAAACATTTGAGTCATTCATGACTCGTTCAAAGTGTAACAAAGTGCCTTATAAGAGATTTGCATTTTTGCAAATAAAGAGATAAAACACAATGTGATTTGTTAAATATTTTGAATACTACAACTTTTATCTTTATGTCTGTTTGTTTGTGGGTTTTTTTTGTTTGTTTGTTTTTTGTTTTGTTTTGTTTTGGTGAAATGCAGCAAACCACATTCGTATTGGTGTTTATTATTACAACAGGGGTTTTGCTACTTGTTCTCAAATATAATCTTGGCATCAAGCATTGTGAGAAAGCTTGGCCCAAGTGGCTGAAGAAGGGCAGGAGACAGATGCTGTTAACTCCAAAGTTAACTTGGTGCAAATAAGCATAATGGACTTAAACCAAAATTAATGTCAAGTGCACTCAGCTGACCTGATCCTCCTCTGTCAAACACCTGAGTTTTCTGCTTAAATACTCGATATCCAAACACAATATTCTCCTATGGAATATTCCATTCAATGGGTAATACTAAACATTACATGATGATACTTTTTACCAAAAATAAAACACACACCTCTAAAGTGTAGCCATTACATTTTACAATAATACATACAACTCTCAAACAAACAAAACCCTAAAATTGACTTTATTAAATTAAAACAATTTTCTTCCCCCTCTTCACCTGGTTCCTTCCTGTGATGTCAGCACTAAACAGGACACTATAAATACAAGACGTGAGGCAGCGCTTCCTCCTTTTGCTCCTGGGACACAGGTAAGTAAGGTGAGTTTAAACAAAGTGGACAAGCTAACAGTTTAAATAAATGAAATGTTAACCTTAACAAACTTGTCAAAATTTATTTAAAAGATGTTATATTAAGTAATCTGTAAAAGTGCAAAACATAAACCCAGGATAGTAAATATTTGCAAACTACAGAAAAAAAACAAGGTATGGCTAAATCAAAACAAGAATGTTAACTAAGAATAACAAACCTAAACTCTGGGCAAATGGTGTTCTCACCCACATTGTCACAAGCACACACAAAAAACCCACACTATTGTGAAATTTCTGAATATTTTCACCTCAGAATGAATTTTCCAAATGTGTTTTTTTTGTCGGACAAAGCATGCAGAAATAGCTGCATTTAACAAACAAAATGTGTTGTGGTTCAGTCAGGTTTCAGAGCTCAGCACAGCGCAGAAACAGCTTTAGTGAAGGTTACAAATTATATTCTTATGGCCTCTGACAGTGGACTCCTCTGTGCTTGTCCTGCTAGACCTCAGTGCAGCGTTCGAGGTCTGTCGACCATAATATTCTATTAGAGCGATTAGAACATGCTGTAGGTATTACAGGTACTGCGCTGCAGTGGTTTGTATCATATCTATCTAATAGACTCCAATTTGTTCATGTAAATGGAGAGTCCTCTTCACACACTGAGGTTAATTATGGAGTTCCACAGGGTTCAGTGTTTACATTATACATGCTTCCCCTAGGCAGCATCATTAGAAGACATAGCATACATTTTCACTGCTATGCAGATGACATCCAGCTCTATCTGTCCATGAAGCCAGATAACACACACCAATTAGTTAAACTGCAGGAATGTCTTAAAGACATAAAGACCTGGATGGCCGCTAACTTTCTGCTTCTTAACTCAGATAAAACTGAGGTTATTGTACTTGGCGCTGAAAAGCTTAGAAATATGGTATCTAACCAGATTCTTACTCTGGATGGCATTACCTTGGCCTCCAGTAACACTGTAAGGAACCTTGGAGTGGTTTTTGACCAGGATATGTCCTTCAACGCACATATTAAACAAATATGTAAGACTGCTTTCTTCCATTTATGCAACATCTCTAAAATTTGAAATATCCTGTCTCAGAGTGATGCTGAAAAACTAGTTCATGCATTTATTACTTCTGGCTGGACTACTGTAATTCATTATTATCATGATGTCCAAAAAAACTCCCTGAAAAGCCTTCAGCTAATCCAAAATGCTGCAGCAAGAGTCCTGACAGGGACTAGAAAGAGAGAGCATATTTCTCCTGTTTTGGCTTCCCTTCATTGGCTTCCTGTTAAATCCAGAATTGAATTCAAAATCCTGCTCCTCACATACAAGGTCTTAAATAATCAGGCCCCATCTTATCTTAATGACCTTGTAGTACCATATCACCCTATTAGAGCACTTCGCGCTCGCACTGCAGGCCTACTTGTTGTTCCTAGAGTATTTATAAGTAGAATGGGAGGCAGAGCCTTCAGTTTTCAGGCCCCTCTTCTATGGAACCAAGTCTCTACTTTTAAGATTAGGCTTAAAACGTTCCTTTTTGCTAAAGCATATAGTTAGGGCAGGACCAGGTGACCCTGAATCGTCCCTTAGTTATGCTGCAATAGGCATAAGCTGCTGGGGGACTCCCATGATGCATTGAATTTTTCCTTTTCAGTCACCTTTTTCACTCACTATGTGCTAATAGGCCTCTCTGCATTAAAGCGTACTTGTTATTAATCTCTGTTTCTCTTCCACAGCACGTCTTTATCCTGTCTTCCTTCTCTCACTCCAACCGGTCACAGCAGATGGCCCCGCCCCTCCCTGAGCCTGGTTCTGCCGGAGGTTTCTTCCTGTTAAAAGGGAGTTTTTCCTTCCGACTGTCGCCAAAGTGCTTGCTCATAGGGGGTTATTTGCTTGTTTGGTTTTTCTCTGTATGTATTATTCTAGGGTCTACCTTACAATATAAAGCGCCTTGAGGCGACTGTTGTTGTGATTTGGCGCTATATAAATAAAATTGAATTGAATTGAATTGGTCCATCCATTTGCTTAGAATTAGAGTATCTCGGGGTCTTGTTCACAAGTGACAGGAAAAGGGAGCGAGAGATTGACATCACTGCAGCCAAGTTATGGCTGCAGTGATGCAGACAACAATCTACGTCCCTACCATTATTGAAGGTGCCCACGAGCTGTGGGTAGTGACCGAAAAAACAAGATCATAGATACAAGCAGCGGAAATTAGGGTGCCCCGCCTGTCCCTTAAAGATAGCGTGAGGAGCTCAGCCATCCAGGAGGGGCTCAGAGTAGAGCCACAGCTCCTCCACACCAAAAGAAGCCAGTTGAGGTGATTTGGGCATCTAACAAGGATGCCTCCTTGATGAGGTCTTCTGGGCATGTCCCACCAGGAGTAGGCCCAGGGCAGACCCAGAACACGCTGGAGAGATTATATCCTTCAGCTGGCCTTGGAAGGCCCTGGTATTCCCCCGGACCAGCTGGATGAGGTGACCGGGGAGAGGGAGGTCTGGGCTTCTCTGCTTAGGCTGCTGCTCCCATGACCCAGCCCAGGATAAGCAGAAGAAGACGGATGGATGACGGAAGACGGATTTTTGTAATTCCTTTCAGTTGTCTTGAAGAATAGTTTTCTAAGCTCCTTAAAGGACATTGCAAAGCACTTTAAGTATTTGCTGCCTTTTTGTTTTGTTCTCTGTCAAGACAATCCTATACTGCTTCATTTATATTAAGGTCAGAGTTCTGAGGAGGCCAATCCATGACTGATAGTGTCCCATTGTTTTCTATCCAGACATGCTTTGACTCCATTGGCAGGGTGTTTGGGATCATTGGGCCACATTCACAAACATTGCACTGCTAGTACATCACTAATGGTTTCAGGTTTTGAGAGTTGAGCCTGACAGTGTGACAAAATGGAACTTCTAAATATGATAATTTAAGAATAAAAATTAAGGTATGAAAACCTTGATGAATCACTACTTTGTGTGTGAAACATTCATATGCACATTTATGCACAAATGTGTCCATAGCAAAGTTTCATGACCCTTTCCAAGCCAAATAACAACTTTCTGTTCCATAGCAATTCACTTTACCATTAATACATGCTGTTAAATGAAAATAATTTGTGTGGAAATTATGGACTGGCTGTATGAAAATTTAAACGCAGTGCCTGCATGTAGTGTTCCAGGGGAGCGAGTTTTCAGCTGTGGTGGCATCATTCTACAGCCTCATCGTGCACAAATAACTGAAAGACTTTTGACTAGTTTGATTTTTTGCAAAGTGTACATTCCTGACCATTGTTCAGTTCATATATTTGCTTTGTTTTTCTGTGTCACTTACACATGAAAATATACAAACACATGTTCACACACAGAGACCAGATGAGAGAGCGGGCATACATTTACTCTGATTCTTTGATTGTACTGTTTTCATTGAATGTTTATTCTGTGAAATTATAGTTTAAAGGAAGAATATTCCTGCAGCTAAGTTTAGTTGAGCTGAACAATATAGAGGTACAATTTCAGAATTACTTTGTGTATATTTTGAAAGTTCAGTTGCAGATGTTTCATCATGTGTTAAGATAAATACAGACACACACACACACACGGTCTATTATTTACATTTAACATATAATTGAAACACTGACAAGAAAAAACAGACTTGAAAGGACTTAATTCAAAGTCTCAGACTGGGACTTCACTTAAGAGATGCCTGCCTTGACTTGAGACTTGACTCATGACTTGACTCAGTCCCACCTCAGGTCCACAGTAGCATTAGCATCACATTCACAACTAAAGCAACAACTCAACTATTTTGCCGGCTGGAGGTAATAAAACAATAGAAATTACCATTCTACTATGCTGTAGGCTATATGCAGTCTTAGTTCTCTAGAAACCACGGGCTACCACGTAAGATTTTCCCCTCCCACCCCTAGAGACGCCTCCTGTGGTGTCCTGGAAAGGTAGTCCACTGTGCAGTTATCTTTTCCCTTCTTGATGAGTATGTCAGAGTGAAATGGCTTCATGGCCACAAACCACCTTGTTGTCCTGGAATTGGTGTCTCTCATTTTTTTCAGCCAGGCCAGTGCCTGATGGTCCCAAAAGGTAATAGGATAACAAGGCCCACTTTATAGCAAGACATTCCTTTTCCACACTGGAATACCAAACTTCATGTTTATTGAGCTTCCTGCTGATATACAGGACAGACTGGACATAGTCTGGACAGTGAATGTCTGAGGGAAGTCGGGGCTTTTTAGTATAAGCTCCTGCAGTGCTGTCTTCAGGGCCTGAAAAGGCTCCTTGCATTCCATTGTCCACTCTATCCTGTTAGAATGGTTTTTCCCCATCAAGCCAGTAATCGGGACTGAGAGTGAAGAAAATCCAGGAATGAACCTCCTGTACCAACCAACAAGACCCAGAAATGACTTGGGCCTTTGTTCTTGGCTTCTCAGCTGACATGATGGTATCAACCTTCCCCACCTGAGACCTGGTCACGCCTTTCCCAAGCAAAAACTCCAGATATTGGAAGTCCTGCTTGACCAGGGCACACTTGTCAGGGCGAATGGTAAGGCCTGCATCCTTAATCCGTTGCAGCATCTCCTTCAGGTGGGCCAGATGATCCTCTCAGCTGGCAATGTAGATCACAACATCATCGAGATAAGCATCAGCATAGGATTCTGTGCCGACGAGGAGCTGAAATGTTGCTGGGGCCCCACGTAGGCAAATGGAAAGGACAGTAAACTGAATATGCCCAAAAGCGTTTCTGAAAGCTGTTATTTCGTTGCGCTCCTCAGTCAGGAGAACCTCCCAATAAACCTTGCACAGGTCCATTGTGCTAATCAAGCTGGCACCGCCAACTCTCTCAACAAGGTCATCATCTCTGGGCATGGGAAGTCCAGCCTGCTGACCCCATTGACCTTTCTGAAGTCTAAACAGAACCTCAGCGTGCCATCCTTCTTGGAGACCAGGTTGATGGGTCTACTCAACTCTCTAGTGGAAAGTACAATAATCCCCATGTCTCTCATTATATCCAGTTCTTTCTTTGACAAATGCAACAGGCACTCATGGACCTTATATACAGGCACAAGCCATGGCAGTGGTTTTCATCAGCTCATCATCGATCTCAAGTCAGTGCTCCTAACATTCCATCAACATGTGGACAAGGGGAGAAAACGCGCTGGATCTTATTTACACAAACATTCCCAGCGCGTAGAGAGTGAAGCCCCACCCCCACCTCAGATACTCAGACCACTTGTCTGTTATGCTAATTCTGGCATACAGCACGCTCCTCAGATGCTGCAAACCGGTTCTGAGACAGGTGAGAACCTGACCTGCAGGAGCTCTCTCCTCTTCAGGACTGTTTTTGAGTATACTGACTAAGACATGTTCAGGGAGGCTGCAACAAATGGCCACCACACCAGCTTGGAGGAGTACACATCATCTGTGACCAGCTACATCAGCAAGTGCATCGATTGGGTCACTGTCTCCAAGACTATCATAACACACTCCAACCAGAAACTGTGGATGACAGCAGAAGTGGGTGAGCTGCTAAACACTCGAGACTCCCCCTTTAGAGCAGGCGACAAGGCGGCCCTGGGAACAGCGAGGGCCACACTGTCTTAAGCCATCAGAGCCGCAAAGCCTATGCATGGCAGATGAATCCACAGCCACTTCCAGGACAACAGCGACACATAGCACATGTGGCAGAGCATCCAGGCCATCAGCAACTATAGGAAGACAACACCTGCCTACCAGATGCACTGAACAACTTCTATACACGGTTTGACACTCAGAATAACATGTTGGTGAGGATGTCCACCCTCCTCACAACTACCAGGTTCTCTGTCTGACTTCTGCTGATGTGAGGAAAACTCTTTTCAGAGTTCGAACAGTTTGAACCACATCATCAAGTTCACCGATGACACGACTGGGGTGGGTCTAATCAGCAAGAACGATGAGTCAGCATACAGAGACGAGGTGCAACAGCTAATGGACTAGTGTAGAGTCAACAACCTGTCTCTGAACGTGGACAAAACAAAAGATGATTGTTGACTTCAGGAGAGTTCCGAGAGATCACTGTCCACATAACATCGATGTCCTCCTGGCAGAGAACCACCTGGTCCCTCAACACCAGCCCAGAAGGCCCAACAGCATCTCTACTTCCTGTGGAAGCTGAGAAAAGCCCACCTCCCACAATCCATTCTCACCACCTTCTACAGAGGGACTATCGAGAGTTTCCTGAGCAGCTGCATCACTGTCTGGTATGGTAACTGCACCGTATCGGATCGCCCTAACAAGTTAAGAAGCTTGCTGATCAAGAGTGATACAGTTACAAACAAGTTCCAGCTCCAAATCTAGGAGGAAACCATCCCATTGATCGATGAACACCCAATAAAATGCCTGGCCAAGTCTTATGACTCATTATTCATTATGAATACATGAATGCAAAATTTACTTAAGCCTGATGTGATTATTTAGTCACAAGAGGCTAAAAGGATTGTCCTATTAGAACTGACCATCCCATGGGAGGGTGGATGTGTTGAAGGTACAGAAAGGAAAGCCATTAAGTACCGGGATAGGCTGTAGGGACAGAAGGTGGCAGGGCTGGGTATTCCCAGGTGAAGTAGGATGCAGTGGGTTATCTGCACAGTCTGTTGGGACCTACTCACAGCCCTTGGGTTAACACAAAGAGATAGGAAGGCAGCCATCAATAGTTTGGGGGAGGTTTTTGAGCCTCTTGTTGGCCATGAATAGGAGGGAGCAGGGCAGCTGGGGATCAGGAGAAGATGGGCAGTGAGTGGTTATTATTGCCGACCTGCCAATGTGAGGGCGTTGTGGTTCAAATCTCCTGGTTAAAATAGAATAGAAGAATAGAATAGAATAATCCTTTAATTGTCCCACAAGGGGAAATTTGGTTGTAACAGCAGCCAAAAAGACACATATACAAACAAACAAACAGTACACAGGACACGGAACAGAAACATACACAATTTTTCTTACATATTTATATTAAGGACAGTGGTTACTATATACAGAGAGTACTGTACAGTTATTAAATTAAATAAAAATAACTACAAGTAAGAGGCAAACCAGGTTGTAGTGTGAATCGGTTAATTAACTTATTGCAGTTAGAGCACAGATGTAAACATCTGTTTGTTGGGAGCAGTTTTGATTGTACAGTCTGACAGCTGCAGGAAGGAAGGATCTGCAGAAACGCTCATTCATGCATCTAGGATGCAGCAGTCTGTCACTGAAGGAGCTCTGCAGTTCAGCAGCATTTACATGCATGGGGTGGGAGACTCTGTCCATCAGAGATGTTATTTTGGCCAGAGTCCTTCTGTCTCCCACCACCTGCACTGGGTCCAGGGTGCATCCCCGAACAGAGCTGGCCTTCCTGATGAGTTTATCCAACCTCTTCCTCTCAGCTGCCGATAAACTGCTGCTCCAACATACCACACTGTAAAAATGACAGATGCCACCACAGAGTCACAGAAGGTCTTTAAAAGCGCTCCCTGGACTCCAAATGACCTCAGCCACCTCAGCAGGTAGAGTCTGCTCTGACCCTTCCTGTAAAGAGCATCAGTGTTGTGGCTCCAGTCCAGTTTATTATTCAGGTGAACACCCAGGTACCTATAAGAGTCCACTATCTCTAAAAGCTATCTAAAAGCTGCAGTTGCTTGCAAACAAACTTAAGGTGGAAGCACTTTAGGGTGTGTAACATAAAAATGACATATCATTTAATCTATTATTAGACTTAATAGACTTATTTCAAAATTTAAAGACCCACTCACTGCTCTAAACACTTTCTATCTTGTTCTGACATATATAGAAACAGAATATTTAACAGCATTTCCGGTTTGTTTAAACATTTCCTAAAACCTTTTCACAATAATGGATTACATGGCAGTGGGGAATAGATTTTGATTACACTGGATTTCTTTTTGACAGTGCTGTAGCTAATTATAAGGATATAATTCATCTACTGTTATCTACCTCAATGCCATGTGCCAACATAGTACAGAACAGCAAACTGAAATCTACAAACACAGAGGTTGAATATCTTGTTAACAGTATTACATCTTCACTGCGTATGACTCTGGATACTGTGGCTCCTCTGAAAAAGCATGTTTTAAATCAGAGGTATTTGACTCCCTGGTATAACTCAAATGTGTACCCCTCACTCATAAGTTGGAGAGGAAATGGCAGCTCACTAATTTAGAAGATTTTTCCATTTTGCATTGAAAAATTGTTTGTTGCTCTATAAAAGCCATCTGTAAAGCTAACATCGCTTACAATTCATCACTGATGGAAGAAAATAAGAACCACCCCAGGTTTTTCTTTAGCACTGTAGCTAGGCTAAAAAAAAAAGGTCAGCTTTATTGAGCCAAGGAGTCCTTTAACTAGAAATGACTTCATGGATTTCTTTAAATAAAATTCTAATAATTAACCATCACATACTTAACATTATGTGTGATCGTGGCTCAAGAGCTGGCAGTTCGTCTTGTAATCGGAAGATTGCCAGTTTGAGCCCCGGCTCTGACAGTCTCAGTCATTGTGTCCTTGGGCAAGGCACTTCACCCGTTGCCTACTGGTGGTGGTCAGAGGGCCTGGTGGCGCAAGTGTCCGGAAGCCTCGCCTCTGTCAGTGCGCCCCAGGGCAGCTGTGGCTACAATGTAGCTTGCCATCACCTGTGTGTGAATGGGTAGATGACTGAATGTAGCATAAAGCGCTTTGGGGTCCTTAGGGACTAAGTAAAGCGCTATACAAATACAGGCCATTTACCATTTATGTACAGCTACTTTCAATATCATTGATATTTAGACTATTTCTTTAATTGATCTTTGTGTCACGGCCGTGCAGCCCAAGGTGAGAGAGTGGACTCAGGTGCACACATACTTTGGAGGCTCGATGGCGTAGAATTAAGTGAAGTTAAGTTATAGGAGGTCAGTTGTGACAAAAAAACGACTGAAGAACATAAAACACTCTTAGTAAGTGAAACATGAACTAAAGGCGAGAGCCTTATAACCGGCTCAGAGGAAAATACTAATTTAAAAGGTAGCACATAACTTTGCATGAACCCCCAAATCACTTGAAGTCATCTATAATCTATGAGGCTACGCTCTGAGATTCTATCAGTAGCACTAAAGGAAAACACTATGAATGGTTCTATGAGAAAAACAATATTACCTGGGGCCAGGGCAGACACAGAGACACAGACTGGACACAGAACAGAGGGAGTATGGAAACCAAAACTTAAGAACTACAAAATCACAAACCAAGAAGAACTGGAATAATAAAAATGTAAAACAGAAACCAAAACCAAAACTGAAAACACTGGGTCAACCACCCAGGTACCCCAACACTGGAGAGATAAGTACCATCTTATTATTCTAGCATTAGTGTTTTTCATGTTGTGGATCCATTGCAAAGCATAATGATCATTCTCAAAAACAAACACTTTCCCAATGTGATAATAGCTTAAGGTGTCTAGGGCCCATTTAATTGCCAATGCCTCCTCCAATGGTCCAATATCTCATTTCTTCCTAGACCCACCTCAGAGGCATCTGTTTGTACTGTAAAGGGAAGGCTAAAATCTGGACACTGCAAGACAAGTTTCAGACACAGTCTTTCAAATCATTGAATGCATTCTCAGCCTCTTTAGTTCCCTCAATCTTTATAGAAGTAGACTTTCTTTTCATGTTGGTTAGTAGAACCGCTCTGGATGAAAAATTGGGAATTAGTTGGCAGTACCAACCCACTAACCCCAAAAATGATTGCAACCTTTTCTTTGTGTTTGGAAAGGGTGCTGCAGTAACTTGATCCACTTTTGCCACCTGAGGGCGAATGCCTCCACCTCCTATTACATAACCAGGTACTGCACCTTGGGCTTGGAGATGTGACATTTCTTTGTATTTATGACAAGTCCTGCATTTTTGATGCGCTGAAAAACATCAGCATGAACACAACAATATCATCAATGTATGCAGCTGCATATTGTTCTGCACCCCTCAAAACTCGATCCACCAACCTTTGGAATGTAGCCAGTGCTCCATGCAAACCAAAAGGCATCACTGTGAATCTAAACAATCCACTTGGTACTCTGAATGTAAGTCCTTTGAAGATTCTGTCAAGGGAACCTGCCAATATCCTTTACAGAGGTCAAGGGTTGTCAGAAAATTAGGATTTGCATTGGATACGGATCAAAAACAAACATACAATTTAACTCAGAAAAGTTTACACAACATCTAGCTTAGAATTATCTTTCTTTGGCAAAAGCACAATAGGACTACACCACTCACTGTGTGAAGGCTCGATGATTCCTGCAGCCAGCATACGGCAAGTGGCATCTCTAATTGGCCGTTGGTCTGGAGCATGCAGAGTGATCTTGCTGATTCACTGCTGGCCCCTCCCGCAGCATTCCCCCGTGACCCCGCCTTGTGAGGCCTGGGCCGGTGGAGGTTGATTGTCAGGAGATTGATGTTTATGACGCTTGGCTCCGGTCGGATGACCAGGGTTGCCTGATGGGACTGCCTGTCTGCCCTGCGGCCACCTCGCTGTGCTGAGGGCCCTATGCAGGCGTGTGGAGACAGCCGTGTTCAGGTGAGGCAGGGAGGACTCGGAGCCTAGGATCACCTGTCCTCCAGCCGCCCTCCTCCCTCATGACATCCTTTGAGTTGGGCCTAGTGGCCAGCACTGCTGTAGGCTGTGTTCCCCTGGCATATTGCCCAAGCTTCGCCGGTTTATATGCCAGTCAGGCCTCACTGCGTCTGCCGCCTGGGCCAGCAGTTGACAGTTCCCCAGCCTCTTTGGCTCTCTGTCTGGCAGATTGCCCACATATTGCGGGTTACGTTACCTTTCGCAGCTGTACTGCTGCTGCGGGCTGTGTTCCCCTGGCGTATTGCCCGCGGTTAGCCGGCTAACGCGCCAGTCGGACTTCACTGCAGCGAGTGTACGTTCTTCAGCCTCTTAGCCAGGTTCTGTCTGGCATATGAGCTGCTGCGGCTGCAGGCTGTGTTCCCCTGGCATATTGCCTGCTTTACCGGTTTCCGCGCCAGTTGGACCTCGCTGTGTCTGATGTGTCAGCCAGTGAGTGAGTGTTCTCCACCCTCCAGCACCGACTGTGCACGAGTAGCGAGTTCGCCCTTGCGACTCACCTGCTGCAACAGCACTTAGTGGCCAACCGGCATTGGGGCACACCTTCGGGTTGTGTCCCCAATTGGCCTTTCAGTTGGCTGGACCGCCCCCTTACCAGTCTGTGGATGGCGCGGGGTGGCTTGGGGACAGACACTTTGGGTTACGTCCCTACCTCAGCCCTCTGCTTTCAGCGACTGTGCTGACATTGCAGGCTGTCTGTCTGGCATTGCCCGCATGGCTTATGCGACCAGCAGGATACTACTTGGCAGCTTGGTGTGCTGCACTCCCTGGCGGTCTGCCTCACGGTTCCCAGGCTGACCTTGAGCGGCCAATCACTGTCCTGAGTCCTGCACTACAGGACCTCCACCCCCCCGGCTTGGCCTTCACGTCTGGCAAAGCCCTGACCAGGGTGGTCTGCTTATGTGTACTTTGTCGATGGTTCATTGGTACCTTCACTCTCGGGGGTTCGGTTGCACTGTCTCCTCGCGGGGTGTCTTACAGAGTTACCCCGTACATATGGATAATGTAACGGTGTGGAGAGATAGTCTCGATATGATAGTACGTACGGTTACTGTGCAACCTTGGTTCTCTTAGTGAGAGACTATCTCTCCACCGTCAGGTCGCTCGGAGACGTGTTCTGATCAAACTATCACCGGTGTCACGTCTGCACAGCTGTTTTATACGTGAGCTGTGGGGCGTAGCCAGGTGTGCTGGAGTGTCTTAAAGAAGTATTCAAGTCAATTCAATTCAATTCAATTTTATTTATATAGCGCCAAATCACAACAAAAGTCGCCTCAAGGCGCTTCATAGATACAGAGAAAAACCCAACAATCATATGACCCCCTATGAGCAAGCACTTTGGCGACAGTGGGAAGGAAAAACTCCCTTTTAACAGGAAGAAACCTCCGGCAGAACCAGGCTCAGGGAGGGGCGGGGCCATCTGCTGCGACCGGTTGGGGTGAGAGAAGGAAGACAGGATAAAAGACATGCTGTGGAAGAGAGACAGAGGTTAATAACAGATATGATTCAATGCAGAGAGGTCTGTTAATACATAGTGAGTGAGAAAGGTGACTGGAAAGGAAAAACTCAATGCATCATGGGAATCCCCGGCAGCCTACGTCTATTGCAGCATAACTAAGGGAGGATTCAGGGTCACCTGGTCCAGCCCTAACTATATGCTTTAGCAAAAAGGAAAGTTTTAAGCCTAATCTTAAAAGTAGAGATAGTGTCTGTCTCCTGAATCCAAACTGGAAGCTGGTTCCACAGAAGAGGGGCCTGAAAACTGAAGGCTCTGCCTCCCATTCTACTTTTAAATACTCTAGGAACAACAAGTAGGCCTGCAGAGCGAGAGCGAAGTGCTCTAATAGGGTGATATGGTACTACAAGGTCATTAAGATAAGATTATTTGATTATTTAAGACCTTGTATTTGAGGAGCAGGATTTTAAATTCAATTCTGGATTTAACAGGAAGCCAATGAAGGGAAGCCAAAACAGGAGAAATATGCTCTCTCTTTCTAGTCCCTGTCAGGACTCTTGCTGCAGCATTTTGGATCAGCTGAAGGCTTTTCAGTGAGTTTTTTGGACATCCTGATAATAATGAATTGCAGTAGTCCAGCCTGGAAGTAATAAATGCATGAACTAGTTTTTCAGCGTCACTCTGAGACAGGATATTTCTAACTTTGGAGATGTTGCCTCAAATGGAAGAACGCAGTCTTACATATTTATTTAATATGTGCAAAGTATCCACACACCACGACCAATGGGGGTCGTATCTCGTACATATGGAATACGTAACGGTGTGGAAAGATAGTCTCTCACTAAGAGAACCAAGGTTACACAGTAACCGTATGATTTACCTATGACTAATGACTTAGTTAGTATAAGGGATAAGATAAGACCCTCATCATCCTTGTTAGAGATCTTAATTCTTTCTGTCCTGTTTGGATCTCTCACAAGCATTGCTCCCTTATTGCTGTCTATTATTAACAGCTCACTGAGGCAAGATTGTGTTCTATCTGATTTTAAGTATACTAAGGTAACTCAATTACTTACAAAACCTCAAATTGATGCCAGTTCTCCCAGCAGCCTATTTCAAAATGAAAAAGAAAACATTTTTGAAAATCAGTTTAGATCATTACTATGCACTTTGCAGATTTCTGACCACTTTCAATCTGTTTTTCAAAAGCAGCGTGCCACTGAAACTGCTCTTTTAATGATCTCTATAATGATAGCTATAATTGCCCTCTGTTGGCATCTGATGCAGAAAATTGCTCTGTGCTCATATTGCTTGACCTCAGTGCTGTT
Organism: Neolamprologus brichardi; assembly: GCF_056152115.1. NCBI lineage: Eukaryota > Metazoa > Chordata > Actinopteri > Cichliformes > Cichlidae > Neolamprologus > Neolamprologus brichardi. The sequence goes on along the minus strand of NC_142104.1, from coordinate 37,909,886 downwards.
TTTGATTCTGTCGACCATAATATTTTACTTAATATGCATTTCTTATCATTTGTATGCTGATGACATTCAACCATACATGTCTAGCCTGACCAGCTAGATAGGCTGTCCACCCTAGTTGACTGTTCTTCCTAGATTAGTGACTGGATCTCCAATAACTGTCTTGTTTTAAACTCTGACAAAACTGAGGCAATAATCCTTGAATACCATTCTCCATAGTCTTAGTGTAATTTTTGACTCACGTATAGAATCTATTTCACATTCCTGTTTCTTTCATTTAGAGAACATTTCAAAGTTGCAAGCTATATTCTCGTATTAACTTATCCAGGGCCGCATCACATTTTAAGCTTTTTATGTTTTACATTACAAATTTCAACACTTTATATTTTCATCCAGCCATCTTGTTCCATTTATCTATGGCTGGGTTATGGGGGCAGCAGCCTAGGCAGAGAATACCAGACCTTCCTCTCCCTGGCCACCTCCTCCAGCTTGTCCAGGGGAACACCAAGGCATTGCCAGGCCAGCCGAGAGATATAATCTCTCCAGCGTGTCCTGGGTCTACCCAGGGCCTCCTCCCGGTGAGACCCAGGACACGCTCAGAACACCGGAGGCGCTCGTCCTTGTCAGATGCCCAAACCACATCAACTATTTTCTTTTGATGTGGAGGAGCTGCGGCTCTACACTGAGCCCCTCCTCCTCACTAAGGGACAGGGACAGGTCAGCCACCCTTTGGAGGAAGCTGGGTGGCTGGTTCGGCTGGATGACTTCCCGGCCTCATACCCCCATCGGGGGTATGTGGTGGGGCGTGGTCTGAGGTGCCATGCAGGGAAGGTGGACGCAGCTTCACGGCATCCACAATTACGCCTGCTGACTTAAATAAGGGAAATTAGGGTTTGTGGGGAGAGTTGTGGTATATGTTCGGCTGGTAGCTTGGGAGCTGCAGCCACGTTCAATAAAATGGCTCTGAAATCTGACCTGTGGACTCGTTGTGCCTTATTTACACCACACTGATCCTATGAGTCTTACCCAGTAGGCAGTGCAGAGCTTAAATGGATGAGGGCATTAGCCCGGTACTAACTGCCTCGAAGGCCTCTGGGCGGTTGCCCTCCTGCCTCTGATAAGAAAAACTGGGGGCAATGGCGCTGCTCCCAACAAAGGGAAAACCAATTCTGGATGGGGAGACCTACTTCGGCACTTGTGCAGGTGAAACCAAAGGGAAGATATGCTTCACCATATTTTCTAGTCTTTGGCTTAGAATGAAGTTGGTTTGGAAACATATTCAGTTATGCTTCCTCTCCTGCTTTGCGTTTCTGTGGGCGCCCGCGCCAGCAGTGTCCAAGCAGTGGCGGTCCTAGCCTGTTTGGCGCCCCGGGCTAACACTCCCTCTGGCGCCCTCCCCCCCACACACACACACACACACACATACATACATAAAGCATATTAAGGATTGTACATTAACATAAAACTGTTGTCGAAATTCACCAGACAAACACACACACGAAGAGAGAGAGAGTATGCATTGTATGCAAACGGCTACCAAACAGCCATCATAATTCGTCATACAATGAGAACAGGACAAATCAACAATTGACAATGACTAATTCATATTAAAATCTGTAACATAATATATTGTTTGGAGTTTAGTCTGTTACTGTTTCTATTTTTACCATTTCTTTTTGGAGCAACTGTAACCCACATAATTTCCTTAGGCATTAATAAAGTATTCTGATTCTGATTGTTTCAGGATGACCTGCCATTATCCAATCACACATCTGTTTACCTGTATCTTTTGCTCGTTTCTCCTCCTCTTCTTTTCTATTTTTTCTAAACTGAGCACCAGATGGCTTTGAACTTTTCTTGTCCATCTTCCATTAGTTTTAATTTTGCACTCCAGTATGAACACAAATCCCCCAACCCGAGGATCACCACAACATAACCTAAAAAACACCTTAGTTCACAGATTCACTTTGTCTAGGGTGCATTTCTGGGATTTCACACAACCAGGATTCAAATCATGAATACATAATTTACAACATTATGAATGAAATGTGCTCTATTTGTGTGTGTGCTCTCACACACAACCCTTTTCGACGGGTTGTGTGTGAGACTTTAAATCATCAAACTGTAAATTATAAATTTTAAATTGTTATTGATCCCTTTACCCCTCGTCCTAAACTGTAGATTTATTTTCTTACTCTTCTTATACATATTGTTTGTTTACTTGCACTGCTGTAACTGGAGCCTCGTCGTCTCGTCTCTCTATATACTGGACTGTATGTAGCAGAGATGACAATAAAGTTTACTTTGACTTCAGCAGCAAGCAGGCGCACCGAGGGCTCTCGCGCTCACTTTTCGCATATAGAATTTCGAAAAAACATCGGTGCAAATTATAAGTCTGTATCATGATGTCTGGTGTTCTTGTGTTTGTTGTTTTTTTAAATTTTGTTTTATTTTGCGAGTTGGTTATTAGATGCTGCTCCAGCCAGCCAGAGAATCCCCCGCCGCCCCGCCCTCTCCTCCCTGTGCCGCAAGCAGCAGGCGCACCTCGCAAACGGAGGGCGCCCTTACTCCCAGCAAATGGGCGATAGAAAACCGATCGGTGCCTACGACATTCCCAATATGCGCTGGCTGATGTCGGGGCAGCATGAGTACGAGCAATTTTTTTTTTTTTTTGCCGATGCCCATGATGCCGCCCCGGGCAACCGCCCGTGTCGCCTGTATCAAAAACCGCTACTGTGTCCAAGCGTTTTGTTTTTTTCCTTTTCATACCACGCCCCCCCTGCCATGGCTCTGCGCCCCCCTTAGGGGGCGGGCCCCACACTTTGGGAAGGTCTAGTCTAGCACAACACCTGGAGCTAAGGGGGCAAAACAATCGCATGAGTGCTGCTGTTTGACTGAGGAAGAATAAAGTAGTTGTGGTAAGCCAATCACACGACCACTTAAAGACAAAGCAACAAGGTGATATAAACCAGTTTTTAAATTGTGTTGATAGGCCACGTAAAACCAGAGTCATGATAAACAATATATACGTGGCGTTTTTTCCTCAATAGTTTTGTCACTTTTACTGTCTAAGGACAGCGCAGTGAGCACTCTCTACATATGACCAAAACAAAACAAAACAGGGGAAGTTTTAGGAGTGACGGCGAGAGAGAGAGAGAGAGAGAGAGAGAGAGAGAGAGAGAGAGAGAAAGACAGCAGAAATAGAGGGAGAGCAAGTTTTGAGATGTGAGAAATTTGTGACATTTAGCGTGTTTGGAGTGTGTAGTTAATGTGTTGTCTTGTGTAGTTAGTGTGTAGTGTTGTGGATAGTTTTGTGTTGTGTGTCAGAACAATGAGGCGACTGCTGTCTCCAGGTAGAAACAGGAATGATACACCTGCTGCTGCTGTCAGACCTGCAGGTATCAGGCTGTGATGTTCTCCTTTATAGTGGACAGAAATAATTTTTTTGGAGTGGCACAAATAATTTGTGTGGCATCTTATTGAATGCAGAACAGCTGATTGTTCTGTAAATAGTTTCAAATGGTTGTTTAAAAAATCAAGGTAAAAGGTAAATGGATGCAAATAACTTTGTTGTTTGCAAAACTTGTGCGTATGATTTTAAAATTGACAATTTATATTTGCATTTAAAGTTATGAAATATGGTTTATTAAACATGTTTGTGGTTGTTACAGTAAAAACTACTTTTTCTACTCTGATTGTGTTTTTTTGTCTGATTTTAGATCAATTGTGGTAATACAGCATGTCAAAATGAAAACACAACTGTAAATTCAGACACGTGAGGTTGTGCTGATGATACCAAACAAGGCAAAGTAAATAATTTTAAAAGGTAAAATTTGGAGGGAAAATCAAAAGTAGTTAAAGATGGCCAATTATACCCTGGACCCCGGAGGGTTAAACGTTTTTGTTTTTTTAAAGTAACGCAATAGTTACTTTTCAAGTAATTAATTACTTTTAGAATATTGTAACTCAGTTACTAACTCAGTTACTTTTTTGAAGAAGTAACTAGTAACTATAATTAATTACTTTTTCAAAGTAACTTTCCCAACACTGATGCTGAGCTTGTTCTGATCTTTGTGAGAAGAAAGGTTGGAGAGAGAACAGGCACACCCTAGCCAGGCTATAAAATATACTTCATACACATTTTTACATAACAAGTATGAGTTATTTTTAGTAAACATACAAGTCATGTTGTTTTGTTCTAATGCAACAGTAAAATAATTAAACACATATTTGTCTTGCAGATAACAAACCCTGATGCACGAAGCAGACAAGAATAAGCAAAAACAAAGATGTACAGATCCAATAATCTGTTATCCAGAGCTTGAAAAATATCTTGAACCTATAAAGGAGACAGTAATTAAACATCTCCTTTGTGAAAAGGTGAACACACCAGTGAGCAAAATCATAATGAAACTAGAAAACAATAGGCCAGTCTTACAACTATGAAGTTCTATTACATACAGCAACCAGCAACATACAATGTGCACAGCTGAATAAAAGATATATAAAAAAACATACAACATTTGAACTGACCCAAAAGACACATTTTCAAAGCATACAAAATGGCTAAATCCATTTTGCAGCAAGGCTATATTCATGCTTAATAACAATGTTTTAAGTGTTCATAACAAGTTAAAGCTTTCCCTTTATCTTGGTGCAGGGATACAATACCAAATGTGGCTTGGCACTCAGGGTCTGAAGAGAGCCCTCATAAATTCCTTCATGTGGACTCTAATGTCTATATTTCTTATTCAAAATGCCTGTGTGGACATTCGACGGACATGCGATATTGTGGACTGTAACCATGATTTCAGTGATCTCAAGTTAAAGAAGTATCTCTCCTGTGAGGCCACTGATAGTGGTAAACAAAGGCACAACTGTACGAGCTTTCTAGCGTCTGTGAACAGAGTTAACTCTTTATTGTCATTGCACAGTCATACCTAGTACAATAGTACAACGAAACTGGAGCGTGTCCAAACACACACACACACACACACACACACACACACACACACACACACACACACATATATATATTTATGTGTATATGTTGGAATAGCATACCGTGTTACATGTAGCATACATGTTGCATAATGAAAATCAAAATAATGATGAATCTTGAAAACAGTGCCTGGAAGTGTCCTTTTTCATTACGGCTAACTTGACCCTGCACCGCCCGCCCCCCAGTCAGTTTCTGTGAAGAAGACTTCCGGTTGTGTGTCATGGCGGTGGGATGGTGAATCCTAAAGAAGGAGAAAAAATCTCGCCGCTTTCGTCCTTTCCCACAGATTCAAGAGAATTTCCATGCATTACTAAGCCCGTCAGCTGCGGTCTTGCATCTTGGATTTAGCAGCAGAGGGCTGCGGTGTCCGTCCGCCTGGTCATGGCGGCTCACAAACCAGTGGAATGGGTCCAGGCCGTGATTACTAGATTTGATGAGCAGGTAAGATGGGCTCATTCAGTAGATGGGTGTAGCAAGCTTCGGTAGTGTTGACGCTGAAGTACTCTAATTAACGTAATATATACAGCAACGAGGTGTTTTGAAAATCGAATTAAATACGGATTCATTTGTCAAATGTACTTTCTCCACTGAAGTGTACTGTGTTTGCTTCTTCCAGCTGCAAAACACTGAAGATGAGGTCTTTCTAGCTAGCGCTGTCTCCACGATCAGTTAGCACGTTTATCTCATATTATAATTGAGCTGTTGGGATTTGCCTGTTCCAGTGGGGAATAATGTTAATAAAACATTATATCTAGAACATTTGAACCAGTGAAGACACGTCTGTATGTCATTTAAAGTTGATCTGTCGTTTTCTCTCTTGTCAGCTAGGTAGCTAACATTAGCAGGCCTAGCTTTCTAATGTAAACAAAAAAGATGTGGCTGGGGTAGCACACTGCATCCAAAATATCTTATGAACTTACTGGGGTGTGAGTACTAAAAGTTAATGCGCCTCTTTCTAACAGCTATTTACTTAACAGTTACTGTGAGACGCCTGCTTTTCTTTATTTGTAAGAGAAATCCATATCAGTTTATACTCAAAACTTAGCTCTTGTTACAATGTGTGTTCGTATTAGTTATTTCCTATAAGTATGGCATATCTACGAGGTCGACAAAACATGCATCAGCTGTTTACAAAAGAAAAAACCTCCCAGTCAGACAGTAGTCAAAGTTAATTTTGGTAGATTGTGATTGTGAAAAGTAATTCGCTTTTCTTAAGTTGTCTTGGGTGTTAGTTGATACAGATCATGGCTTGTACGTAGGATTTAGCAGCTTAGCCTGGATTACTACCACTGGAAAAAGTGGCTTTCGGTGTTACATCTACTTGTTAGTTATTATTGGACCAAACCCCAATTAAAACCTCACAGGCAACAGTCTGTGCTGAAATACACATAGTTTGTCATTGACACTATTACATTTTGAGCAATCTGAGCGTGTTTGGAAGACACTAATAATAATAATTGATAGAAAAAGCATTTAATGGTCAGTGTTTATATTGCTTACTGCCTACCTTGCTTTTTTTTTTTTTTTTTTAAGCAACCTTTGTCGTATTTTTTTGGGGATATTTGTCACACTTACATGATTCAGAGCAAATTTTAATGTTAGACAAGGATAACCCAAGGACATCTGGCCCTCCTTTTTCAATTTACCTAAACCTATCTAGGTCTATGTGAAAAAGTATCTTTTCTTTTTCTCTTAATAAATTAACTCATCATTTAAAAGCCTTTGATTTTTACTTATATTTGTCTAATATTACATTTTGTTTATATATATATATATATATATATATATATATATATATGAGAGAGAGAGAGATATTAAAAACTTTCATTTTAAAATGGCAGTTGAAAATTTCCTTGTAGACAAGCATTTTGGCAGCATTTGAGGAATGATCTATGTCCATACTTGAAAATTAATAGGTGACCGTTACGGTTAATTGACTGGTCACGCTATCTGCATGTATAAAATAGACATGGACAACAAAGCCAGCAAGCAACCCTTGTAATTCTTTGTGTGCTGATTTAAGCACTTTGTTTTTGTTTCCTTTGGAAAAGAGTCACAAGATACTGATGTGACAAGTCAGTTGAGGAAACATGATTGATAAGATCCAATCAGGAAGCACATACGTGTGTCTGTGTCACTGTTTCCAAAAGTTTCTTTATGCTTGTTCAGACCGGGGGAAAAAAACAGGTAAGAAGTTTTCCCAAGAAAACTAAGTTTTAGAAACCCAGACTTGTGTGGATGGCAGCTGTAAACCTAGCAAAAGTTCCTAATTTAAAATTATTATTATTTTTTGACTATAAAATCAAAACTGTTAAAATATCAAAGAAATTATTTGAGATTACATAGATTTTTGTTAAGTATGTTTGTTATATGTGGTCAGTTTTTGGGTTGCTACTGTGAAGGATTTTCACTTCCCAAAAAATGTCAACATTTTGAAGTATACTTTTTTGTACTAGTATAGTTAGTAGCAGTTACAATGAAGCTTTAAAATAAACAAGAAAAGAAAAAAATGTGATGAATAAATATTATATAGCATTTCTATCATTACTGAGACCAAGCTATTGAGTCTGACAAATACTTGAAGAGGTGCAGATGACTCTTTTTCAGTTGCATTAATTTTTTGTAATACAGTAGAAAAGAAAATGGATTAAGTGTGATTGCTGTGATGGTATATATAGCAAGAAACCAAATGCTATACCACACCAACACTGCTGGAAAATGTTTTCAGTTTTTATGTTACTGGTTTAGTAGAAATAGGCAAAGCAATCCAAATATCCCTAGTGTAGATACCAGTTTGCTGATATTGGTATCAGATTGATATGTGATCGGCTCAGAATGTAGCCATCTGAGCTTGCTGTCCATACCTGAGGTCTTGGAAACTACCAAACAAAGACTCACAGGTTTGGCCAGCCGCTTAACGAGGTATACCAGAGAGATTGAAGAATAAACTAGCTGTTCTCCACAGAACCATCCAAGGTATATTCCCAGTGGCAGGGCAACAATATGACAACAGCTCCACAAAGGGTGGAGACTGAGCAATACTGGAAGAGCATATGGGAGAAGGATGCAACACATAATAACTACGTCCTACCCGTGATCAGGTACCCTGCTGGGATAATAAGCTGGCCAAAGGAGGAGACACTGACATCAAGACCAGGAAGCTCCTGACCATGCATGGAGCATTTCATTCTAAGTCTAGCACAGTGAGGCTGTATGCTAAGCAGAAGAAAGGAGGCTTGGGACTAATGAATGTAAGTTCCCATGACTGACCGTGTGCTCAGTGAATACCTCAGGCAGCAGAAACCCAAGAAGGAGGAGGAACCATCATGAAAGGACAGGCCCCTGCACATTATGTACCTATGGCAGATAGAGGAAGTGGCTGACATCAAGAAATCCTACTGAAAGACAGCACAGAACACAAGATGCATAGAGGCTGGGGTCTGTCACACCAAGCAATATTCTAGGGGCAGGATGTGTAAAGATGCCCCTGAGACAGTCCAACACATAACAGCAACGTTATGATGCTAGCAGGCAGGGCATACATGGAATGCCATAACGAAGTGGCATAGTATACAGCAGGGGTCGGCAACCCTGGGCACGCGTGCCAGCTGTGAAGGGTTAACTAATGGCACAACAGGCAGTGAATTAATCAGAGAAGGTGCATTAAAAATAAATGGACGGGCCAGCGGTGCACATCGCACATTAGCTCGCATAGACACATTAGTTGTGCCGCTTCTTAATGACAGTATCTTAGCTAACCCCAACAACCACATTCAGCTTGTAAATAACTTAGCCTACCGGTGAGAGGGACATTGCTAGCTGTCTGCTGTCCGCTCAGCGCAGCATCAGCACCACGGAAATACACGGATACATCCGTAGACTCAAGACAGAATTTCGGGACTTTCAGGTGTATGGACTAGAGATGGACCGATCCGATATTACGTATCGGTCCGATACTGACGTAAATTACTGGATCGGATATCGGAGAGAAATAAAAAATGTAATCCGATCCATTAAATATCAAAAAAGCACCTCACAAAACTTGCCACACGGTGTAACTCGGCTCATAACCGTAGCACGTCGGAGCAGTGTGCATCACGTGATAGAGCACCTGTGTGTATTTGTAGCCTCGCTACCAAACCAGCATTTCATCTCCGAGGAAGTTATCCCAGAGAGAAGTAAAGCAAGTGTCTAAGTTCGTCTCTGAATGTTTGTAAAGCATTCCCACATTAAGCTTAACAACTGATATATGGAGCGACTGCCTCTTCTCTCTCCCTCTCCTGCTGCTACTTCAATCATAAAACTGATCAATGATCAGCTGATCGGCTTTTCTGTCGCGAGTCCGTCTCTCTTCTTTGTTTTTGGCCCACTTCTCACCAGAAAGAGGAAACCAGCGGCTGAACAACAGCAGCACTATTAAGCTTGATAAGCTGTTGTTAGAATTTATTTAATATTACTTTCTACACCAGGATCTTTTTCTACGTAGCTGACGGCTGGTAACTGTGCAGGGGCGGATCTAGCAAAGTTTAGCCAGGGGGGCCGATAGGGCATTAACAGGGAAAAGGAGGCACAAAGACATAATTTTCTTTCTTATTCTAATTTAAAATGTCTAGCTTTTAATAAATAATTATCTGAATCTCACACCCAGTTTTAATCTGATGTAAAATGTATAGAAGTCCATTACTGTATATAGTAACTGTTAAGTCTAATATACCCTAGTAAGCTATAGTTCTTTTTCCTTTGGGAAGATACCATCTGTGCAGTCTGCAATTCTGTTGAAGAAAGATGTTGAATCTATTTAATTATTCTTGAAAAATAATTTAATTCTGTGCATTTTTTTTTCACACTGCATCAAATTAAAGTTGATTAAGTCGATTAAGCATCATGAGATGGGGGGTGGTTCCCTATTTTTTTTTTTTTTTGCTGGGAGTTTGCAACCCTATTAGTTAGGTTGTTTAATATTTCTGCTAAGTACTCTTTAAAATACCAGAATAGGGAGGATGGAGCAGGTTTAAGTTTATTAGATTGATCAGTGTTGCTGAACTAAGAAATATTTTGGGTGCAGTGTATTTTTTACATACAGGTATAACAGAATAGCTTTAGTGTTGTTGTTTATTTAAACTTGAGTATGAACTTATACAAAATGCAGCAAGATATTAAAAAAACAGTTTTATTGATTAAAAAACACACTATATCGGATTCATATCGGTATCGGCAGATATCCAAATTTATGATATCGGTATCAGACATAAAAAAGTGGTATCGTGCCATCTCTAGTATGGACCAATGTTTTCTTTTCTGATCCAACCAGAAAGCTTTAATGAGCAGCTGGATTTGTCTCACATTAACTGGCTGGACACAGAGGACATCGAAATGCAGCTGATTGAACTGAAAAGCTCGACTCTGTGGGGGCCAAAATTTGCAGAACTACAAACTCAGCTGGAATCCACAGCTGTGCGTGTTCATGGAGCTGCATTTTCACCTGCTGGACATCACTACCTGATTAGTTTAACTGTCTTCAGAACATTGCAGAGGCATTATTGACAGTATTTGGCTCTACATATCTGTGTGAGCAGATATTCTCTCACACGAAGAGTGTCCTCAGGTAGCTGTCTGAATGCTGGACACTCGGAGACCTGTGTCTCTGAGTGGGAGACCAGAGATCACATTAACATGTGTATCCCTGTATTAACAAACATGCCATATTGGCCCAGTTAATTTTTCTTATCATTGTTGTGAGGAGGCCATAAATAGCATTTGCATTTTCTGTTGTACAGTTCATTTGCTGTTATGGAGTTCTTGTTATGGATAAGAAGTGTTTTTTCTTGTTTCAAAATAGCTGATAACTATTCGCTGATAGCTGCCAACATCTGCGAACAAATATAATCAAAATGGGAGATGCCCACTAGGGTGGTTGAGAATGACTGAGTTAAGATCCTATGGGACTTCCAGACATAGAAATGGTGGTGGCTAACCAGCCCGGACATAGTGGTGGTAGACAAACAGAAGAAGATGGCCATAGTGGTAGACATAGCAATACCGAATGACAGCACCATCAGGAAGAAAGAACACGAGAAGCTGGAGAAGTACCAAGGGCTCAGAGAAGAGCTCGAGAAGATGTGTAAGGTTACAGTGGTCCGTATGGTAATTAGAGCACTCAGTGCAGTGACTCCCAAGCTAGGCGAGTGGCTCTAGTAGATCCCAGGAACAGCATTGGAGATCTCTGTCCAGAAGACCACAGTCATAGGAACAGCAAAGATATTGCGCAGTGCCCTCAAGCTCCCAGGCCTCTGGTAGAAGAATCAAGCTTGAAGGATAAAGACCAAGAGGGGAATTTTTTTTTGTCCTAACCCTAACCCATTATGGGACTCCCCTAGCAGCCTAAACCTAGGATTTAGGGTGACCTGATTAAGCCCTAACTATATAGTTCATCAAAAAAGAAAACATTAGGGCTAATCCTGAATGTAGAGAGGGTTTGTGTCTTTCAAATCCAAATTGTCTCCCAAATGTCTTTGTGTTGTCTTCTTCCCCCTCACTCCAACTGGTACAGATAGCTGCCCCTCCCTGAGGTTCTGCTTCAGGTTTCTTCCTGTTAAAAGGGAGTTTTTCCTTCTTGCTGTTGCCAAACCTCATAGGGAGTCATATGATTGTTGAGGGGTTCTTTGTTTTCTTTGCGTTATTGTAGGGTGTTTACCTTACAATATAAAGTTGCCTTGAGGCAACTATTGTTTTGTTGTGCTAGATAAATAAAATTGAATTGAATAAATAGTGTAATAATGAGAAACAACAAGGAAAAAGTATTGAACTCACTTACTGAAATTTCTTTAATACTTTGTAGAAAAGCCTTTGTTGGTGACGACAACTTCAAGATGCCATATGTTTGGAGAAACTAGTCGCATGCATTGCTCTGGTGTGGCCCATTCTTCCACAAAACCAGTCTTCAAATCCTGAAGGTCCCGTGGGCCCCTTCTATGAACCTGAGCTTTAGTTCTTTCCATGGATTTTAAATTGGATACAGGTCAGGTGATTTGCTGGGCCATTCTAGAACCTTTATTTTCTTTCTCTGAAACCATTTGAGAGTTTCCTTCCCTGTGTGTTTGGGATCACTGTCTTCCTTAAATGTCCACTCTCATTTCATCTTCATCATCCATGTAAATGGCAGCAGGGTTTTTTTTTGTTTGTTTGTTTTTTGTTTTTTTTATCGGGAATGTCTTTTCTCTCTTAGTGCTCCACAAGTTATCTTTGGCTCTCAGACAAATCTTATGATAATTATTTTCACACCTCTGTATGAAATCTTGGGGGAAGCAATTGGTCTTGACTAGTTTATAGTAAAGTTATGTTCTTTCCACTTCCGGATTATGGCACTAACAGTGCACACTGGGACCTTTACTAGCTTAGAAATTCTTTAGTAACTAATGCCATCAGTATGTTTTGCAATAATAAGGTTGTGAAGGTCTTGAGAGAGCTCATTGGTTTACTCATAATGAGAAGTTTCTTGTGTGACGCTTTGGTAATGAGACACCTTTATATAGGCCGTCAGTAGTAAACTAGATTATATAATTTGCGCTAAGTGACAGGACTGTTTTCTAATTATTAATAGATTTTAGCTGGTTTAATGACTTTCCATTTTCCTGTTTATTTTTTCAATACATTTTCCTTGTGTCATTTCTAATTAGGGCAGGGGAATATGGCCAAAAATATTTATCACAATATATATATTTGATAATGATATAACTGATAGAGATAACGATATAACTGACGATATAATTGACGCAAGACAAAATACTTTACAACTTCACAACTTTGATGGGTTTTTTTGCACTAATAATGTATTTTGACTTAAACAAGCAGCTGTTTTTTATGTGCATTAAAGCTATATACAATTTTTACAGTGCAAATGCAAATTCCCTGCTGACAGTTTAACCAAAAGGCATTTTCAGTGGAAATTGGCCGACATATCCTCAGCATAACCATGTATAATATCCACAAAACTTAAAAAGAGGTTATACACACACAATACGGTAACATTATGTTGAAGCACAGTACGTATTTCTCCGCGAGGCTCCTGCCTACGATAGCCGTAGTGCTCTGACAATCCATCAAGCGGTGCGGCTTCGTAGCTTAGCAAAGTTGTACTAAAACATTTGACAGATTTTTGAGCGCCGTTTAGCACATAAAATCGGTTCGGTAATAACGACGGCCCGCTAGCATGCTCTACCAAAAAATATGCTTTGGTGTGTATCTGACGGACGAAAGCCAAACCAGCTCCACTGAAGTTGCAGCATGTTTACAAACCAATTCTGGTTCATCTGTTTCATTCAACGATCCGCTTTCGCCCTTCTCATTCTCCATCGCCGCCATGCTTTTTCCGCTATGTGCTAATGAAAACAAAGGCACTGCGCATGTGCGTTTTACCCATATTCTGTCGCGATATTTCATTTTCTTATCATTGCCTAACATTACACCGGTATTACCGTGAATGGTATGATGTGACCCAGCCCTATTTCTAATTATTGGACATAATTTATCAGTTTGATTTCTTTACATGTGTGGATTGGATGGGTTGTTATCAACATCTAGTGAGAATTTCATATCAATATCACCTTTAGAAACGTGTATATTTACTTAGAAAATTAGCAATGTGTTCAAAACTTATTTTACCTGCTGTATACTGCTATATACTGTCAGAATTATTTTCCCTCCAGGGAATCAAGAACCTACTCTTTTTAGAAAACCGTTTCCTGGTAGTCCAATTCCTTGGAATCGTTGGTCTGCCTGCCTATTGATTCTGCTTATTGGTTTTTGTGCTTGCGTGACAATCAGGTGATTGAGGAGGAAAATAGCAATGCAGTGGATATGGACATTTATTTTTATTGCACTTAAGGACGAGAGCACAGTGATAAAGTGGAAAACTGCATCCAGGACAGAAACGAATGCATTAGGCTGCAACTTTAGTTCTTTGCATGTATCTGCACAGACAACATAGTAATGCTAAGCTAGCCAAGAACCCAATGCTAAAGCTGAGTGAATGCCGATCCCAGCAGCAAGACCCCTAACTTCTATAGGTAACAAACAGATGAACAGTTAGGCTGCAGCCTCCTTTTCTAGCTGTTCATGTTTCTAATGCGGAATCACTTTGCGTCTTTGCTTTCTGCAGTCAGCTTTGTATTGTACTAAGAGAAAGATCTTAGTAATTAAGTAACGTACTGCATTACTTTTAAGAAAAGTTTTCTGTGTAATATGTGCAATAATTACTACTTTGAGTAACGACTCCAACACTGATCAAATCAAAGAAGGGTGCTACCCTAACAAACATGCACAAACATTTGACCGAAAAGATGCAATTTGCATGTAATGTAATTTTTTCTATTACTGCTTACCAATGGTGGTTACTGTCAAAATGGAGCCAATGAGAATCAATAAGAAATTGAATCAATAAGTGATGTTTATAATGGAATTGGAATGGGGATTTGAATTGATCAATTCCCATTCCTAACTACAGATGTGGTGTTTAGGTTTAAAGTGATGATGGAGAACTATAGAGAAGGTCAGAAGGCGATAGACTATATCTTTGTGGATCTAGAGAGAGCATAGTTCCACAGGTGTGGTACTGTGGTAATATATCAGGAAGTCAGGAGTGACAGAGCAGTATGTCAGTGTGGTGCAGAACAAGGGAGGACAGAAAGCCAATAGTGAGGTGTGTGGTAGGTGTGACAGATGTGTTCAATGTGGGAGTGGGATTACATCAGGGATCAGCTCAGAGAGGCTTTTTGTTTGCGATGGTGATATACAGGCTTACACATGGTGATATAGCTGTTCTCACTGTTGACAACACTCCCATAACTTTCCACTTTTATTTGTGTTGCCATTAGGGATGTGCAATATGACCAAAATCTCATATCCCGATATAAGACATCTATCGTCCCGATAACGATATAAATCACAAAAATGTAACATTTTCTGTAAATTCTGTGAATCTCGGGCAGCTCGACTTACGTGAAGTGTTTCCAGCTGGGCATCGTGTACCTGGAGTCGAGTGTTTTAACCGATGCATGAAACGATACATTTTTAGACATAAGTTGTAATGGCCGCCGTTTTCTTCGTGAGTATTTATTACACGGCGTGCTGCGGGGAAAAGCGTGTTCTAACGTTTGAGTCTAAGGTTTATTTTTTAGCACCTGGCGGCTCTTTTTTGCTTCTCATCCGTAAATACTCTGCATACTCTTTCACGTCGTTCAGTTTATTTTGAAAAGTCTCAACAGGATCTTGAGCTTTATTGTCAAAGGTTTATGTGGAAAATAAACAAGCGGACACGCAATTGTTTTACCGTCATTGTTGCTAACGACAATGCATAAAAACAGGCGCTTGTCCGTCAGTAGTGTGGTTATATTAAATATAAGAGAAAGAGAGAACTTAAGAAATTAATATAGCCACTACAGTGACCATCAAAACGATGAAAAAATATTGCCGTAAACAGAAACAAACGATAGTGTAAAATGAAACAATAGATGTTTTTATATCATCATCCGATATATATCGTTATATCGAACAGCACTAGTTGCCATATAATTTTGTGATTGGCTGACAAGGATAATTGAGGATGCTAGGGGTAGGATGAGATGGAGGCAGATGATCTGCTGTGGTGACCCCTAAAGGAAACAGCTGAAAGGAGTAGTAGTACTAATACTATTGCAGCAACAATCATAACTACAAGTATGTTGCTGTTCTCTTGGCAGTGACATTTTCTGAATTGCTTATGTACTTTGTATCCAGAAAGAATTTAGAAGAATGGGAGAAACGGCCCAAGATACAGATTGGCTATATATACGGTGGATGTAAAAAGTGTGCACACCCATGTTAACCCAGGGTTTTGTGATGTTAGACCACAGTAAACAATTTCAAAAGTTTTCCCACCTTCAGTGTGACCTATAGCCCGTACAGTTCCCGGCGAGTTTACATGGTATTAAATGACTCTCAAAAGCTTATGAGAAGACTAGACAAAATCTGGTCAGGGAGACCTACACCAGCACTGAAGGAAATGTGAATTATGACGAAGAATAAAAACAGCGTAATATTCAACATGAATAAATGTCTCATTAGGACATGCATAATATTTTAGCTTAAACACTTTGTCACTGCACACACTGACATTTTAAATTTCAAAAAGCCTTAGCATTTGAAATTCTTAACAGAATTTAAGAACTTTTACAGACAACATGCAACAATAGCTGCAGATTGTTTTTTGTTGTTGTTGTTTTTTTAACTCAATGGTTGAAACTGAAATAAAAATTAAGTGTTTACAATTCTGATTCCATTTTTAGTTTAAACTGCACAAAGGGCCAATGATGATGATAATAGTGCTGAACTGCACTAATCATGTGGTTGGAACAGTTACAGCTACATGGGGTTAGGTTGATGCTTTCTTAGCTGGTAGCAGCATATGTGTTAATCTTTGAGCTGCTACGCAATGGTACATTACAGCAAGGTAAAAGACTTAAAATGAAAACGTAAAATGTTAATAAAATCTTCAGCTAGAGGGCACCTCAGCAGACACAGCCTGAGGCTCAAAAGACTTGTTTTTTTTTAAACATTTTATGTTGCATACATCTTTCCACAAAGGCAGGTAACACTTGACAAGGCATGATGCCAGTATCGAAAATATCAGATTTAAGCAGCCCAATTAAGGTAACTGACCCTCATCACCAATTTCTTGGCTATAAACATTTTTCTCAGACAGTTTTTTTCTAGATACACACAGTGTAGCGAGACAGCTGAACGCCTGTGTTCACTACCTCATCAAACTGGTGGTCGCACACCTGATCCATATATGAACTTCACTGAGCCAGTGCTGTACTTCATCTGCTGTTTGTTTTCCTTGGAGCATAAACAGATCACAATCAAGTGTCACTTGTGTTTATGTTCTTATTTACATTTGAAAGTTTGATAGAAATCTGTACCAAGGTGATATACAAAGTCTTTTAAAAATTATTTATTAATTTCCTATAAATAAGAAAATAAATACATGAATATTAAAAAAAATTGTAAAAGTGAATATCCATGATGCCTTTATTACAATAATCATGTTTGAACAGTTCATTACTGGATGCAACTAAAAAGACTATGGTCGGAGCAAAAGAGGAGTTTGTCAGAAATGCAGTCTTGGGTCAATCTTGGATATCTGACAATAGTTTATTTTTGTTAATGTTGGTCTTGATAATAATAACAATGAACAAAAAGGTGATACATTTTATATTTATAAGCATACATAATAGTTCTGTAAACCATAACCTGCACCCAAGATAGGACAAACAAGAAGTAGAAGCTGTAGTCCACAACTATAGCAGTTGCCCATTGTTTCCAGACAATAGCTTAGGGGCAGTTTAAAAAGAGACATAATTTTAACAAGAGGATCTCTAAATGAATGCATCCCAGAGGAAAGCAATTAAAATGAGAAGAGTATATAGCACATCATGCAGGATGGATAAACAACATACAGTGTGTAGCTTTAAAGGCTAAGCCTGCCAAAATGTTCTAGGTGAACGGTGTAGTCAGGCCACGACAGAAATATTTTATTTACTGAATGTCTCACCTCTAATTTTATGGGTTTTTTTGTTCTTTTTCTCAGCTTCCCATTAAAGTTGGACACCAGAACACCCACACCAAAGTCAGCACAGAGCACAACAAGGAATGTTTGATTAATATCTCCAAGTACAAGTTCTCCCTTGTCATCAGTGGTCTTACCACCATTCTCAAAAATGTCAATAATATGGTAAGTGCATTTTTCTACTCTCCTAGTCATAAAAGTTACATGCACACACTTTGAACAAATCTTTTTGATTGTTGATGTATGTTGCAGGATGTGACATGTGTTGATCAGGCTTGTTGTGGTAAACTGCAAGGCTGCTTGATCAGACTTGTATCGGGGCAGGTTGGAGGTCAGTTCAACACTTAAATGGGGCATAAAACGCTACAAATGTAAAGGCTAATTTACACCATTGAGCCCTACTCTCAAGAACCAACATAGATTTAACACTGTCTGTGAAGCTGGACTTACGAAATGTGCTTACTGTCCACTTTCACTGTCCGTGTCTTTAGCAGTAAGGGGCAGTCTGTTGTTCAGCTAGCTGCACTCAAAAAGCAAAACCCAGCTGTTAGCTGTAATATTCGAGTTTGTAAAGCACTTTATAAATGAGGATTGTGTAGAGTAGAGCCTGAGTCACCAGACAAGCCGGAGTCCAACTTTCCTGCTTTTCCCCACCAATCCGATTGTACAGAGCTTTGCAATCAGCTGGCCAAGCAGATGTTTGCAACACGCAATCAGCGCTATTTTATGCAATAATATATTCTATATTTTCCCAAGCAAAACCAAACAGTGTACAACATCACAGGTTACTACATGGGTATATCACCAAAAACTGTTTCCTACTGATGACTATTGGAAATTCTAATATATATCAGCATGTCCGCAGGAAATCTCCATGTTACAATATCCTTCAATTACATTTGGGATTCGGTTTTCCTCACTTCTGATAGGAAGTAAGTCGTTTTACTTACTTCATACGGGGAATTATTTTTCCCCACATCATCAGCGAGATGATCAGTCATCAGTGAAATAATGTGGCGAAAAAAACAAAAGATCTCCAAAAAGTGTGCATTCTTGTCCTCAGAACATCAGATTCTTTTCTTTTTCTTTTTACCCCCTCTTCATACACATTGGTCTACTTTTCCCTGCAGACATGCTGATGGGATTCCCAATTGAGCTTTGGAAAGAAACTATGTTTGTGGTGTGATGTGGATGTACACTCGGCCAAGGAGGGAAATTTGGGAAATTCAGTTTCTGTCAGTCCGGTGAATCACCTGTCACCTGGCTCAAACAGCCTCTCCTCCATACAGTCCTCATTTATGAGAAACAGACAGTAAGGTGGACAGTATGTCCTCGTCACTGTTGCAGTCAGGGAGAGCCCGCGTGTGATCCCCTTTAACTGATTTTTAGTTTTAGTGTTGTTGTTTTTCCCTCCAAGTTATTGATTCTGTCACTAGTTAGCTAACATAAACAAATTTAAGTCTATTAGCTGCAACCAGCCAACCAACCACGTGACATCATGTCCCGTACTGACAGTAGATGGCTCTAAACGTGATTTTAAATCCAACTTGACAGGCAGTGTTACATCTGTTTCAGTTTTTGAGAACAGAGATCCATGATGTAAATTAACCTTTATATGTGTAGCATTTGATGTCCCCTATAAAGCCCTCGTCAAGCTATTCCTGAGGACTGTGTCAAGTAGCTATTGTCCTGCTAGGCATGTTGGTGCTGTTGTGGAGAAACCGTGGTTTCCAGCAGAACGTCGTATTGTAACAAGTTAGTAATTTATTGATGACAGTGTACAGAAGACAGTGATTGTTCCACATACAAGTGTATGCAGTGCTAATTTAAGCATGTATTCATTCTCCTTGTCAGGGTCACAGGGGGCTGGAGCCTATCTCAGCTGTCTTAGGGTGAGAGGCAGGGTAAACCCTGGACAAGTCGCCAGTCTGTCACAGGGCGAACACTTAGAGACAGGCAACCATTTGCACTCACATTCATACCTATGGTCAATTTAGAGTGACCCACTAACTTTTAGACTGTGGGGGGAAGCCGGAGTACCCGGAGAGAACCCATGCAAACTCCGCACAGAAAGACCCTGGCCAGGTGCTGGACTTTAACTCAGGACCTTCTTGTTGTGAGGCAACAGCAATTTAAGGATCTTTTAGATAGTTGTGTTCGAAAATCTTGGTAGATCACCGATTTCTGAAATACTCAAATAGCCTGTCTGCCCACACACTGTTTACAGTCACTTAAATCACCTCTCTTCTTTAAGGTTAATCTTTAAGGTTGTCTTGACCGTGTCTGAATGCATTGTTAATTTTTAAGATGTTTTATTTGGGTCTTTCCATCTCTTCAGTGATTTTTAGAACATTTTCTGCTTGACCATTCCAATTTGCATAACTAGAGTAAAATGGAGTAGCCCTTTATTATCATTTAACATATGTAAAGAAATTGTGGGTGCTCCACACCAACTGTGCTGGAATAAGATGTAAATAGTAGCAGGAATAAATAACAAATTGGAGTGATATATATACACACTGTGTGCAGTTATTATGCAAATTAGTATTTTCGCAATATCATAATTCTTATGCATATTTTCCAACTTCAAGCTGTATAAACTTGAGTGCTTATTGGATTTAAGCATTTGTGTATTTGCTTAATGAGTGAGGGTGTGGCCTACGGAGATCAACACTCTATATAAAGGTGTACATAATTTTCAGGCAGCTTCTCTTCCTCAGGCAAAATGGGCCAAAAAAGAGTTTTAAAGTACTCTGTAAAGTCAAAAATTGTAAAAGGTCCTTCAGAGGGAGGCAGCACACTTGAAATTGCCAAGATATTGGGGCGTGACCACAGAACCATCAAATGTTTTGTTGCAAACAGCAAACAGGGTCGCAAGAAACGTATTAAGAAAAAAAGACGCAAATTAAGTGCCAAAGATTTGAGAAGAATCAAACGTGAAGATACCAGGAACCCATTATCCTACACTGCTGCCATATTTCAGAACTGCAACCTACCCAGAGTGTCTAGAAGTACAAGGTGTTCAGTGCTTAGAGACATGGCCAAGGCAAGGAAAGCTGAAACCCCACCATCACTGAACAAAACATGCAAGTTGAAATGTTGAGACTTGGCCAAGAAATATCTGAAGACAAATTTTTCAAAGGTTTTATGGACTGATGAGGTGAGAGTGACTCTTGATGGACCAGATGGATGGGTCCGTGGCTGGATCAGTAACGGTCACAGAGCTCAACTTCCACTCAGATGCCAGCAAGATGGAGGTGGGGTACTTGTATGGGCTGGTATTATTAAAGATGAGCTAGTCAGACCTTTTCGGATTGAAGATGGCCTCAAAATCAACTACAAAACCTACTGCCAGATTTTAGAAGACACTTTCTTCAAGCATGAAAAAATCAGGAAGCAGGAAAAAGTCTGCATCTCCAAAGAAGACCGTGATTTTTATGCAGGACAATGCTCCATCGCATGCATCAAAATATTCCACTGCATGGCTAGCCAGTAAAGGCCTTAAGGATGAAAAGTAGTGACATGGCCTCCTTCCTCACTGGACACAAACCCTATTGAGAACCTGTGGGCCCTGCTTAAACAGGAAATTTACAGTGTAGGAAAACAGTACACCTCTTTTTTTTTTGACATGTCAGAAATGTTTATATGTAAATGTTGAGTTGTGTGTGTGTGTGTGTGTGTGTGTGTGTGTATGTATGTATATATATATATATATATATATATATATATATATATATATATATATATATATATATATATATATATATATATATATATATATAATATTAGGGGTGCAACGATACACAAAATTCACGGTTCGGTTCGATACTTTGGTGTCATGGTTCGATATTTTTTCGATACAAAAAAAATGTTCATGCCTTTTTAATTTGTCATTTATTAAAATTATAAATATATATTTTAACTCAAAAGTAGAGTTTTTAAATTTAATGAGGAATCACTCATCTTTGGAAAAGAGAGTTTATTACAGAGAAATGGCTCTTTCCAAAATAAAAGCTATACTATACGCTTCTTCTGGGCTATATTCTCAGCAGCATATTAAACATATCAGGTCCCCATAAGGAGAATCATGTGCTAACGGCTGTCTAAATGACTCGGGTAAAGTTTGTAGCATGCGTGCTTGTTGTTTTTGTCTGCTTCCACTTGTCTTTGCACTAGGATGATGTCGGAATAAATGTGCAGTCATATTCGTTGTGTTCCCACTAGTGCTGTCAGCGTTAATCTCGTTGAAATGACGTTAATGCCACAACACGGCAAATCTCTGTTAACAAGCTACGCCCGTGCGTGGGGCTGGACGGCCAACACATTAACGAGCTGACTGCGCTAATGTACTAGTTCCCACCAATGTAATTAAGCATTGCTGGCACATCCGACATACTGTTTTACTTTAGTCCATGATGCGCTTACCTTCAGGGTCATACTTCACATGAAAACCAAAATAGTTCCAAACGCCACATCTGAATGAGGGTGGGGGAGGTTCAATTTGCCATGTTGCAAGGAGAGCTTAACTTCTGTCTCGCTAGCTTGCGCTGCGCTCAGTGAATCTGCGTTCGACTACTCCGCCTAGGCTGCACTGTCGAGCGCAGATCCACTGAGCGCTCAACACAGACAGCACCGTCAGAAGGAAAGTTGATAAAATAAATTTAAAAATTTGTATTGTTCGATACATATGTGTACCGAACCGAAAGCACTGTATCGAACGGTTCAATATCAATACGAGTATTGTTGCACTCCTAATAAATATATATATATATATATATATATATATTTATTTATTTATTTATTAGGGGTGCAACAATCTTTATATTAAGGGCCATCAGTCAAACAATACAATGTTTGGTCTGGGTCTAAACAGAGCATATTGTGTGTGATGTCTTCTTTTGTGCATGCGGGCCGCTTTGAAGCTTCACACTAGAGAGCGTTTGCTGTCACATTTTATTTGTAGTGTGAACAAGCAGACAAAAAAATCGGATTTGATCAAAAAATCGGAATTGAGCATTAAGACCTGCAGTGTGAACGCAGCCTTAGACCATGGCCCAGATTTGTGAGGTGAGTGAGTGGGTTGTGGGGGGGATAGCGTTTGTTTACAGGGGGAGAAGTTGTTTGTGAGTCTGGAGGTGTGGTATGGCAGCGGGTCATGCAGGTGGTGGGCAAGGAGTCATCTGTGATGGCCCTGGTTTTCCTGAGACAGGAGGATTTGGTAATGTTGTCCAGAGGTGGCAGAGGGCAGCCAATGATTTTTCGGTTGTCTGCGCAGCCATCCTGTTCTTAGTAGTGGCCCCAGTGTACCAAACACCCAGGCAGTAGGAGATCACCCTCTCCACTGAGGAGCGGTCCTCAATCCGGACTAATTGAGGCTGGTTTATGAGGAAATCTTGAAAATTTTGAAATAATATTAATAAAACATAAAAATATATGGTCCAAAGTTTGAACATGTATAACAAGTGCTGTGAAATCCAGATAAGTTGAGTTTGTAAGTTTGTAGTTTACTTTGTTGTTTGTTTTGTTTTTGCACATAGAAAAGTGCAAGCGAACTGAAATACGTCACGACTAACCACATGGTAACATCCAGTCTTCTTATTGGCCAGATGTGTTAGGGGCAGGGACAACGGTGCAAATACAGGAAGGTGCTGACAAAGGTAGTTGTCCAAGTAATTATCAGTAAAGCAATGCAAAACAAGGAGTCCATCATTGTTCCTGTCCCGAAGAAACCCCACCCTGCTTCTCTCAATGACTATCGCCCTGTAGCCCTCACCTCAGTAGTGATGAAGTGCTTTGAACGCCTGGTCAGAGACTTCATCATTTCTTCACTACCAGACACACTGGACCCACTACAGTTCGCTTACCGTCCAAATTGTTCCACAGACGATGCCATCTCTCATCTCCTCCACACATCACTTACTCACTTGGACACTAGAAGGGGGAATTATGTTAAAATGCTCTTCATAGACTACAGCTCTGCATTTAATACCATAATTCCCTCCACACTCACCACCAAACTGGAGCACCTGGGACTCAGCTCATCTATGTGTCAGTGGATCTCCAACTTCCTAACTGGCAGACCACAGGCAGTAAGGATGGGCGGACGTGTCTCAGCCTCCACCACTCTCAGCACTGGAGCCCCCCAGGGGTGTGTTCGGAGCCCCCTGCTGTACTCTTTGTACACATATGACTGTGTGGCCACTACCAGCTCCACCACCATCATCAAGTTTGCTGGCGACACCATCGTGGTGGGCCTGATCTCTGACAACAATGAGGCGGCCCACCTGAAGGAGATTAGGAATCTGGAGAACTGGTGCCAGAGGAACAACCTCCTTCTAAACGTCAGTAAGACAAAGGAGCTGATAGTGGACTTCAGCACTAAGCAGGAGAGGAACTACCAGACCCCCGTCATCAAGCTTCAAATACCTCGGAGTTCACATCACGCAGGACCTGTCGTGGTCCTGTCACATCAACACCGTGGTGAAAAAGGCCCGACAGCATCTCTACCACCTCAGACGCTTGAGAGACTTCCAACTGCCCTCCAAGGTGCTCAGGAACTTTTACTCGTGCACCATAGAGAGCATCCTGACGGGAAACATCTCAACCTGGTTCGGGAACAGCACCATGCAGGACAGACGAGCTCTACAGAGGGTTGTGCGATCAGCTGAGCGCACCATCCGCTCCGAGCTCCCTGACCTGCACTCAATCTACAGCAGGCGGTGCTGGACCAAGGCCAGGAAGATCGTGAAGGACCTCAGACATCCCAACAACAGACTGTTCTCTCTGCTGAGGTCAGGAAAGCGATTCCGCTCCCTGAAGACCAACACAGAGAGACTGAGGAGGAGCTTCTTCCCGCAGGCGATACGGTCTCTCAATCACACCACCACACAGTACTGACCCACACATATGGTTCTTACACACACACTGGACATTCTGGACTTTGTTTTCACTTCATCACTTAAATCACTTTAAGCATATTTGCACTGCACAAGACACTATATAATGTGGATCTTCATTTCCATTTAATACTTGTACAGCTGCTGTTATTGTGTATATATATTTATATTTCTTCATACATTCTTATATATTTCTATACTGTGTATTGTGTATTTTGTTGTACAGTTATTTTATTTTCAACTTTAATTTATATATTTTATCTTATTCTTTCCCAGTTAAATTTACCCTTCATTCTAATTTGTGTTGTACAGTTATTTCATTTTTAACTTTAATTTTTATATTTTTATTTTATTTTATTTTATTCCTTCCTAGTTAAATTTACCCTTTTTAATTTTCATATTTTTTTCCTATCTTATTCATAGCCTTTTCATTTTTCTGTAGGTCACGAGCAGTTGTGTAAGCATTTCACTGCATATTGTACTGTGTATGACTGTGTATGTGACAAATAAAATTTGAATTTGAATTTGAACCTTGTTGCTTCTCAGATTAACCCTTGATTGAGTTTAAGGCTAGTTACTACAGTTCATGCACTCTGCTCTATGGTAATCTGTCACATAAGATAAGATAAACCTTTATTAGTCCCACACATGGGAAATCTTTTGGTCATGGCAGAAAGTACAAGTTTAAGAGCAGTAAAACTTAAGAAAAACACAAAAGAATACAATAAGATAAAATAGAATAACATACTATTCCTCAAGAATAAAATACTGTAGAAAATAGAATAAAGTGCTCTATTATAGTAGGAAAATTGCCTTTGGTGATATTGCACATCAGGGAGACAGTTACAGTTGTGTACAGGATGTGTGTCTGTCTGCACATGTGTGGTCATCTGCAGAGACCATGCTGTAGAGTCTGACAGCAGTAGAAAGGAGAGACATGCGAAATCTCGCCGTCCCACATCGTGGGTGCAGCAGCCTGCCACTGAAGGAGCTGCTCAGTGCTGTCAGAATCTCCCAACCTGTGCCTGTGGAAGTTTACCACCAGCTCCTTGGTTTTTCTAGTGTTGATCTGGAGGTATTTCTGCTGGCACCAGTCCACAAAATCTTGGGTCAGTTCTCTGTACTCCCTGTTGTCCCCATCAGTGATGAGGCCTAATATTGCAGAGTTGTCAGAACTTCTGCAGGAAGCACGGGGTGGAGTTGTGGGAGAAGTCTGCATTAGAGTAATTACTTTATGGCGTACCCCCATAAAGTAATTACTCTGGAGTTCAGAACTGGACTGAGATCACCCCAAAGGGTCCCAGTGTGGTTGCTTTTGCCTTACGCCTAAGTGAATTTACTGTGTTCACATCTGCGAAAATTAAGTTCACAACAGCAGAAAAAAGAATGAAAAGGTATGGAAACACCCTAAGATTTAAGATCTAATTCAATGATGTTATGACTGTGCCTGTCTTCACAGCGGATATTTGGAGAAGCATCTGAGAAGAACCTCTACCTCTCTCAGCTCATCATTCTAGATACCCTGAAGAAGTGCCTGGCTGGGGTGAGCTTTACCCTCTCACAATATGGTTTTGTTGTGTCAGGGAAAAAAATTCACTTGAGCAAACTTAGTTATGTCTAAGTGACCTCATCTTATTGAAGACCATATCTAACTAAGGCAACATTGACTTGACAGTGAAATTTTCTTTCCGTAATTTGTCAGTAGATGGCACTATAATACAGTGTAACGCTTGTGATCTTGAGGGCCAATTAAATGAGACAGTCTAACCTATGAAGTGCCACTCCTGTTGCATAGGAGCCGTGACACCAGCAGCTTTGTTCAGCAAAATGTAGATAATGTAGTTCATGAGACTTGCTTTATTTCACTTTGACTGTATAATATAGATATAATAGAGCTTACATTAAGTATATTCATTTTAACACATTAAATATATTTTTATTAAAATTACCGGTGGAATTGGTAGAAGTTAACTTAGTGATATATACTGTGCTTCATTAAAAATTTGAAGTACATTCACTTCCATTCTATATCATTTTATAACTTCTTTTACTCTACTAGGCTTCATCTCAGAGACGAATGTTGATCTTTTAATATATTTTAATATATTGTAACCACTACACCCCAATGCAATATGTGTTTAGTTTGTTTAAGTCGACATGTTCACTGGATAACTTTGTATCACTGGAACACTATTCACTTGTTAGACTCTTGCAGCAATATTTGGCTGTAGAAGGAGAAACTCGAGTAATAAGCCTAGTTACAGACTTTGTCAGTACAAGAAAATCAATTTCTTACCATCTAACAGGAGATTTGAGCTTATGTGTTAAATCTAGACCCTAGGTTGTTAACTGCAAACCCCTCTGAAGCACAACAAGGCATTGGGTCAAACTTTTCAACCAATTTCTTTAGCAGTTCTTGGTGCTAAGAGTGCCAACATTCGAGGGCCATGTAGGTTTGGGGCACTTTTTTTTGCCTTAATAAATTAAATCATTTAGGAGCTTTTTGTATTTACTTGGCTTATCTTTATCTAGTATTAGACTTTGTTTGATGACCTGAAACATGTGAGAAATATATGACAAACTAAGAAATCAGGAAGGGGGCAAATGGTTGTAATAGTATATAGTGCAAGAACATCAAAGATTTGATTTGACTTTGTGTGAGTAGAAACTGTAACAGACACATTGAATATCTGGGGTATAGTGGCAAGTTGTTGTCAAATTTAGGCTTCACTATCACTACTATTTCTACTACTATTATGTAGTGTAACTCAGAAGTTATTCAATGTCTCTGTTGCTGTTTCTCCTCATGCAGACACAAACCCCTAAGTACACTTCTCTTTCATGAATCTTGCTCCCCATGACCCTGGGATTGGTTTACCTTTGGCTTTCACAAAAATTACTGAAGCCTGGTACTTCTCAGTAGTTTGTGCTACGGCTGTGTTTGTAATTTCAAATAGCTTCCCAATCAAAATGCCATTTCACATCATTGAAACATCATGTAGCCCTTTTGTTGATTGCCCTCCTCTTTGTTTTCCCTTCTCAGCAATCCAAGGACTGCTTGCGTCTGGATGAAACCATGCTGGTCAAACAGCTGCTGCCAGAGATCTGCCATTTCATTCACACGTATCGCGAGGGGCACCAGCACCAGCATGCTGCTGAGCTACGAGCCTCAGCTTCGGCTGTCCTCTTCTCTCTGAGCTCCAACAACTTCAGCGCCGTTTTTAGCCGCATTTCGACCAGGTAGCACATTCACCTAAGTCTGTCATTTGTTGTGTAAATATATAAAATGAAAAGAAATTAACCAGTGGCATAGAGGGTTTGAGGTTGAAAAAATATATCAAATCTTTTAATGAGTTGAATGATTTTCTAACTTCTCAAAGAAGTCCAATGTGCCTGCTCAAATTTTATTTTATTTTTTTAAAAAGTGTGAATTTAGTTCAGTGAATTAGATAATTATTAGTTTCAAACGTGTCTTTGACAGATTTCTAAACTGTTTGAAGGTCTATGATTTATTTCAAAACGTGGAGCATTTACAAATTATGGGATATGTGTCATGTATCACACATTTGCTGATGAAATTTTTATAGTTCTTTTTTAATATGATTATTATATCAAATTAAGTTTTACTGGCATAGGGTCCATTCCTATAGTATTATAGGGTTGTGCTGTAGTATGAATAATGAATATTCAGTTATTTGGTCAGCAGAGAGTACCTCTGATTTCCAGATTAATCTTTTAAGCTCTCTTTTCTTTATGCCTTGTTCTTTGTAACGGCTGAACAGCAGAATTCACTCCTTGTCTTTTCAGGCTTCAAGAGCTGACCGTCTGCTCAGAGGATAACGTTGATGTTCATGACATAGAGCTCATGCAGTACATCAATGTGGACTGCTCTAAGCTGAAGAGGCTGTTACAAGGTTCGTTTCTAATGCACTTACAGGTTTACATTTGGGGCTATACTATTTGTAAACAGACTACAGAATTATTAGAAGAATAAAATTTTATTGAGAAATTATGAAATAGAGATGTTAAAGAAAAAATTCTGTTTGGCTTTCTTCTCTTAGAAACTGTAATGAAGTTCAGAGCTCTAAAGAAGCCTGCCCAGCTTGCCGTCATCAGCAGTTTAGAGAAGGTAATTTTTTCTCTTTGTAAAAGTGCAAAATAATTTTAAGCATGATATCAGTGAATAATGCAAATGTGACACGTCTTTTTCTTTTTTTCAGGCATTTTGGAACTGGGTGGAGTGTTACCCAGATGAGTTCACCATGCTGTACCAGCGACCACAGTCAGATATGGCAGGTATGAAAAGAGTTAAATACAATATTAATATATAACATGATGGAGAAGAAATAATTACCCCCATATCTGGGAAGTTATTTTCTTAGAACGGTTGATATGATTGTGTATTATTACAACTGTTTTAGTAATAGTAATAATGAAACACACACACAGACAATACCAAACAGCTATCTTGTAGCAGTTGAGCTGATTTAGTCTGTTATGCCGGGCTCACACTGTGCGATTTTTGGCCCATTTTGAGCCGATTTTTGAGTCGTGCGACCGTTTTGGCGATCGGCCCGATTTTGGCCTTCATCGTGCATCGTGTAGTATACGTGGGGTAATGAGAAGCGATTAACACCTCACGACCAGCTCCCGATCATCAATCGCTTGGTCGTGAAGGTGTCACCTCAGTTTCTCACACTGCGCACGCGCAAACACAAATGTCAGCGAAAAAGACGGCGCAGCACGGCAGTGCAGCGTGTGATCTGGACACAAGCGATGGAGGCACAACTTGTAGAACTTTGGAAAGCTCATCCGAGCCTTTTCGATGTGGCCTCACAAAATTATCACGACCACAACAACCGTGAAAATAGTTGGATGGACATTGCTGCTCAATCACAGCTGCCTGATCATGTTTTTCATTAGTAATTTAGCAAAGTTGATGGTGGTGGTGTGCGTGTCTGTGTGAGTGAAAGACAGAGTTAGAGCAAGCGACAGAACCTCTGTTATAACCTTCATTTTATGGACGCACAGTGTGAGCACTCGGGTCGCATCCGAGCATCGGGCCGTATAGTGTGAGACCCTGCATCGTGACCTACGAACTTCTAACCCCTGCGAGTCAATCGTACAGTTTGAGCAGGAGCTGAATCGCGCGACTGACAAAATCGCACAGTGTGAGCCCGGCATTAGAGAAAAAGCTTCCATGCCTGCTTAGTAAGTGGTACAGAGGGTGTGCAGTGGTACTGTATGCATTGGCAGTGTTTGAATATACTGATGGCACATTTGATGTACTGTAGAAATGTTCTATTCTCTCCAGCGATATATGTTTAAAAATAATCAGTAAGAACAATAAAAGCTTTTGAATGGCATTCTACTGTGGAACAAGTGACATCACTACTACTGCTGGTTGAATGGAAACAGTAACAGCAGTAAAAGATGACAGGTCCCTTTGTAAGTAGTAGTAGTTGAAGAGTAGTTCAATAGCCATCAAAAGATTCTTTTAATTTTCTAGATGTTTTTCTAATGTTCTAGAATATATAAGTAATGAAAAATATTGTCAGCTGTACATGTTTTATTTCAAATTTAACATCCATGATAGTGGCTTAAAAAATTGACTGGCATTAAATGTGTGTATTTATGTCTTTGTACAGAAGCTGCAGAGAAGTTGTTTGACCTGGTGGACAGTTTTGCAGAGAGTACCAAGAGGAAGGCAGCGGTGTGGCCACTGCAGATAATCCTCCTCATACTCTGTCCAGAGATTGTGTGTGTAATCTCCAAAGACACAGTGGAAGAAAGCAAGGCTAACAAGGTGTGACAGAAGAACACACAGAGATAAAACAGAGTTTGATTCCATTCACATTTTAATTACACACTTTTCTGTCATTTTGTATCTGCAGAAACTTTTTCTGGACAGTTTACGGAAAGCTTTAGCAGGGCAAGGTGGAAGCAAACAGCTGATGGAGAGTGCTGCCATTGCTTGTGTCAAACTTTGTAAAGCCTCTACTTACATCAACTGGGAAGATCATTCCACCATTTTCCTCCTGGTCCAGTCCATTGTCATGGATCTCAAGGTCTGACCACTTTCTGCAAAGCATTTATCCTCTTTGTTAAATCTTAGGTTGTGTTAATACTGTTTATTATTACATAGTGAATAGTAATGAATCTTTACACATCAAAGATGAACGCGCACATCGTGCCTACATACTGGACATAAGTCATCACTCAAATATGTTTCTAAATGGGTGTACATTTTTGGGAAAAATAGTTTGAGCAGCACGGTGGTTAGCACTGTTGCCGCACAGCAAGAAGGTCCTGAGTTCAATTCCCCCATCAGGCCGGGGTCTTTCTGTGTGGAGTTTGCATGTTCTCCCCCGTGTTTGCGTGGGTTCCCTCCGGGTACTCCGGCTTCCTCCCACCGTCCAAAGACATGCAGCTTGTGTGGATAGGTTAATTGGATAATCCAAATTGCCACTAGGTGTGAATGTGCGAGTGAATGAGAGTGCGAATGGTTGTTTGTCCCTATGTGTTGGCCCTGCGACAAACTGGCGACCTGTCCAGGGTGTACCCCGCCTCTCGCCCTATGACAGCTGGGATAGGCTCCAGGGCCCCCCGCGACCCTGAAAAGGATAAGCGGAAGCGAATGGATGGATAGTTTGAGCATCGAAACCAAACTGATTTTTTGAGATTTATTGAAAGAAAGTTCAAAACTTTGCAAAAGGATCAATATACAGAATCTGTACCAGCACTGACCAAAAGGCAAAATTATAGCAGCTTCTTTATAGCCATTGTCTGGATACAGTCTTTGTCTATTCAGTGGTTGGGAGGGAAATTCTCACCATCATGTAGGCACCAGCTAGATAATGAAGTCATGGCCTTGAGCAAAGTTTACAGTCAGTTGTTTTCCTGTCTTCATTCACTCCTTTGTACAATAAAGTTATAATTACATATCAATAGTACATAGTGGTTTGATGAGGTAAAGTACATATTTTCCATCACATTTCAATCCTTTTGGTTATTGTTAATCAGACATTCTCAGCAAAAAATATCAGTAATAATACAAAGGAAAACCCTCCAAAAATATCAGATTCGCGCGTAGAGTTTAAGCGATTATGTTTTGCCAAGTCATGAGACTAGTCGCATCTATTTGCTCTCATACAGCTTTGAGTCGATGTCTAGAAGAATTAATCTTTCCTGTTTCTAATAAATGTAATTTATCCACTCTGTATTTTTGTTGTGAGACTTTAACACTTCTAGCATCCAAATAACACAAATATGTAAAATGACTTCACCTATCAAAATCTTAAATGGACAAAACCTTGATCTTAGAAAAAATGTGCAGAGCACCAGATTACTTCCAGTTTTAGTTCTTGCGTTTGCCCTTCAAAGTATTTAACAAAGTTGATCCACTTCCTAATATTTCACTTGTTTTAAACGTGTCACTTGTCTGAGCATCCATGTAAAAGTTCCAACTGCTTGCTGCTCAGGTTACTGGCGTATGCACAGTCTTATCTGTCTGATTTTAGAGTGTGATGAGTCTTCAGATTTCTTTGCTGCTCAGTGGACAACAGGCGCAGCGCCTCGTCTCCTCGCCTCATGTCGAGCGTACTGAGTTCTCACTGTAACTCCCTCCAAGCTGAATAACGGACACGTGGCATTCTTGATTTCTTCTGGCATTTAGTGGACACAGGTGCCACCAATGATGCGTTGAGAACTGTACAAAACAACATAAAATAATCAATTTTCATATAGTATAAACAATAAAGCATGTTATTCAACATGAAAAAGACATTCACAATTTGACCTTTTACAGTTCTTAATTTAACCTTTACAAAATGTCAACACATTCTGTACATGACTAACATAAACTCGACAGATCTGTCACAAATAAACTTATAATTAAAAAAAATAAACATCTTGTTTTCATACCAACACATAAAATACAAATTGCATACCCCAACTGCTGCTGACGGCAGCCACAAAAAAAGGCTTATGTAGGCATAGATGTACTACCTGCAGTTTTTATACCTGTACATGGATTGTTAGTTACACAAATCATAGAAAAATTGCAAAAAAACCCATTTGTAAAGTAAAATTTGTTCTTCTTCTGTAGCTTTGGCTACGTCCACACGTACCCGGGTATTTTTGAAAACGCAGATTTTTCTATGCGTTTGCACCTTTCGTAAACGGCGTTTTTGGTCACTGAAAACGGAGATTTTTTAAAACTCCGGCCAGAGTGGATATTTTTGAAAACTCAGTTTTTGCATTTACGTGTGGACGAGAAAAACAGAGAAAACGCAGCGTCAAAGGTGTGCGCCTTTTTTGACGTCACACTGTGCGCCACGTTATTGTTTCGGTGAAATGAATTTCTACAATGGCGGACGTAGACAAAATACTGTTAATTGTACTCTCTGCAGTGTTTAAATGCTTACATATACACACACAGTTACTCTCCCTCCATACATACTACTCGGTGCTGCTTCTATGCGCCATCTTTGTTTACTCTTTCCCACCGAGGCTTCTAGACTTCTGATTGGTGGATAGGATATATAGCGCCACCTGCTGCTTTGGCATGTTCCTAGCAGCATTTTCCTTCGTCTTTGGCTTTTACGTGTGGACGGGATTTTTTTTTATAAACGAAAACGGAAAATCTTCGTTTTCAAAAATACCCGTGTACGTGTGGACGTAGCCTGTATTTGTTGTACCATCCTGCCTTTTCCTTCTCATGTGTCAATTTAGCACAATGAGGAGAATGAAAGGAAAATAAATGTTGGGTACATATGTTTTGCTCTGAGTAGCCTGTAAATTGTTGTTAGGAGATGAAGTTAGTGTTGGTCTGGTTCCAGATTTTGTTTAAGTGCTGGCTCTACCACTGTCTCCACGCTATAGTTGCCTAGAGAGTTTTATAAACTTCACATTTACAAACAGCTGCAGCTTATGGGAGTAATCAAGGATCCAGAAATGCAGCTTTTTTGCGATGTGCAATGGATTTATCTGAATCAGTTAAAAACTTTTATTTCCATGTGACAAAATGTATCATATATCACCCTATGTGTTTATGTAGAATCAGTGTAAATGGTGACTGATCTTAAGTGATTTTACTTGCTTGTTCTAATGCTACAAGCTCAGCAACTTAAGCTGAATAGCGATATGGTAAAGAGCCTAATTCCAAGATGTTCTGTGCACATCCTACTTTTTCACTGGTGTCTGGGTTGCATTATGCCGAATCGTCCACAAAAACCTTCAGATTAAAGTTAGCCAGCAGTGCATCCTGTAGGTCAGGTCTGGGTGAACAGATTCCAGAAATGGCTGCTATAAAATCATGTGGTTCATCAGTGATGCTGGGTTTAAAACAGTACATCTTTTCACTGTGATATTTGGCATTTTTCAATAATACAGTGTGATGCCAAAACCAGGAAGCAGCTAGTAAATATAGTTTATTCTCAGTGTGATCAGTGACACAGAATGTGGCAGATAAAAGATTGAGTCTGGATTGCCCACAAGCTCATGTGAAGCTAGAGATTCTTTTCAGCTGCCACTGCTCGCAGGTGGAGGAAGGCCTGCTGGTCTTGTCATTCTTTTAGTCGATCATGTCCAGTCATTCCCCTCCGATGTATCATTGCTGATGATGGTGCAGCGCACTGTACTATGTATATGACATACATATGATGTCATAGCAAAAAGTCAAAGTAAACTTTATTGTCATTTCTGCTGTATACAGTACAGTTTTTAGAGAGACGAGACGACGAGGCTCCAGTTACATTCATTCCAAAAGACAAACAATGAATAAATAAATACATCAATAAAATAAATAAATAAAAAGAAATCTTTGTGACTTTGGAATGGTTTGGATCACTGCAATCCTTTTTAGACAGAGGGTCTGACCATGTGGTGTGAACATGTGTCCCAGAGAGGTGAGAGGTGGCTGTTCTTAGTCAGGTGTTTTATAGCCCTTTAGTTTCAATCTCACAAGCCCACTTAAAAGGAGAACAGATTATTAAGTCATCGACCGATCAAAAAATGTGGACCCCTCCAGAGGGATAAAACCTGACAGGTTTTCTTTAACAAGTGTTGGGGTCTGGTTTAGGCCTCAACACAGCAATGTGTTTGCTTGGTGAAACTGGCAATATGGTGTGGCGGTTGTTTGCAACACAAACATTTGTTGTTAGATGCTTTCAGAACACCTAATTTGTGATGTTTTACCCCTGGAACGTCAGTTTCTTTCAACAGTTTGTACTGTTGCATTTATGTTAGCCACAGCCCCAATCGTTTTGTTCAGTCTTTGAAAGAGAAACGCGTGAAATGCTGTCATGTAGTCTATAAAAACAGTTCAGTGAGAATTACCCTGGCTGTACACTTATCTTTTGTCAAATAGACAGTTTTTTCTCTCTCGAACTGCTCATCAGCTCCCTTCCCATGTGCTGTTACATGTAGCAAGTTTGTTCCCATGTAATCAAAGTCAAATTTAGCTTCAATGTCAAAAACTATACATACAGATCATACACAGGAATTTGAAATTGCTGGGCTTCCACAGCCCTCAGTGTTACACTTAAACAAACATAAAACATAAAAATCTTATATACAATCTTATATATAGATGAGATTGTATATAAGGTGTGTGTGTGTTGGTGTGCAAGCTTCACCAGTTCATCAGAAGCAGGAATAACAGCAGTTTGTTTGAGTCTCCACTCACATGCGTACAGCGGTGGATCTGAGTCACATTTAACCATCTGCAACATTCTGGTGTTTTATTTTATGTTCCCCTGACATGATGACGATCGGTTAGTTTACATGTCAAATCTTAATCCTGCAAGTTGACAGGACAGCATGATAACAGAAATGCATGTTTGAAAGATCCAAATAAAAGATCAGTGCCTTCATATTGCATTTTACAATTGTATTAAGTTTATTGACGGATCACTGATTGGTGGCACTGAAACTGATGAACTCGGTATTTGTTAGTAAGCGTGTTTCACACTGATGAACTATATGACTATGATTATGAGTGCAAGCTGGTCTTCATTGCCTGTCTGTGTGTGTGTGTTAGTAGGCAGGTCAATGCATTGTGTGTGTGTGTCTTATTTTCATCTTTGTTGCGATGCTGAGGACAGTTCCCCTTCTCAGCCTTTGCTCCAAGTCAGTTGGCTTTTACTGTTTTTCAGGACAATCCTTAAACGATCATCATGCAGATCGGACTTTAAAGAACATCCAAAGGCTTTGAAAGATATTACTTCATTCATTATTATTACATATGTTATACATGTTATACGTTCTGTAGGGCTGCTCGATTATGGCAAAAATGATAATCACGATTATTTTCACTGAAATTGAGATCTCAATTATTTGATGATATTTATTTAACAATAACAATGTGTTGAATAATGACTTTAAAGATTGTCAAAAATAATATAAAATAGTGTGAAAATACTGATAACAGTGCAAATGTTTGCAATATAAAAAATAAATGAAAAATGTAAACATCTATGTTTAGTGAACTTTGCAGTGTTGCTCTGTGGTGCAGCTACGACACTGTAGCAAAGTTTACACACTGTGTCTACTTGATCCACGTCTGACTCTGCGAACCCATAATGTTTCCAACCACTGAAGTTTTTTTTTTTACCTCTCTTTTCAACCAACAGCAGTCACTCTCCTCTCCAAATAACTTCTGCTTAGCTTCCCTCGGTCCTCTTAATCAGCGGTCCCCAACCCCCGGGCCTCGGACCGGTATCGGTCCGTGAGTCGTTTGGTACCGGGCCGCGAGAGTTGAGGCTCAGGTGTGAAATGTATAGTTTTCAGGGTTTTTATTGGTTTTCAGCGTTATTTTGTTATTGTTTTTATTGTTTTTATCGTTTACTCGGTTTTCCTGGGTCTTTTCACTTGTGTTATGAATAAATTTTCTTTTTTTCGGTACCGGTACTAGTTTTATTTTGTTGTATTTATCCGCGACACCTTAAAGGCCGGTCCGTGAAAATATTGTCGGGCATAAACCGGTCCGTGGCGCAGAAAAGGTTGGAGACCGCTGCTCTTAATTGTTGTGACACGTGTTCGAAACGCAGAGAGGTGCGCTCGATTTGCCACACGGAGCAACGCGAGAGTAAAGCATGAGGGAGGGGCTAATAATCGGCTCAGTCATTTTTAATGATCGTTGAAAGCCCAGATCGTAATCGAGATTAAAATTCGATTAATTGAGCAGCCCTAACGTTTTGTATATAACAGTATTCATAACTGCTGTAACTGGTCCCTTTATTATATTTGTCTATAAGGTCGTTGTGATGAAGTTTATCTTTGTAGAAATGTGCTTGTGAATGACATCAAGTGACTGTGTTTCATCAGGCTCTGCTGTTCAACCCAGCCAAACCCTTCTGGAGGGGAACGGGCAGTCAGAATGCTGATGTGGAGCTCATGATGGATTGCTTTGTGTCCTGTTTCCGCATTAACCCTCACAACAACCAGCACTTTAAGGTAGACAGGAAAAAAGTGATATTCATTTTCTTGTATGGCATGTTAACCTTTGCTTGAAGGTGCATGACATGAGAAGTTTCCTGTAAATCTCGGGGTGCTTCCTCTTTGTCTTATAGGTCTGCCTGGCCTCATCATCCCCTTCCACCTTTCACTTTGTCCTGGTCAACTCGTTACATAGAATAATCAACAATGTAAGTTTGC
The DNA here is from genome assembly GCF_056152115.1 of Neolamprologus brichardi. NCBI lineage: Eukaryota > Metazoa > Chordata > Actinopteri > Cichliformes > Cichlidae > Neolamprologus > Neolamprologus brichardi. The sequence goes on along the minus strand of NC_142104.1, from coordinate 37,872,730 downwards.
ATAGGCTCGTACATCAGTGGTCCTGCAACAGTTTGAAGTGTTCTGTGACTTACACTCGTCCTGTGTTTTATTTCAGTCCCACCTGGACTGGTGGCCTAAGATTGATGCAGTATACTGCCACTCTGGAGAGCTTCGCTTCATGTTCTCAGACACCCTCAACCGTGTAACCCAAGGCACTGGCACACATGCCCCACTACGCATGACTCCGGTGAGAAGGCATAAGGATATTGTAAACTGTTTTACTTATTTAAACAAACTTGTCTGAAGGTCAGAGAAAGCATGCCTCAACTAAACATGGCAAAAGACAGAAACTGTACTATTACAATAAAGAGTCAACTCTGTAATATAATTATACATGTATATAATTACACTTGGCTACTAGTTACTGCTATATTGTCTTTTCTCTCTCTCTGCTGCCTGCTACAGAGTCTAACATTTATTGGAAAGAAAACCACCAGCCTTAAGTTCAAAGAGAAAGCCACAGATTTGGACACTCGAAGTTACAAGTGCCTCCTCCTTGCTCTGGTTAAACTCATCCATGCTGACCCCAAACTCATGTTGCATGTGAGTCCCTCTACATTTATGTTGGACTGTCTTATCAGCTAGAAACAACTGATATTTTTTCTTTGTTTAAACTGGTACAAAAATATCTTTCGACTTCAATATTTTGCAAGTATGCTCATATTTTTGTTTGTGTCATTGTGTATCAGAATCCAGTGAAACAAGCTCCAGAGATGCAGAGCAGCACAGCAGAGCTCATCACTGGCCTTGTGCAGCTGGTGCCGCTAACCAACAGTACCCAGCTCTCACAAGAAGCCATGGAGGTCAGAGTCCAATGCTCAATGCTCGGTGCACTTCCTACAGATATTTAAAATGAAAAGCAGGAATAAAAGGGAAAAAACTCCTTTCATCTATTGAAATGCTTTCAGTTTTACACATGTGAATGTTCACATGACTAATAACATCCAGTCGGTAGGCTGAGCAGGACTTTGCTATCCCTAATACCATTCGGCTCTCTCTCTCTCTAAAGTCTGTTGTCTTGCTGTTAGACAGACTCCAACTTTATAGTTGTTGACTGTAGTTGTTGTTGTCTCCTATTTCAATTTAAGAAAGTATTTTCTATGTTCTGTGGAAAACACAAACATATAAAACAGGAAAAAACAATGAAAGAGCTAGTTGAACTTATATGATCACACAGCTCAACCTATTTATTCAGCTTAAGGCTAAAGAACAATTTCAAAAATAGTTTTTTCTGAAAGTTCTGACCCAAAGTGATGATATCTCTTGAGGTTTGTCTCAAATTTTACACAGTCTCACGGTCTCTGGAATTGTGGTAAATATCTTATGCAAGTTATTATAATAGAGATAGGAACTGATCTTTTTATTTTTTACTGTTAATCTTTACCTCTTCCTGGTTCTTTCTCTTAAGTCTAAAATCTCCTTCCTCTTGCTCTTTTGATTTCCAGGCTTTGTTAGTTCTGCACCAACCAGAGAACATAGAGCTGTGGAATCCTGATGCCCCCATAGAGACATTTTGGGACATTAGGTACAACAGTCTTATCTTTCATGAAGAAGCTAGAGATCTTAAATTTGCTCATTCCCATCAAGAATCAGCAATGTCCCAAAGGGTTGTGACTCATTTTCTTGCCTTTTAGTGAATTTGTTTTTATTTCATAACACAAACAATATTACATCCATCTGCTGAATATGTTTTAGAAGATTTTTTGACATTGAAGCATTACTATGTCTAGTCTATGCTGGGGCATAGAGTATAAAACAAAGTAGAGTCCCAATAAAAAGTTTGAGACCACTTGAAAAATTGCAAAAAAAAAAAAATCATATTTTTCATGGTTGAATCATAAAAAGGTTCCAAGTCAAACTTGAACATGAAACAAGAGGAAATGGGAGTGAGACACATACATCTTTTTGAGCGTGCAAAACTTAAACTGAAACAGCTGATCAAAGGTTTTGCAAAAATGTGGATTTGCAAGAGAGCACCAAACATGGGACATTGAAAGGTGGAAGAACGTTTTATTCTTTTACTTCGATGGTCCTGATTGTTTCCAATGTTACTGGCATGACAAGCAGATTCCACCTGAGCTGTTTTCTACCCACCACAGTGGAGGGGGCAGCATAAGGAGGTACAGGGTCGTCAAACGGCCGCTGGCTATGTCCAGATGTTGCAGAGAACATCCCTCATGACTAAGGGCCCAGGTCTGTGTGGTAACAACTGGGTTTTTCAACAGGACAACGCTACAGTACACAATGCCCACAGGACAAGGGATGTCTTCCAGGAGAATACCATCACTCTTTTGGACCATCCTGCATGTTCCCCCAATCTACAATGCAACTGAGAACCTTTGGGGATAGCTGGCAAGGGAAGTTTATAAAAATGGACAACAGTTCCAGACAGTAGATTCCCTTCGTGCACCCGTCTTCACCACTTGGAGAAATGTTCCCACCTACCTCATGTAAATGTTTGCATCAAGGATTCCTGCAACAAAATTTGAAGTGATCAACAATAACGGTGGAGCTATTCATTACCGAGTTCATGTTTGGAATTTTGATTTCTGTTTTGGGGGGCCTACGGGGTTTTTTAGAGGTGTGGTCCCAACTTTTCATCAGCTTGTAAAACAGCCTGTTTCAGTTGAAGTCTTGTTTGCAATAAATTGCATGCTCCAAAAAATGCTTTGTCTCACTCCCATTTCTTCTTGTTGGATTTTGAAGCTCTACTTGGAACCTTGTTCAGATCCAACCATGCAACAAATGATTTTTTTGCTATTTTTCAAGTGGTCTAAAACTTTTGATTGGGACTCTATAGCCCCTTTTAATCTTTTTAGAACTGGTGAATTAAGTCAGGACACGAGATATGATGATGATCCGTCACAGTATGACCCTAAATGCATTGAGTTGCTTTCATGTGATTGGATGATTAGATATTTGTGCTAATAAGCAGTTCAACAGGTGTAACTAATAAATTGAGTGTACACAAGTAGGTTGGACTCAGTAAGTATGTTTGTTGGAACTTTTCCTCAAAAATGACCATTTAGTACTTATTTATATATGAAGTCGACAGTTTCAGATACTGTTAATGGAATTAATGGAAAATAATGGAAAGATGTGCATTTCTGAAAGGTGCTTTTATGTTGTTATTAGGGATGGGTATTGATAAGATTTTCACGATTCCGATTCCGTTTTCGATTCTGTTTAACGATTCGATTCTTTATCGATTCTCTTATCGATTATCTTTTTTTAAAAAAAAGGAGAACACTAAGGTCAATTAGCTTAGATCTTTGTTTTATATCTTCTCTTTGAACAAGATAGAAATTTAGGAGTAACATGGCCTTACAAACCCAACAGTGAGATCTTAACAGATCCAACCTACGGCTCTTCAATGGGGTGTCACAGGGTCCCCAGGAAAAAAAATTGTGAATGTAAAATAATAAAATAAATATTCTTCTGTAGCAATTACACAAGAATATCCAATAATGTCCCTGCCTACAATTAAACACATTCACTTACCGAAAATCGGGGGCATCTGCTGTGGCAAATGGGTGCAAGCCTTTTACCACAAACTTAGTCACTGCTCGGTGACGTTCGTCTATCCTGGCCTGAAAGGAGACGCTACCGGTAGACTGCAGCGAGAACTGCCAGCATCTGAGCCAGACTCTGTCTGTCTCATCATGGTCACCTAAATGCACAGTAATGGCAGGTTTTGTAATGAGGCAGATCGCGCTAACATAATATGCACTGTTAGTTGATTATTTACCTGCCGTATTAACGGGAGAGGACGCGCAAACGTTACCGATGCTGCTGGGTTGAGATTCACGAGTCCGGAGCGGAATTAAAAACACGACATTTATTTAAGGTTATCGCGCGTTTTGTGAGCAAATGCTTTTGCATATTCGTAGTGTTTCCTCCCTTAAATGATATATCTACTTTGCAAGTATTGCAAGTTGCCCTGTTGTCATCCGTTCCCGTAAAGTATAACCAAACTTTTTAGCGTTTGAGCCGCCATGTTTCCTGCCAGGTAAATGACGCTCCGCAACGTGGTGACGTCATTCGGGGCGACTGGAATCGATAAGGGAATCGTTTGCAAAAATGGCAAACAATTCCAAGGAATTGAAACAGTGGGAACCGGTTCTCAACAAGAACCGGTTTTCGATACCCATCCCTAGTTGTTATAGTGTAAAAAAAGCAGCACATACTCAGTTGATGTTATAAACATTGAAATTTACAGGACCGCTTGTTTATGTTCTTCTTTTCAGTTCACAGGTGCTCTTCCTAATTTGCCGCAAACTCATCGGTCAGCTAATTGTTAATGGGACAGAGGTTCTGAAATGGCTGAGGGAGATTCTCATCTGCAGGAACAAGTTTTTGCTCAAAAACAAGGTGCAGCCCCATTTATTTACGCACATTACTCTGGTATATGCCCCAGTGATCAGTCTAGTCCTTGCGAGATGTGTTTCATTGGCTTAGAACCAAGAAGGGTGATGATGTGATGTCCCACAAGGTGGGTATAACCAGGATGTTACTTGCTATTTTCAGGAGTGTGCCACCATGGGTGGTGGCATCCCCATCTGTCGGCAGGCACAGACAAAGCTAGAGGTGTCCCTCTACATGTTCTTGTGGAGCCCAGACACCGAAGCTGTTCTGGTGGCCATGTCTTGTTTTCGCCACCTGTGTGAGGAAGCTGATATCCGCAGTGCTGCTGACGAGGTGCCCGTTCAGACAATCCTGCCCAACTATGTGACTTTCAGTGAACTGGCATCTGTCAGCAACATGATGGGAACAGGTGAGTATGTTGCCTGTACCTTAGCTAGAAGTAATCCTCCAGTTTGGCTTCATGCCATCTAATGAATCTTTTCACATGAATAAATTCATGTGAAACTGCAACTGGCAAATAAAGGCTATCTCATCTCTCATCATCTCATCAAATTGTAATTTTGCTTTGATGCACAAAACAAACAAAAAAATTAACGGAAAACACGTTTTGATGCATGCTCAATCATCCAGGTAAGGAAATCCCAAAAAGTTGATTCTGTTCATCTGGATGTAGCGTTTTCAGTGGGAGAAACACTTTGTCACTCATTCAAGTGACTTCTTCAGTTTCAGTTGACTGCAGGCTTTCCCAGCCTTATAAACGGTACATTTGCATAATGACCAAAACTATCGCCACTGATGTATTTGTTATGTGTCATAAACACCAGCAAAATACAAAGTGTGTCCTCAGCAGCCAGTGTGTGTCAGACAATTCACTCAAGCCGAGAAAAGCATCCAAATAGGATTCACATAAATATTAAACCAAAAGTTTCATATTTAGAGTCATCATTTGATTTTGAGTTCAGTTCTTATGTAATTTGGCACACCTACCACTTCATCTATCCTCCACTTGTTCAGTTTCTTTACATTTTTTAAGAACAATCTGCTCACCATTCTAATTTTTAATCTCTGCGAGAATCACCTTTGTGATGTGAAAATTCAATTTTTGTAGCTAGCAAACTGTGTTATCTTTGCTATTTTTAATGAAGAACAAATTTTATGACAGGCTGCAAGTAGTAAAGTGCCTAAAGATAATAGAAAAATGCTTTTTGCTAAGTTGTCTGCTGAGTTATGTGGCTTTTTTTAATCCATGGTTGTTCTATGTGTCAGTGTTATATGGCTTAACAAACAAAAAGAAAACAAACATCCATCCATCCATCCATCTTCATCCGCTTTATCCGGGGCCGGGTCGCGGGGGCAGCAGCCTAAGCAAAGAGGCCCAGACCTCCCTCTCCCCAGCCACCTCCTCCAGCTCATCCGGGGGAACACCAAGGCGTTCCCAGGCCAGCCGAGAGATATAATCTCTCCAGCGTGTCCTGGGTCTGCCCCGGGGCCTCCTCCCGGTGGGACATGCCTGGAACACCTCACCCAGGAGGCGCCCAGGGGGCATCCTTACCAGATGCCCAAACCACCTCAGCTGGCTCCTTTCGATGTGGAGAACAAACAACAAAAGAAAAACATTCCAGTGAAAACACTCAGATATAAGTGGACTGAAATCAGCAAAAAAGCAGTCAGTGTCTAAAGAAAGTCATTGAAAGACCTTACGAAATCCTGGAGAACTATTGCTGAGGACCACTCAAAAGAACCCTCTTATTTCTTGGAAGTAAAATATCAAGAAATGAGATTGATGCAAGACTCTTGCAAAGTACTGTATCGCAATATGACATCATTTATCAAAAACTAAGCCAAAATGCAAAAGCAGGGTCTAAACAATGAGCACACACTGTGATTAAGTAGTTTTTTTAGATCCTGCTTTACTCGGAATATCTAGATGTCATTGTTTTCTGTTTATATTGCCTGTAGTTCCCAAAATAGAAGTCTTTAAATGAAGGCTTTGTTCTTAATTCCACAGGCCGCTCCACCTTGCAGAAGAGGGTGATGGCTTTGTTGAGGAGGATAGAGCATCCTACACCAGGAAATATTGAAGTAACATTCAATTTACATTCATTTTCAGGGCTACTGATGTGCTTTTTGTTATTTTTGTAATCACCCTTCCCTGGTGACTTCTTGGTTGATTTATACAATATCTTCAGATCTCAAATTTACAATTTGTTAATGTTGTAGGCTTGGGAGGACACATACGCTAAATGGGACCAGGCCACCAAACAGATTCTCAACTTTCCCAAAAACAAGGCAGATGATGGACAGGTAAGGTATAGGGAAATGTGAAGTTACCGTCTCTATGTGTCACATCTTTGCTGGGAGAACCAGACCTAGTTTTACCTGAAAGCACAAAATACTAAGATAAAATATAAGAGCACTGCTAGTGAGGCAGTAGCAGAGGACACCAGTTTTTAGCAGGTATGGATTATTTACCAGCTCTGAATTCTACCTGATTGCGAATATTGTATTATATTCAGTAATCTTTACAAGCTTATTTATTTTGGAAACTGAATTATAATCCTAAACATTACAAACAGTCTCAAAGAATTCTGATTAGTCAAACTAAGATTTGGTGACGTGTTTGTTGCTGTTGATGTGAATTTTTGTTTTGAGACATTACTGAATGCAGACTTGTAACAAATAGCTTACCTGGTGTTGTGCCACTGGGCCTCAGTGTCTTTGTATCCCCCTGCAGCAGGAGTGGATCAACATGACAGGATTTCTGTGTGCTCTGGGCGGTGTGTGCCTCCAGCAGCGCAGCACCCCTGGCCCACCCACATACAGTCCACCTATGGGTTCCATGACTGAGCGTAAACACTCCATGATCTCTATGGGCCCTTGTGAGGTGTCCAACCTCATGACCTCCTCTTGCTCTTCGGCCTCGAGTGAGACACCTGTGAGCCGCTTCCTGGACCGGCTGCTGGCTCTGCTGGTTTGTGGCCACGACAGGGTGGGCCTCCATGTTCGCACCAATGTTAAGGATCTCCTTGGATTGGAGCTCAGTCCAGCTCTGTATCCCATGCTGTTCAACAAGCTCAAGAACAGCATTGGCAAGTTCTTTGACACTCAGGGACCGGTGAGTTCGTATTAAAGAGAAATAAATGTTAAAAATTAGCCATTTGCTTAGGAAGTAAAAATGTGTCAAATAGTGGAGAAAAATTAGAAATGTGGTTGTGTAATAGGCCCTTGTTTTAATAGCAGTCTTTTTTTTAATTGAGCTTTAGAAAGCCTCCTGTTTAACCACATCCAAATTTCAAAAATCTTTATGCCATCCAGTGACACGAGTGACGCAGCATAATTTGTTATTCAGGACCTTCTTTTTCAATTTCAGGATAGAAGCAGTAAAAGCCTATGAAATCACCTCAGTACACATAAACTGTATTATTGGAAAATTGTGGATAAAGTTTTAAAAGTAAAAATAACTTCAGATACAGCCACTTAAAACTGCCGCCTCATCAGTGACAGCACCACAATGGGTGCTAATGGCTAATGGGTGGCTAATGTTGAGCCTTGCTATTAAATATGTATATTAATATGTTTGCAGCCAAAAAATTACAGGTTGTGCACGAACAGATGAGACAGAAAGTGATGCTTGCATTCTGTGATTATTGCTGACTTGTGTTTCTGAACATGAAAGCGTAAAATTATTATTGTAGGGTCTTGTATGTTTTGTTATATAAACTACAAAATCGAAACTTAAACAAATTCCGATTGTGCAACAATATGTACGTGTGTGTTTCAGCCAGAAATATGTGGATGATCAATAAGGTCAGTAAAACACTGCTGTAGGAGTGAACCACAAAGCTCTGGCACTGTGCGTAAAACCATTGGTAATTCTCACCATTTACACTTTCCAAATAAATTACGTCATAGCGGTAACGATCACAGTCCTGCCTGCTTACTCAAGGTGTCTGCCACTAATCTTAGTAAATCACCTTTGTGATTTGCAATATAATACTCTGGTTCAAAAATTTTGCGCTGTTAAAGGGACACTCCAAGTCCAACAGCTGATACATGTCCTGCAAAGTATCCAACCTGTAGTATTTATGCAGGTCTGGATCTTTGAGAAAGCTTGTGTGCAAGAATACTATTATTATTTAGTTATAGGTGGAAAATCTGCATGTGCTAACAGGTCGGAAAGAATCGCATTATTAGCATTCAACCTGGTCTTAATGAGCGACTATACAAATGTAAGAATTTTAAGAAATTGAAAGAAAAAATCAAAATATTTCGTTGCAACCTTACACGGAAAAGTGAAGAATGTATTCATGTTTCAAACAGAGGTCTGAAGAAGTATCAGCCCAGCAAACGATAGGCTGGGATCTTTGAGGAAGCTTGTGTGCAAGAATATTATTTTTTGTATTCAATATTCCTTTAAATTGTAACTATTTTATTAGCTTGAATTGGATGAATGAAAAACTGTTAACTGAAAATAGTTTGGGGGATTTGTAGTATGAAATGTCTGAATGGTGAAAATGACTATGACGTTTTATCAATTTCTTTTAGATTTTAATCGGTGAAGAGGTTTACAGCAAAAGCTATCAAAAGAATGTAAAATTCCATTAAATTCAATTTTATAGCATGAAATCAAAACACTTGCCTTAATGTGCTTTATATTATAACATAAAGGCCCTACAATAATACTGAGAAAATCATCTATGACTAACTATCCAAAGTGTGTTGGTTTGTTATTTTTTATTTTTTATTTCTCCTAACAAAGCGACATCCCTTGGTGCCACTATGCAATTGAGTGAAAGGGACGTGTTTATAGCGCCCCAAGGACGAAAGGGAGACTTTCAGCGACTGACTTTCAGCTGACAGTTGACTGTCGGCTCATCTCTGGCTGAAAGCAGCAGTTTTGAGTGGCTGTATCTGTAATTTGCAGAAAAATGTTCTTTATCAGTCTTAAATGGATTAATATTACTTTTTAATTATATATATTCATAATATTTAAAAGAATCATCATTACCTTGCTTGAGGAGAGTTTAACATGGTTAACTGTCAATAACGCTGGAGTTTTGGTTAAATGGCTGGTTTTGGCTGGTTAAATGACAAATTCATAGATGTAACTAAAAGTGCTTCTGAGCCTGCACCTGGTCAGCTTGCTTGTTTTATTAGACAGGACATAGTCAGACCTGCCTTCTCCATCATCATCTCAGCTTTCCCTTGTGAAGTAATAGATGAGTTATTAACTCTAAAACTCCATCTTCATGTTGGCCAAGGTGGTTAACCAAAGGAAACTCATCTGTTATGATGAGAAGTCACAGAAGATCATTTACTTGCTAATGCTAGCTGTGTTTCCATAGAACTATGAAAGCAAGGTAGACGTGAGCTTGCTGCAAATGACAACTGATGCAATGTCAGCATAGGACTAGGTTCCTCAGAGTGGTGACTGTAGCTCAGGAGGTAGAGTAAGCCCTCTCCTAATCAGAAGGTTGGTGGTTTGATATTTGGCTGCTCTAGTCTCCGGTGTGCATGCTTAAGTATCCTTGGGCATGATATTAAACCATGGAAAACCAAGTTTCTCTCTGATGCATTCATCAGATTATGAATAAATGTAAATGTCAGATAGAAAGCACTTAGGTGTAGAAGAAAGCGCTTGTACAAGTGGATGCACGAGGAATGTTGTATAAAGCACTTTGAGTGCTCAAGTAGAGTAGAAAAGCGCTACATAAGAACCAGTCCATTTACCACCTGAGCTTTGGTTGGTACTGGCCTACTTTGTTACTTTGGTAGCTTTTGTTAGGTCCTGCAGAATGCACCCCCTATTTTTAGACACTTATTTACACGAATCAGAGAATTTCATAAAATCCCCAAATTTTCTTCTGGCAAGGACTCAAAAACAAATCTGTGGCTGGATTAAATTGTCAGATTTGTCTTAAACAATTCTTTGTTTTGGTTCATCACACGGCAGCTTTGATAAAATTCAGTTCTTTATCAAAAGTCACCAAGTGTGTTTGTTGTTTTGTTGTTTTTTGTTGTTTTTTTAACACTGTGTACAGTAACAATGTTACTGACATTTACTTTATGGCTTTCCGTTTTTTCAGGTTCCCATCAACGACACTAACACACAGTTTGTGGAGCAGACCATAGCCATCATGAAGAACCTGTTAGATAACCACTCAGAGGGCAGCTCTGAACACCTGGGACAAGCCAGCATTGAGACCATGATGCTCAACCTAGTAAGGTAATCACAGCAAAATATGAAATGAAAACATTGTACAGTGATGGAAATGACAAAGCATAAAACACCGCAACAAACTAAATCTAAATTGATGTTCTTTTTGGCATTAAAAATGTGAAAACAAATGTCATAACATCTGAACGTAGTTGTTCCTTTTAGCAGAATAACTTCTAGTAGAGTTTCTTCATCATTTGGCAGAATGGTCCAGCCTTCTCTCATTGATCTTTCCATCTCAAAGTGGCATGTAGAACATTTTCTGCTTAACCATCTCCACTTTGCATTAAAAGAGTATGGTCAAAAGTTTGAACATATTTAATAGAGGTGGGAATCACCAGACACCCCACGATATGATATGATCACAATACTTAACTCGCGATGTGATATATTCTGATTTATCACATTTTTTCTACTGCAGATTCTACCCATAAAGGTCAACTTTATAAATATTCATTTTATCTAATAACAAAGTCCTCAGGCTTCTTCAGTCTCCAGTAACTGAACAAGTCACTTGCATGAGTGATGAAAACGCTATGTCCAGATGAACAGAATCAACTTTTGGAGACTGTTTGATTAAATTATAAATTCTTTAATATTTTGTGTACCTGTCCAGGACCTGCAGATGAGAATTAAATACTAGCTAAATCTAGGATAAGGCACCTTTTTACCTCATAAACTAAGGCTACGTTCACACTGCAGGCGAAAGCGCATCAAATCCGATTTTTTTGACCCTATGCGACCCATATCCGATAATGGTGTGACAGTGTGAACGGCACAAATCCGATATTTTCAAATCTGATCTGGGTCACTTTTGTATGTGGTGCTGAATCCGATACATATCCGATGTTTTAGAAAGCGACTGCTGTTTGAACGGTCATGTCGCATTAAATCCGTCTTTTACGTCACCAACACAAGACAGACGCCAATTATGAGCGCCCGAGAAGACATCGCGAACGCTTCCTGGCCATCCAGTGTAGATGTCAGTGAAACTGTTGGGAAGACAACGTTGGAGAAACGTGAACATTTTATTTGTACTGTATAATCTGCAGATTCTGACAGAAATCTGCAACTATCCTTTGAAGCACTGCTCCTCTAAAACAGCAATAAGGATCATTATTAGGTTATTTACATTATTATGTAAATAACAAAATAGCTTAAAGCAAAAATTAGGAAACGTGAAGTCCGAAGTCTTTATATTAACGGCCATCAGTCAAACAATATTGTTTTCTCTGGATCTAAACAGAGCGCGACGTCTTCTTTTGCGCATGCGGGCCGCTTTGAGTGTTCACACTAGAGCGCGTTTGCTGTCGCATTTTATTTGTAGTGTGAACAAGCAGACAAAAAAAATCGGATTTGATCAACATATCGGAATTGAGCATTAAGACCTGCAGTGTGAACGTAGCCTAAATGAATGCGGTTTACAGGTACAGCCACTCATGATTGCTGCTAACAGCCAAATGTCAACCGGTTGTCAGCTGATCGGAGTACCCCCCTCCTTCTCCTGGGACATATCTACTTTCCACTATAAACACACCCCTTTGACTTGAATTATTACCTGTAAAAGATTTTATGAGAAATCTTGTAGTGACCAAAACTATTCCCATATTGGGGGGTTGCTGCTCGCCTGTAGAAGGAAGGCTTTTATTTCACGATCATTAATAAGTGATGATTGTTTCAATGAAATACAGATAAAGCACGGCAGCTGAACAACAAGCATTAAAATGTAAAAAGCTTAACTCCCTTATTTTAATGTCATAAAATTCAGGAAAATTCGAAGAAGAAGATTGTTTGTATAACAGTGTTCTGTCAGTACTTTCTGTCAGTGATTTCTGCAGGACTACTATGTGCGTCTGTTAAAATCACAGTTGGACATAGAGAGGATATTTGGGCTGCGGTTTGGAATTCATCGGCCTTTGGTGGGAGGGGTCAGAGAGCTGTTTGAATAATCGCCTAATGTGTAGTAGTGATTTATCAGAGATGTACAGAGCAGAAGGGTTTAAAACAAAAAAAAAATACAGTTACACCAGCCAATTTACTGCATTTTAAAATTGTGCAATCCATACATTATTAGTAAAACTACTATTTTGTGCCCCTCTCCTACAGAATCTTTTTACTGACCCTATTAATCACCCCAATTCTTTAGAACAAAGTGCCACAAATTTCTGGCAGAAAAACACAGGCACATACACACATTTTGAGTGCTCTATGACAGCTTGTTTAAATTGCATTAATTGCTGGGTATTGCACAATCCAGCAAGTGCTTAATTCACATTTCAGTTTTGATTTTGACCATAGAGAGCAAGCATCACTGTCTGTCTTCTGTCTTGCGTGTTTGGTATGCACAACCTCTATTTTATTTGGTGCAAGCAAACATTTATGTTGGTATTTTATAGAAAGGCTTAAAGTGATGGTTCTGTTATAAGTATTTAAAAGGTAAATGAATGCACACTCCTCCCCCTGCTGGATATGGAAGACATTACAACTGGTTTTCCTAAATGCCACTTATGGGTGTTCCTACTCATGGTTGCATTGTCCATGCCACAGGCAAGGTGTATCATTACTGCTAAGAATCGGCTAAGCATCCATCATCGTCCTATTAGGGTCCAGGTGGCCATTTTAAGTGGCTGTATATACTGTGAGGGGCGAGTAAGACTAGAAGGAAAAACTATATAAATCCAGTACATTTAACTCTTTTAGGGTTTTCCATCAGAGTATGTCGACTTTATCAAGAGGCGCTGTTTTAACCCTTTAAAGCCGGTCAGAGCGGGCACGCTCCGTTTTGCTTAACTATTTTTAAATCCCGGTAGTTCTGCAACCACGTAAGCTAGCGCAATAATTTTTTTTGCATATGAAACCGGAGGAGTTGTACTTACATCTTATGCCATCAGCTTGTCCTATATATGTATATATATATGTCCACATATATCTTTGCAAAAACTGCATAAAAAGCACTTGCAGCAACAAAAACATAATATTCCAGAAACAGCTTTGCTGATCCGATCAGCTGTTCATAACACTTCCTAGGTTGGAATAGACGTCAGCACGAACTATCGATGTCCGCCATGACCTGCCCGAAACCGGAAGTGACATCATTTTCGCGGAAATGTAGTTTTTTACCATCAGGGCCTCATGAGCCTATACTGGTGTTTTTAAAAGTTATGTTTGACTTTATGACTTTCTGTGTCGTTTCTGGGATGCTTAGGACTCATATTGCACTGCTGGAAATAGTTTATTTTGATGCATATGCTGCTTTTTTGCAAATTTGCATTATAATCTTTATTTTCGTTTTTCCTGCAGTATATAAAAATTGGTGTATTTCAAAAATAAAACTATGAAGACACTCAAAATAAATTTCCTGTGGTGGGAAACTATTTTGTGCAACTTTTTTGTATTTACAGTTTTGAGGGATAAGCCTCTTAAATTTCTCTAACTAGAAATATATGTTAAAAAAACAAAAACGATTTTCAATTTTTTTGTAGTTTATTGTACTTTTTTGCAATTTATGTAATTACTATGCACTTAATGCATACATATTATTAGAATTTGGGCTATAATGGTTGTATTGATGTATAGCACCTTGAAATGCTCCCATAAATGGCACTACAGCATGTAAAAATATAATATAAGCTCTGGCGGACTTGGTTCTATGGTAGGTCTTAAAGGGTTAAACAGGATCAAATGTTTGCTTATCCAAATGTGTTTAAAAAGTGAATAATGTCAGTGAGAGAGATTTGTTTTTTCAAAGTGAATGGAATTATGATTTCATTTGTCTCTGAAGCTTTTGGAAACTGTAATGAAAATCACCGAATATGCTCTGAGCTCCACAGAACTGTGCTCTATCCCTTAGGTATGTGCGTATTTTGGGTAATGTAGTCCATGCGATCCAGATCAAAACCAAGCTCTGCCAGCTGGTCGAGGTGATGATGGAGAGACGAGATGACCTGTCCTTCTGCCAGGAGATGAAGTTCAGGTCAGTAGAAGCAGCTACCAGTTAGGACACTGTTTGCTTGCACATCACTGAGGAAAAAAACACCAGCTGCTTGCACTTACTGACTTAATGCATTTTAACTGAAGAAATTCAACACATCGTATTCACTTAGATTTTCTTCTTCCACTTATTCGATTCAGAGTTGGATTGGGGGGGTTGAAGCTTTTCCCAGCTGTCACAGGGCAAAAGGCAGGGTACAATTGGCCAATTTAGACTCGCAAATTAACATAACCCTTTGAATATCTTCTGACTGTTTTGGGAAGCTAGACTACCCGAGAGAAGATGCAGACTTCACACAGAAAGGTCCCAGGTAGCCAATGGGTTTGAAACAAGCACCGTCCATCACCAAGCCGCGATGCAATAGTGCAGCCCGCTGCCCCTCCGCTTGTTATTTACATAGAAATGTATTACCCCTTTGGACATAATGGAATTTTTCACTCATGGTGTTTTGTAGGAACAAGATGGTGGAATATCTGACAGACTGGGTAATGGGAACCTCCAACCAAGCTGCTGATGATGACATCAAGTGCCTGACAAGGTGCATCTCTGTTAAATATATGCTATAAAACCATTGTATTGTCAGGAAATGATGAACTCCCTTCTCATTGTTTTCATATTTGTCTGTGTGTCTGTTTGTGTGCATGCATGCATGTGTAATGTGCGATGCTAAGGGACCTGGACCAAGCCAGTATGGAGGCTGTAGTATCACTGTTAGCTGGTCTTCCTTTGCAGCCAGAGGAGGGAGATGGAGTAGAGCTGATGGAGGCCAAATCTCAGCTCTTCTTGAAGTAAGAACACATCAACATTTTACCTTTTCTGTGGCATAAAAGACAAGTACTGTCTTTAATGATCATTAATTTATCTCAACAGTAGTTCACAATCATCAGAAATTTTATGTTTGAATGCTGATGCTCTCACAGCCACAAGTACTATGTACAGCCTCGCTCTGCAATAAGTGCAATGCATCATGGCCAAAGACAGAGGAAGAGCAAATTGATCAGGGGCAATGTTTAAGGATGTGAGATGGTATTTTAGAGATGAAGAGTGTCAGACAGGATCATGTATGTGAGGCTGGGCACTCAGGGGAAGGAGAAAAGGACTTGTATCAGTTGGCTAGCCAAAGAGATTGAGCGGGAAAGGATGTACACCCTGTTAAGGTGATTAGAGATTGAGATGGAAATGTACTAACAAATGAAGAGAGTGCGCTGAGAAGGTAAGAGAAATAACTTATGAATGGAAAAATGAGACCGATCAGTAGGGCTGGGCCATATCATACCATTTTTTGGTAAAGTGTGCAAGTGGGCCGTCGTTACTACTAAACCGATTTTATTTGGAACACGGCGCTCAAAAATCTGTCAAAAAAAGATATTTAGCTACTCCTCAGCCTTTAGTAATGATGATGCCTGTAAGAAATTTAGGCTGTATACTGCTTTGGAAGCTAGGCTCAATGCACAAGTACTCTCTGAAACAATGGGTTTCAGAGTGTAGCACTGAGTATGCCGTTTCTTATGTGATAGAGGCCTTTAGCGCTCGAAGCAGCTGTGAAAACAGGCTGACTAGTCTTAAACTGAAGCCCTCATTACACCACCAACCCATTTATGTCTCAGAGGTCACTAAATTAAAAGTCAGAAACCAGAAACCTGGTTACAGGATGTTGTTTATGTTAGTTTAAATGAGTCAGCACCCCTGAGTAATCCTAACTGTCTCTGAGGTCTATGGGCAATTCCTTGATCTTGATGACTTGGTTTGTTCTCTGACATATACTGTCAAATATGGGATCTTATATAGTCAGGTGTGTGCCTTTCCATATTATGTTCAATGAAATTTACCACCATTGGACCGTGGCTCAAGAGTTGGGAGTTCACCTTGTAATCGGAAGGTTGCCGGTTCGAGCCCCGGCTCGGACAGTCTCGGTCGTTGTGTCCTTGGGCAAGACACTTCACCTACCGCCTACTGGTGTTGGCCAGAAGCGCCGATGGCGCGATATGGCAGCCTTGCTTCTGTCAGTCTGCCCCAGGGCAGCTGTGGCTACAACTGTAGCTGCCTCCACCAGTGTGTGAATGTGTGTGTGAATGGGTGGATGACTGGGTGTGTAAAGCGCTTTGGGGTCCCTAGGCGGGACTAGTAAAAGTGCTATACAAATGCAGGCCATTTACCATTTTACCATTTACCAAATCAAGTCATAGAAACATCTGACAAATGATTACTTTGTCAATTTGGGTTTTTGTTTGTTTTAGTTTTAGGGATCTTTATAGGGCTAATTATCAACCTCTGTTATGAGGAAAAGTCACATCTATCAAGATGTGTGTAGTTCCTAAATTTCTTTATGTGTTTTAAAAAAATCTTTCTTTTCCAACCTTAATTGCCAACTGCATATCTTCATAAAACTTCATGAAAGACAGCTGAGGGTACATGAAAATATCTTATAGTTAGTTAAAACAATGAGCGATATGTCACTTCCAAACATATATTATTGCTGGGCATCAAATATTGGAACATTGTTGTTAGCTCCAGTTGGATGGTGTTGGAAGGAGCTTTACTTGAACACATCTCTCCTTCAGCTTTTCTAGGCTCTAGACTACCTTTCATACAGCCAGTCTCAACCTATCCAATTTATTATTCAATCCAGATGTTTTTGATAAAGTTAAAATTTAGAATAAATTTATATCACCGCTTATGGCCACAGAAGACATCCCTGTATGAGATACAGGGATGTATCCTTGATGTTGGGAATGGGGCTGAACACTGAGACAAACCTCTGTTCAGCCCACTGCTGCAGATTGCAGTGTCATAGATGCCTGATTTCAGACAGAATTATACAGTTTACAACGGACCACGTTTACTTTTCCGTTTTGGTTTTTCATTTGTTTTGTTTTTGCCAAATACTGTCACATTCAGTACACTTCCAGTAATGATTTTACAACTGGGTTTCTGAAATTTGTCACTGAAAATGTGAACCCCCGTGAAGGTATACAAATAAAAGATGCACAGCATAGTGAGACTATAGAAAACCCATCTTTTCTCATTTAGCTGTTGTTTTTGGTGGTGTGCAGGTACTTTACTCTGTTCATGAACCTGCTGAATGACTGCAGTGAGGTGGAGGATGAAGGCCAGGCAGTTGGGGGACGTAAGAGAGGAATGTCCCGACGTCTGGCATCCCTTCGACATTGCACCATCCTAGCAATGTCCAATCTACTCAATGCTAATGTGGACAGTGGTCTTATGCACTCAATTGGTAAGTAAGGAAATATATAAGGCCAAATGAATCTGTTGTGAGGAAGTCCAGTAGTTTATTTTAGTAAATTTACATTTTGGTTTCCTCTTTTTCAGGTCTCGGTTATCACAAAGATCTTCAGACTCGAGCCACATTTATGGAAGTGCTGACCAAGATCCTTCAACAGGGAACAGAGTTTGACACACTGGCTGAGACTGTGTTGGCTGACCGCTTTGAGAGGCTGGTAGAGCTGGTCACCATGATGGGAGACCAAGGAGAGCTGCCCATTGCCATGGCATTAGCTAATGTGGTTCCAGGGTCTCAATGGGTGTGTGGCTTTTTTTTGTTTTTGTTTTTAACAACGGATTTAAAATTGAATGTTGACATAATGTCGTAGGTAACATAATGCTACTACACATTTGCACAGACCTTTCAGAGGCTTTTATTAATGGGTGTGTTCATAATGTTGCTTTAATACAGTGAAAGCCTATGTAATAGTTACTGTATGTGTTTTCAGGATGAACTAGCACGAGTCCTGGTGACACTGTTTGATTCCCGACACCTACTCTACCAACTCCTGTGGAATATGTTTTCTAAAGAGGTGGAGCTAGCTGACTCCATGCAAACCCTCTTCAGAGGAAATAGCCTGGCCAGCAAGATAATGACCTTCTGTTTCAAGGTAGAAACCCTGCCTGACTCTTCTTGTGAATTCTTTAGAAATGCTTCGTAACTGCCTCTTAGGACATGTTGTTTGCATGATTTAAGCTGTCATTCTATCTTTTTTCAGGTATACGGTGCAGCCTATCTGCAGAAGTTACTGGAGCCTTTATTGAGAGGAGTCATCACAACCCCTGAACACATTAGCTTTGAGGTGGACCCCACCAGGTTAGTACCTCCATCTCTGCAGACAGCTTAGACTGAAAAACTGAAGCCCTTCTTTTTCTTAATGCCTTTTGAGAAATGGCCTAGGTAGCAGATGTTGGAGAAATTTAAGTGGTAACAAAATTATAGCATGCACAAGGAGGAGCTTCCTCTGCAAGCCACTGGCAAATTTCTTCTCATACATTACGAATTTTGTGCTGCCATACACTGGCTTTTGTTCCCGTTTGTCATAGTTTAGTCACTGGAACTGGTTCAAATAAAAAAACACAAACTATGTGTTGGATGCATGTGTCAGCTAAGTGCTGCCCACTATTTCTATATGGTCACAAGAACTGAAAGACTAATAGAACTGAGTTTTTCTTTTTGTTTGTTTTTTTTGTCATCAGATTGGAACAAGGTGAGAACCTCGAAGAGAACCAGAGGAACCTGCTGCAAATCACTGAGCGCTTTTTTCAGGCCATCATTAGTTCATCAGGCGAATTTCCCCCACAGCTCCGCAGTGTCTGCCACTGTCTCTACCAGGTAGACCCCTGATTTTTTTCACTCCAACATGAGTCCAGAGTTGCTCACTCAATTTGTCTGCTCTTGCCTGTGTGCACATAGTGTCACTTTAACATTTCAAGCTCCTACCTCTTCACTCTAAGGCCGCCTGATGCCGCTTGATTCACTGCTTCTACATAACATGAATCAGTGCACAACTATACAGAACTTTAAACTGCCTGACTCATAAGTTAGGACCTTTCAAAGATCCTTTAAAGCTTGAGATTTGGTGGAACACGTTGCAATGATTCTAGTGCAGAGCCTTTTTTTTTTTTGTTGTTGTTTTTTTTGTTTTTTAAGGTTTTGCCATCTTGACATCTAACAGGATCACTAGTCATTCTTTTCAATTAAAAGCAAGGTTATCTGAAAACTTTATACAGTTTTTGTTGGTCACAGTCTTTTCCTTTTTCATCTTGACCTCAGATATTTTTTGATTCTCTTGATTTAATCTGAACTAAAACTGGTAATTTCTTTTCTATTAATCAGTTAACTTGCTTGTGCTAGACGTAATTGGCAGTGTGCACTACTGCCAAGTACAAGCTAGCAGAACCAGCGAGTTCTCTATGTACTGCAGTTCAAACACACAGTGCCTGTGACCATGTTAGCTGGATGTAATATTCTGCATTTGACTGAACTATGAATTCCTACCTCAGTAGGAAAGTGGCTGCAAATGCAGTTTGTGTGTGCAAGCATAGCAAGTATTAATCACACACATGAATCCATGTGATATTCCACATTAAAACACTATGGTCTGCAGGATTGTTGATACAGTCAAGCCCATACTTTTTCATAACTGGTTAAAGTTTTGACTTAGTTACTTTTATTCAATCAGCAAGTTTTTTTAGTTTTTTTTAGTGTTTTTTTTAGTTTTTTTTTTTTTTTTTTTACCAGAAATGACACAAACGTCTCCCAAAAGATAATAAGATGATGTACAAGACGCATCATTTTGGAGGGAAAAAAAATCTCATCTTTTATTTACATTTGAGCAAAAAGTGTCACGTCCAAAATTATTCATACCCCACGCAACAATCAATAGAAAGACCTCGATCACAGCAATCAAACTCTTCCTATAATTGCAGACCAGTGTTTTGCGTGTCTCTACAAGTATTTTTGTCCATTCATCTTTAGCAATGAGCTCCAACTCTTTCAGGTTGTAGAGTCTTCTTGCCATCACCCTGATCTTTAGCTCCCTCCACAGATTTTCAATTGGTTTCAAGTGAGGAGTCTGGCTGGGCCACTGCAAAACGTTAATGTTTTTGTCTGCTAACCATTTCTTCACCGCTTTTGTTGTGTGTTTTGGGTCATTGTTGTGCTGAAATGTCCACTGGTGCCCAAGGCCAAGTTTCTCTGCAGACTGCCTGATGTTATTGTTGAGAATCTTCTTGTATTGCTCTTTTCTCATGGTGCCATTTACTGTGATTAGGTTCCCTGGTCTATTGGTTGAAACATAGCCCCAAAGCATTAGGTTCCCACCACCATGTTTGACAGAGGGGATGGTGTTCTTAGCAAAAGGTTTCTCCTTTTTTGCTTTTGTTTTGTTTTTTATGCCAAATGAAGGAAACATCATTGTGTCCAAACAATTCAATTTTTTTTTCATCTGATTGTAACATGGAAGACCAGAACTCGCTTCTTTGTCCAGATGAGCATTTCCAAAGGCCAAGCAGTCTTTTGTGTGCCTTCTCTGGAGATGTGGCGTCTTCCTTGGTCTGCATTACTGGAACATAGCACTGTCCAGTTTCCGTTGGATTGTCTGCCTTGAGACATTGCCACTAGTAGAGCACAGATTCACCAGTATGGCTTTGGTGGTGATCCTTGAAATTCTATTTCACACCTGTCACCATCCTCCTGGCCAGCACAGGTGTTACTTCCAACCACGTCCTCTGAGATGTTCCACACTGCAGAACATCTTGTATTTTTTTTAATAACACTGGAACTTGAAAACCTTTAGATATAACCTTGTAGCCCTTTCCTGACTTGTGAGCAGCCGCAATGCGCAGCTGCTGGTCCTCACTGAGCTCCTTTGTCTTAGTCATGACTGTCCACAAGCCAACTGCAAAGAGCTGCTGTTTTTCACCTGTTAAGTTGATTAAAACACCTGTTCTCAATGCATCAGGGTAATTAGAATGCTGTAGAACATCTTGGACTGTTTGGAATGGTATAGAACTTCAGATTGACTGTGACAGTTTGTGATGGGTATGAATAATTTTGGACATTACACTTTTTGCTCAAATGTAAATAAGAGCTCAGAAATATTTTTTTCCCCTCAATGATGCCTCTTTTACATCCTCTTATTGTCTTTGGGAGACACCTGTGTAATTAATGAATAAAAGTAACGTCAAGTCAAAATTTGCCATGAATAATTATGGGCTTGACTGTATTTACACAATGCATTCATCTTTGTGTGACAAATTTGTTACCATGAACATCCACTCAGAAATTAGAGACTAAAAAAAATCTTTGAATATAAACACTAAAACCTGCTACTGCTGGTGCCATCAATTGCATGCACTAAATGAAGAGAGATTATAACCACTGAGCATTCATGATACAGGCTCCTCAGAGCTATGTTGTAGTTCAAATTACTGAACACCTCTGAAATTATTTAAAATTCCCCTGAGCAGGAGTAATATTGTAGTGAGGGCAGTTGGGGTTGTTAACTAGAAAGCATACAGATAAAATAAAACATATAAGTAGAGAACACATGATGGTGAAAACTAGTAAAAGCAGTGTGTGGCCTAGGAAAAACAAGTTAAGTTGGTATAAGCCAGACTTACTTTTTTTGAGTAAAACTACTACTACTACTACTACTACTTTTTCAGTAACTCCAGATTTGAGTGCATTTAAAAAACCAAAAAACAAACCCAAAAACTGTGATCACACCTTTTTCATTGTCATGATCTAAGTTAACATTTGATTCTTTTTGTTTGATCGAATCACTGTAAAAGAAAATCTTTTGCACACTCCTACACTTCCTCTGTCTTTATTTTATCAGCGCTTTCAATGAAACAAAGATTCTTTTGGGAGATTTTTTGCCATCATTTATTTTTTCCGCCATCTGACCAGAATGCCTCGTGGGCGCCTCCTGGGTGAGGTTTTTTGGGCATGTCTCCCCAGGAGAAGGCCCTGAGGCAGACCAAGTTTAAATCCAGGACACGGAGGCGAGATTACATCTCGCTGTCTTGGAACGCCTTGCTGTCCCATGAAAGAGCTGGAGGAGGCGGTGAAGATCTGGAGATATGTTATAATTAGGTTGAGAGAGAGGGGTCAAAATTACATTCAGAAAATCAAAGTCTTGAAGGCAGATAAACTTGCTGGCTTTGCAGTTCATGGTAGTACCTTAACTTTACAGCCTCATGAGCCTCTTGTCCCCAGGAAAGTATTTACAAATCATCTCAGCAGTAAACCTGCTTTACCCGTACATGAGCTCGACTGTTTAAGCAGAGCAGTTATTTTGAATAAGCTACTTTCATACAGTAAACTGAACTGTGTATCAGGGATGAGTTCCATAATGGAATTTAGATTCATGAATATTATTTTTAGTACCGTCAAAACTAATTTTATCTTATTAAACTGACTCAGGAGTGTCATATTAACTTGGCAGAATATAACAGAGTTAAATCTGTTTTTGTTTTGTTTTTTAAATTGATGATACAAATACTGTGATAGGTGCAGTGTTCGTGACAATAAAGCTACATCAAAAGTGGAACATGCATCCGACCGTTGTTGCCAAGAATTCTACCACTGTACAAATACAGCCACTTAAAGTGGCTACCTCATCCCTGACAGGACCATGATGGGATTCTGACTGATTGCTGGCTGGTGGGTGACTGTAATCATCCCCCACCTGTGACGTGGCTGATGCAACCATGAGTAGCAATACCCTAAGCGGCAGTTAAGAAAACCAGTGGTAATCTCTAGTGTATCCACCAGGTGGAGCAGTGTTGAGGCGCATTAATTTACAGGCTTGGGATCTATGAAGAAGCTTGTGTGCAAGAATATTATTTGTCTGGATTTGATTTTCTTTTAAATTGTATCTCTTTATTAGATTACATTGAAATTAATGAATGAATGAAAAACTGTTTACTAGAAATAGTTTAAGTTTAAGTATAAATTACCAAAACCTTGTTTAACAATGGTTAAACTAAGTTTTTATAATTTTAATAGCTGAAGAGATTTACAACCAAAGCTGTCAAAGAATGTGAAATGGTGAAATTCAAATGAGTTCTGTATGTCCTTATAGTGCAGCATCTAAAGGAATATTATATTATAATATTGTAATATTATAAGCCATACATCAAAGGATAATGCTACATTTTTAAAGGGTTGAAATTTGGCTTTAAAATAATTTTTAATCTAATTTTTATACTTTCTTTCATTGTAACTCAATATGAACTTCAACTGCTATAAAAAGGGGTCAAGCAAAGGCACTTGAACAAGTTAATCACATTCTTCAGTAATGAGTCGTACTTTAACTGCTCATTAACCGTGTGGTATCTTCAATTCCACATTATATTCAAGACAATGAGAATAAGAAGGAAAAAACCCTAAAAAAGTGATATGGTTTCATATCATTAAACCTTAGTGAAACCTTTGCAATAAAGTGCGTGCCAGAGACATTTCATTCACATTTGCCTGATTCATTTAAATATTCTTTTTCTAGAGGTGAAACTCTTGCAAATATGTACGGTGTAAGGCCAACTGCAAAAATACTCCTGTTCCGACTTTCAGTCACAAAACTGACACTGAGCCTCTTTATTGAATCCAGCATATTTTAATGTGAAAAGAAGGCTTTTGGCTGTCACAGATGTTAGTCTGGCCCTAAATGTTCCTTCTTCTTTAAAATACCAACCTTTGTAATGAAGGGTTATTTTTTGCAGCCTGTTCTTGTTTATTTGAAATCAGTAAAACAGCAAAGTAAGATGTTTGTTTTGTAGTCTTATCTTTTGCATATCATAGTTTCACAATGCAGACATCCATTTCTCAGCGCACGACTTTTCTCCTAGAATGTTTTTTTCATCAAGGTCAAGGAAAAGAGGCTAGAAATGGGAAATAGGAGGTACTTTTGGAACGCACCCTAGATCTCTTTGCTGGCCTGGGAACAGCTCAGTATTAGGGCTGGGCCATATCATACTATTCACGGTAATACTGGTATAATGTTAGGCAATGATAAGAAAATGAAATATCGTGATAAAATATGGGTAAAACACGCATGCACAGTACCTTTGTTTTCATACGCACATGACAGAAAAAGCATGGCGGTGACGGAGAATGAGAAGGGCGTGTCACGGCGAAAGCGGATCGTTGAATGAAACAGATGAACCAGAATTGGTTTGTCAAAATGCTGCAACTTCAGTGGTGTGAAACTGGTTTAGCTTTCGTCCGTCAGATATACAACAAAGCAGATTTTTTTAGTAGAGCAAGCAAGCGCATCATCATTATTACCGTTATTACCGAGCTGATTTTATTTGGTACACAGCGCTCAAAAATCTGTCAAAAAAATGTTTTAGTGCAACTTTGCTTAAGTACGAAAGCCGCACCGCTCGAAAGCCGAGCATTACGGCTACCGTCGTCAAGAGTCACACGGAGTGATACGTACTGTGCTTCAACATAATATTACCGCACTGTGTGTTTTGTGGATATTATACATGGTTATGCTGAGGATATGTCGGCCAATTTCCACTGGAAATGCCTTTTGGTTAAACTGTCAGCAAGGAATTTGCATTTGCACTGTTAAATATTTATATAACTTTAATGCACATAAAAAAACAGCTGCTTGTTTAAGTGACAATACGTTGATGGGTTCTTTTTTCCACTAATAAAGTTGTGGAGTAGTAAAGTATTTTGTCTCGGGTCAATTAGATCGTCAGTTATACCGTTATCGCAAATTTTCAAATATATATCGTAATTAATATTTTTTGGCCATATTGCCCTGCTCTACTCTGTATTCCCTCGGGTAAGCTGAAGGCAGTTGCTGGTGAATGGAAAGTCTGGCCCTCCTTTCTTAGGCTGCTGCCCACATGACCCAGCCCTGGATAAGCAGAAATACAGGGAGTCTATTAGAGACTAGTGACAGTAGCAATGATTAGTCAACTAGTTGTGTACATCCTTAGACATAATCGTACCCATGGGTTTTCACTTTTTGCTTTTAATCAGTTTTTATTTTATGCTAGGTCAGTTTTTAATGCTCAGCCTTAAAAACCTAATGGGGTATTGTTGTCACCCTGCCATGCGGGCGAGCAAGCAACGTTGACACCCAAGGTTGTGAATGGGATAACTTGAGAACAAAACATGGAGGACTTTCAAATTTATACCATAAATATATCTATAAGGAGGCTGAGGGGTACCAATTGCTGCCACCAGTCTTTTTTCCTGTTGTGGTTTAACCCAGCTGACCCAACAGGAAAGGCTTGGACACTGCTAGCATAATGGACAGGTTTTTGACGGGGCTCCCACACAAACACAAAGCAGAAGATGAAGCAACGCCAAATATGTTTCCAAACCAAAGACTACAAAATATGATGAAGCATATCTTGCTTTTAGCTTCACCTGCACAATGGTGGTGCCAAGGTAGGTATCCCCGGAAGAATTAGTTTTGAATGTAGAAGCCACATCTGAAGTTCACTCTGATGCCTCTGTCTTTGTAAATGGAGGAACAGTAACTGTGTGTGTGAGCGTGTAAAAACTGCAGATAGTAAGATTAACAGCAGTAGTATTTTGTCTCTATCTGCCATTGTAGAAATTCATCTCATGTAAACAATAACATGGCGCACAGCGTGACGTCATAAAAGGCGCTCACCTTTGATGTTGCATGACTATTCCTTATCCACACGTAAACGCAAAAACTGAGTTTTTGAAAATCTCCACCATGGCAGGAGTTTTTCAGGCCCGAACGCATAGAAAAAACTGTTTTCTAAAAATACCTGTGTAGGTGGGGGCGTAACGTAAAAGGATAGTAGTTTATTTTATTGCTACCTGTAATTTATTGCAGTTTACTTTTATTTATTTAATTGTTTACAAAAGGTTTGAGGTGTGAAATTAATTGCATTGGAGTTTGAAAACAATATGTGGGTGTTTGTGGTTGGAGGGGGTGGTCGTGTAAAACAAGGGGGACCCAGCAAAAAAGGTTTGGGAACCACTGTTTTAAAGCTCATGGGAACAATTAAGGGGGCGTTAGAGCAGTTGTGACGCAAGCTTTACTTTTGTTGGTCACTATACCAACACAAGTAAGTTTTTTTGGTTCTCCCATTTCCAGTTAACTTCACTGTAGCTGTAGATACTTCTCCTATTTTGGCCCACTTGACAACCAGTCTGCAGACTGATGTGTCATCTACTTTCGGTGATGTGTATTATTATCTAGGAGGACTGCGTGGGAGTGTGTCTGGTGTGGGTGGAGAGTAGGACATTAAAAGTCTAAATTGCACCTTTTTTCTGGGTTTTTCCAGAAAAAACGGTCACAGAACAATCAGAGGTTTGGAGGTGGAGGACATGTTAGTAAGTTGGTTAAGGTGATACAGAATGTCCCCAGGGGCAGAGATTGGTGATTAAAACAGACTTCAGTGGACATATAGGGAAACGAAACACAGATGTTTAGTGGGTATGGTGTTATGGAGAGGAATGGAGAATGGCAGATGGTGGTGGATTTTACAAAAAGGATGGCTGTAGTCAACAGATATTTCAGTAAGAGGGAGGATAGGTCAAGATATAGGAGTTGAGGTCGGTCCACACACATGGTGGGAAAGATGGGAGTGGAATGGTAGAGACCTGCTATGATGTATGGTTTGGAGACAGTGGCACTAAACAAAAATAGGAGTTCAAAGTGAAGATGGCAGAGTTGTCAAAGGAGCTTGCAAAGAAAAGCGTCTGGACTTCTTTAAGTTGCTTGAAGACGTCTCACTTCTCATCCAAGAAGCTTCTTCAGTTCTAAGGTCAAATGGTGGGGAGTCCCAGATTTAAACCTAGTGGAAGTTTCCCCCCGCAGAGGGACAAAATGACCCCCTGATGATCCTCTGATCCCCTGAGCCAAGGTGTGAAACTGAGTGTGGGTCCCACCTTGACTCAGGGGATCAGAGGATCATCAGGGGGTCATTTTGTCCCATTAGAACTGAAGAAGCTTCTCGGATGAGAGGTGAAACATCTTCAAGCAACTTAAAGAAGTCCAGACACTTTTCTTTGCAAGCTCCTTTGCCATGTCTGTGAAAGTTCTCAGTCATCCAGGTCATCATAGTCAGAGTTGTAGATGTTATGGTTTCAGTGGGAGTGACCAGAGTAGACAAGATTAGAAAGGACTATATCAGAGGGACAGCTCAAGATGAGTGAATGTTAGAGAGGCATGGTTGAGATGTTTTAAAAACCTGGGAGCTAGTGGGTATCTTGGACAAAGGCTGCCAGGTGTGCAGGAGAAGAGGAAAACAAAAAAAAGAGGTTCAAGGATAGTAGTGTAGGATGACACGCAGAGGGTTACTGTGACAGAAAAGGATGCTACAGACAGGTGAGGTGTAGGCACATGATCAACCCTTCAAAAGGGCAACCAAAAGAAGATGAAGCTGTAGATACGGACCAATCAGCAGTTGACATGTCGATAGGCCAGTGCATGAGTGGAGCCCACCAGTTGGAGACCTGCAGACAGAGAATCAAATATCGCCCAAAGTAGAGAGCACAACTCAATATAAACAGAAAAAAACACTAAATTACAGGACAATAACACAACATTTCAGGAGATGTAGTGGCAATTGTGCTCTTTCGCTGGGACGATCAACACACAAGCATCTGGAATAAGTCTGACTTTGCCACCACCAGCGCTCCTCTATGAATGTAGCCACTTTTGATTGCTTGAAAATAGTGATGAAAATACAAGCTCACTGTTTATTGGAATATATAAATTTACCATTCATCCCTTTATTCATTGATTCATTTTCTTCAGCTTTTCCACTTTGGGGTAGCATGGGGGCTGTAGTTTGTCACAGGTTAAGAGCATTCATTGGACAGGTCGCAATCTGTATCCGGATGAATCCATAGAGACAACCAGGTCACATTCACACCTATATCCAGTTTTGAATTGCCATTAAACCTAATCTCATGCATGTCTTTGGATTGTGTGAGAAAACCGGAATAACTGAAGGTGCTACAGACAATTAGAGATGGAGGACAATATCTCTCAAGGCCAAATCAAGCAGTGGATTAGGTGTGATCACATCATGGGAGAATGACAACTAACTGCTTTTTATCACAAAGACATGTACCAAATAATATTATCTAATTGCAATTTTCAGTTATATTTGAGTTCAGATGTTCTGTCTGAAATCCAGAATATGCCAACATACCCTCACTATAGTATTTTCCACTCATAATCAAAAAGTGAAAAAAACAACAACTTTGTCTCAGCTTTTATGATTTAAAATGATTCAGAGACACACACAAAAAGTCTTTGATTTTTATTGTATCTGCTTATATATTTCATTTCCTGTGCTCCACCTTGGATATCGTGTCACAAGTGTGTAGATACACACATTTGTGTACACCCGTCTGCTAAAGTAAAAGACTGGTAGTGCATGCATTAACACGCTTTATGTGCCCTGAGCAGTGAAACGGCATTTTTTTATTTTTCTTTGTGCTTTCCTAGATAAAAATGTATGTTTATATGGTTAGGGCTATGCTACCTGCGTGTGTGTGTGTTGGTGTGTGTGTCTGTTTAGCTGGTGCTGTGACCATATTGTGCTCATCTCTGTTCTGTAGGCTACTTGCCACTCTCTACTGAATAAAGCAACAGTAAAAGAAAAAAAGGAAAGCAAAAAAGCAGTAAGTTTGGAGAATCTATTTTACCTCAGATACTTTTACCCCTAAAGCAAAAAAGCTTTTTTTTGCATTTTATTTCTTTTTGTTGTTTGTTTGTTTTGTTTTGTTCCTTTTTTCAGTTTTAATTTGGTTTTTCACAGGAAATGTTTTGTTTTTCCATATTCAGCTTTGTGTACAACCCTCTCTTGAAATCATTGTACTAATACTGGCATCACTTGATGTATTTTTGATTAACAGTTTCCAGGAAATAGAAGCATTCTGTCTTCTCTTTTCTTTCTGGGCTTTCTGTTTGCACTCTAGGTGACCTTTTCTCAGAACATTTCATCGGCACCATCATTGTAATTTTTTAACGTGCATCACTTATTTTAGTAAACTGTCACAGATGCACAGCAGCACATCTCGCCTGCTCTGGTGGGGACATAGCCTTTTAAGACTTTTAGATGAAATATTCTGATACATTGGCCTCTTGCTGTAATGAGTTGCATTTCACAGCTGTTGTCTTTTTTCCACCATTATGAAAGTATGTTCCCACAGTTTTTTGTTTGTTCGTTTGTTTTTAACTAGAAACTCATCCAGAACCTTGATTCTTTTATTCAAATGTTGGTGCTCATGTGCAGTTTTGTTGCCACTTGTTTATCAACAATTCCTCCATCCCCTCTTCCTTCTGAAATAGTTTACTGATGTTGTTACATCAGTAGAGCATAATTCTGGGGTTCTGACATGAACTGCGGATTATGATCAACCTCAACCCTGCTTTAAAGCAGTTCTGACATTTTGGTGCAATAATATAAAAGGTATATCATTTTTGGTTTTTGGTCTAAATGTTCTAAACTGTGAAAAAGCATGGTCCCAGAATGCCTGATGACTTTGTTGATAATCAGACTTTTGATCTACCACTACATTCAGGTCTATATTTAATCTTAAAGCAAATTCTTTAAGCAAATACAGTGACATTTACATACTTATAGACTCTTGTATTAATTACTTTTAAAGTTTTTTTTAAAAGGATTTTTGACGATTTTGCTTAATTTCAGCCAGACATGGGGAACTTGGGGAGACTTAGAGAAACATTTCTCCAAGGCGAGTGTCAGTAGTTTCACCAAACTTTGAAGTGGAACATTTACCTACAGGAAGTTGTGCATCTTTTACTCTTTGCATCTAGGAGAGCAGCCACTAACTTTCTGTGACCTTTTAAAATTCAAAATATCAAAGTAAAATACATGAATTACAGCAGGCAAACATAAAACTCTTTACATTTTAGAGCTTCTTGGTTTTATCTATACCGTTCTTTCATAAATAATTCACCCTTACTTACACGGACAACAGTGTGGAGATACAGCTTTGTTAATGTTTTAGTTATGAAGCCCCTTGAGTTGCTATAAAAAATGCTTTTTATCAACTGTCATCTTTGTATTGTGATTGTTACTTTATTATGAACTACCAAGAAACCTAACTTGCCAATAATAGCAGTGCGTATTTCCTGCTCTATATTTCATTTAACACTGTCCACAAATTATAAACACTGATTGTAATTTGTAGTCACAAGTTTGACCATTTGTAGAGTTTTTGGTCAATTCTAGTACTTGCGGTACACACAAAGACTTTCTTTAAGGGTTGTTTAAACTGAAAATGTTCTGAAATGTCCATTGACTTTTGATCCTCAAAGTTTTGATCTGATACCACAGTCAGTTCAGTGTAGTTGGTTGTTGTGATTATTTAGAAAATGAAAAAATATTAAAAAAAAACATTATCACCAAGAACATCACTGATAACACCATCATGTTAAGAACATAGACACAAAAGTAGTTCACAAACATCCTAGAAACATTGGTTTATGATGAAGTATGTCCAGGTCTACTATAAACACACTACGTAATGGACTGAAATCTTGCTTTGTGAAATGATTGATAGAAGGCTAGGGAGAAAGAGGAGATGAAGCCAAAATTAAACTCTTTGGTATCAGCTCAGCCTGCTGTATTTCAACACGTAGGTGTACTTCTTAGCCATCTTCTTCATTGCACCTTTCTGCAGCTCCAATAGTTGGCTAACCTTCCTCCCTACTACCTTGATCTTGGCCTCTAGTCTCCTTCTCTCAGTGGAGGGTACTGCTTCTTGTGGCTGTTCATCTCACTGATCACTGCTGCTGTAGTGTAGATCAGCTGGTTGCTCTCGGTAATGGTTGCAGAATGTATTGTCCGCGGGAAGTGTTCCTTCAAGCTCAGGTCCTCTACCAGGTAGGTAGGTAGGTAGGTAGGTAAGTAGATATAAGGGACATAGAGAGATCTCCAGCATGTCCTTGGTCTCTGCCCGGGCCTCACACCATTAGGACATGCCCAGTCAGAACACCTTACCCAGGAACTGAATCTGGTGACTACTCTTACTGAGGCAGCTGGCTAGTGGCTAGCTCTAAGCTCTGGACAGCTTTAGTTTTGTCTGTGTACCTTTGTTGTTACAAACTTTTTTTGGTGGTTCCTTCAATGTTTACTTTGGTTAACTATACCTTAACTCATAGTGAAGAGCTTACATGCTATTGTCATGTTAGTGTGTGGCTGTGAGTGTGCATCTGACTATTTGTCTGTGCCAGTGTGAATGTGTTGCACATGCATTAAACACGCAACATACATGTCATACACGTCTGACCAACTGGTCACCATTTAGGTCCAAGAACATAAAAAATTGACGATATCTTTCCCATCGATTCCCAACTCCTGATATACATAGATGTTATTGGAAACTGTTCCAGCTACCTGGTTGTGCCTCTAAGTAGATGCTGTTCCAACTTGTATTCCATCTCCAGGGTACTTTCAGCTGTGGTAGACTGTTGCCTTTAGAGGTCTAGTGCTTAGGTTTTGTTCTTGTGCTGGTGGGATAAGAGCTTCTGGTATCCTTTAGGCTGGACTCTTGTAGTCAGTGGTAGGATTTCTTAATGTCAACAGCTTCGCTATCTCTCGATGGTACATCTTGTGCAGCGGCTTGGTCTTTAATAATAGCTCCTGTGCTGTTCCTCTTCACCACCTGTCTTAATCTACCTGAGGCATTCCTGGACCAGTGCATCTAAGTGTGAAATGTGTTAATGTGTGGTCTGTGTTTCCTCCCGGATTGTGGCTCTGACACTCACTAATCCTTGCCCTCTGTTGCTCATAGCAGGTTAGCGAGTTTTCATGTGTTGTCATCAGTGTCATCTATCTCTTCCCAAAGTAATAAATTATATGCATATTGGCTTATTTTTGGATTTTGGGATTGGATTCTAATGATGTTCAATAAATATGACAAATGGTGACAGGGAGAGTGGGTATCCTTGTCTTGTGCAACGATGCCCGCCATGATTGTGGCCATTGTGATGTGTATAAAACTTTCACCCAGTGAATAAATTATTCACCAAAGACTGTTTTCTTTAATAGTGAGAATTTCAAAAATGCCAGTTAACTTTATCATATGCGTTTCTGCATGTAATAAAACAACTGCTGATGGGTGGTTGGAATGAGATGTAAAATAAATAACATAATAAAGTTATAGGTTACCGTCATTCTTTTAGTAACTTAGTTTGTCTCTATTCATAATTGTAAAGCCTTACTGATGATTTTGACGTTTGTGTTGATGATATGGGGTTATAGCCTGATGTTGTAGCTTTGTATATATATTTGTAGGAAGTTTGTATTTTTTCATTTCTTCTTCTAGTAATTGAATTAAAAGAGGCACCACCATCTTATACTTTAATTACAATTCATGGCTTAACATCTGTCATCTGTCAGTTTGTGTAATCACTTCCTATTTTCATCTTTCACCAACAGAGAGGAGACAGCTGGGTTGATTGTCATGTTTTTCCTCTCTTGCATGTTTCTTCTGCTGTAACTGGAGTAAAAACCTTTTTCACTCCTGGTACAACCAGAATAAACTGGAATCATGTCCAAGTCTTTCGTCATATTTCTTCCTAGCTTCGCTCTCCTCCTGAGCGCAGCATTTTTTTGACCTGATCATGACTCAGCTCAAATATCTCTGTTACACATATTGATACATGTATATTTTGTTATTATTATCATTCCCTCATTTGCTCTTGAATGTACCAAAATCAACTTTTAATATTTTCTCCTTCCCTTTTTTTCAAACTGGTCCCTCTTCTTATACTTTTCCCTTCTGTTCTGTATTTTCCGTTTGTGTTCGCCAACATTTTTTTTCCCTCCACTCTCTCCATACTCCCTCACACAGGTTGTGAGTCAGCGGTTTCCACAGAACAGCATTGGTGCGGTGGGCAGTGCTATGTTTCTGCGCTTCATCAACCCTGCTATTGTGTCCCCCTATGAGACTGGTATTTTAGACAAGAAGCCTCTGCCCAGGATAGAACGGGGGCTCAAACTCATGTCCAAGGTAAGCTTATTGGATATGAGGGCTGCCATGAAAGCAACCAGAAAAAAATGGTTGCATCCCTAAGTCTAGGGATGGGAATTAATAAGAATTTAGCGATTCAGATTCCATTATCAATACTTAATTAATTCGATTCCTTTCAATTGTAATCCTCATTATTTTCCCACTGGGTTGTTTGAGAGTCAACACCATCCCTAAGCAGCATATTAAAGATATTAGATTCTACAAGAACCGGTTCACAATTCCCATCCCTAGCGACAGCTGAACCCAGCATCTCTGTATGCCAGAGAATTATACCCATTGGCTGGTTCAATTTTGTTTGACACTTTGCATCCTGTGCTTAACAACTTTCAGTTTCTTCCTTCTGAATGAAGGCTTCTAGTCCAATGGAGCAGAAAAACAAACCTTTAAAACAGTTTGGCTCCAATAGCCAAACTTTTTACTTATTCTGTGATTTATTTTTTTTCTGGGTTTTATTTTTTTGTTTGTTTTTTGAAAATCCACACGAGGATAAGTGACGTACTCACTACAAGAAGAGATCAAAAGAAAAGTATTTTTACCCCCTTTATTTGTATCCACAGGTACAAATAAAGTGTCCTTAACCTAATTTTTTTTGGCAAAAATGCCATCAATGAGTAGGCATCATAGACACATGAGTCTAATAAAGTTTAAAATGTCACTGACTATCTTAAACCTTTTGATCACGTCTGGTTTAAAAAGAAGCTCCTACAGTCTGGGTATAGAGTGACAGTAATAATTTTAGCAGGAGGTAAGTTTTTATTGTGAGACTGAGCACAAAGATAGTGAAACACTGTACTGCATTAAAGAGAAATCTTTTGACATAGTGTACCTGATATAAGTGTCTGTTCAAATCCCAGTAACCTGTATTTGATATCAGGATTAAACCTGAGGGTAACCATTCTCTTTGAACTCGAGCAAGATCACACAACTCACATAACATGAGCTTATTGTGAATCTCTTGTATTTTTTATTTCAGATTTTGCAGAGTATTGCAAACCACGTCTTATTTACAAAAGAAGAACACATGAGGCCTTTTAATGACTTTGTGAAGAGCAACTTTGATTCAGCCCGAAGGTAAAATCAGGGAACTTCTGTTACTGTAAATACTGTTTGTATCCTTATCCCTAGAGCTATCCCTGCCCCCTATATAATGGATTGCTGTGAAATTTTAACTTAACTATATCCAGTTAAAAAGTTCAATACATTTGGGAACTGATATTTTTGTTTGTATTTTTTGTGTTAGTGTGTGCTCAAATATTGGATGTTATAGGACTGCTTGTTTTGTTTTGTTTCTTAAATATATTTTAATTAGCCAATATAATATATAATCTGTCCCAAATACCTTCTGGTTAGTTTTCATAGTGCGAGAGGGCTCTGAGACCTGAAAATAGGCGGGCAGTGGTGGGGTCTTGCCCACGGTAGTGAATAGGTAGGAATTAGGGCTGCCACAAACGATTATTTTGATAGTCGACTAGTCACTGATTATTTTTGCTATTAGTCGACTAATCAGATCATCATCCATTGGACGTAAAACATACAGCTTATTGCACCAGCAGCATCTGCTCTTATATAACTATCATTAGCTTACAGCTTTAAGTGTTTAAGGTATGTGCTAACTAAAATTAAAGACAAGATGAGAGTTTATTAAATTTTAATGACATTTGCAGATTGTTTCGATGGAGTTTAATCTGCTTGACGTTTATTCAGCTGTGTAAAAACTAGTTATCTAAGTGACTTATATATCATGTTTAACCTGAGTAGCGAAAGACGGCGGTGGGTTTGAAAACGATTTGATGGGAGTCCGGTGTTCTCACGGGCTCGAGTGAGCCTTGTCCCCAGCTAGCTATCGAGCTAGTGGGTAACAGACATCTCCGAAAACGTCGGAGCGCTTTTGAAAATATGTGGTGTCTTGATAAACTGAGCAGATATTTGAGGTTTACACAGCTACATTCTCGCCTGAAAATATGTTAAACGTTTATTTTGTGACCCAGAAAGAATAATAAGAGTAATATTAAAACTAACTAGCTGCCGCCATTGTTGGAAACTGAGCTGGGCTGCGCTATGAATTCTGGGACACAGCTTCTTCTTCTTCGGGGTTTAGCGGCAGCTGACATCCTTGTACATGCAGTGCTGCCATCTTCTGTTTCAGTCCGTTATTACACTCTTAAATCCTACTACTTATTCCTGCGTCATTTGGGATCTTACAAAGCTTCAAACGACGCGTCGACTATTAAATCAGTCGTCGACGATTTTAATAGTCGACTAATCGTGGCAGCCCTAGTAGGAATGGAGAAAAATCCTTCTGTGGACAGGCATGTTTTATTTACACAAGTTGGCATACAGTATCTGTAACTGATTTGATGAGATGGTAATCTGTGTGACACATGAACATGCAGCCAATCGGTGAGAGACAGATTTCTGGCTGGGTTATAGACATGCATCATTTACTTTTATGTAATGCGTTTTTTTTCTGGATTTTTGGCTTATAGTCTCTCTCCCTCCAATAAGTGAAACTGCCATAAAATTTTCAGATGGTTGATTTCTTTGTAAGTGAGCAAGCTTACAAATTCAGCAGGGGATCAAATAATTATTTACTCCAGTGTATGTGAACTCACATGCTGAAACCCTCCTCATATAATACTTTTGTTAGACCCAGAACCTCTGGTATGCTTTTTTTTTATAAAGATACACCAGATGTTATTTCTTTTTGGCAATTAGCAACTTTTTCAGTCTTTAGATTTTTTTCTTTTCCTTGTCATAATTTTTTGACACCTGCTGCCTGACATAAATCACAGACTCATCGTGGAAGTTAATGATCCCCTCTTTTCTCACTAGTACCACCATGCTGACTGTTCATGCTGACTGTTCATTAATTGTTTGACCAGTCACTAACAAAAAAATAACCAACGAATCAAACATTTTATATCAACAGAGTTTGTGTAGTAAGGGAAAACTGAGCTATGTGGTCATGTGACAGTTCAGACTAAATCAGTTAAGTGCTTGCTGTCGTGTTTCTTCTGACCTTAAGTTGAGCTGGCAATCTTCTCTCTCTGCCCCAGGTTTTTCTTGGACATAGCGTCTGACTCTCCACCCAGTGATTCTGTCAACCACAGTCTGTCATTTATCAGTGACGGTAATGTGCTGGCTCTCCACCGGCTGCTGTGGAATAATCAGGAAAGAATTGGCCAGTACTTATCCAGTAACAGGTCAGAATTTTGTATTTCATTAAATTAGATTTTTTATTTTTAATCATTACATTTTTATTTTTGATCATTAAATCATGAGTCACATTTTTATTTTAGGGACCACAAGGCTGTAGGTAGGCGACCTTTTGACAAGATGGCCACCTTGCTGGCTTACCTCGGACCGCCGGAACACAAACCTGTGGCTGACACTCACTGGTCTAGTCTCAATCTGACCAGCTCCAAGTTTGAGGAGTTTATGACCAGGTAAGATTGATAACAGCTTGTCAACATAAATGTTCTGACTCAACAAGCACTTGTGACTTTGAGCATCATTTTTCCCATTTATGGGTTGTAAGCAGTGTTGGTCAAGTTACTTGAAAAAAGTAATCAGTAACTAATTACTGATTACTTCCCCCAAAAAGTAATCCCGTTACTTTACTGATTACTTATTTTCAAAAGTAATTAATTACTTAGTTACTTTTAACAACACGATTTACAACCTGAATAGGTGATAAAGCGATAGATCTTCCAGCCCAATTCTACTTTTTCTACATAATCCATCATACAAAATGTAATCAAATGGAAAAGTCTCTTTTTAAAACTTGTTTTATTAGTTTTAATCTTTTAACTTTATGCATCAAGCAAAAATTTAATTATCTGCAACATTCTCTGACTGGAAGAAATTAGTTTAACATTTAAACCTATTTTCTGCACATTCCAGCACATAAAATAAAATATTTTTTTTGTGTGTTTACACTCACTCTTTCAAACAGATGCAAGTAAAACACAGCAGAAAATAAATAAAGTCAAAGACTAGCGGTCCTGTTGCTCTATTTTCACCTGTAAAGCAGGAGTGGGGTAGGCGGAGGTTTACCCTGGTGCAGGTGTGCCGCAGCGGTCAGTGGAAGAATCCGCGAGTTTCTCTGTGAGTTTCCCATTACGTCGTAGCTACTCGGTGCTTGTTCGGAAGTTTAGGGGTTTTTCTTCGCTGTAAAAAGAAGTTTTCTTCCCACGCACAACGGACACTAATGTTTTTGTCACTTTTTATGGAATCAAACTCAAAATAAGGTCAGTACTTCCACGCTTTAAACGCTGCACGCTCATACTCTCTCCCGCACTCGATATATGATCCATTGTTGATCTGCAAACAGCTGTTGTCACGAACGTCACACTCGCTTACGTCACTGTCATGAGACATTTTCGCAAAAAACATCACGGTTTTAGTAACGCAGTAACGCAGCGTTCCTACGGGAAAGTAACGGTAATCTAATTACCGTTTTTGCAATAGTAATCCCTTACTTTACTCGTTACTTGAAAAAAGTAATCAGATTACAGTAACGCGTTACAAGTAACGCGTCACTGCCCATCTCTGGTTGTAAGTCTGTCCATCTTTAGTTTTAGATGCATTAACACTTTATAGGAAGCTTTCATTGTATTCAATTTCAACATTTATCTCAGTGCATCATGGGAAGCCCTAGCAGCCTAGGCCTTTTGCAACGCAAGTAAAGGAGGATTCAGGGTCACCTGATTAAGCCCTGTCTATTTGCTGTCAAAAAAGAAAGTTTTGAACCAAATCTAAAACGTAGAGAGGGTGTCTGTCTCCCAAATCCAAACTGAGAGCTAGATCCACAGAAGAGGGTCCTGAAAGGTGAAGGCTCTTCCCCCCTTTCTGCTTTTAAAACCCTTAGAACTTCAAGTAAGCTGGCAGTCTAAGAGCAAAGTGCTCCATTAGGATATGTTACTGTGAGGTCTTTAAGATGAGATGGGCCCTGATCATTCAAGAAAAGGATTTTAAATTAGATTCTGGTTTAAACAGTTAGCCAATTAAAAAAACCAGTATGGTCAAAATATGCTCTTTCTCTCGGGTCCCTGTCAATACTCTTTCTAGATCAACTGAAGACTTTTGACTGGTTTGTTACTTTACCTTTTAGGACGTCCTGATAATAATATATTACAGTAGTCCAGCCTTACCCACCAGTACTAAATGTATGAGCCATGTTTTTTTTTTCAGCATCACTCTGAGACAGGGTGTTTCTCATTTTGGATATTCTTCATAAATATAAAAAGAGACAAAAAATATTAATTAGAGGTTATCCAGGCCTTTAAGACAATCAGTCTGTGCTGTCTGGGTTCATGGGCAGGTAGGTAGAAGGTATGCTATGCTTTCTATTGATGTTGCCTAAGGGAAGCATGTATAATTTAAACAGAATTGGTCCTAGCACTGAACCCTGTGGACCTTAATAATTAACCTTAGTGTGTGAAGAGGGGTAGGGCTGTGCGATATGACCAAAATCTCATATCCCGATATAAGACCTCTATCGTCCCGATAACGATATAAATCACAAAAATGTAACATTTTCTGTAAATTCTGTGAATCTCAGGCAGCTCGACTTGTGTGAAGTGTTTCCAGCTGGGTGTCGTGTACCTGGAGTCAAGTATTTTAACCGATGCATGAAATTATGCATTTTTAGACATATGTTGTAACAGCCGCCGTTTTCGTTGTGAATATTTATTACACGGCGTGCTGCGGGGAAAAGCCTTTTCTAACGTTTGAGTCTAAGGTTCATTTTTTAGCACCTGACGGCTCTTTTTTGCTTCTCATCCGTAAATACTCTGCATGCTCTTTCGCGTGATTCAGTTTATTTTGAAAAGTCTCAACAGGATCTTGAGCTTTATTGTGAAAGGTTTATGTGGAAAATAAACAAACGTGATGATTTTACCGTCGTTGTTGCTAACGACAACGCATAAAAACAGGCGCTTGTCCGTCCGTAGTGTGGTTATATTAAATATAAGAGAAAGAGAGAACTTTAAGAAATTAATATAGCCACTACAGTGACCATCAAAACGATGAAAAAATATTGCCGTAAACAGTTTATTTTGCGACACCACAAAACAAACGATAGCGTAAAATGAAACGATAGACGTTTTTATATCGTCATCCGATATATATCGTTATATCAAACAGCCCTAAAGAGGGGTCCCTATTTAAATGAACAAGGTGACGTCTATTAAATAGTTATGATTCAAATCACTGCAACACGGTATCTTTCATTCCTATAGCATGCTCTAATCACTGTAATTAAATACTACAGTCAACAGTGCAATGATCCACTAAGGCCGAGCAGAACATACACAGTCCCAATCAAATGTTTCAAACCACTGGAAAAATGCCAGAAAGTCATATTTTGCATGGTTGGAACCAAGAGCTCCAACATCAACAAGAAGAAATGAGAGTGAGAAAACATTTTTTTTTTTTTTTTTGTTATTGAAAACAATGCTTAAACTGAAATGGGCTTTTTTACAGCCGATCAAAAAGGAACATTTCTCCAAGTGGCGAACACAGCCGCACGAAGGGCATCTACTGTCTGGAACTGTTGTTCATTTTTGTAAACTTCCCTTGCCATCCATCCCCAAAGGTTCTCAATTGGATTTAGATCAGGGGAACACGCAGGATGGTCCAAAAGAGTGATGGTATTCTCCTGCAAGAAGTCCCTTGTCCTGTGGGCATTGTGTACTGTAGCGTTGTCATGTTGAAAATCCCAGTTGTTACCACACAGACGAGGGCCCTCAGTCATGAGGGATGCTCTCTGCAACATCTGGACATAGCCAGTGGCCATTCTGATCAGTTATAAAACAGCCTGTTTCAATTTAAGCATTGTTTTTGATAAATTGCATGCTCCAAAAATGTTTTGTCTCACTCCCATTTCTTCTTGTTGCATATTGAAGCTCTACTTGGAACCTTGTTAAGATCCAACCATGCAAAATATGATTTTTTTTTCAAGTGGTCTTAAACTTTTAATCAGGACTGTATATACTGAGGAGATTGAGACAGCAGGTGGAGCAGAAGTAACAATATTATTAATGGTGTCAAATAACGCCATAGGATTACCTGTTCTATTTGCAACCAAGTGTGAGAAATAGTCAGCCCGTACATTTCTAACTGAACTGTTGAAAGAAAAGATGAAAAGATCCTTTTGCTGAAGGGGATGAATACAAACCGAATTTTCCTTCACTAGTGCTCACCTTTTCCACAAGAACACTTTAAGGCGTATGGTGTTTATCTGATTTATCCAAGGTGACAACTTGGAAACAGGAGCTAATCATCTATGTGAATGTTAATATTTCCATCTGTAAGCAATCCTAAACGTCTTAATAGTGGAGAATAATAAATCACTAAACTTCTTTAAAAACAAGCCATTTGGGTTAGGTTGACGATCCACCTGCACAATAAAACAGATTCTTATTCCCGACTCCTGCATGCACCAAGGAGGGCACTGCTGAGGATGCCAAATAAGGATTCAGGCACAAAATATCAAAACAGGAGGATGAGGTATCTTGACCCATCAGATAGCATGGATAAAGGCGTTCATAAACTAAGGCAGACAGCATGCCGGAATCCAGGATAAAACCCGAGTTAAGGTAGCTGCTCTGTACTGTTAGCAAATGGCATTAAAGAAGATAACAGTGGAGGAATTATACCCTTAAGTTTAGTTACAGAGCTATCGGCTGTATTTAAAAGTGTTCCCAACTGCTGTGTGATCCATTATTGTAAATTTTATTGTTGTTAGGAAATGATCAAAGGGTTTTCAATGAATACTTTTAAATGTTCGGTTTCCATGCCATATCTCAGAACTAGATGGAGAGTGTGGTTAACGTTGTTGTGGGTTCTTTTGCATTTTGATAGAAGCTAATTGAGTCTAATAATAGATTAAATGCTGTGTTGAGGCTGTCAAAATCATCCACAACAATTATTTTATTTGAACTGAGCACTAAGTCAGATAACAAGTCTGATAAACCTCTGAGTAAGGACCAAGGGGACAATAGAGAAACAACAGATAAAACTGGTTTGTTATTTTACCAGTTGGGTCATAACTTTATTTGCTTAATTTACTATCTTCAGCGCTTCTATTTGTTCTACAGGCATCAAGTACACGAGAAGGAGGAATTCAAAGCCTTAAAGACCCTCAACATTTTCTACCAGGCAGGAACCTCAAAGATTGGAAATCCAGTGTTCTACTATGTCGCCCGCAGGTAGGACTTGGCTTTACTTATTTCTCAATTTAGTAAACTGACAAAATAATAGATAAGAGTGCATTTGTTGTTAGAGACTTTGGTTCATTTTAAATTGCTGCCAAGCAAACCTTGCATTTAAAATTTCCTTTGCCGAAAATGAAATGATGTGGGGGTTTCAAATTAGTCAGGACAGAGCTATTCTGTAAAGATATATTGTATCTGTCAGAATGTGTGCTGGCAAGTTGGATGAATTATTTCTAGATTAGCCACTAACCACATATCCTGTGTATGGTGTTAGTGTGTGATGTTTCCTGGATACCAGTATGCACCTATCAACAGTAGTTGAGACAGTATCTGCTTCAAACAGATTGGTTTTTGGTTTTTAAAAATAGGACCCTGTTGTATCAGTTCTGTCTACGATTGGTGCCTGAGCACGCAATGTAAAAACCATTTTGTATCTGCTTATTTGAGTGTCCCAAAGCATTCACAGTATTGACATCCAAATCTTTATTATTATTGAGTGTGCCAGTACAATAGTACTGAGGCATTGTCTAAGGAGCTTGGGAAAAAAGGTTCTGGACTTCTTTAAGTTTTCTTGAAGACGTTGAGAGGTGATCTCATCCTAGAAGCTTATTCAGTTCTAAGCGCAATTGTTGGAGAGTCCCAGTATTGAGGCATTTCCGAAAGTTGATTCAGTTCATCTGGACGTAGCACTTTCAGTGGGAGAAATGTTTCGTCATTCATCCAAGTGACTTCTTCAGTCTCAGCTGACTGCAGGTTTCCCCACCCTTATGAACAGTACATTTGCATGATGAATGAAACTATCACCACTGGCGAACAATGGGCTGACAGGTCAGTTTCTTGATCATTAATATCCAAATTGTCATGACCATTGATCAACAACCACCTATCAAAGGCCATTGGTCAACTGCTATTGATCACTGACGAATGACCATTGATCAATGGTTATGAGTACCATTCAGAGAGAGTGGGAAGTGGCTGCAGTTCTTCTAAAGCAGGGGTGTCAAACTCAAATACACAGTGGGCCAAAATTCAAAACTGAACAAAGTCGTGGGCTAACGTTAATATTTATTGAAATATATTTATTCCTCTAGATCAGTGGTTCTTAACCTGGGTTCGATCGAACCCTAGGGGTTCGGTGAGTCGGTCTCAGGGGTTCGGCAGAGCCTCCACCGTGACATGCACGGCTCATTTTGTGCACCAATAAAAAACATATCTATGTCTTGAATTTGAAAAAAATCATATTTTATTTTTCACTAAAGAGGGGTTCAGTGAATGTGCATATGAAACTGGTGGGGTTCGGTATCTCCAACAAGGTTAAGAACCACTGCTCTAGATATAAGAATGAATCTTTTCTTATGGACACGTTTTACTGAAAAACTGAATATGGAACAAGCAAAGCTTAATACTAAACAATATATATATATTAGCTGTATAATACCAGTAGGCCAGCTCTAATAGTAATTTGGTATGGCTTCGCGGGCCAAATGTAATTAGGCTGTGGGCCAAATTTGGCCCGCGGGCCAGAGTTTGACACCTATGTTCTAAAGGAACACACATGTAAAGAAAGCTCTTAAAACATGTTTTTATCCCAACATGGGCTTTAATCAAATCAGCAAAAATGCACAGTAAACAAGGTCAGACACCAACTAGGGAGAAACAGAATGACAAACAGAACAAAGATGTCATCCCTTATGTAGCCAGTTTATCAAATAAACTGGCGCACACTCTGACAAAAACTGGTTCGTCCCAAAGACAAACTAAACAACGGACCTCTACATTCGACAAACCCAACAGCCACTTCATAAACGTATGGCACAACATAGAAGAGCCACCTCGACCGGACAAGACTCAAATGTACATCTGCATCTAAAGGATAAAGGTCACTCTTTTGAGGATGCCAATGTAGACCGTTTTTGGTAGCTATTCGCCACATAGTTTTTGCAACATTCTCAACAAATTTTTCCCATTCATTTGAATGGAAGAGCATCTGACAAAGAGCACCGAACCAGGCCACTTTGGAGCCCTCCTGCTCAGCCATACTTTATCGCAGACACATCATCCAAACTTTATACAGGTCACAAGGTTGTCCATCACATTTTACACACAGTACAAACATGAAAGTTAGTTATTTTGTACTTGAGAAGTTGTTGCTGCTCACAATTAAATATTGTTTGCGATACAACTTGTAGGTTTCTCTTGGTAAAGTGTTGTTTGAGACTCAAATTCCTGTTTGCGTTCCTCTTTCAGTTTCACAAGTGGAATTTGCAGTCTGCAAATGTCTTCATTCGCATACATTTTTCAGTCTGGCACAGGGGTGAAGAGGGGTTTTCACCCACCCAAGACACACTCCCATGCAGTCCTCCCATGCAGATGCGACTGCTGAAAGTTGATTGGTTGACCAGTGGCCTGGAATAGAGAAGGAAGCAATAGCGATAGTCGAGTTCACTCGGAACAGAAGAACTGGGGGGGAAAAAACTTCAGAAATTAAAAAATACAGCATGAAACACACAGTTGCCGTAGTGCACACTTTTCACTATGTTTAACACTCTATCTCACTTAAGCTCTTTATATGTTATAGCTTCACTCTCCTTTGCGGCTGGCTGACTCACCAACAGCAACAACATGAGCAAAACTGTCTCACAGATTGGCTCACATGCTTTAAACACTGCTTCCG
Source organism: Neolamprologus brichardi (assembly GCF_056152115.1). Classification (NCBI taxonomy): domain Eukaryota; kingdom Metazoa; phylum Chordata; class Actinopteri; order Cichliformes; family Cichlidae; genus Neolamprologus; species Neolamprologus brichardi. Next base: position 37,828,429 of record NC_142104.1, on the reverse strand, counting down.
TCTGACAACAGACTCTCTGCAGGCAGTTGGGCAGTCCCCATAGTGGAACGGGAGGAGAACATGCTCACGTGTGTGTATTACACACTGTCCTATTGTTAGTCTTTAACTGGTAAATTGGAAAGTATTTTGTATTACAAACATTTTGGGCTTCTTATTGTGAACAGCACTGTTCTAAATGCCTTGGTACGACCAAAACAGCACAATAGCATTGATTAGGAATCAGCTAATAAATGAACCCAGCAGCATGTGTTCAAGCAGTAATCTAAATGTTTACCTCTGACATTTTTCTTTGTGTACAGGATTTTAAGAGATATTGTCATGACGATAACAACAGTTGCAACAGTTTTTATACGGCAAATGAAAATGGAACTGCTACATACAGGAAATGACTTATAGATTTAGTGTCCACAAGATTCTAATAACTGTTACACTATGTGTATTGTAGTTTCGATGGTGGTGAGTGCAGTTGTCATGACTACAACAGACAGAATGACTGTTTGTTGAGGTTTGATGTCCAGTTTGCAGCCTTCATTATATAAACGAGTTAGTTTAGGCTTATTGGTTAAAGACCTTGGATGTTCTGTTGTGCTTGTGTGTGAAGAAAAACTATCCATACTTGTTGAAGATGTCCAGATGTGATCCCCAGATTCATTCATACCTGCTTTGCCCTGATACATTCCACTGTCAACAAGTGGAGACTTCGCCTGATAGTTAGGTGTGTTCTCTACAGTCCTTGGGGGCAATTGAACATCCTGCCCTTCACTTCTGTTGTTAACCCAGAGTGGTGGCTCCGTAAACCGAGCTGAGTGCCTTTCCCTTCCTGTTACTGGTAAATGGGATTGCCCACAGATGGGTCTTGTATAACAGGGGCACCCCAAAACGGTTGCACGGGTTTTCTCTGACCATCTAAGGAGCTTTGTTATGTGTTCTTCTTCTTCACAAGCCCAGGGGTTATCCCCAAGAGTAATAATCTCCAGTCCTATTAGGTCATCAAAGATTCCCTCAGACAGCCAGGTGAAGCGGTTAGCATGCAAATAAAACTGGGCCAGTCGGGGCAGTCGATCCAACGATCCGGGCAGGATCTGCAACAGATAGTTATGTGACAAGTCAATGATCTCCAGATTGTGTGGCATGTTTGTGGGCACTGTCCAAAACCTGTTATGACTGAGGTTAAGAGACTGTAGGCTCAACAGTGTGTTATTGATAAAGACCACTCTCTCTAGCTCATTATCTGATAGATCCAGTACTTTCAGGTTCCAGTGGTAGGCTGTGTCATTTTTGTCTAGAGAGCGTAGATGGTTCCCTGCTGCTCGAATGTCCCACAGAGACCGTGGCAGGGCAGGGGGGAGACTCTCCAGGCGGTTGTAGGACAGATCCAGGGTGCGCAGATGGACATAGTGGCTGAGCTGGTTGTCCAGACCGTGCAAGCTGCCAAAAGAATGTCATATTTAATCGTCATATTTATCACCATCATAATTGTAATGGAATGGTAATATTGCTAATTGGATTGATGAATAATCAAATGGCTAAAAAAGCTAAAGCATGAATGTTTGCTAGTGTAAAAACACTCTGAGTGCTTAGAAGGATTAGAGAAGCGCTTAATAAATATCAGTTGATACCATATAGCATGATTATAAGCACAGAAGTATAACAGGAGTCTGAATATAGGGATCTTGTAAAAGCCTTGAGTATCTGGAGTTAAAAAAAACTACTCATATTGTGTTCATATTGAACACCTTTAAGACAAAGGAAATGATAGTAGATTGCCTAAGATACAGGCCTCCTTTCCAGCCTGTAAAAGTTTGTGGCATGGACATAGAGATAGTAACAAATTATAAATATCTAGGTTTACACCTATACAACAAACTAAACTGGTCCTGAATACAGGAGCCATCTCCCTCTCTTTTTTCTTAAGGAAACTAATATCTCTTGAAATCTGCAGTAAATTGCTGCAGATGTTCTTTCAGTCTGTGGCACTAACTGTTCTATGCTGCACACTTCTACTGGGAAGGCAGTGTCAGAAACAAGGATGCAAGAAGCCTGGACCTACTAGTGTAACCTGTAATTGCTGTAATTTGAGCCATACTGGGGAAGATGGTGGAAAGATGCATACTAAATCCATTAGAAGCCATTCTGAATAATTTTGATCACCCACTTTACAAAATCTGTATGAAACAAAAAACGGATATCAGTTTTTTTCATCTCATATAAGTAGCAGATGAGTGATGTCAGATATGAGCTCAATCAACAATCAAGTTATTCTTATTCTGTTATGAACAGTTGCTATTAGTTCCAAGTTCATTTTTAGAAGTCCCTTAAAGGCTTTTACTTGTGAGTGTGTATGTAAAAATCTATTATTATTAATTTACAAGTTCAGGACGCTTATCTGGGACAGCTATATATTTTAACAGTCAGATCCTCTAGTTAAGTAAATTTCTGCTTAACCATATGCTACTTATTCTGTTACCTGTTACATGCACATGTATCTAAAAGTGAGTCATGTAATATAATGTCTAAAAGTGGAGCATTTGAGAGGTGCAGGAGCTTACCTGTTAAAAGAAAGGTTGAGAAAGCGAATGTTATGCTGCAGACCAGGCGGTAACTTGGTCAGGCCTCGTGAAGAGCAGTCC